>NC_064570.1:35765000-36390833 GCF_937001465.1 Orcinus orca | reverse complement strand
TCAGTGGCTAACCGCAGGTGCACAGGGAAGTTGGTGCTTGGAGCTGGCAGGGATTCATTGCTTCCTCAGCTGACAGGCCCAGCAGAGCTCTTCTTCGGTTTCACTGGATGCTTTCTGCCTTGTGAATACCTATAAGTGTATCTCTTCTTTCATCTCTCCCACTTCTCTTAGAAAAATAGCAAATACAAACTTTTTTTTTCCTCCCAAGGTTTAAAATTGTAGTTCACACTCACTGATATGTTTGTGGTATTATGGAGAAAGCACTGTACTTAGCCAAAGCCGAAAGTATAACTGCAGGCAGGACAGGTAAGCCAACTGTGCCGCATTTGCCTAATCTTGAAAATGTTGAGATAAGCCCTGCAGGGCTGCTCTGAGGATCAGATGAAATGATAAAGACTGCTTAGGAAAGTATGCAGCAGTATTTCTTAAAATTGAGAAATACTCAGACCACCTTTAAAGGAGAAAATTGTCATGGACTCCCTGCTGTTGACTTAACGTTATAATATACATAAACACGCAGTTATACTTTCCACATGCTTTATACGTATTCCCCTCATGCAGTTCTACAGCTATAAAACCGAAACAAATTTTAACGTAGGTCCCAACACAGTTACACAACCAGTAACTTAACTACAAATTTACAAGATCAGTTTAATGCAATGAATATTTTTTTTTCCTGAAACTAAATCAGTGTAGATGAATGTTATCCTTGTTAGTCTGCCATTGGTCATGTGATGACTCAATTCTCTCAAGCCTTTCTCCATTCAGACTACTGAGAAACCCTGGTTATATAATGGGGTTTCATCATTTAATATTTACTTTCTACATTAACATCTCTGTTCCTTTCCCTTTAGCCCTTGGCAATTGGTAGTACAAAACCTTGCCATGTTGTACCATTATCTTGATCTTAAAGCAGTGTTTTAATTTATTTAAGAATCTAGAAGCTAGACATATTCTATTAAATGGTGTAAGACATGGATAATCACTCAAAAAGGAATTTTGTCTTTAAAACCGGGTTTTAAAAAAACTCCGAGTATAGTGATGATCACTGTGTACTGGATTCCAGTTTCAGAAACACTAACACATAATGTTATAATATATGAGGTGTTATATATAACACATAATGTATAAATGCAAGGGGTGGGTATTAGAGGTATCCGACAACAGTTAAAATTTGTTCGCTGTCATTTTATATGAATGTAAATGCTGTAAAGAAAACGTTTTCTTATTTTTTGAAAAACACAACTATTGATTCTTTTACCCTTAAATATTATTCTGTCTTGATTTCCTAAGAAAATTTTGGTCCTCATGTTAATCAAATATTCTAGGAAAACCTGGTGCATTTCAGATTTGTATTCATTAGAGAAATAGACACTCTAGAATATATTTTATCTAAATATATTGACTGAAGTATGTTTTAAAGGGAATGGAAATAATTTTGTGACCCAATACATTTTGAGGAAGTTTTTCATATTCTAGTTTGAATCGGGCTTTGTAGTCCAGCAACATGCTCCACTAATGGGAAGAGAGAGTCCTGAACGGATTACTATGTAAAAAGATTTTCTAAAAATAGGGTAAACTTAAACGGTAACATGCTTTTGCTAAGCATTTTTTGTTCTTCCTTTTACTTTTAATGTTATAAGGCGTTTCATATGTATAAAAATATGATGTATGAGAACTATACTTCAGTTACACATAATTTAAAAATTCCAAAAAGACCTTGGAATATAGAGTCTCAAATTTTCAATCGTCAACTCAGAGATTACCTTTTACTTATTGATTTGGCATTTTGCAGAATATTAATTTTTAAATTGTCCTTTGATTTCCTTATTAATTAATATGCACCTACTGCTTATTTATGAGATTTTTCTCATGAGGAAAATAAAAGAAGGCAAAAGTATTCTGAAGATTAGACTTCTGTTAAGGAATGCTGAGTCTAGTATTGATGTGAAATTTTAAATAAATTTTCTAGTATTCTCACTGTGTTTTTTTCTTGTTATTGGTCTTCCTGTGTGTTTATTCTTCTACTATACTCCATTCTTGCTACCATTTATTTTTAGAGGCTATGCCTTTGAGGTCAGCAATAAATAGAACTGTGCTTTTAAGCTTGTTGGACTTAATTTAAGAACTATAGAATGAAGGATCTAGTGACAGCTGAGGTATACAGAATCCCATATTAATGTTACCACCTGTTAGTATCTTATGATAAAGATGTACTAATACATTTTCAACTAGTAATTAAATATGACAATTAAAATAAATTGAAATAAGTTAGTTTCTTCCTAATTATAAATACACTTTTTTAGTGTTAAAATGTGCAGTTAAAAATTGAATCACAGTCATTAAATTTAGGGATTATTTACTTACTAGTCCAGAATTCACACACTTGTCTTGGTTTTCTCCTTTAATTTTACAATTTTGAATGAAGCATAGGATTTCTTCCTTGTGTGATAGGAATACATTGTAACGGAATCCTCCATGCATCACTGCATGGATTCCTTATTATTTGTGCTGAGAGAGGGAAACGAAGTGATTATCTTTTAATCCTCAGTGGTGTGATTCAAAGCAACGATAAGTGAAAAAATGCACAGCAGCTGAAGAACAAATGTTACTGCCATCAATTATCTCTGACAGATGAGGGAGTATTCTGAAGCCGACCTCTAGAATTCCCGTGTTTCCAGCTAGGCAGGTCATACTAAAATGATTTGTGCAGGTATATTTTAAGTGCTTTTGTATTCTAAATATGAAATAGGATCTTTAATGACAAGTTTTTATAAACTCCAAACTTCTAAGGGTTGAATTATTTTGGTATTGTCAGAGAGTAAAATACTGAAAAGAATAACAATCCTTACAGTGGCCTACTTTGATTATCCCAATTGGAACATCTTTGTCTAGTTGTTAGCTTCTAAATGAAGTGTCCTTCTGTCTGGTCTGTCACTATTGAGTGTGAGGAAGCTTGCTTGGCTGCTGAGGAATTTAGCTGCCACTTTCCAGGCACTGCAACAATGTGCTCATTTGTGGATTAAGTAATCGATGACCTTAAGTCTTCTAATCCTCCTCTTCACTGGAGGTGATGAGGTTTCTAACTGGCCCAGGTCTCTTTGAATTACTGTCCTACTTTTGCCTCCATCTCAATATTTAAATGCTCTCCTGGCCACTCCTCACCTCCCTATGGGACTTAGAAGAATTGCTTGCTTCTCTGTGCTTTGTTTTGGTTGCATTTCCTCATTTACTTCCAATCTGGATCCCTTCCCTGACTTTCATCCCGAAAGTTATTACTTCTTTTGACCCTGTTATTGACTCCTACCTACTGCTGCCCCCTATTTTCCTTTGTTGCTTTCTGTTGTCATTTTAACCCTGGCCCTACACTTTCCTGTTGGCAGTCTCCCTCCTCTTCTCTACTTTCTGCCAGTGTCCATGTGACTTTTGTGCTGGCTTATGAGGCTTCATATCCCTCATTATAGTAGAATCTTCCCTATTATGTTATTTTGTAACTAAGTACTTTGATGTATATTGTAGAATCTATTTTGTTCTATTATATGTAGAGGAGTTTTGAGGACTCTGTTGGTCAGAAGAGGCTACTCGTTACATTGTTATAGTTCTGGAGTCATGGTATAAGGCAGATATGTCAGATGAATAAGAGCAACCAGCATGCCATGGAGTCTGGGAACCTTACTGTAGGATAAGGAGAAAGTGAAAAAAATTGGTTGTATATTGGAAAGATTGATTTAGTAACAGCGGTGGCCAAAGACTGAGTGGCCTGCCTTACTAGTGAGCTTCCTATCATTTTATACACACACACACATATGCACATGTGGTTAGACAGGTAAAGGTGGCTAAGAATCAGATATGTGGGTATAGGAGGTGATGTTTAAAGTCTTGACTTGCAGTGTTGAGATCATATGATTTAGCAATTAGCATTGGTGTTTAGTCTAGAATGAATTGAGTGGAATGAAACAGATTTCTCATTTTTCATCATTTCCTCTTATTTTAATATTTTTCTGTATTTGTTACCAAAATGTGGCATACATAGCTGTGATTGGCAATCCAGGATTTATTCTTTTAAAATCAAACTAAAATACATCGTTACATACGATAGGTTTATTCAAGGCGGGGTCAGTAAGAAGCAGAGTGGAGAGCCTACATGTTTCTACAGCAACTGTTAAGAAGAGGGAGTAAGCATCGTAGTGCGAACAGGACTGGCTCCGGATTAAGGCAGATATGGGGTAAACTCCCAGCACTGCTGCTTGTGGACTTGTGACCTTGGAAAAGGTATTTAACTTCCCCAAGTCTCCTGGTCCTCATGTTATAATGGAGATACAGTAGCTAGTACATAATGAACACTCGAGGATTGGTAGACAGCAACGTCATCATCATCGTTATGAAAGGTAATTGTAGTAAAGGAAAAGCTAAATGTTTATTGTTTGTGAGTAGCTGTTGTCAGATCTCACACTGTGCCCCTTCACTTATGCTGTCCTTTTTAGTCCTGAAATCTCCTTGTGACGTAAATGGTTTGGGAAGAAGAAATTGAGGTTCAGTCAGAGAAGTTAGGGAAGGCCCGTGATGGGAACTTAGAACTAACTGATCCCAACATCTATGTTTAGTTTCATTGTCCAGCAGCCAAATGACATCAAGCTCTGCAAAACTCTGCACGTGAAATGCATGTTTTAAAATTGCTTCTGATCTTTTTTCTTTAATGGTGAGTTAAAATTTTTTTCTTTAGAATTCAGCAATCAAATAAGGTTACCTTTCTCAGAGGTAGTTTTAGAAAAAATCCAGTAGGAAAGTTTTAGAGAAATGTATAAATAAGATCTAAAACCAATTATTAAAAGAAACAAGATATACCAGTGATAGTATTTCTCTTTTGACTTACGGTCTACATCCTGTCTTAACCCTGTTACTAAGGTCCAGTTGTGTGCCTAAGAGTGGGAGGCTGCTGGTGTAGGAATGGCTGTCATCACACTGCAATTCTAGCCTGCGTCCTAGCCTTTTCCTCTGCCTTCACCCTCAAACCACACCCACCAGCATTCAGATAGGATAGTTTTCCTGTGGCTGGTGAATCACAGGCAAGAGGTATGGGGGTGGAAGTTGAGGGGAGATAAGCAGTGCAGTCAAGGCCCTAGCCCTGGGGAGAATAAATGCCTGGCAGAGTCAAGATAATGAGAATGATTTTCTTGCCTGGCTAGGAAATTGTCCCCAAAGGCAGGTACAGAAGTGTTCTGAGCCATGATAGCATCGGTAGAAGAAGAATAAAGCTCTTAGTGAGGTTCTGTGAGGGTCTGAATCTTTTTTATGATCCTCTGTTGTGTTGATTACAAGCCTTTTGTGTAAAGGGAAAGGTAAAATTATAAATGCAAACTATATACACAAAGGACAAGAGCCACACATTTTGAAATGTTAATTCTGACTTGTTCCTGTGAAAGTTAGTCTCTTTTTTATTTTTTAAAATAAGCTTTTATTTTAGGAAAGTTGTAGATTTACAGAATTATTACAAAGATAGTACGGTTTCTGTATAACCCACACCCAGTACCCCCTATTATTAGCATCTTACATTAGTATGGTGCATTTGTCACATGAACCGATATTGATACATTGTTATTTACCAAAGTACATACCTTATTCAGATTTCCTCAGTTTTTCCCTAATGTCCTTTTTCTCTTCCAGGATCCCATCCAGGTTACCACCTTACATTTAGTCATCATGTCTCAGCTCCTCTTGGCTGTGACAGTTTTTCAGACTTTCCCTGTTTGTTTTTTTAAATAAAATTTTGTTATGATTATGTGTACAGTATTATATTTCGACTTCTGTATATACTACAGTGATCTCACTACTCTATAGTCACATGAATATTCAGGTTTTTTTCAGTAGTTGACAAAAGGAAGAAAAATAAAAGGTATTTTCTAAGGGCTTGTATGTAGGATTTATAGCCACAAAGGAAAGGACTGATTTTGTAAACTCAGCCTCAAACCTGGTGCCTCAGGTCATTCAGGGAAGTATCTGAAGCTTTTTGACATTGAAATATCAGCATATTGAGACATCAAAGGATAAAAAATTCCATGCAAGAATGTTGACTCTGCAATTTAAAGACAGATAGATCTTGCATAACATAAGGGTATAAGGTGAAACTTCTTAAAGATGATGAGAAAGCAGAAAGACTTTCTGTTTTGCAGGCAACAGAATGAGAAACTTGATCTTTGCAGGAAAATCTTTCTTGATAAAAGCAGATATCTGGATAGGATTTTCAGTCATCAAGCGGTCATTGCCTAAGCTTCCAATAACAGATCTTCAAAGCTTCCTTTGAAAATCTTTTGAAAGAATTTTTTTCTTAAATCCAAATCTTTGCAATCTTGAAGAGACATTTAATCTTTAAGAATTTTTAGGATGTAATGCTAGAAATTCATGTGTCATGTTATATTCTAAAAATACGAATTTATGCTATTCTCCTTGAACTGTATGCAGTAGAAAGCTTTCAAGTATAGATTGCTAATTAATTAAATATGGTTTTCTCTAGAGCATAAGGCATTGGAGCATAATTAGGAATTATGGGAAATTGTTATTTATGTAGCAAATTCAGGCTTGATTTATATCACACTTTCTAGGAGTAATATTTAAACTGCAGGTAAAGAAGATTTATACTCTGTCCTACAGCCTTGAAAAATCAGTAAGAAAATGTGTCCATTTCTAAGGACTCAATAATGGTCTATTGATTCAACAGATATTTTCTGAGGCACTCTGCCAGGTCCAGGAAAGAGTTGTCAAAGTCTGCATCATCTCTGGCAGTTCCTGCAAAGGACCAGAGGCACACTTCCCAGAGAGCTCCTGCTTCTTTATAGAGGCCATTTTCCCATAACAGTGTCATTTAAAGTGTGAATGAAGAATGGGGCATAGAAGTAGAGTACCCCTTTTGTTGGAGATGTTAAGTCGTATTTAATGAAGAGAAAAGAGGCCTGAACTTTTTTCTCTAGATTCCAAAATTTACATTATAACTGTGATGTTGGGAGTTGAGAAATTTTAGAGGACTTATCTAATACAGGTGATTAGTAATACTCAACTCCTAACTACAGGGCTATAGAAGAGATTAAAGTATATAACCTCACTTCCCTAGCACAGTCACTAGTACGATGTTGTATTGCTATATATATTTCTATATATGTTATATACTCATAATTATTGCATAGAAATTACTATCCTTTCTTTCACTTAGATTTCTTTTTTATGGATTTACCAATTTGCTCCACAGACGTTGTAATTAATTTTAAAGAAAGCATACTATTCCACTAAATGGATTTATAACAACTTCGTAGTCTTATCAGTGTATGTTACAATTATTTTGTTCGATAAATACAATTATTGAATATATACATATATTTAATATATGTATATTCAACATATATATAAAATTAAATTCTAGATAATTTTCTGAGATCTATCATCTAATTCTTTAATTTTGTCTTCAACTCTGTTGAGCCTAGAAATCAACTTGTTGGTTGAGTTATTCAGTGATTGTGCTTTTCATCTAGAATTTCTATCTACTACATTTTGACCTCTTTTACTTTTTTTTTCCTGCAGCAACCTTATCCTTGCCTAATAGTTTCTACTCTTCCCTTACTCAATTTGAAGGTTTTAAACCTACTTACCTTAAAGTCTTTTTCATGTATTCAGCTGTGTCCATTGCTTGGGCTGCAGAAATCTCATTTGTGGTGACTGTTGTTTCGTGCATGTATGTTTCCTTGTTCTTAACCTTGCACTTTCTTATGGTTACATGCATCCTTACTGGGATTGTGTTCCACAAACATCCCTTGTGCTCCAGGTTAGAGAGCCATACTTACAAAGAAGCTAAGCATTACCTAATCCCAGACCAGTCATCATATCCAGTTTTTGCTCGGGGTCCACGAATCACAGAGTGCTATGAGTCTGGACATCCCCGTCCTGAGCACAGTTTAAGCCTTGGTTTCCAACTTTTTGGAATGATTCTCTTTCTACCATCCATCAAGGCTGATGGCTTCCCCTCTTACCTTTGGTGGGGTATTGTTTAGTCCTGCAAATGGAGCAGCCCTCTGTGGCCTTGTGCATTTAGCTCAGATCAAGATCTCCTTGTGATTGGATCCTTTCCCCTCCCTCGATTGCCCTCAGCTATAGCCTGTATCTGGCCCCTTCCTTGGAGACCCCTCTTTCTCTGGATCCTGGTGACTTCCCTCTCTTGGTTTCAAGCTTAATTAGATAGCAAAAATATTTCATTTCATTCAGTATTTTTTATGTGTTTGTGTATGATAAATTTTTCATATCAACTGAGTTCATCATATTGAACGGAAGTCACTAAATTATTTGCAAAAATGGTTTATAATTTACTATGCCGTTAGCAATACATGAGACTATTAGTTTCTTCATACTGATATTAACATTCACTGTTATCAATTAAAATGTTTTTACTTGATTTAATGGTTGAAAATGATACCTTATTATATGTACTTTTATACCACATTGCATGTAATTTTATATAATTAGTTCACAGAGAATAAAAAAGTAGGTAGAGTGGGCTTCCCTGAGCAGAGGTGTCCAAAATGTACATATAAGAGGATATGTTCTTTGACCTTGAACCATTTTTTTTCTCTATTTGTATTCATGGGTCTGTTGCCAGAACTTGGGTAAAGGCATAGGATGAAAATCAAGGCTCTTGCGTAACTAGTTTTTTTTCTCTTCTCATCCACCTTCACAAGCCAGTCCAAGAAAGGGATAAAGGTAGGTTATGTAGACAAAGGGCACATTTAATTGTGCTGCAGGAGCCCTTGTGATTTCTTCAAAACATCTCCTGTCAAGCCCTCTCACAGACATGGACAGTAAATTTTTTTCACTTTCTTAGAAGCAGAGGTGATTGTCTTTCAAATGATGCCATGTCTTTCTAGAAAGAATAAGGAGGCAAGAGACAGAGAGAGAGGGAGGTAGAGAAAGAGAGAGAGAGAGAATGAATATGAATATATGCCACGGAGAGCTATATCCATGTAATAATGCATCATGATGCCACAGGACTTCGGTTCATGGCAGCTGACTATTCTCCTGGCATAATAATTTGATATTGACTGTCTTTCTCTCTCTTTTCTTACTCTCTCTTTTATTTCTCCTCTCTCTCTCTCCCTCCTTCCTTCCTTTCTTCCATCCCTCCCTTCCTCCCTCCTTCCCTCCTTCCCTTTTTTTCTATCATTTCTATTGTGTTATTCCCCTGAAAGATATAGACAAATATAAAAGCCTTTGTCTTCCTAACTAGTAGACATAAACTGCTACAAGCTGCAGTCTCTCCATGCATACTCATTGGGAGAAATTTCTGAAAAAACTGTTTATATCCTTGCAATTTTATTTCCAGTTGATCTTACCCTTGTTATAGAATCTTTAAAAATGATCAGATTTCTCTATTGCTCCAGTTATTTTAGACTAGTTTCAGTAAATAGCTTTTTTGGTTCATGCTTGTCTTCCTCCACCTCTGTTTGCTGATGCAAAAACAGCTTAGCAATTTTTTTTTTTTTACGCAATCTAAGGGTCAGACAGGTTTTCAGACTGATAGGTGTGGCTTTCACAGAGAAAAGAAGAAAGGACAGCAGTTGCCCTCCGGGTGTACTGTCTTCTTTGCATCTCATACATTTCACATAATTGAAATGAAAAGCATTTTCTTAAATTATTATTCTTGAGTGTTTGCTCTAAATGAATGAGGATGGTGTTTAAGTAACAGGCACAAAGCTACTAGTATGACTAGAAATTATTTTCTCTTAAGATAGGAACTGCCAGAACATAATGATTTACCAAGTTTTTGTTTATATTATTCTTGGTTTATTAGTAATCGTATATGTTTAACTTTAGTTTCAGTTGAGCTTCCTTGTTGGAGTGTGCTAATGAAGTCTAATGTATGAACCGATTTGATATTTAATATTTAATTAAATGTCTACATCACTATAACTGCCCTCTAAGTAAGCAGTTCACAAAGTAGCTCAAGGGAGAATCGCATTTTGCAGATTTGAATGCCTGTACCAATTTCTGTTCTTCTGGCACAAACCATTTCACATTGAATCTCTAGGAAATGTTCAAAAATGCTTCAATTGAGGTTTTTTTTTTTTAACTCAATAAAAAGTTTGCTGTGTAAAAAATAGTGTACCTTTTAGAATTTAAGGAAAACAGCAACTGCTTTTGTTTAAATATATACTGGCTCTTTACCCCAACTATTTAATATCTTAGGCAAAATTTACAGAAAGAGTGAATTTTGCTTCTTTGCTCCTGGCCACCCCATGACATCCCGGTTAAGCCAGAGACTCTGGGGTCCAAGTGCCTTTAGTAGTCTCCCTAGCCTGCTATGTTTGGGGGCAGCAGAAAAGAGATCTGAGAAATGATCTAAGATCTGCCAGCTTCCACGTCTGCCCCTCCCTGGTCTGCCATGGAACCTAAAGTTTTGCTGTTAGATTCATGATTTCAATTAAGATGTGTCTCCAAAAAGACAGGGGGTGAAATTCAGTAAAAACCTGGCAAGGTTAACACACTAAGCTACTGGCATCTCAGACACATTAGCACAGGCTCTTTAGACTTAAATCACTCTGGAAAGCAATAACTTTGAAGGTACACTTATGGTGGTGATAAAAGGGAACCAAGAATTCAGGAAATGACAAGGGGAAGATAAAAGGGAAGGAGGCAGAACACATAAGACAAACTTTTCTTCTTTTAAAGTTTGCCTAGGTTTTGCTCCACAAAAACTTTAATCTTCAGGGACAGTAGACTACTGCTAAAGACTAAAAGCAAATCCTGAGTGTTAAATGGGCTGTCACCTTCAATGATACAGGTAATAATAATAGCCACTGTTTATTGAGTATCTACTGTGTCTGTCAGATGCCATTGTCTATGATTTTCAGTTTCTTGATCTGATTATCTTAGCCTTGTTAACAATTTTCTTCATGTAATTACTCAAAAATCACTTGGTTTAATGTCTTAAAGCATCTGCCAACATTCATTAGTGTGGATGCGTCTTCCATTGAATTAGATCCAAAAGTTTTACATGAGAGAACAAGGAAATGTTAGGTTATGAAAAAGTCACTTTTAATTTAAAAATGAGCGTTTAATTGGAACGAATATTATTTCTTTCATGGTATTTTCCACTTAGTTCTCTATTTGTCCTTGCGTTTTGTTTTTTCTTTACTCCTCCTCCTCTGTATCTCCTTCCTCAACCCTGGTGTTTAAAGAAATTCTTCCTGGTAGGGTGTTAACTGCCAGCCCTAGCTTTTGCTACTGAGTTCTTGTCTTTTTCCTTTGTCTTCATATGCATTTTAGTGGGAGCTGAAAGGGTCACATCAGGAGGTGCTGGCCAGAGGTCAATTTTAAATCAAGCCACTTTCTCCTTTTAAAAGGACACTTATTGAACAAATAGATATTGAATTTGATTAAAGGCCTTGATTAAACAAAAGAGGTAATCAAAGGTAGTTTGGCATCTAGTTCTTTAAAGCATCCTTAAAAAGAAGCAATAAGAAACTTCCAAAGAATAGAAAAGAATTAGTCATTCTAGATGTTTCTAAATATTTAAAATATATTTAAATATATATAATACTAAAATAGAAAGCATTATAAAGACCTATCCTGGTAAACAGAACAGATTGAGGACTTTTAAGTTTGAATAGCTCACCTGACAGAATTTGGGAAATTTTTGTAACTTAACATTCACTGATAAATATAAGGTATCTATAATGAATATAACATTTTAAATGTACTCCATCATCTCTGCAGTGTGTTTTCATATATTAATTGTATTAACACTGCATATATCCATTTTGCCTAGTGGTTCACAATTGTATACACTGCTTTTGGGCTTCCATTTAAAATATATTTTGATAATTACTGTAATTTAACATGAGCTTTATTGATAAAGGTAGATTTATAACTCAAGTATTTTATATTCTTAGAAAGCATTAGTTTTGTGTTTTACAGAAATTTTTTCTATTTGAAATTTTCCAAGAATTTGTCCCATGTTTTCCTTTGGTGCTCCTTAGCAAAACTATGGTAGCAGACAGCCTGTGAGATTTCAAGTTATATTTGACTTTTGTAATGTGCTTGTGTCATTAATATTTGAATAAATTAGAAATAATGATTTAGTTTAATTTGATTTTTGGCTTTATTGACTAATCACTGATCATTGAATTTCTCATTCAATGTTCATTATATTTTGATGACTGTATTCCATGTCCTTTTTAAATGCCTATTTCATACCTCAAGTTGAAAGTATCTTTTCAGAGCTTTGAGTAAAATATCTTTGAGCAACACATTCATTTGTCATGGTGGTTTTTCAGATATAGAATATTAAATGTTTGTTTCCTGAAAGTTACCATTTCTTAAAAATTATTCTTCAAAGCCAATTGGGGAAAAAAAGAAAAATATTTGAAATAACTGATATTTAATTTTGATGTTTTCACTGATTCAGCATTATTATATTACTGAGCACCTACTATATATAGCATAGACTGGTCATGGTTCTAGGGATATAGCAGTTTTTGGAGCTTACATTCTCATAGGAAGCAACAGATAATAAATAAATATACGTAGCAGGACAGTGGTGATAATGGTTATTGCCAGAAGAACAGAACCAAGGTAAGAGGAAAGGTAGATAGGTAGATGTAGGTAATGTGTGTGTGTGTGTGTGTGTGTGTGTGCGCGCGCGCGCGCACGTGTGAGCTCATGTGCTGTTTTTGGAAGGCTTTGTGCGTGATGGGATGGTTCAGAAGAGCCCTGAGTGAAGCAGGCGAATGAGGCATGTGAACACCCAGAGGAGGAGACCTCACTCTTCCCCAGGGAGAAGGGTGAGCAGGCACAAAAGTGCTGAGGCCAGAGTATATTTGTGCTAAAAAAAAAAGAAAAAGTCTAAAAGCTTTGGCTATGTTTAATGCCAATTTATTCATTGCACAGTTCTTATTCATCTACCATATCTAATTCATATTAAATAATATAGTAAAAGAGAAGTATATGGATTCTGAAAGAAAGGACATAACAAGAATACTCCATGTATACTCACTGTATTTTAATAATTCCGTGTGTCATCTCACTGAGTGGCAACTGGAAGAGAGCACAGTATTTTTCACCTAGCAGGTCAAGGTTCAAATCACTACTTGGCTGTTATTTACCTACTGGATAATGTTTATAAGATAAATGACACAAAACAGCACCAAGAAGTAAAAGCAGTTATTATTTGTTGCTGTAAGATAGAAAATTCATTTGTGAAATGTTAGGATAAATCCTAGAAATATAATGCCCTCCAAGCTACATATGCAAGTTATACTAAGTCAGCCAACCCTTTTTACTCATCATCTTGTTATTTTCTAAATAGGAACTGTCTCTGGACCAAATTCAAGGCTAATGTGTTACACAACTCCAGAGAGTGCTATTTAGGTAGACAGCCCCAGGTAGTACATTTATAACATATTCCCTGGCTTTGGGCAAAATGGATTGCCCTGACTAAACTAGGTGATCCCCGAATAGATTGGAATCTCTTCTGTGCTTTTAACAAAATACCGCTGTAGAGTAGATAGGAAAAGATTTTGAATAATGATGATAATCACTAACACTTAGTTGAGTTTATACTGCATTCCAGGCTGTACTCGAAATGCCTTGCATGGATTAGCTCACAAAATCCTTGGAAAAACTCTGTGACGTATGTACAGATGAGGAAACTAAGGAACAGATAGAAAAATAAAATTATAATTGCTATAAAGCTCTACCTTTCACTAGTTAATATTAGGATTAAATTATTTGATATAGCTATTAATTGAACAGTATCCTTTCTGATGATGGAAACAGGATATGAATTCTTCTCTACACAGATTCCATCATCCAACTATAGGTAGAATAATTAGTCTTGAAAGATAACTCAATCTTTCAGTCAATTATTGTCAGAAACAGTTCAAAAATCAAACACACTAAGCTTTTCATGTTGGTTAGATGCTTGGCATTCTGATGGACAGTAACAAAGACTTCATTCCTCCAATGAATCTTTCATTTACCTAGGGTACAATTTTCTGAAGAATCCATTTTTGTAATGAAGGGAAATTACTTTTTAATTAAAAACTAATACTATTTCAGATTAAGGTCATCTGTTGACGTATGTTATAGTATAGTATTGATGGGAACTTAGTCATTTGCTTGATTGAACTTTTGAGCAAATCCAGAGCTGCTTCCTGATGAATCATATAATCATAACCCTGCTCATGATATTGTTTAGGCCACCTGTGTCCTGAGATGGACTGGCCCTGCAACTATATATGTTTATTAGTAGTGTGTTTTTATTCTCACAGAAAGCCATCAAAATTACCATTTAAATCCTAGTGTCCAAATTTACAGACTTTCACCTAACACTTAATGGCCACATAGCAGTTTTCTTGATATCAATGTGTATGCTAGCTAGTTATTAGAAGGTCAGCAAAATATGTTGATATTCCAGAAAAGGAAACAAAGGGACACATTAAGTGTCCTGTCTGAAGTCACATCTTCAGAAAGATACAAACCTGGACTGCATTACTTTATGTCCTTGTAAAAAATCTCTTCATACAATTAGTGTTGATTTTTAAAATAGCCATATACTAGATGTATGAGATGTTTTAGAAAATTCATACTTATTTTTAAATTTTTAATTTTTATTTATTTTTTTATACAGCAGGTCCTTATCAGTCATCAATTTTATACATATCAGTGTATACATGTCAATCCCAATCTCCCAATTCATCACACTACCATCCCCACCCCTGGCTGCTTTCCCCCCTTGGTGTCCATACATTTGTTCTCTACATCTGTGTCTCAATTTCTGCCCTGCAAACCTGTTGATCTGTACCATTTTTCTAGGTTCCACATATATGTGTTAATATACGATATTTGTTTTTCTCTTTCTGACTTACTTCACTCCGACAGTCTCTAGATCCATCCACATCTCTACAAATAACCTGATTTTGTTCCTTTTTATGCCTGAGAAATATTCCATTGTATACATGTACCACATCTTCTTTATCCATTCGTCTGTTGATGGGCATCTAGGTTGCTTCCATGACCTGGCTATTGTAAATAGTGCTGCATTGAACATTAGGGTGCATGTGTCTTTTTGAATTATGGTTTTCTGGGTATATGCCCAGTAGTGGGATTGCTGGATCATATGGTAATTCTATTTTTAGTTTTTTAAGGAACCTCCATACTGTTCTCCATAGTGGCTGTATCAGTTTACATTCCCACCAACAGTACAAGAGGGTTCCCTTTTCTCCACACCCTCTCCAGCATTTGTTGTTTGTAGATTTTCTGATCATGCCCATTCTAACTGGTGTGACGTGATACCTCATTGTAGTTTTCATTTGCATTTCTCTAATAATTAGTGATGTTGAGCAGCTTTTCATGTGCTTCTTGGCCATCTGTATGTCTTCTTGGGAGAAATGTCTATTTAGGTCTTCTGCCCATTTTTGGACTGGTTTGTTTGTTTTTTAATATTGAGCTGCATAAGCTGTTTATATATTTGGAGATTTATCCTTTGTCCATTGATTCATTTGCAAGTATATTCTCCCATTCTGAGGGTTGCCTTTTCGTCTTGTTTGTGGTTTCCTTTGCTGTGCAAAAGCTTTGAAGTTTCATTAGGTCCCATTTGTTTATTTTTGTTTTTATTTCCATTACCCTAGAAGGTAGATCAAAAAAGGTCTTGCTGTGATTTATGTCAAAGAGTGTTCTTCCTGTGTTTTCCCCTAAGAGGTTTATGGTGTCCGGTCTTACATTTAGATCTCGAATCCATTTTGAGTTTATTTTTGTGTATGGTGTTAGGGAGTGTTCTAATTTCATTCTTTTACATGTAGCTGTCCAGTTTTCCCAGCACCACTTATTGAAGAGACTGTCTTTTCTCCATTGTATATCCTTGCCTCCTTTGTCATAGATTAGTTGACCATAGATGTGTGGGTTTATCTCTGGGCTTTCTATCTTGTTCCATTGATCTATGTTTCTGTTTTTGTGCCAGTACCATATTATCTTGATTAGTGTAGCTTTGTAGTATAGTCTGAAGTCAGGGAGCCTGATTCCTCCAGCTCCTTTTTTTTCCCTCAAGACTGCTTTCGCTCTTCGGGGTCTTTTGTGTCTCCATACAGATTTTAAGATTTTTTGTTCTAATTCTGTAAAAAATGCCATTGGTAATTTGATAGGGATTGCATTGAATCTGTAGATTGCTTTGGGTAGTATAGTCATTTTCACAATATTGATTCTTCCAATCCAAGAACATGGTATATCTCTCCATCTGTTTGTATCATCTTTAATTTCTTTCATCAGTGCTTATAGTTGTCTGCACACAGGTCTTTTGTCTCCCTCAGTAGGTTTATTCCTAGCTATTTTATTCTTCTTCTTGCAGTGGTAACTGGGAGTGTTCCCTTAATTTCTCTTTCAGATTTTTCATCATTAGTATATAGGAATGCAAGAGATTTCTGTGCATTAATTTTGTATCCTGCAACTTTACCAAATTCATTGATTAGCTCTAGTAGTTTTCTGGTGGCATCTTTAGGATTCTTTATGTATCGTATCATGTCATCTGCAAACAGTGACAGTTTTACTACTTCTTTTCCAATTTGTATTCCTTTTATTTCTTTTTCTTCTCTGATTGCCGTGGCTAGGACTTCCAAAACTATGTTGAATAATAGTGGTGAGAGTGGACATCCTTGTCTTGTTCCTGATCTTAGAGGAAATGCTTTCAGTTTTTCACCATTGAGAATGATGTTTGCTGTGGGTTGTTCGTATATGGCCTTTATTATGTTGAGGTAGGTTCCCTCTATGCCCACTTTCTGGAGAGTTTTTATCATAAATCGGTGTTGAATTTTGTCAAAAGCTTTTTCTGCATCTATTGAGATGATCATATGGTTTTTATTCTTCAATTTGTTAATATGGTTTATCACGCTGATTGATTTACATATACTGAAGAAACTTTGCATCCCTGGTATAAATCCCACTTTATCATGGTGTATGATCCTTTTAATGTGTTGTTGGATTCTGTTTGCTAGTATTTTGTTGAGGATTTTTGCATCTATATTCATCAGTGATATTGGTCTGTAATTTTCTTTTTTCATAGTATCTTTGTCTAGTTTTGGTATCAGTGTGTTGGTGGCCTCATAGAATGAGTTTGGGAGTGTTCCTTTCTCTGAAATTTTTTGGAAGAGTTTGAGAAGGATGGGTGTTAGCTGTTCTGTAAATGTTTGATAGAATTCACCTTTGAAGCCATGTGGTCCTGGACTTTTGTCGGAAGATTTTTAATCACAGTTTCAATTTCATTACTTGTGATTGGTCTGTTCATATTTTCTATTTCTTCCTGGTTCAGTCTTGGAAGGTTATACCTGTCTAAGAATTTGGCCATTTCTTCCAGGTTGTCCATTTTATTAGCATAGAGTTACTTGTAGTAGTCTCTTAGGATGCTTTGTATTTCTGTGGTGTCTGTTGTAACTTCTCCTTTTTCATTTCTAATTTTATTGATTTGAGTCCTCTCCCTCTTTTTCTTGATGAATCTGGCTAATGGTTTATCAATTTTGTTTATCTTCTCAAAGAACCAGCTTTTAGTTTTATTGATCTTTGTTATTGTTTACTTTGTTTCTATTTCATTTATTTCTGCTCTGATCTTTATGATTTCTTTCCTTCTGCTAACTTTGGGTTTTGTTTATTCTTCTTTCTCTAGTTCCTTTAGGTGTAAGGTTAGATTATTTATTTGATATTTTTCTTGTTTTTTGAGGTAGGCTTGTATAGCTATAAACTTCCCTCTTAGAACTGCCTTTGCTGCATCCCATAGGTTTTGGATTGTCGTGTTTCCATTGTCATTTGTCTCGAGGTAATTTTTGATTTCCTCTATGATTTCTTCAGTGATCTCTTGGTTATTTAGTAATGTATTGTTTAGCCTCCGTGTGTTTGTGTTTTTTACGTATTTTTCCCTGTAATTGATTTCTAATCTCATAGCGTTGTGGTCAGAAAAGATGCTTGATGTGATTTCAATTTTCTTAAATATACTGTGGCTTGATTTGTGACCCAAGGTGTGATCTATCCTGGAGAATGTTCCATGCGCACTTGAGAAGAAAGTGTAATCTGCTGTTTTTGGATGGAATGTCCTATAAATATCAATTAAATCTATCTGGTGTATTTTGTCATTTAAAGCTTCTGTTTCCTCATTTATTTTCATTTTGGATGATCTGTCAATTGGTATAAGTGAGATGTTAAAGTCCCCCACTATTGTGTTACTGTCAATTTCCTCTTTTATAGCTGTTAGCAGTTGCCTTATGTATTGAGGTGCTCCTATGTTGGGTGCATATATATTTATAATTGTTATATCTTCTTCTTGGATTGATCCCTTGATCATTATGTAGTGTACTTTCTTGTCTCTTGTAACATTCTTTATTTTAAAATCTATTTTATCTGATATGAGTATTGCTACTCCAGCTCTCTTTTGACTTCCATTTGCATGGAATATCTTTTCCATCCCCTCACTTTCAGTCTATATGTGGCCCTAAGTCTGAAGTGGATCTCTTGTAGACAGCATATAGATGGGTCTTGTTTTTGTATCCATTCAGCAAGCCTGTATCTTTTGGTTGGAGCATTTAATCCATTCACCTTTAAGGTGATTATCGATATATATGTTCCTATGACCATTTTCTTAATTGTTTTGGGTTTGTTTTTGTAGGTCCTTTTCTTCTCTTGTGTTTCCACTTAGAGAATTTCCTTTAGCATTTGTTGTAGAGCTGGTTTGGTGGTGCTGAATTCTCTTAGCTTTTGCTTGTCTGTAAAGCTTTTGATTTCTCCATCGAATCTGAATGAGATCCTTGCTGGGTAGAGTAATCTTGGCTGTAGGTTCTTCCCTTTCATCAGTTTAAGTATATCATGCCACTCCCTTCTGGCTTGTAAAGTTTCTGCTGAGAAATCAGCTGTTAACTTTATGGGAGTTCCCTTGTATGTTATTTGTCATTTTTCCCTTGCTGCTTTAATAATTTTTCTTTGTCTTTAATTATTGCCAGTTTGATTACTATGTGTCTCGGCGTGTTTCTTCTTGGGTTATCCTGTATGGGACTCTCTGCGCTTTCTGGACTTGGGTGGCTATTTCCTTTCCCATGTTAGGGAAGTTTTCGACTATAATTTCTTCAAATATTTTCCCAGGTCCTTTCTCTCTCTCTTCTTCTTCTGGGACCCCTATAATACGAATGTTGTTGTGTTTAATGTTGTCCCAGAGGTCTCTTAGGCTGTCTTCGTTTCTTTTCATTCTTTTTTCTTTATTCTGTTCCTCAGCAGTGAAGTCTACCATTCTGTCTTCCAGGTCACTTATCCGTTCTTCTGCCTCAGTTATTTTCCTATTGATTCCTTCTAGTGTAGCTTTCATTTCAGTTATTGTATTGTTCATCTCTGTTTGTTTGTTTTTTAATTCTTCTAGGTCTTTGTTAAACATTTCTTGCATTTTCTCGACCTTTGCCTCCATTCTCTTTCCGAGGTCATGGATCATCTTCACTATCATTATTCTGAATTCTTTTTCTGGAAGGTTGCCTATGTCCACTTCATTTAGTTGTTTTTCCTGGGTTGTATCTTGTTCCTTCATCTGGTACATAGCCCTCTGCCTTTTCATCTTGTCTCTCTTTCTGTGAATGTGGTTTTTGTTCCACAGGCTGCAGGATTGTAGTTCTTCTTGGTTCTCCTGTCTGCCTTCTGGTGGATGAGGCTGTCTAAGAGGCTTGTGCATGTTTCCTGATGGGAGGGACTGGTGGTGGGTAGAGCTGACTGTTGCTTTGGTGGGCAGAGCTGAGTAAAACTATAATCCCCTTGACTGCTGATGGGTGGGGCTGGGTTCCCTCCGTGTTGGTTGTTTGGCCTTCGGCAACCCAACACTGGAGCCTATCTGGGCTCTTTGGTGGAGCTAATGGCGGACTCTGGGAGGGCTCACGCCAAGGAGGACTTCCCAGAACTTCTGCTGCCAGTGTCCTCATCCTTATGGTGAGCCACAGCCACCGCCCGCCTCTGCAGGGGACCCTCCAACACTAGCAGGTCGGTCTGGTTCAGTCTCCCCTGGTGTCACTGCTCCTTCCTTGGGTCCTGATGGGCACACTACTTTGTGTGTGCCCTCCAAGAGTGGAGTCTCTGTTTTCCCCAGTTCTGTTGAAGTTCTGAAATCAAATCCCACTAGCCTTCAAAGTCTGATTCTCTAGGAATTCCTCCTCCAGTTGCTGGACCCCCAGCTTGGGAAGGCTGACGTGGGGCTCAGAACCATCACTCCAGTGGGTGGATTTCTGTGGTATAAGTGTTCTCCAGTCTGTGAGTCACCCACCCAGCAGTTATGGGATTTGATTTTGCTGTGATTGCGCCCCTCGTACCATCTCATTGTGGCTTCCTCTTTGTCTTTGGATGTGGGGTGTCTTTTTTGGTGAGTTCCAGGTCTTCCTGTCGATGATTGTCCAGCAGCCAGTTGTGATTCTGGTGTTCTTGCAAGAGGGAATGAGAGTACGTCCTTCTACTCCGCCATCTTGATCCCAGGACCTCAAAATTCATACTTTTAAAGTCAGGAATTTTATGATTTTTTGTAAGAAAACAGTCAGAAATGCACACACACACCAATACTTATCACTAGGATATTCATCACTATATTATATAATAGAGAAAGCATGGAAAACTCTAAATGCTGAATCGTAGATGTTGGTTAAATAATGGGACACCCATATATGCAGACACTTTAAAATATTTTAGGAAATATGATATAATAAGTATAAAAGCAAGTCATAATAGTGTATATAGTATGATCTGTATTTTATTTAAAATATATATGCATATAATCATATAGAGTTATAAATATGAATACTATAAAATTATAGATACTACTATATATCATTTTTTTGTATTTTCCGTATTTTCACATTATCTTAAAAAAAATAGTAATGTAAAACAAGCCATAGTTCCTCCAAGACCCAAGAATTTTAATTCTGAAGATACTCATTCACAGATATATTAACATGTACAGGCATTTTCACTGCTATACTATTTCTAAGAACTAACTTTGGAAACAACCTTGAGTCTGCTAAAAACATATTGGATTAATAAAATATGACATATCGTATGATAAAACATTATATATAGCATTTCAGCCAAAAAATTAAATCTTTATCTACCAACATAAGTAGGTCTCAAAAAATGCTGAGTGGAAAAAGGCACAATATAGAACAATACATGTTGACTATATAGGCAAATAAAACACTTTTACCTAATAGTGTAAACAGGACTAGAAGGAGGCCTGCCAATCTAATGACTGTTGATGCTACTGGGAGAAGAAATAAGAAAATGGGGCTAGTTAAAGGCGACTTCAGTATTTGTACTATTTTTTTTCTTTAAATAAATAAATAGCTAACTAAATAAATCATATACACACACATAAATGAAAGTCTAAGCAAATACAACATCTTAATAATTATTATTACTAGATGACAGGAATATGTTTCATTCATTATTCTTTTACTTTTCTAGATTTTAAAAATTTTACAGTGAAGGAAAGCAAAGAAAAAAATTGTAAGGTTTCGGGGAATGGGGTGTCAAGAAAGGGATTTTTTGTTTGTTTCTTTGTTTAAGATGGGAAATATTAAAACTGTGTTTTCAAACTGGCATGACTCATTAATAGGTTGTAGGTCAGTTTAGTGGGTCATTAGTGCCTCATTTTCATGGAGTCTGTGCAGAAAGGAGTTAACATAGCAGGCTTGAGCCCACCATCCTTAGAAAGTCCGACTTGCAAGTTGGACCCTTGGCTGACATATGGGAACTTGAGTGGGAAACATTTTCCTACACTGAAGTAAAACCTTGCCCAAATGGTAAGGTTGGGTCACTGTCCCTAAACTGTTTGTGCACAGAGTACAATTTATCCTGAAAGCCTGCTTGTCTTCTGGGAGTCTGGAATTTAGGTTTGTGCTAGGCAGAGGCAGCTAACATGAGCAGTCCCCAGTAAAACCTTGGGCCCTGAATCTCTAATGGACTGTGAGACTTCACATGCATTGTCTGTTACTGGCAGAATTACTTGCCCTCTGTGTGACTCCACTGCGAGAGCACTTTTGGAAACTTGCACCTGTTTTCCTCTGGACTTCACTCCATGTGCCTTTTCCCTTTGTTTATTTTCCCTTTTACTGAAATAAGTCTTAGCTGTGAATACAACTAAAGAGAAAAAAAGACATGGCCACGTGAAAACATCTTTCAAAAAATATCTTTGGTGACTCTGCCTTTCATGGTATTCAGTGTTTTATATGAAGAGTCATACAGGTTTTCTTAGAATTTCATGTAGAAAAAAATGTTTCAGTGAGTTGGTATGCTTTTCTTTACTGAACACTAACAGACGTTCACCCCACTGCTTTTCACATTTGTCTTTGCACTGGGAAACACGGAGTTAAATTTCGGGATTAATTGGAGTTGTCCTGAGCAAGATTAGACAGGGGTTCTTTTTTTTTTTTTTTTTTTTTTTTTTTTTTTTGCGGTACTCGGGCCTCTCCCTGTTTTGGCCTCTCCCGTTGCGGAGCGCAGGCTCAGCGGCCATGGCTCACGGGCCCAGCCGCTCCGCGGCGTGTGGGATCTTCCCAGACCGGGCACGAACCTGTGTCCCTGCATCGGCAGGCGGACTCTCAATCACTGAGCCACCAGGGAAGCCCATAGACAGGGGTTCTTTTGCCTTTATTTTGCAGCTTTATTTTATTTGTATGTCTTACCATAAGCTATAAGTTAGGTATAGAAAACATGTACATGGAGGCATAAAAGGATAAAAATAACCTACATGGAGTAAAAAGATTTCTGGGTAAGTAATGTTGCTTTAGGGAGTGTACACATTTCCCTCTACTTGATACTACGATCATGTGTTTTGTAGACCTTTAAGCTCAAGTGTATATAATCCTATGATTGAAATAGGGATTAAATTCTTTCCTTAGTTATGTATATATGAATGTCATTGACTTTTTGGGAAGTTATTATTAAATTTTAGCTGAGTGTATATTTTTACAGTGTGGGCATCAGTCACATTAATCTGTCTATTCAAATTGTATTCAGTGGTTATTTTGGCACAAGCAAAGCATTATAAATAGATTAACACATTCAGTGGTAAAAGGTTAAGATAAAACATGTAGAATTACAAAGCCAGTGATACAGAGAAGCATTTATTCACTTTACAAAAGAGGTTACCACTTATTTCTTTTAATCAAATTTTCTGATGCATTTAAACATATGTTTACACTCAATCTTCTAATAGTACACAGTAGAATTAGAGTTTTTATAAGTGTAACCACTAGTCATTTCTAATGCTGGCTATTCAAAAGTTTATGATAGAGTAACTTGTAAGTATTAAAGAAAAGCTTTATATTCTTTATAGAAGCATGGTAAATTGGCTCCTTTCTTTGGCATTAGCATCAGTTAATGAAGAACAGAACCGAAAAATGCTACTGCATTATATCTGTTTTTGTACAGCGTTTTTAATAATTTCTTACTCAAGCCTTCCATTTTACACTTGAGGAAAGTTACAATTATCTTTATTTTCATAAGATCAAGTGACTTGCTGGAAATGCAGGGGTCACTGGTATTGTGTTAAAAATTAGAATTATTTAACCTTTTTTTCCAAAACTTGGTCTAATTCATACCTCATTTTGATACAACAGAATGAGCTCATTGTATTATTTCAAGGACAAATCTCCTTGAGTAGAAGAATTTTCATTGAAAACATAACATCTTGTTTGTTTTAGTTGAAGGCTTTCCAAACACATTAGCATTCACAAAACTTGGATTTCAACTCAGAAAGACAACGAGAACTAGGGAGAAGACAACAGTGGACCAGAAATCCAGACCCATTTTCAGAAGGACAAAATGGATAGAGGGATAACTGACTTAGAGCTAGTTGAAACTTGGATGACTAAAAAAAGGAAAGAGGTTAGTCTGCACCAGTGAATCTCAGAAAGTCTTTGGAACGGGAAGTCTCAGAATATTTTTAAGATGGTGGTGTATTGTGGGGCTGAAGGTAGCAGGATTAGTTGAAAATCTGAATGAAGAGTAGGAACTCCACCCCCCTCACCTTTCTGAACTTTACACAGCAAGGTGATTGCCCCTCCTCCAGAGTGATAAGATTTCTAGCAGGGATGCTGCAGGCCCAGTGTGATGAGATAGAGGCTCTGCACTGACAGTAGGGATCTGGGCAAGTCCACACAAAAGGCAACAAATCCCCCACACCTGGTTTGGCCACATGCTCTGGCACTGGCTGTTGGACATACGCTTCCAGGCATAAAGCCAGAGGATTCTTCCCTGGAGAATGTGTATAGCTCCAGGGAAAATACCTAAGCTTACTGGTACTTGGTGATTTCCCAGCAAAAAGGCCAGCTTGCCACCTGATTTTAGCAGTGCAGTCAGCCAGTGAGGCTGGCTCACAGATGTTCCCATCAGCTTCTTGCTCTCTCACTCTGAAATGTGGATTGCATGACTCCTCCATGGAGATGTTCTTCAGCGAAACAGGAGAAATGAAGCAAGATAGTGGTTAACATGAACTCCAGGAAGCTATGGGCTCCAACAGAAGGCAAAAGTATTAGGCTTAGCAACAGTCCATACTGGAGCAGGACAGAGGGCTCCAGAAAGTATGCTCTGAGAAAGAAGAAATGGAATTTGATAAACTAGTTCATCTGATTATGTGCAAAATAATCTTCAAGAGAAGTTTGTAATTCAGTTGCAGAGTTTTAAGAAATATTAGTAATAGGGATATAAAAAGCTAAAAAATAAAAATAAAAATTATAAGCCCTAGAAATGTTAAGAGTTATGTGAGAGGGCTTCCCTGGTGGTGCAGTGGTTGAGAGTCCGCCCGCCGATGCAGGGGACACGGGTTCGTGCCCCGGTCCGGGAAGATCCCACGTGCCGCGGAGCGACTGGGCCCGTGAGCCATGGCTGCTGAGCCTGCGCGTCCAGAGCCTGTGCTCCGCAACGGGAGAGGCCACGACAGTGAGAGGCCCGCGTACTACAAAAAAAAAAAAAAGAGTTATATGAGAAATGAAATGACATGATATAATATTAGGCTCACTAGTAAATAGTAAGTATCACGTAGTCACAATATTTTTAAATGAATTTTTAATTAACAAAAACGTGTGTTATAACTACAGAGAGGATGGAAATAAGTAAAATGATGAGAAAAGTAGGAGAGTTCTAAATTCTAATCTTCGAATATTAGGAGCATAAGCATATTCTCTAGAAACAAAAAGGTAACAAAAGAAAGTTATGTTAAAAACTGTTTCCCTCTCAGAATAGGGGTTAGAGTTGGGTTTCTGTTGTTATTACCTACCTTGTAAGAATCATTTGATTTTTTAAAATAACAGGCAAGTATGATATTGATAAAAATAGAGTGAACAATCACATATAGGTGACTTACCTAACTCTAATTTTTCAGTTGCATAGACAGTATTGTATCGCTCTATGACCCTGGGAAAGCTACTTAACTTTTGAGAAGCCTTAGTTTCCTCATTTGCAAAATGGAGATGATGACGATGATTATAACAATAAAAATAACCTCATATGAATGTTATAAAGAGAGAACAGAATGACGCATACAAAGCATTTGGTATAGTGCTCGGTACGTATTGTCCATGTTGGGTATTATTAATACTACTTTAATACAGATGTATTTGCCTCTCTAATCCATTAAGTTTTTGATAAGCTATGGGAAAGCAGATTACATCTGAATAGCACTTAACTGAATAGTTACTTAATTAACCTTTAAAACCAGAAATGATCATGTCTGGATATTTAATCAATTTCTAGCCAAAGGTCCTATCACTAATAAAGTTTTTACTTCTAAGGCCAGTTAGAGTTATTTATGAGAACTCTTTAAGTTTGCTGTTTTAAAGTGAAGAATTAGCTTGTGTATTCTATTTTAAAATAGAAAAAATAAAAAGCTTTTAGCGTATATCGACTTCTATTGCTAAATGTTTAAAAATTCTAAGGTGGACTTTCATGATTTCCGCTGTCTTTTGTATAATGGTAACTATTCCTTCTTGTCATGTACGTGACAGATTGTGAATGCTCATTTGATGGTGAAGAATGAGTGCAAATAATGACTACAGCTTGCTTTAGCTAATTTTGAAAATGTTATTCTTACTGTATTATATCTTTGGAAATGCAAAGCTCTGGATGTTTATAGCTTTTTTAATCCTGTGCATGAATAAACAGGTTATTAAAACCTGTCTCTGAAGATGCACTGAAGAAAACCTCCAGAGCATTTAGTACTAGTGCATGTATTTTCTGGACTATTTTGTCACTAATATTCTGCCTTGTATTCTTTAGTTAACTTTTTACTTGGGAATGCTGTATCTCTTCAACTAGACTGAAAACACTTTAGGGCAAAATACAAAAAAAATGTGAATATATGAATATATCTGCCTATTTTTGCAAAAAGAAGCATAGGAGGGATACACAAGACAGTGAAATGGTTACCTATAGAGGCGGTGGGAATGGGGTGGAAGCTACAGTAGGAGTAAAAATACTCTGAGTATGCCTTTCAATGTAGTTTTGACTTTTGAACCATGTTAATGTTCTACTTATCAAAAATAAAATTCAATCAAAAAGAACTTTAAAAAAATATTTTTTAAGAAGTAAGCCTGAAGATAGAGTATGAACAGAAGCAAAGGGTATAACTATTTATCAAATTGCATAGACACAGAAGAATGAGTTCAGGCAACTTTAAACACAGTACTCTGAGTGTATGCTTAGTAGGATATATTATGAGCAGAAAGAGAATTTCAGACAAATCTTTATCTTTCTGTAGTGGTTTATTGTTGTTAATTTGTTGATACGGTAATTAGGAAATTCTTATTTATGTACTGGAAGATAAAGCAAATAAATAAATATGTTGATATCAGTTTTCTAACCATGGCAGAAGAGAGTTATAAGTACGGAATGAGGGAAAGTGAGAAAGAACCCTTGTAGCATTGGGTTATAAGTGGAAGCATCAGTATGAAATGCTGATTTAAAATAAAGGAAAAAAAATTAATAATATATGTATTTAAAATACATTAAATTTATAATATATACATGTATAAAATTATATATATATTTAATAAGTCTGATGACTGAAAGGGCCTAGAGACAATGATGCTCAGTGGTTTTTGATACTCAGTGGTAAAACTACTGAGTAAAGTGTTTTGGGGGAATAAAATATAGTCCCATAGTCAAGTATCAATCAGATTATTGATTAATTATGAGGGAAAAGTACTTTTAAAATAGAGCTGGCACAGGCATCACTATAACCAAGTGATCAAAACTGTCACCGCCAACAATGGAGAAAACTGAAAGTACAAGCTTCTTGATCTGACACCATGGGAAGCACACACCACCCAAAATGTTTAAGTCAGATTCGTTTATGGGGAAATAGCAAACAATTCCAGATTGTGAGACATTCTACAAAACAACTCGCCTGAATTCTTAAAATGTTAGTAACAAATTATTTTATTTAAAAAACTAAAAGATTAAAACAGATGAAAGAGAAATGACAACAAAATGTACTATATGATCCTTGACTGGATCCTGAGTGATTTTTAAAAATCAGCTATGAAGAACATTTTGGGGACAATTAGGGAAATATGAATATAGAATGTGTATTGGGTAGGAATATTTTACCTATGCTGTTTCCTGATGAGATGATTATATCATGATTAAGTAAAATAATGCCCCTATTCTCTTAAGTGGTTAAGCAAAAAAGAAGAAAAAAGTAAGAGGCGTGTGTGTGTGTGTGTGTGTGTGTGTGTTTGTGTGTGAGAGAGAGAGAGAGAGAGAGAGAGAGAGAGGCAGAGACTTGAAATGTTTCATTAATTGAAAGCTGGAAGGAAATAATTTGAGGGACAGATTATGCCATGCATTCTTTTTTTAAAAAGTGCTTTAGTAAATTCTTTGCCAGAACAGATTTAGTGAAGATTTTAATATTGCAAAAGAAATGATGTGGATTGGAGGCAATTAGCATGTTTCCTAAAATGCGGGAGAGATGTTAGTTAAATGTTTTGAAAATATTCGATCAAATAATACTGAGAAATTTAAATGAAAATCTCTCTAAGTTGGTAATTCAGGTGGGCAATCCTCTCTTTCCCTTTGAGAATTGCCTGTCACCATCTGTTTATTGGGAAAATGAATAATCCTTAGCTAAAATAATGTATATTAAAATAATAGTATATTTCCATTTTGCACATGAAATTGAAGTCACTGTTTGCCTCCTAGCTCAGTCAGCTTTGTGAAGAACCACACAGCAAACCTGGGCAAGCACCATACGTGCTGTGAAGGCGCTCCACCTGCTTCAGAAGCCAAGGGCTGTTCTGTCTTTACATTGCTTTTCACCGCAGCACTGCTGTGCTTTCCTGTGCCGACTTCCCACCATCAGCGGGGCTTTAGACAGAGCTGTTTATCGTAATGGTAAACAACTACCAGTGCAATTAAGAGACACCCTCTGGCTTGGGGTCAGACATCTGCCAAGGCTTTGATTATTCTATTTCAATTTACTTCAACAAACAAATACAAAGTGCTTACTGTATGCAGGGCAGGGTCCTGGTGCTCCCTAGGATATAAAGATAAATCACATGTGGTATGTGCCTCAGAGAAGTATATAATCCAGGGAAAGAGGGCTTGAGACAGTTACATCAATATCCGTTATTAAAAGGTAGGGGATGAGAAGTGATTTAAGAGGCAACAAACAATATCCTATGAGCATTTGGTATTCAGAGGTCCCTTGTCTTTAGTACTATCGTTCAGGTCTTTCTCAAAATGGAGCATTGGAGCCCAGTCATCCAGATGGTTTGGGACATTTACAGAACCATGATTCATAGATGTGAGATCTGGTTGTATTTTTTTTTAATTGCCCTCCTTTCTGATGTTAATTATTGCAGCTAGGCTGCCAAGCAAACATCTGTTCAGGGTTGGATTCTGGATGCAGGCTTGTTGCTTTGGCTCATCTTGCTGGAAACTCTTCTTTCTTCACATGGAGTATTACATAATCTTCATGAATACTGAATAGTATGTATAGGTCATCAAACTCTTTCAAGTCAGCACATAGCTAGAAGATTCACAGGAAAGGAGAAAACAACAAATAAATATACTGACGTATATACGAAAGCTTACAATTAGTAAAAAAAAATGTTTAAACCACACATATAAAAAGAAAAATATTGCCATTTTTGCTTATCACATTAAAGGCAAAAGTATCGGAGGTTTTCTTTTGTTGTTTTACTTTGCATGCTTGTTTTTTTTTTTTTTTTTTTCATGCTTGTTTTTTTAATGATGGTACTAATCAGAGCAAGTTGTGGTGAAATGGTTACTATCATGGACTGTAAATAAATACGGCTTTTGGAGAGCAGTTTGGCAGTATGTGTCAGGAGTCTTAATAATAATCATGTTCTTTGACCCAATAATTCCAATTCTGGGAATCTATCCTAAGGAAATAATCTGAAATACAGAAGAAGCTTCATGCATGAAGTTATTCATCACCACATTATTTATAATAGCATAAAATTGGAAGGAGTCTCCACAGGTTAACTGTGGGTCCTCTACTTTCTGAAATATTATACAACATTCTGAAATGATGATTATAAGTGGTAATAACATGGAAAATGCTCATGTTGTGTTATATGGGAAGGCAGGATGCCAAATTGAATTTAGTGTGCGTGTAGAATAAATACAGTATATTCTAGAAGGATATATATGAAGGTGTTAATATTGTTCACATTTGGATGATAAGACAAACCTAATTTTTCCCCTTTTTCTGTTTTCCACATTTCCTTTATAAAATCATTTATGCACAAACACAAGAGACCCCAAGACTATTATCAAACACTTCCCTACACTCCAGGGCCCCAGTATGATTGATATCTGATTTCCAGTTAGTTCTAGCAAGTGAGAAATAGGTCTACCAGACCTATTTCGTTTAGGGAGAAAAAATATGTTTCTGTTCTTCCTCAAAATGATGATATTATTCAACAGTTAACAAAACTTACATGGTTCCATTATATATAGTAAGGATCTAGTGAAATTTTGGTCAGCCAGTAACACTGCTGGCAGCTAGTGCATTCAAACAAAAGCAAAAAAAAAAAATCAGTGCCCCTTAATCGGAGCAGCTTAGGGACACTTTAGAGGAGTTGGACTAGGAAGGATGGGCTGACCATTAGAGAGGCCCAGAAGTGTTTCCTTTCCTACATCCCAGCCTTTTTTCTTTCCATTAACATGTTGGGTACAGTAGTTGAGCCTGTGTCCAGTCAAGGATGTGTCTCTTCCCCTTAAAGAAGGCTGGGCTTCCAGCCCATGTGAGTTCTCTGCCCTGGTAGTTGTAACTGATCTTTTTATCTTCTTAGAGCTATTGATCAAGGCTAATTTGACTGTCACCCCCCTCCCTCCCAGAACCCCTTAGAATGATCCAGAACAGCACATTAATTATTCTTCCTACAAGCCTACATTATACACTAGACAAAACAAATAAAATCACATTTCCTCCCGTATAATTAGTGCTTCCCCCGGGCTAGTGGCCCCGTGCTCCCCTTTATCATCTCTATCTGTGCTCCCTGCTTGACCCTTAGCCTTCTGTGGCTAGAGATCCATTACCTGAAAACTACCTGGAAAACCAACACTAGTTATATTAACCTCTTTTGGAATTTCAGCAAATATTCATTAAGCACCTACCCTGTGCCAGGTAGTGAGTCAGGTATATGAAATGCAAGAATAAACAAGGCAGAGTTTCTGCCCTCAAAAAAATTTATAGGATAATGGAAAATACAAGCAATCAGTCTGTAATGGGATAAATAAAATGACAGGAATGAGCACAGGCTGCTACAGATTTGACGTCTAAGCTAAGACCTGCAGAATTTAGGCAAGACGCATGTGCATGAATCATGTCCCAGGTAGAAGGAACAGCAGGTTCTAGAGGCAAACTAGTGTATGACTGGGGCATAGCTTGCGATGGGGCAATGGCAATAGGGAATCCAGAAAAGCCATCAAATCATTAATTGGATCTTTATTTCATATACAAAGGGGTTTTCACTTAATCCTGAAGCACAAAGTTATCATCATTGAAATTTTAATTAGTGGAGTATCATGACCAGATTTGTGTTTTAGAAAGAGTACTCCAGAGCCTGGGCTAACTTCATGGCAGTGGAGATCAAAAGATATAAATGGTTCTTTGAAGTATGAATAAAATGGAATTTTGTTGATTGATTGGTTGAGGGAGAGACAGGCAAAGAAAAGTCAGGAGAGAGAATACCTTGTTTTCTGGTTTCTGTGCCACTCACAGGAATAAGGAACATGAAGGACAGTGGGCTGTCAGGGAGAGATGGGGAGGTGATGAGTTTGGTTTTAGGCTGAGTTTGAGGTATGTGACTGAAGACATCAAGTAAGTAATTGCATGTAGATATCAGAAGCTCAGTAGAGAGATTTGGGCTGGAGGTTTACGTGGGGAAGCCTTCTGCATATGTGTGGACTTGAAACCATAGGGGTGAAGAAATAACTCTCAGAGAACAATCTGTAATAAACAGAGCCTTGGAAACCCCGGAAGTTTTAAGAGATAGACATAGGAAGAATTCACAAAAGGGACAGAAGGAAGTACTGAGAACCAAGAGAATGTGATGTCCTAGGGGTCAAGAAAGGAGCAGAGGTCAGCAGGGTCAGTGCTGCAGAGGAGGCAAGTAAGATAAGGATTCATGAGGGCAGTTAGGAAGGAGAAGGTCATTGGTAATTTTGTAGCGAGTGACTTAAAGTGGAGGGGTGAGACAGATTGTAGTGGGTTTTTAAATGTGGACACAGAGACAAGAACATTAAACAATCTTTCAGTTAGCTTGGCTGAAAAATGGAGGGAAACTAAGATGTAGAGACTAAGGCATATAGGGGTCCTAATGAGTTTTTATTTCATTTTGCTTTTTTGATGGGAGAAACTTGAGCACATCGTATGCTTGATTGTCTGAAGTTACCAGAGAGAGTTGAGATTCCTGACAAGGCAGGTAGAAATATTCATCTTGGGAAGCTTGGAAGGTCTTGCTTTCTACCAAAGAGGAAGGAAGGGTGGAAGAGAATGTGTGGGGAACAGAAAGTTGAAGGGGTTCTCAGCTGAACACATTATATTTTACCGTGTCAAGTGGGAGTGAGGTTGTTGATTGCGTGTGTATCAGTCACCTGAAAGGAAAGGTTGGGGTGAGGGCTTGAGGAGGAGGTGGAAATTAGAACTGTTTCATAGGTAAAGAAGGAGTGACCTAGAGGGACTCAGAGAAAGGCTGCTGCTCAATGATGACAGCCCAGATGCGCTTGGGACCATCTGCTTGTCTACAGACTGCTTATGCTCATCCAAGTATCATGTTTCGAAAGGCATGTACTGCTTTTCATTAGGCATTTAAGAATTCTGGGTGGCCTCTAGCGACATGGCATTATTATTCCAGGTGACTAATTTTGCCAAGTCTGGAGAGGCGTCTGCAGGGGCTTGCTTAGTGACAATGTGTCCAGGCTCTGGCAGTGACTGGGTTTGGATTAAAGCTTCAATAAGTATTAGCTGCTGCTGTCATCATCACCATCATTCAGTTCACTGTGACAATACCAGAAGTTTCAGGAAGGTTTACAATTTAAGCCTTTACTATAGAGCACGAACATGTCATCAGAGCTCCACTTTTCTGTGATAGAAAGAATGACAAAAGGCACTGGGCATTCCTGTTTTGAGAGGACAAAACTAAAACAAATATTAAAAACCTTTCTCACAAAAAAAAAGAATCAAAGTTAGATGTTTATCAGTTGAGTCTTTTTAGTAGGCAGGTTTCCGTATGCAATCCCTAAACTCTCTAAGAATCGCATTGCTTTCCTGGATGACCCTTGATTTCATGGAAGAACAGGTGGGTATGTAAATGATTTAACTGCCCAAATCTGTCTCCCTTACTAGATGAAAAAAATTAAAACAAATACAAAAGAACCACAATGTACTCATAGTACAGTAGCATTTTTTTCACATGCAAAGAGTAACAGTAGAGTAATAGTAATAGTAAAAGATAATTTCAGGATCCCAGGTTAGGATCCCCTGATATACATATATATATATACACTCTGAGTAGTTCTAAGAGGATTTAACTTCTGGAATATAATGGCAAAATTTATTGTGATTCAATATAAAAATGAGGTAAGAACATATAATAAAACTGGAAATAGTACTAATACAAAACAGTATTAGTATATATATAAAGTATTTTTATATAGTATTCATAAGTGCTTTATAAAAAACTTCTAAATTATTTTTCTCCCTTTACAATTTTTCCTTTTTTTTTTTTTTTTTTTTGCGGTATGTGGGCCTCTCATTGTTGTGGCCTCTCCCGTTGTGGAGCACAGGCTCCGGACACGCAGGCTCAGCGGCCATGGCTCACGGGCCCAGCCAGTCCGCGGGGCATGAACCCGCGTCCCCTGTATCGGCAGGCGGATTCTCAACCACTGCGCCACCAGGGAAGCCCAAGTATAAGGGTTTTTAAAAACAACTTGAATTTCCTTTTTTACTTATGATTATTTTCTCTGTTAGAATATGGTGATGTGTTCTACTCTTTCCGTATAGCTCACAGTCTTCTGTTGTGGTCTCTGTTTTACCATCTTCCTCTATACTTTATCTTAGCTAATTTTCTTAAGTGATTTGTTATTTCAATGAAAACAATCTCATTTGAGCAGTCTCTGTTCTAATGCAAGAGCAGTATTTACCTCGTTGGCCAGCAGCAAAGTCAAGAGGTTTTCATCATTGTACTGTAGTCTCCTAAAGAAAAGAAGCTCAGCTGAAGCAGGATGGGGTTTTCTCAAGTGTATGTGCAGTAAATCAAGACATTTAACACTGTGGGTATACCAGGTATTCCAACCCTTTTTCACTCTAACCACAAAACTTTTCATTCACCAGGCTAGCCTTTTTGGATACCTCTCTAGCTCAATCATATTTTTAAAAGAGATTTCTATACTCCTAGGCAAAGATTTCTCCCTACTTTGGAGGTATTAAAATTCAAACATCAAAAGAGAAGACACTTTTTATTAAAAAAAACACATTTTTTTTCTCTTTTCATATTCATATACATTTTAACTTTATTCCTGGGAGACAGAAAGGAAAATTTGGTCACTCTACACTAAACAGTGTTTTGTATCTGGAAATAATGAATAGAAGCCAAGAATGGAATTATATTTTTCTTTCTCGAATCTAAAAACTCCAGGTAATGAACAGACTATTCCTAGAATTGGGTGCATGGTGCACAAAGATACTTTGTTTTTGGCATGAAAAGGCTCTGTTGAAATTGCTCTTTTTAAGTTAAAAAATGATGTTAACTTGGGTTAAAGTCTAGGAAAGCACTGATGCTTGCCAGTATTGAAAGACCAAAACCTGTAGGGGAAAAAAAACCCCACCAAATATTGAAATGGCTGTGAATAAAAATACAGAACATGTATTTTTAAAGTTTGTCAAACTTGGACTACCTCCAGGTTTACAAGTAGTATCGTAAGGAGTGATTTTGTTGTTCTATTTGTTAAACAAGTTTCAAGAAGAAAGGTTTCTGGATATTATTTTTTTTAAAAAAAGCAAAAAACAAACTATTTTGACATGAGCTCCGTGAAAGGAATGTTGCTTTTTGTGAAGTAGCTGTGATGATGGCAGGACTGTGTGGAATGAGATTCCCACAGGGTTTAGTTAACTTACGAAATGTCTGCTTTCTCCACTGCACCCTGCAGAGGGTTAGGACAGAGCCCAGAATCCATCAGTGCAATGGTAGAGGCTATAAACTTAGACCACCAAGTGTGTTCAGAAACAAACTTAAATAATGTTCATAATTTAGTTTTGATAAGTAAAATCCTAGACCCATAATTCTCAGTATTCTCTCTTGTTTTCAAGACCAGTGCAAAGTTTTGGTTTACTGGTGTTGCTATCCATTCTGTATCTGTCACCTATTAAGAGTCAGAAAACACTGATGCAAAAAAAAATTACTGAATGATAAAAATTGTAACAAAAATACTAGAACATTGGGCTTCCCTGGTGGTGCAGTGGTTAAGAATCTGCCTGCCAATGCAAGGAACACAGGTTTGAGCCTTGGACCCGGAAGATCCCACATGCCGCGGAGCAACTAAGCCCGTGTGCCACAACTACTGAGCCTGCGCTCTAGAGCCCGCAAGCCACAACTACTGAGCCCACATGCCACAACTGCTGAAGACTGCGCGCCTAGAGCCCGTGCTCTGCAACAAAAGAAGCCACGACAATGAGAAGCCCGCGCACCGCAACAAAGAGTAGCCCCCGCTCACTGCAACTAGAGAAAGCCCGTGCACAGCAACGAAGACCCAACACGCCCCCCCAAAAATAAATAAATTTATTTTAAAAAACCAATACTAGAACATTAAATAAGAAAAAAATAATTCCACAACCTGAAAAATCGTTTTAGTAATTCTTTCTTCTTCCCTCTCAGTTTATATGTTTTTCATATATGCTTTTGCATATTTATAATATACAAATGCAATGTTTATTATGTTTTCTGACCTAACATTATCAGATATGTATTTCATATTATTTTTCATTTTTTTTCTATTTAAGAAATAAGACATAGTCAAATCTACTCATTGCGATCCTTTTCATTCTTCATAGTTTAACTAAAATACCTTCTTTTCCATGAGCAGTCAAACCCAGTTCTCCTTTGTGCTTCTCCGCCTGAACCGTGGTTATTTATGCCCAAGTCTCTCTCCCCTAATAAACTGAAAATTGCTTGAAGGTAGTTTATTCATTTTTAAATGCCCCCCAGTAGCTAGTAGAGTGTCTTGTCCATGGTAGACACTGAATAAATATTTGAGTATTTAATTAATCCATAGAATCATTTCCAGCAAAGTGATTTAAAATGAAGTTGAGGTGAGAAGAAATGAGCAGAGCCATAGGAGGAAAATGACAATAAAAAGAGGAAGTGGTAGTATTAATTTCTGATGAGGCTGAGGTAGAATTTAAATGTAAAAACACCAGATAGAAGACTATTTATGAAGATATGTCACAAGCCTGTATGCACCAAGAAACACTGCAGTCAAACATATAAACCAAAAATATAAAAACTAGAAGTGCAAAGATAATTTGAAAAAAATTATAGTAAGCAATTTCAATATTCCTCTTTCAGAATCAGATTGAGTAGATAAATTAATGAGCCCATAGAGAAGTTGACTTAAATCATCAAAGCTGTGATTTAATAGAAATCTATATAGAATCTTACTTCTCTTGATTAAATATTTTTAATATCCAAAAAACATTTTTAAAAGATTATGTAATTGGCTAGAAAAGAACCTTAATACATCAAAATTAATAGTTTTTACAGTCTACCTACTCTATTCATAATCAAGTAAATTTTAGAAAAATAGTTACCAAAGAAAGTTTTAACTCATAGAAATTAAGAAACACTTAAATAAGAAGTAAAAACAGACTATAAACTGCCTAGAAAATAATGAAGAGAGAACATTTCATACCAAAATTTTTGGAACGTAGCAAAAACTGTATTCATTACTAAAGAGAAAGCAGAAAACAAAGTGATCGTAAGAAACTAGAAAAAGAATAACAAAATGAGACAAAAGCAGGGAGAGCATAATACTAAATGTAAAAATCAAAAGAAAGGAAAACTAAAAGAGAAAAAAGCAATATGAAGGATAAGCAAGCCCAAAGCTAATTATTTTAAGAAATAAAAGATTAATAATTGTTTGGGGAGCCTGATTTAGGGACCAAAGTAAAAGTAATGAAAATGAGAAAGAGACAAGATAAGGAAAGAAATAAAAACCACGGAGAGAAAGAGAATATTATTTTTCATCAAGAATATTCTCAGTGAGAGAATATTCAATTGCAACAAAGGTGAAAATCTAGGAAATAGATGGCCTTCCTAGAAGAAGACATACCCTCATGTCTTCTATTATACTTGGCCCATTCACATTTTCTACTTCTTCTTGGGTTCATTTTGGTAACTTATAATTCCTGAGGACTTTTTTCTTTTCCTTTTCCTTTCTTTCAGTTTACTGTGGTTGAGGATAATCCTGTTTCCCCAGTAGCCAGACCACACCTGCATGATGGCTTTGGTTTCTGGGTATCACACTTTTACAAACCAACAACGTAGGAAGAAGGAAAATCTTCAAACAATAGGTGAGGAATAGTTAAAGAAGTGGGATGTTTTCCTGAGAAAAAAGACTGAAGGGACATGACAGCTATCTTCAAGCATTTAACAATCCCTTACCAAGAACAGTGGGTAAACATGCTACAAGACCCAAGAGAGAATTAAAATTACCTTGGTGTGTACAGGGGAAAAAACTGGAGGAGCTACTACGTTACCCATGTCTGGGCTGACATGTCTGTTTTGCAATAATTTTCCTTGAATCCAGTACCTTAAATATACCCACACTTGAGTCAGTGGCTCTAACTGGGCACTAATACTCGTAAATCCTCAAAATCACCTGTATCTGCAAAATTTTGCTTTCTTATGTCACTTTTCAGACTTGTTAAACGAATTTAATATGATTTGTGGAAGGACAAAATACTTTTCCATAACTAAACCACCGATGGCTTTTGCTTTTGTTTGCTTTTGGCATTTTTAGGATATTTAAGCATAGTTTGAAAGCCAAGGGAAAGACACCAATGAAGAGGGGGAGAGAGAAGTTATAAAAGGTCTCTTGTGAGCTTTGTAATATATTTTTTTAAAGCTTCCAAAGTTGTTTCTAGTCTCTGAAATTTTCACTTGCCCCTTTTAACTGAAATTAAACCTCTGAGTAAAACAAAATTTAAGGTTTCCCTCTCCCACTAGAGTAATACTGATTATTAATCTGTGGTACTGGATTGACTAAAATATTTCCAAAGCTATTTTATGTCTATTAATGTGAACTATATATGTATTTTTCCATAATTATGCATCTGTATTTCCATTCTTGGTTAAATTTATTTTTAAAATGGGGACACCTTTGATGTAAATGTATATGATTTTTCTTTTGTATCTCAGCATTCAGTTCTACAGTATATTCATGTAATTTGTACTTTTAGTTATCTTCCTTTACGTATACGCTTTTGGAGGAAGAACACTGAATTATGAATGAGAGTACTGAATTATGAATTACGGATGATTACAGAATTTAAAATGTTCTCCTTGTATAAGAAATAAGCATAAAAGAGTTTCTAATTTCTGAAATTAATTTTGTGAAATACTGCTTTCTGAATATCAACAAAGGTAAATATTAGCAAACTTTTATTGAGTATCCCTATCAGGTACTGTTCCAGGTATTTTATGTAAGTCAACTCATACAATCCTCTAAACAACCAAATTCGATTGGTAAATTCCGATTTTTACAGATACAGATGCTGGGCAAGAGAAAGATTTAGCAACTAGTAGTAAGGAGCAGAGCCAATTTGAGTCTGGAATCTACTCTTTTAACTATTAACCTCTACAACTTTTTAAGCTAGAGCTAAAGCTTTAGAGCTTACATACACTTTTTGTAAGTTAGAGCATATATTATAATTATACAATTTTAGCGCCAGCAGGGAATCCTAAAGGTGAATCAGTCCATCTCTAAGAGATTTGGTTGTGTGTGTCCCTGGAACTCAAGGACATGCAGCCACATAAATACTAATAACACCAGAATCCTATATCTGATTTCCATTCCAGGGTTCTTTTCATAAATTACCTATGTAGTATCTTTATTTTCTGATTGTAATAAATTGGAATATCTGATTTAAATGAGTGTAATGATGAAAAAGAGTGGACAACATTTAAACAAAGTAAGCTCAAATTTTTTTCTTTTAGAAACATTTCCCTCTCTAGTGTATCCAAATATCTAGCCTGTTCTAAAATTTCTACCTTTCCAAAGGTAAAATTGATTATAGTTAAATGAATATGTACACATTCTGTTTATCTGAGCACACATTATGCATTTCTCTCTCAGTCTAAATACTCAGTGATTTGCATTGAAAAAGCCCTCCTTATTAATATTCTTTGAGGATGGATTAGAATTTGGGTGTTATCTTCTTAAAGAATCAAGATAAGCTATAGAATCCTAAAAAATTGTTTGCTTAAACCTAATAATATATCTCAGTGTGCTTTTCAAGGAGAAAAATTGGATTAAGTTTATAATTCTTTCCACATATTAAGAAACAGTTTTTACTGCTTGAGTTCCCAAATCTGAATGTGCAATTCACCTATTGGATAAAATTTTACTTAAGTGGATAAGGGAGCATGAAAGTTTGGGTAGTGAGGAAAGAAGAAAGAAGTTTAAGTAACATAAAGGAGGACTGTCTATAGAAAAATACATTTGGCTTGATTGAATAGAAAATTAATACTGTACTAATTGTATAGTTATTGTTTTAACTATTTAAGCATTATTTTGCTGAATCTTTGAGAGTTATGAGAGCTCAATTAATTAATTCCTTCAAAATTCCATTGCATTTTGGTTTTAATGTTCATTTCCCTGACAACTCATGAAGTTAAATGTATTTTCATATGTTTATTAGTCACTTGAACATCCTCTTTACCATTTATCTGTTGAGTTGGTTGTCTGCCTTTTTTTTACTGATTTGGAAGGGCTCTTTATGTATTCTGGATAAGCAAAACCTTATTCTTTACATATTGCAAGTATCTTTTCCAATTCTTATTTGCATTTTCATTCTCTTAACAGTATCTATTGATGAACAGAAGTTTTAAATTTTACTTAGTCAAATTTATCACTTTTTTTAAATGGTGAGTTTTTTTAGTGTCATGTGTAAGCAATCTTTCCCTTCCCTAAGGACATGAAGATATTCTTCTTGACCATCTTTAGAAATTTTATTGTTTCACCTTTTATAATTATAGCTACAGTCTACCTGGTTTGGGGTAGGAATCAAACATATTTTTTTAATAGATATTTAAGTGACCCAGCACACTTTATTGAAGAATAACATTGTCCCCACTGCTCTATAATTTCGAAACATCGAGTGTTCGTATGTAAGTGGTTCTGTTCTGTACTCTTTTTCTGTTCTATTTTTCTGATATCTATCCTTATCTATCCTTGTGCCAGCATCACACTATTGTAATTAATATAGTTTTAGAATCATCTTCTAATTTTGAATTAGAAGATGATTCCCCTCGAAAAAGAGAGAGCGAGCAAGAGGGAGAGTGAGAAAGAGAGAGAGAAAATTGCTGGGAATTTTATTAAGATGGCTTGGCATCTGTAGGTCAATATGGACCATATTTACATCTTTAATGAATCTTCCAGTTCAAGAACTTGATATATTTCTCCATTAATTTGCTTCTTTCCATTTTCCCAAAAATATTTCAGATATTTCTATACAGGGGTATTGAACATTGTTTGTTGCATTTATTCATATTTGATGTTTTTAATGTTATAAGTGATACTATTTCTTAAATATTATTTTGAAATTGCTTGTTACTAGTGTATGGAAGTAAGTTTGATTTTTGTGTATTGACCTATTCAGCAAATTTTCTAAATTCACTTGTTTATCCTAATAGTTTATCTGTAGATTATGTTGGATTTTCTGCATATACAATTATGCAATCTGCAAAAAATGGGGGATTTTATATCTTCATTTCTAATTATTTTATTTTCATTTTTCTTTTTCTCTTCTTGCATTGGCTAGCTCTAGTCAATATTTAGTAATGGTGGCAGTGCGTACTCACCCAATTTCCAGTCTTAAGAAAAAAGCTTTCAATATTTCACCATTGAGTGTTAGGTTTACTGTAGATTTTCTTATATATACTCGTTATTAGATTAAGGAATTTTCATCCTAGTTTGCTAAGATTTTAACATGCATGAATGTTGAATTTATCAGATAACCTTTCCTCTTTCTATTGAGATAATCATATGATGTTTCTCCTTTATTTTATTAATGTGTGAGTTATAGCAATTGATTTTTGAATGTTAAACCAATCTTGCATTTTTGGAATAAGCCCACTTTGATTATGATATATTATCTTTTTCATGTATTGTCTAGATTGGTTTGTTAATGTTTTGTTTAGGATTTTTGCATTTGTGTTTACGAAGAGATTAGTCGGTAGTTTTCCTTTCTTGAAATGTCCTTATCAGGTTTTGGTATCATGATTATGCTGGCCTCATAAAACAACCTGAATAGTGATCCCCCCCCTTTTTTTCCCCCCTTTTTATCACTATTCACTAAGAGTAGTTTTGTAATATCAGTGTTATTTCATCCTTAAATTCTCAGTAGAATTTACCAGCAAGGGACCTGAGGCTGAAGTGTTCTATGTGGAAATGTCTTTTTCCTCTGTTGCTTTTAAGATACTTCCTTTGTATTTGGTACTTGGCACTTTTACTTGATGTGCCTAAGTGGATTTTCCTTATATTTTTCTTGCTTGGGGTTGAGAGAACTTCTGGGATATTTGACTTGATGGTTTTCATTAGTTTTTTAAAAAATCAAAGGCGTCTAGCACAATGCTCTGTAATACCTGCTGAGTAAACAAAGAAGCATATTTATCAGTAAAGCAGCCTTATGGGGAAATGTAGAACCTAAAAATGACTGTGCCTCTCTGCCACAAAGTAATTAATGCACAGAAAGTGCTTCTAACAGTGCCTGGCATGGAGGAGGTGCTGCATACATTTCATGACTATTGTTATTGCTTTTGTTGCGGTATTCTCTTCTCCTCTGCCATATTAATATGTTCCTTGTTAATGATAGAGGAAATCTGAAATCCCTTGGTATTAAGTGAACAAAAGGCCAAGGCACACTGTAAACTATCATGATCAACACTTAAAACCAAGATCAAATTCATAAACCATGCATTTGATAAACTGAGCTTCGAATCCAAGGTTTATATTTTCTCTCTTTTTTTGTTTTTTGAAAGAGTTAATTAATTAATCTGTCACTTTTCCAGTGGTTTCTCTCACCTGTGGCTGTGGCATTAAATTACTTTTGAGTTCTCCCAAGTGACAAATTAGCCATCTAGCTTGAGGTAGTGGATACTTATCTAGTGGATAATTGTGTCTCTTACTAACACCCTTGGAGATTGTTTTAGAATTAAGTAATTTTGTCTTACAAGAATGGACATGTTTTTGTTCAGAATTAGAGAGCATATTTTTCAGTGATATAAATAGTAGTATTAGCATTGACCGCAACAGAAATTTAGACCTTTGTTTTAAGGATGTTAAGTACATAAAATCCTATAAATAGAAGTTAGATGATGTTATTGAAACTGTTAAATTGAAATTAAAGAATTATTGTCATTTTAGAAAATATTTGGTATCGTGATTATGTTTTTTAAAGATTTCTTATTTTCTTTAGACCCATACTGAAATACTTATGAATTGATGAAATATGTACCTTGTTGAATAAATAAATGAATGCACTTTGCTTAATCATGATTATTGGTTTTTAGTGATCTTTTGAGGAAGTTATTTGGAAATTGAGGAAATTATTCGGAAAAGATAGACATGTAGAGGCCAAGAGATTGCATAGGTCATGAGTAGCATTTTATTATGAAAAAGGGGATATTGTTAGTATGAAGAAGTATGAGTAATTCAAAGGATTGTATGAGTAATTGTTCCAAACTGCCAAATATTAGCTTACCAGCAGTAATTCAAATTGTATAAGCCGTAGGTGGGCCAGGAAATTTGAATTCTCAACAAACACTTCAAGAGACTCATGCAGTTGTCCTGGAAGTAGATTCAGGCCTTATGCTGTAAAAGGAGGGAAGACAGAAATAAACTAGGAGGTTGGGATTAACATATACACACTACTATATACAAAATAATCAGCAAGGACCTACTGTATAGCACAGGGAACTCCACTGAATACTCTGTAATAACCTATATGGGAAAAGAATCTGAAAAAGAATAGATATATGTATCTGTATGACTAAATCACTTTGCTGTACACCTAAAACTAACACAATATTGTAAATCAACTATATTCCAATATAAAATAAAAATTAAAAACAAAGAAAGAAAAACATAAAAGCTAAAAAAAAGGGAAGACCTGGGACTTCTCTGGTGGTCCAGTGGCTAAAACTCCGTGCTCCTAATACAGGGGGCCTGGGTTTGATCCCTGGTCAGGGAACTAAATTCCACATGCTGCAGCTAAGAGTTCACATGCTGCAACTAAAGATCCCTCAGGCCACAACGAAGATCCCGAGTACTGCCACCAAGACCCGAAGCAGCCAAATAAATAAATAAATAAATTTTTAAAAAGCTGTAAAAAAATCTGATGAAGAGAATAGATCAAGCTGCATGATCCTTAAAAAAATAACAGGGAAGAATACAAAAAAAAGGAGGGAAGACAGAAAAGATGGAGACAGACATAGATTGGGAGAGTTTGTAGTGGGAAGATAAAGGAATGTGATCATATTGCTTCTGTCTGTTTAATAAAATACGAGATCATTTGGCTCAGTGTAGTGGTGTAGGGATTTTGGAGCTTTCAGAGAGAAGAGAAGGTATGGAATACGCAAAATGCAGAGGGTGTGAAGCATAAGGAAATTGTGTGTGCTATGGAAATAGAATAGACTTACAGGCAGATTTGAGAGACACTGAAGAAGAAAAGGCACTTGGTTGGACGTTAGATGGTAGGTGTCCCAGTGTGGTGTGGTAATGAACACCCACTGCAGGAAGAGTGACCAGATTACTCTCTCCCTTGAGCTGCCTTGGATGGTTCTGGTCCCTATACCACGGTCCATTTCTATACGACCCGACTCTCTGGGTGGTTGTGAAATTACTGCTTCCATTGTTATTATTTATATACTTAAAATAAATAAACTTAGAGGCAAAGGAGGCCAGGTTAAAACATTGACCTGGGAGTAAAACATTCCAGCTCTTACTCCCCAAAGTATGCAGCTCTTCAATAAGCGAGAGTCCCTTGAGATGATCCAAGTGGACTCCTTCTATATGGAGTGAAAAGAAATTGTCTTTCACATGCTGAAAACGGAAGTTTTCTCTTTTCTTAGGTGTCTACTTCAGACTCCTAACATGGCTGCATGCTCTGCCCTCCTGCTCTGAGCCCAGTTCATCTGTACAGCCTCTGCCTTCAGCCGTAACTGAAAATAATTTATTACAAAACATAATTTGGGTTATAATAACTCTGTAACAAGTATAAAAATAAAATGATTGTAACTATAAGCAGACTCATCAAAAAAAGTAGAAAAAATTGCTTTGGGCTAATATTTGAAAGACCTCTCTGGACTGTTTTGTACAATTGTAGCATAAGATGATAGAGCAACTTACATTTCAGCAGGTCAGTACTAATAAAATGGTTTACCCAAAGCCAGATTTTTTCATTTCATTATCCGTCTGGTTCATGTTTTTTACTAGTATTAAATGTATTGTTCCCAGGCATCCTTCAGCCTGTAGCTTCTTCACTACCTTTCCTCAAGTCTGTGCCAGATACACAGCAAAGTTAAAAGAAAAGTTACTATGAATTTAGGGGTTTTGTTAATTGTTCACTGCAGAGATTTTCTTTCCCTGGATCACGTGGCTTTTCCTCATTCCTCCCTCCATTTTCATAGCACGCTTTTCTCATTAAGGTCAATGTGTTTTGCCTTCTCAGAATGTCAGGTTCACCCAAGTGAAAAAGAAATGGTTTAGTGTTGTTTGCCTTTTGGAGCTTTCACTACCTCCCGCTGCTACCCTAAGATGAGCAAAAAGAGATTATGATGCTATGAATATAAAGAGTTCTTGCTCACTACTTGTGGAAAACAATTCCATGTCCTCCTTCTTTCAAAGTAGCTTATTTTCTTCATCTTTTAAAATTTAATTGTGGCCACACTTTGTACTTGAATCTTATACTGTAATTTTTAATGCTAACCATTTGTAGAATCCCCTACCAAATAAATGGTAAATGCAGCATTCCAGTATATTCCTTCTCCTCTCTCCTAATCTAACTCTGCAGTTCTTCGAAGAAATTCATTTTATAAATTACCTCAGTAGTAGCCAGATCTCATAGGGATTTTTTTAAAGCATTAGGATTGGTTTAGTTTTCTTACTTGTTCCTATGATTCTGATGACATGGGAACAGTTATATGTTCTTTGCCTGGAAGAGTCAGGGAAAATAGAGGGTTTTTCTAGCAATGTTTTTTTTGTTTGTTTGTTTGTTTGTTTTTGCGGTACGCGGGCCTCTCACCGTTGGGGCCTCTCCCGTTGCGGAGCACAGGCTCCGGACGCGCAGGCCCAGCGGCCATGGCTCACGGGCCCAGCCGCTCCGCGGCATGTGGGATCTTCCCGGACCGGGGCACGAACCTGTGTCCCCTGCATTGGCAGGCGGACTCCCAACCACTGCGCCACCAGGGAAGCCCTCTAGCAATGATTTTTAAACTACTAGATGTAGTATATATACGTACTTTCAAAATCCTCTTTTTTTGTCTTTTTAAAGTAGTTCAATGTGCCCTAGGTTTACTGCTGAGTAAGGTTGTAGTAAGGAAACTTTGTAGTAACGTTGAAAAATCTGAAACACGTTTTCATCCTAGCTGTTCCTTTAGTTGGCTCATTGTCTGAATGCTATCTCATCCTGCAGTTTCCAGAGGATGGAATGAGAATTTGATTCCTAGGTGAGCCTGTGGCTTAGGCCCATTTAAGTTCTCATATTTGATTATCATTATATTTAATGATAGAGAATGCTTAAACACGCTATCAGTCATTTTGGAAACATTATATAGTATTATTTATTTGGTACTGCCTGATATAGGTACCAAAGTGATTATCATTTATTATGTTAGGAATCATGAAAAATGACAGATAATCCTTTACAGTAATCATGAAATAAGCAGTATGGTATGAAAAAAGAAGAGAAGCTTAATAACTGGCACCTTTTTTCTCTCCCATTTGCTCTTTCACACAGGTACAACTTGGCCAAGTGGAAATCAAATGCCCTATCACAGAATGTTTTGAATTCTTGGAAGAAACAACGGTTATCTATAACTTAACGCATGAAGACTCCATCAAATACAAGTACTTCTTGGAACTTGGCCGTATTGATTCCAGCACCAAGCCATGTCCTCAGTGCAAGCACTTTACAACCTTCAAGAAAAAAGGACATATTCCCACCCCTTCCAGATCAGAAAGCAAATACAAAGTAAGCATGTTCACCAGAGTTGTGGGTTAGATGGCACGTGGTGGGAACAGCCAAATTAGGCCAACTTGTGGTAGGCATTAAGTGGGCTTCCTTCCCTTATGGAGTCCAAGGTGAGTATACAATGGCGATGATTCTGAAAATGTATGGTTTGGGGATGCTATGATTATCATCGTTAGAGCACTATTGAGGATTTAATTAAACTTCTTTGGCTTTAACCTGTGTAAAATTCACTAACTGAAAGACTAATCTTTAAAGTAATTATCATTGCTATTACTAAATATTAAATAAATACTAAGTCTTTTAAAAAAATTTAGTACAAGCTTAAATTTTTCAGTGAACCCAATGTGAGTCCTCCTCCGGTTCTGTCTATAAGTGAAAATAGTATAATATGCTGTTTATTCATTTATTCAGCAAATACAAAATGCCAGTATATGCTAGGCAGTGTGCTAAGTTTTGGGGATACAGTGGCAAATGTGACACAATCCTTGCTCATAAAAATGTCTAATGAAGGTGAGAGAGACATATGTTCTAAAATGACAGTTCAATATGAGTAGTCAAAAAACAAAAACGTGAAACCCAATACACTCGTGCTTTGAGAACACTGACCGAGGAGGGGGGCTAGCGTGTCAGGAAAGGCTTCATGGAGAAGATGCAGTTCTCCAGGCAGATAAACAGTGGAGAGCATTTCAGAGCAAGGGATGAGTAAGCGTCAGGCCTGGAGGCTGAGGCAGGCGTGTTGGAAATGAGTGCTTGATAGAGCTAGGGAGAGAGAGTAGCGGGGAGGCAGCTGGTCAGGTATTTAAGAGCAGATCATGTTGAGTCTTTTACACTGTGCTCAGGCTTGAGTTTAATTCTGTGGGCATTGCAGGAAGATCATTCTGGCAGCATATAGAGGATGTCAGAGGAGGGCAAGACTGAAGGCATGGCAACCATGGCAACAACTGTGGGAGCAAATCCTTGATTCACAGCCCTAACTGTACATTAGAATCACCTGGCGAGCTTTTAGACACACCAGTGCCTGGTCTCCAGCCCACAGCCCTCTCACCCCAGAACTGTCTTGCAAATATTTGAACCTCACCAGGTGACTCTAATATGTAGCAGAATTGGGAACCTTTGCAGTAAATGAAGCAGAAATCAATACAAACTAGATGTTGTTGATCATGAAGCAATTAAAATCGTTGGTGATAGGTGGGGGTTGAAAAATCTCAACCTAAAGTGAAACTATTAAGCAGCTCTCAAGAAAAATAAAGCTACTGCAGAATTTGGGGATGATTATTGTTGTTACTCTTATTTACTCTTACAGAAAAGATGATCTATAACAGAAGAGGTAAATTATCCATCCCCCTGTTCTATATTCTACATAGTTCTACACAATTCCTGAAGCAATGATTTTTACTGTTTAGTTTATATGTTTAGTTTAATGTTTATATAGCATTTTTATCATTAAACTCCAAGTTCTCACATTAGTATTAACTACCTGATTCACATGCCCATACCTGTCTGGATATTATGAGTAAAGGGAGCGCAGGCATGGATACTCCAGAAAAGCCACTGTGATATTCATGATTACAGTATAGCACCCTAAACTGAGACTAATATCATCATTCTTTGGGGCTAAGCAATGGATATTTTTTAGGTTTGCTGTATTTTTTAAAATTCAATTTTCCTAATAACAGAACCCACTTCCAAATTGGTATAGTTTGTCATAACTTTAAGAGCAGTGAATTCAAGTACTTGAATAAAATAAATTGAGTCATAAGGCAACAGAAATAGAAAAAAAGTTTACTGCTAATGTGTAACATGTCTGAGCAATTTAAACTCTCTTCATAATATTGCTTAGAGCCTAAATTGTGTTTTGTATCTATTAATAAAACCCTTGTAATGTATATTTCAGTATTATTCTTTGTGAGTCGAGTTATAATGTCCTGATCCAAGATGTCCTTCTTTGAGCATTTATTATGGTTTCTGCTGTCAATTCAGAAGCACTTAACATACAAGGTTAGAATTGCTTGAAAATATTATAGCTATTTTATAGCAGGAAATACCTTTGAGTATATCACATATGAAATTTGAGATATAAAATATCATGTTTGGGTACTTCATTTGAATAGGTTTTTGTAAATTTTTTGTACACTGCTGGTGGAAAAGGGATAAACAGAATATATCAACAAGCAGTAACAAGACCTTTTAGGTGCCAGTTTAACCTTCTAGGATAAACCGATCTCCCTCACTCAACATCTTCTGGCAAAAATTTAGTAAATAGAGCTTTCCATTATGTTCTGAACGCAATAAAACTCTTACTCTATGAAATAGTACAAGCATATTCCTGAATTGAGAAATTTACATTGAGACAACCTTGCCTTTGGTCAAATCCAGTCTTTCATTCATAACATTTGCCTTCTCATCCCTGCAACTCATGAAGCCAAAAAGTTTTACGACTCCATTTCTACACGATTGACTTCAGTTTCCATTTAGAAATCTAATTTCTAACCTAAACAGTTCCTATAATTTATTAATGCAGCTCAAAATGAATGTTAATACAGAGAACAAGTTAGCATCAAGAAAACAAAAATGTTGAAGTTATGGTTGTAATGGTTCTCAGGTGATGCCTGGAGACAGACACATCACCAGCACCTGAAGGTTTTCTCCATGGCAATTATCAGCTAAGATTTTATGGTGTATTCGTGTGGTTATTTGCTTAAAGTCTCTCCCACTGGTCTCTAGGAGACCAGGTCCAGACTTGCTTACTGCTGATAACCTGTGTCAAACACTTTGGTAGAGTATTCTCTCAAAATATATGTCTTGAGGGAACGAATAAATGGGCCAATGCCTAATAAATGTGGGTGGAATATGCTGAGAGCACAGGAGAAGAAAAGACAGGAGAGATTGGGAAGGCTTCAGCAAAGGGCAAACACATTAAACTAAGCCTTGAAATGTTGAATTTGCTATGCTAGAAAAGGTGGGTCAGAGCACAGGCTTCAAACCAAATTTAAATTCTCAGCCTGCCGTATGCTAGCTCTGTAACTCTGAGTACAGTTTCTGCATCTTTTACTGGTGGTAGTAATAATACCTGTCATAAGAGTGTAATAAGGATTAAACAAGTTCACACATATAAAGTGCTTAGCACCATGTCTGATATATCCTAAGTGCTCAACACATTCTAGAAATTATTATGCTTATTATCACTATCAGGCAAAGGCAGCAGAATGAACAACCCTGGGTTATTAGGGAAGGGACTGAGGAGTCAAAAAGAATAGAGGTGAAATAAAAGATGGGGTGACTGATGGATGGTCAGAGTAAAGGGGGGTGAAACAGACTGTGTCTTGAGAAAGAGGAGCAGGTTTGGGGAGTAGAAAACTAATTCATTTGAAACGTGGGATAAAGTTAATTTTGAAGACCCTTTGGGGCATCAAAGAGATATCCAGGAAGCATGGATCTAACGCTAGGAGTGATCTGATGGAAAGCATTAATATTTGAGGAGGGGAGGAGGTCCCTGAATTCACAGAAATTATAAATATATGTTTTGGGAGGTGGGAAAAGTTACAGTTTCTCACGGGAGAGAGGAGAGGATTGCAGATACTTAAATGTACTTATTTTGCTCCTAGGAGTTTTACTGAGGTAGGGGCAGTTCTGGGTTTCCTTCTTATTTCCAAGTGTAGACCAAGAAACGATCCCGCTTTTCACATTGATTTGGAGTAAGTTGAAGGGCATGCATAAATCAACACAGGGAACGTGTTGGAGATAATCCTCTTTATGGTTTCCTTGAGGCAAAACTAATAATAATCCCCACTCTTCTCCCACAAATATTAAGCAGAACCTTGATAATTCACAAAACAGTGCTTTGACTCATCATAAGGTGAAAAAAGCCAATAAAATGTCCTGAGGAAACTCCCTCTATGTTCTTACCTTGTATATTATGCATTACTTTTTCTCTCTTGTAATCATAAATTTTCTGGGTTGAAATCACAGTTTATATTATAAAACTGCACAAATACATTATTTCCTCATGCGGAAAAGAACTTTTCTAAGGTCTTTAAGAGTATAATCAAGTCAGTGGGTTTGTTGTTCCTAATTGGTGTACTTTAAAATATGCTTAAGTGAAAGGCTGGAATTCTAGTAATACCCAGCTTACCCTCTTCCTTTGTCAATTATTCAAACCTCGATGACCTGTCCTAAACTCCAGAAAGATACCTCTTTGGACTGCTTCTCCCAACTCCCTTACCATCGCAGTCTCTATTTGGGTTCAACCAAGGGTTGGCATTGGCAGGGAGGATGGAAAGAATAGTTGATGCATTACTTCCTTACTCCCTTCCTAATTCAGTGCCAAAGCTCTGGCAGTAGCTGTGTCCCTCCATGACTGTGGCTTCCCCCTAGATAGTCCCCCACCCCATGTTTCTAATTCTCACTGGGCTCCAGAAAATTCTTTCTTCCCTTGTCTCTTTGGCCCTAGGGATGGCAATGGTTTCCCACTATTTCTGCTTCTGGGGGCCTGCCTGTCCTTTGTTTATTCAAATCCCAGCTGTACCTCTTCAGTTGTACTTCCAATGAGCAATTTTCATTTATATAGAAATAGATAAAAAATAAATGAATAAAATGTGCTTAAGCTTCCTTCTCGTAAACATGATTTGAGGAATTTTTTCCATCTATAAAAATGTTTAAAGCTTTCACATGAAAGTGTAGTTAGCATGCTGCTCTGCTCTTCTGTTTTCCCTCGACACCATCACTTTAGGTTGACAGTGTTTACAAATTGGGAGTCAGATTGTGCATCAGCCTGGCAAGATCAGTTTAGCTTACGACACACACTGAATTCTCTTGGCAGTAATGCATCATTGATGTCAGGAGCCGATAGAAAACAAGTGTAGTTTCTTAAATGATTGTTGCTAGCATAGATTTGTGAGGGAGATAAAGATAAAAGTCCTCTAGCCCAGTTTAAAGAAGCCATCTTGTGGGGGAGGGATAAATTAGGAGGTTGGGATTAACATATCCACACTACTGTATATACAATAGATAATCAACAAGGACCTACCGTATAGCACAGGGAGCTCTACTCAATATTCTGTAATAAGCTAAGTGGGAAAAGAATCTGAAAAAGAATAGATATATGCATATGTATGACTAAATCACTTTGCTGTACACCTGAAACTAACACAACATTGTAAATCAACTATACTCCAATATAAAGTAAAAATTAAAAAAAAAATACAGAAGCCATCTTAAACAAAGGGTGTGTTATATATGTTTCCACTAAACAAATGTATAGCACTCAGCTATGATGCAAGCCTACTAAGTTTTATTAGGATGCGTTTCTCCCTCTAGTTACTAATGAGATGCTTTGCTAAAGTTGTTCTTTGTTTCCTGTCTTGATGCATAAGTTAGCCGTAATATTTGATAGTCTTTACTTGTACTTGGAACTTCTAGCAACAAAAGCCAAATATTGGAATTCATTTGAAATTTTAGCCTTCATCTGACCTTAAAAAAGAAAAAACTACAATAATTGTAATAATAGAGGCTCATGGCTACCATAAATTGACCAGCCATGGGATTGAGAACTGTCTGTTTTTTTCACTTCGTCACATCATCCCTTGTATCTTCAGCACAGGAGACAAGTGAAGAATCATTTCTCTTTGACGACCTGCTGAATAGTGGGTGAAAGTAAGCCAAGCCTTGCGCCCATTATAAAATGATCTGGAAGATGTTAGGACTGTGCATTTCTCACCTACTTGACTCTGTATTTCTACTTTTCCATATTTGCCATCTCAGAACTGTAAGGGAACCCCATGCATTAGTCTAAATGCTTACCAGGTGACGATTCAGACACTGAACACTTCCATTGTTAGGAAACTTGCTACTTATAAAATCATTCCCTTCCATTTTGAAAGATTCATTGTTACCTTCAGGCTGAGATCTCTTTCTTCTGCTTCACCTATTGGCTACAGAGAATACTCCCATTTTCTCATGTACACTCTATACTTAGCCCTCTTGCTTCTTTCCGTGGGTATCTCTGTGAGATGTTAGCCTTTTGTGTTGTGTTCAGAATAGCGTGTCCTTTTGAAAACCAGATGATGCCATCCTGCTCTGGCTGGTGAATTTGGGTTATGCAAATCAGAGCAGAATCTTCCAGTACACTTTATATTCATCTATGAAGAGGTGGAAGAAATAGACTCAGATATTCCTCTGGGCCTTGCTCTCTAGGTTTAGAGGAAGAGTCTATAAATGCTTAAAGATGATTCCTGGCAATACAAGCAAGATGGGTTAGTATGGAACAGTGATTCTCAAATTAGGGAGAGAGGAAGGACCCTTTTCAAAGAACAAAACCCCCATTCCCAAGTTCCGATATACTGCCCTAGGAAAGCATGCCTCTCCGTTGAAAATAAAAGCTAGTATTGAAGTGAATGTATTGTGCAATAAATAGTGTGTTGCACATGTAAAAGGAGCCTGGGAACCATAAGAGGGATGTCGGTGAGGTTATTTATATGAATAAATGCTCTATCTCCATTTAGGTTATCTTGTCATGAGTTACTATGCATTCTTGTCCTTATTTGGTCCCCAACCTTTAGGAAAGTTTCCCTTTCATTTTCCAGTTTAGTTTAAGCTATGCTGTGAGAAATTAAGGGAAGGCTCACTTGACCACGTTTGGACTATGTTTAGGGAGCAGTGCCTCATGAAGCCCATGTGTTATTGGCACTACATTCAGGGAGAGGTTCCCAAGTAGGAGGTAAAATCTTAGGGAATAAAATCAAGGCAAGAAGTTAAGTCATCTTTCCCACTTGGGGAACCTTCCGCCACTGCCACTCTTGCTCTAGCATTTGATCTTATAAGGGAGCAGATCGTGCTTCCTTGGAAGTATTTGAAGTCACGCATAAGAGACTTCTTTTCTCCTGTCTGTAACACCCAGCACTTCCTCACAATATTCTTCTCTTCAAGAAAACCTCCTTAAGTTGTTACAAAACTTTTTATAACTACAAGATGTCGTGATTATTTACATGTATATTGATCAGTTTCTTTAGGACATACTAGTCAGACAGCCATAAGTTCTAGATGGTTCGTATAAGAAGTTTCTGGACCACAGTGTGTTTTGAAAGACACATCAGGAGTATAGGAACCTTAATGTAAGACTAATTGGACCCTGTTTTGGGGCACATCTACAAGGCTCAGGGTTGACCCAGCTGAGGTGACACCTCTGTTGGGGCCCCACTGGAGCACTTACTATTTCCCCAATGCACCGTGTGCTCTCAGGCCTCAATGGTGACTCAGGCTGGACTCTGCCTGAAGTGTTATCCTGTCACTTGTCCCAGTGACATCCCACTTATCTTCCAAGGCCGTATTCTCTCTGACTTCTACTCTTTAGCCTTCCCTGAGGCACATTTCTCATGGCACGCTCTTGTCCAAGCGTCTACTCTAGCAGGTGTTACATGGTTTTATAGCTCTTGCGGTTTATTATATCTGTCTGCCTTCAGTAATTTTTTTGAGGACAGTATTTTCATTCTTTTCGATGTGCCTAAAATCAGTACACTCAGTTTCTGTTACTTGAAGGTGCTCAATAAGTATCTGTTGAATAGTCAAATGATTTGATGAATGTTTCATTCTTGAGTATTTGTCTTAATCTGAATTTCTAATAAAGCAGATTCTTCTTGGAAAATCGAGTTAATTCATACTCGATTTTGTCGAGTATGTTGTCTAATATTTTGAGTTTGATAAGTAATGATTTTGTGATTTATTTAAAATAATTATGAATATAGGAGTATAGTATTTAGGCAAGAAAAGACTTATTTGGGGTGCTCTTTGGTTTTGAATTCTGTTTTTGTTATGTGGGTTATTTCTTTATTGGCATGATGAACTGTCAAGAGAAAATACCATTTGCTTCGGGCAAGTGGGTTGGTTTAATTTGTCATCTGAGTGTCACTGTAGCCCAGAATTCTAGAAAAACTAAGGGGATTCAAAAGTAAAAAAAATGTAATATGAGTTTCTTTTATTGTTCATGGATTATAGAACAAGTTAGTCAAGATTCCTAACTCTGATAACTTTATTTTTGAAACACTTGTAGCCTTGCCTCTTGTAGAAGAGTTTGCACATTAATCATGATGTTCAGTAAAATGTTATGTGGGTAAAATATTTAGTAAACATCATTTGGTAATCTAAGAAGCAATGATACCATCTCAGCCACTGGTCATAAATTAGACATGTTGGGTTTTCTTGGAATTTATGTAATGTTAGCCAATATGCAGTACTTGCTCTGTGCAAAATAATTCATTTTACAAAGAACTTACTGAGTGCCTACCATGTGCCACAAGTTCTGTGTTACTTAACTCAGGAAACAGAGTGAATGAGAAGCAGCCTTTGCCCTCAGTGAACCTGTAGGCTGTTAGGGAGATTAGATAGCTACGTGTAATGTAGCTGTAATGTAAGTTCTGCAAGATACTGAATCTGGTTGGGAGAAATAGTGAAGACATCTTGGAGCAAGTAGAATTTCATCTGGTTAAGATTTCAATAGACAGATTGTGTTCATTGGACCTTCTCCAATTACAAGAAGCAGAGCTTTGCTGTCTTTCAAGCCCCCTCACTTAACGCGTTTTACTATAAGGTTGTACGGGAAGTAGTAGGAAGGGCAAGAAAGCAGTCTCAGCTGCCACCCAGGCGGGCCTCGTGGAGAACCAGACACTAGCTCTGAGGACATGAGAGCCCCTCTGTTGTGTTACTAGAAGTGAAAATGACTGCTGTTCCCTTCTCCAGTGATCTGCACTGTGTTCATTTAGCTTTTCTCTGTCTTTGCCTCTGCAGCCAAGGTAGAGTGCACGTGTATCCCTTTTTCATTCCTCAAGAGAGAAAATCTGTCTTGGCTAATCTCTGTTCAACAAGGAACATGCTCTGCCCAAAGCTCCTGCCAGCCACCTCGTAGGCTTCTTGCCCACAAGTAGATCCCTGCTTTTAGCCTGGGGACTCATCCCTGGTGTAATCAGTTTTGGCCAGTGCTGTGGGGTCACATGATACAGAGCAATGCTCTCAGACTTTAACATGGGGACGAAAATGCAGGCTCTGGTTCAGTAGGTCGGGGGTGTGACATGAATTCTTTGTCTCCAGCAAGCTCCCAGGTGTTGCCGATGCTGCCGCTTCCCCAACTACACTTTGAGTAGCCAGCATAGAGTGTGGTGACCGCTGTGTGAATATAATGACTCAGGAGGCAGGCACTCTGTGTGGGACGGCTGTGGCTGTGAGACGGCATTTCGTGTGGAGGAAGATGCAGTGTTCATGTCTACAATTTTGAATATGGTTACGGTTGGAATGAATAAGGCATCTTCAAACCAAAAAGTCAGTATTTAAACAATTCAGGTGCAGTCTTTGAATACCAAGGTGGTTGGGATTGGTGATTAGTCCTTGTATTATTTTAATCCAAAGCAAGGCAGTAGTTATTTTAATGTTTTCAGTGAGACAGTAAGCAGGCGAGTCTGAATTTAAATTATTTATCTTCACTTGAGAGCTTGCTGCAAAACTCCTTTCATAGTTTGCAACCAAGTCTGTGTTGTCTGTGAGGATCGGCAGTGAAACTTAGTTGTTTATTATGTGAAGTTGGGAGCCAGAGTCCCTGGGAAGGACACCGAGTATTAGATTCCTTATCATTCTTAGGAGAACCTACATTTCTAATTGTTTTCATTAGAGATCCATAGATACGATAGTTCAGCACTTGGTCACAGAGATCCTTGAACCATTATAATGTCTGACATCCTTTGAGTTAATCACAGTTTCAAAGCCCCCATTACAGTCATTCTTCTACTATTCATTTCATAAGTATAATCTAAGACTGACTGATTAAAAACCAGAGGTTTGGTTTTTTTAACAATGCTAGAGTTCAGTAATTTAGAATTATGTATAATGTCTAATAGAAGAGAACTGAATTAAATATTCCAGCCCTTCTGACGTAGTGGCAGAAGCAGGAGGAAAAGTGAGTCTTTTCGACTTCCCCGTTTCATTCATTACATTCAAAAATTACATTCACGTAGGCCCCCATGTAATATTCACATGTATTCTTCATTGTTTTAAGTGATCTTTTTACATTGTTTTATTATCTGGAGTTTACCCGCTTCGACTCATTCTTCTTACTTTAAAAATAACTTATATTAACTTTAATGATCAGAAAAGGCAAAAATGGCTATTTTAAATGACTAAATAGTATCATCCTTTAAAAAAAAAAACAAGGGGTCTCCTAATTTATGGGAGTGAAATCTTGAAAGGGATTTTCAAAATTCACCTTATGTTGATAGTCGTATAGAATTCTGATTTACTGAATAGATTAACCACATGACCTTCTTTGACTTTTACACTTTGGTTTTCAGTCATCAAAGCAAGAATGCTGTTTAGTATGAGGAATTGTTTTGGCCAATGAAAACAATGCTGGCCTTGAAGTCAGAGAACTTTACTTGCTATGTTTCTTTGGGCAAGTTATTTAATATCTGTGAGCATTAGTTTCCTCATCTGTAAACTTATGATGTTCATATCGACTTTACAGCATTATTTCGTTGATAAAGATAAATTATGCATGTTATGCAGCAGTATAAACATTACCATATAACAGCATTTTAATAAATAAACATGAAGATTTTTAGAGTTTTATGACAAAATACTATTTTGTTTTGATATAAAGTAAAAGAGAAAGTATTTTTGTTACTCATATTTGCATAGGAATAACATTATCTATCCTTGACATAGATGAATACTGCTGTGCTTTGAGGTATAAACATAAGAGCTGATTGTAATTGCCACTCAGTTAATCTATAGATTGGAACCACCATTGTCAAAAAAGTGGTTTACCAAAAAAGAAAGTAGTGATATTGTATACAGTTTACCAAAGGAAATTCTAACTAATCTTCAAAGTGTAGTCAGTAAATTCAGTCATGCTTAGTGAAGTAATTTGCAGGAGCACAGAGAATAGTCAGTTGTTTATAGTGAGACATTTTATTAATTCACTTTAATCAAACAGAACGGGGAAAGTCAAGTTATGCTCATATGTTTGTAGAGAGTGAGGACCAGAAATATGGTGAGAGAATGGGATGCTGCACTGTTATTCAAAATACAGGAAGTCAGATAAAGTGTCTTTCATGTCAAGTGGAAGACAGATATTTTCAAAACATACACATGCATTTTCACATACACCTCCACATAGTGAACATACGAAGACATCTTCTGATGGTTTCCTAGGTACAGGCCACAGGACCACCATACATATATATTTCTAATAAGATCCTTTATATTATTTTTATAATTAACCTCCCTTAGATTAATAGCAAACCATGGATATCCATTATCATAGCAAATGCTGGTATAGTAGTTTATTTGCCAGTGCATTTTTCATTTGATGAAGCATCTGTGGAGCTTTGATTTTATAAAAGTGAATGAAGCCATTGGTAAGAAGAGCGATGGAAATGCCTGGAAAATTGGTTCAAGGGACAGACGAGTTCAAGGGCAGAAGCCTGAGTGTGGATTTGAGGCCTTGTGAGCCTTCAGATTTTACTCTGTGCTTCAATCTAGGGGGTTTTCTTAAGGCCAAATTGATTTCCAGAGTATCCGAAGGGTTTAATTCTAGTGTGGTCTACAAACAGTCAGATCACCCATGCCAAAGCAATTCTTTCCTCCTTTGATAACAGAACAGTCATATCTTATTCTAGTTTCAGTTTTGTATAGGGGGAGGTATTTTAAATTTGGACCAATTATAGCCTTTTAGCTAATTTCCCTAAGCATCACCATTCTTATCTTTTTAGACAATTTAATATATCTACTAGTACTTAATATTACTTTTCCTTATGCAGATCCAGTGCCCCACTTGCCAATTCGTCTGGTGTTTTAAGTGCCACTCTCCTTGGCATGAAGGTGTTAACTGCAAGGAGTACAAAAAAGGAGACAAATTATTGCGTCACTGGGCCAGCGAAATTGAGCATGGGCAGAGGAACGCCCAGAAGTGTCCGAAGTGCAAGGTGAGACAAACTTCGGGAGGGAAGGAAACAAACACGTGCATCTGGCTATCACTGAACAATACTATTTACAATATTGAAGTGAAGTCTCTGTATAACTTTCTTAATGCAGAGGTGGAGAAAAAGAATATTTGCTGTTTCATTTTAGAAGAGTAATTACATAACTAAAATGAAGATTTTTATATGTAAACAATGTATATTCTTACATTACATTTCAGAATTTAAGGAGGCTACGTGTAAATATGGATCTTAAGCTTCAAAATTCTAATTTTCCATTTAAAAATGGAGATGTGTGTACCGGAAAAAGCTCATATAAAAATGATATAAAGTATTATTTCTAGTTTGCCAACATGTACTTTAATCACTTCTCAATTAGGTAGGCTCTGAATCCTTGTAATCCTGTGGGATTTTTCCCCTCTGCCATTGCTTATCACTTTAGGATTACATTAAACTGGTCATTTCCCTTTTTGTAAATCTGGTGACGTAGAAGCTAAGAGCTAAAATCAGGACTTTATGAATCCCATTTTACTTTCATGCAAGTAATCGAGAGTTAGCAGGCATTTGAGCAGAGACCTAGATGTTGAAAGTCAACCATGCAGACAGCCAGGGAACGATCTCCTATAGACAAATCAGCATGTAAATCCAGCCAGAAAACTTTGGATTTGACTCTTACAGGATAGGGGTCTGTTGAAGTTTGAAGTTTTTGGGTTTTTTTAAAGCTCACTTTAGAAAATTATATGTATGTAAATGCATATGTACACTCCACCACGTGTGGTTTCCATTTTGTGCCAAATTTATTTTTGATAATCATGTCTAAACCGGGCCTAATTTTCTTTCAAGAATAATTTTGCAATTCCTTCCAGGATGCTTAGCACCAAGATAAATGAAATTTGAATTATCAGGAAAATTTTTTAAATTAATCATGTGAATGAAGCTTGAAGTAGTAGAAGTATATTCTGAAGCCTATAAATGAGAATAAATATAATACACAGATTCACTACACCAAATTCACATACTAGTTTATATGTATAGTAAGTAAAGCATTGCCTGAAATAACATGTTATGTTCTTAGCAATTGGAACATGTTATGTTCTTAGCAATTGGAAGAAATTTTTGAAATAGTTTGGATGGCCTGGCTCTCTTAAAAGTGACGTCTACAGATGTTTGAGTTAAAGCTTTCTTTGTTTTCCATGTAGAAGGCAAATTCATTTACAATTATCCCTTTGATTTTTTTTTAAACATCTTTATTGGAGTATAATTGCTTTACAGTGGTGTTTTAGTAAGGCTGCTTCAGATCACTGCATCAATTGCTCCGTAGATTTTTATTTTTTACCCATTGAAGAACAATGGGAAGATGAGGCCTTTCCCCCTTTCTGTTGCCTTTCCAATTTACTCAGAGGTACTGCTCAGTTTCAAACTAAATAAAGGCCAGTAGGAATTCAGTAGTGCTGTTTAAGTCATTCTGCTTGACACTTTGTTCTTAAGTATACTTTATATCCCTCTGGAAAGCTGTGAAACAATTACCAGTTGGCCTGGCTCTAAGAATGAGCGCTAAATGAGGACCACTGCAGCATTATATGTTAGGGATTTTCTGAATGAGTTGAGGTAATACATAAAAACATACGTTTGTTACTGTAATCCCTCAATCTAACATTAAATGAACTCGATGTATTGAAAGAAAAAGCACCCAGCTGTAAGGAATTTACTGAATGCACTAACAGCTCCCACAGTTTTTACAAATATAGATAAACAGCTAAGAGGATGCATACACGCTGGTTCTCTTTTGAAATAATAGCTAAAAGGTTGGGGTTTGAAAATGAACTACCTTTTAAATAGCTGAAGGGGAAGGAGCCAAAGAACCCTGGAATGAGTTTACACGACTACCTTGTAGTGGAGAATGTACTTGCTGGTGAGATCCAGGTTCCATAAAATTTATGTCAGCTTAAGTCATATTTTATGACTCGTTTTGAATACAGATAGTTTCAGGGCTTTTATAAGCATATGACTTTAAAGTTTTGCACTTTCTTAATTGTGATTTTTTTGTCATTGTTGTTGGACCATAAAATTATATTTTTGCCCATGAAGCCTCTCTAATACTAGAAATCCACAAGGAGATGTTATTCAGTCTATTAGTATTTTATATTCCAAGGCTTTATTTTTATAAATAATCTTTTAAAATTTATAAATATGAAAAAGGAAGATGCTAGGAATTTATGAAAAAAATTTCACACAGTGCTTCCAGGTGAACAAAAGAATTATATATTTTCATATGAATATGTTTTCAATAATGATCAAATATGTTTAAAATTTTGTTGTGACCAAAGTATATTTATGTACCCTGCACAGGTATATTTGCTTAGATTGATTCATAATTTTAATAATTATTTTGATTTTTTTTTGTGTGTGGTACGCGGGCCTCTCACTGTTGTGGCCTCTCCCATTGCGGAGCATAGGCTCCGGACGTGCAGGCTCAGCGGCCTTGGCTCACTGGCCCAGCCGCTCCGCGCCATGTGGGATCTTCCCGGACCGGGGCACGAACCCGTGTCCCATGCATCGGCAGGCGGACCCTCAACCGCTGCGCCACCAGGGAAGCCCTATTTTGATTTTTAAATGTTTGTTTTGTTCATAAAGGGTCATATAACATATGATAGAAATTTGGAAAAGAGAGGGAAAAAATTCACCAGAATCCTGCCACTCCAATATACTCACTGTTAACATATTAGTGTCTCCTCGGTCTCTCCCCTATTTAAGTAGCTTTAAAAAAAATAGAATCGTAGTATGGGGATAATTTGATATGCTTTGTTTTTCCATTTAACATGTCAAACCTTTCTTATGTTACTAAATAGTTTTCGTAACATTTATTAACTAAGTAATATTTGCTTAAATATCCTTCTTGCTATTAGTTACCAAAGCTGGCTTTGTTGGTGTTCGGGGTTTTTAAAAAAATATCTATATATTATAAATAGTGTATTGATATTCATCTTGAATATGTATTTTTCCATATTTTGGACCCTTAAAAGCATATATTCCTGAAGACAGAATTACTAGGTTAAAGGATATCAGTGTTTTCAGTATTTGGTACATAGTGCCAATTTGCTTTCTAAAAAGACTGAAACAATTTATAATTCCACCAGAAAAATCTGAGAACCTATTTCTGTATGATCATTTCTTATTAGCAGTTCAAGTATTTTTAAATGCATATTTAATACTTTAAAAATATTTTGTTCTTTTATTTTGAATTGTCTTGTTTGCTTTTAGATTGAGTACGAATTCATGTATTTTTGAGTTTGAAATGCCCCTTTTTGAATTATCTGTTCATATCCTTTGCCCACTTGTTTAGGTCAGGTTGGGGATACTTTTTATTATCAAACTATATGAGCTCTCTATTTTCTATTTGAAAATATTAATTCCTTTTCTGACATATTTTTTCCTATCTTTTATTACTTTCTTTTATATCAGTGATAATTTTTTTTAAACTTAATTGGTTTATGTGTGTGCATTTTTTTAATTTTTAAAAATTTGTGTTTGACCAAATATATCATTCCTTTTATTTTTGGAAAGAAAGAACACATAAACACACACATATATATGATATGTGAATATATTTATATTTATATATCTTTTATAAATATTTTACTACTAAGCCTAAAAAGTTATCTATCATCCAGAAGCTTGATAAATGGTCTATTTTCTTTCTTTCTTTTTAGTATTTAATTTCTAAATATTTTAACTCTTTGATCTACCCATTACTTATTTTGATGTTTATTATGCATTGGATACATACACTAATTTTTTCCAAATTAATAGCATCTAATCTAAATGTGTCCCCCTACCCATTGATTTGTAATTTTTCTCTAAACATATGTTAAATTAATATATATAAGAGCTCTTTTCTGAGCTCCCTAATCTTGTAGCTGCTAATTTTTTAAAAAAACTTCTGTGCTTGTACTGGTGAGTCTTAAATGATTATGCTTTTGTAAAATTTTCGCATCCATACAAGGTTTGATAATCAATTCATTATTTCAATTAGTATTCCAAATAAACCAACTTTTCTTTCATTAGCTTATAATTATTATTTATCCTGTAATGAGTTTTTATCTTTATCTCAAGTGGAAAGATCAGTTTAATAGATGGTATAATATTATGAAGAGATTTGACTTATGCTGAGAAATCAAAATTATTATTTATAATTGAATTTTGGCAGATAATCAGAATGAGTATTAAAACATTTTTTCTCCCATATACAATCAAGATACTTATTCATAAGTGTGTTTTTTTAATACTAGTGTAAAAATATACAAGCATTTATGGAAGTCATTTATTTATAGGACATTTTTATGAAAAATTAATAGTAGCATAGTAAGATCAACTTTTCTTAGCCATTTTTTTTGAGTCTCATTGCTTCCTTAATTCATAGTATTCTTCAGTCACTTGTGAGACACCAATTTTTATCTTCAAAATGTGTCTTCTATTTTGTATAAATTCTTAACCTACCAGAAATATATGCTAATTTTAAAATGTCTCTCTGGAAAATAGTTACCACAAGACTAAATCTAGTTCATGATAATTTTAAATTAAATTTAAAGCAAATAGCAGATTTAAATTTTGTTGGAGGTATTAGAATATTTGTTCAGTTTTATGCAAAAATTCATTTGAGACTTGTGTCTTATAGCACAGATTAGATACTAAACTCTGAGTTAATAAGAAAAAAAATTGTCAAAGAAAGTGAAAAGTGAGATGCACACCTAAAAATTAACAAACATGAGATTATACAATACAAAACAAATAAGTAAGCAGTTGTAAGCAGTTTCGTTTGTATACTTTAGATTTATATTGTTCATAAAAAATTTTGGAAACAATATTAAGTGCAAATTTTTTTTAATATATATTATCATTTGAAAGCCTGAAATACTTAAACTATTCCAAAGTATACATTGATAGTTCTTTAAATGGTACAGTAATACCCCACTAACTAAATTAAAAGCAAAAAACAAAGAAATTATTTTATCATTTCCTTTTTTCCAGAAAATGGCAACCACCTATAATTTTATTGTTCAACGCATACTTTATAAAAAGTCATTTTTTTTTATTTGGCAGCACTGTGCGGCTTGCAGGATCTCAGTTCCCCAATCAGGGATTGAACCTTGGCCACAGCAGTGAAAGCCCATAATCCTAACCAGTAGGCCACCAGGGAACTCCCCGAAAGTCTTTTTATTATTTATTTTAGTTTATTAATAAATGTGTGTTAGGTCATAGCAAACCCCAGCTGGATGATTCTAAAGGCCTGAACAATTTTAGATTTTAGAAGAATTAGAAATCTCTAATATTATTGTCTGATATTATAATAAGCATCATTAAAGATAAAAACAATCATGAACCTTCAGGAATGTGAATGAGAACTCTGTAAGAATGGTTAATGATCCAATCTTCTGATTGTTCCTCAAAAGGTTTAATACTAGTCAATTAGTGTTAGTTAACCAGGTTTTATCTTTTAGCTATATCATGTTTTTCTATTTAAAATGTTTTTTAAAATGGGGTTTTAACATTCAAAACTCGACAAAGGCCAGATTTCTGCCCTCTGAGTATATTTTTTTAACATACGTACTTTCAAAAGAGAGCTGGACACACCTTCAGGCCCTTTTACCCAGTAATTTGAGGCGAGCCAGTTTAAAGCCAGCAGGAAGTTAAAGTTAAGAAACAATTTTATAAAAAAGGCAGTATATAAAGAAAATTTTATCTCTTCAAAAATATTTCTGAAAGAAATATTGTAATATGTTAACATTATTAAATATCAGTGGTAAATCCATGCATGTCTGTTATACTATCATCTTTAAATCTTAAATGTTGGAAATACTTCATGAGTAAAAATAAGTAAAACCTAACAAGAGAACAGAAGAACTCTAACATCACAGCTTTCTGGAGCTGCTTACACATCTCTGTTTGCCTCTGCAATCTCTAAGGATTTGACTATTACATTTTCTTTTTCCTTCCTCAGGTAAAAGTTCAATGTTTCTAAGAATACTGGGCTTACTAAAGCAAAGTTGGTGTTAATACTTCTCAAAATGGTTAGCTTTTCATAATTTGGAAAATTAAAGGGGAATTCCTCAAACATCCCTACCCCAAACTACCTTCTTCCTTAATGTCAGATAAGAGAAATACTTATGTAAACATTTATATAATGTGGTACAAATATAGTCATAGCCAACTAGATGACATGCAGCTGACCACTTTAATTTTTCTCTTATATAAGTAATAACATATCTCTAGTTAGGACATTTTACAAAACATTGAATAGGGATAATTAATTAGGAAGTTATACATTTTCATAGGCTAATATATAAGTAATGTGATTTATGAATTAAGGGTAATTAAGTCATTTATTTTTATTCCAAGGTCAACATATATCCTATTTTTAGGAGACAGGACAGTCACTTTTTTTTTTTTTTAAGAAATGCCAAGATATGAGCAGGGAGTGCTGAGTTCTAATATGCCAGCTTTATTTTATTCATACAAATGCCTTTGTCTTTCTTTGTAGTGTCTTTCTTTGTAGTGTTAGCACAGTAATAATAATGGCAATACTATCTACATGTACTGATATTTACTACATATTACTCTCCATTGCAGTTTTACACGCATATTATCTCATCAGATCCTCAGATGTGATACTAAGATGCTAAGTTCCAATGTGCCCTCCAAATCTTAACTATTAAATGCCTTTTGATAAAACTTGAAGGTGTTTCACAGTAATAATAAAATGATAGGTTCAATAGTATGTGAGCTACATTTGTTGTCTCATTTAAATCTCAAAGGAAAGTTGTGAGAAAGGGGTGATTACCACCACTTAAAGATATAGAAACAGTTTCAGAGAGGTTAAGTAACTGAACCAAAAGGCAGGCAGGGGAAAGTACATTATATTCATAATTTATTGAGAATTTGGAATTAAAGGAATTTGCTTGTCAAAAGATTTCCTTTCAGATATTTTATTCTCTTAAATCCTGTAATAGGATGCTTTTGGCAAAAATGTATTGATTCAGAGAAAAGATTAATTTGCTCCTGTTCACATCAAATTAGCACAAACCCTGTCTGTGGGCTCTTATATCTGAGCTATAGCTATAGAGCCTATGGTTACTGAGGAAAGAACTTAGGGTATTAATGTTGGATTTTATAGATAATCCTGCAATTCTCTAGCACTTCACACATCGCTGCAAAAGTATGTTCAGCAGCTGGTGACTGCTTTTAAATAGTGCCTGTTGCAGAAAATAAAATAGCTTCTCCTTGACCACTAATTACCCACTTTAACTCTCCAGATTGCTTGAAATCACTAAATTTGAAGCAGCGGTTATCACTGCTACTGTTTTCTTGAAGTGCCAAAACCTAGACCTTAGTTGTGAGAAGAGCCTGATTGTTTGGTGACAAATGTTTTATAGGATATAAACTGTATTTCATCCAATGCCCCATTTTTATGACTAATAACTTCAATATTTGTTTACTGTCTGAGATTAAATGTATAATGTGAGTACATATAACATTTCATTAAAAATCAATATATTGTCCTCGTAATATAGAATAAAAATAAGTGCAAATATAATGAGATAATATGTATTTCAACATGTAAATGTTCAGGTACCATGACATTAAAAGACAAAAAGTAGCAGATTTTTGAACCCATTTAAAATGCATAAATTTGGATTTAAGAAACCATGAAGTGAAGCCTAAATATTATCAATAGCTATAGTTTTTATCTGACATTTTAAAATGAGGACAAAATTAGTGTATATGTGTATATATATGTGTGTATATATATGTATGCTTATATATGTCTGCATATGTACATATGAATGTATACAATTTTATTGCTAGAAAATTCAAGATACATTAAAATCATACAGGGGCTTCCCTGGTGGCGCAGTGGTTGGGAGTCCACCTGCCGATGCAGGGGACACGGGTTCGTGACCCGGTCCGGGAAGATCCCACATGCCGCGGAGCGGCTGGGCCCGTGAGCCATGGCTGCTGAGCCTGCGTGTCCGGAGCCTGTGCTCCGCAACGGGAGAGGCCACAACAGTGAGAGGCCCGCGTACCGCAAAAAAAAAAAAAAAAAATTTAAAAAAAAAATCATACATACCTCTTTGGGGCTTATATATAAAATGAAGTTAGATTCTGAATACAATCACTCTTTCTCAGTTTACACCGTAGTTATACAGTAACTAAAAAATTATCTAGTAAAACCATACAAACATTATTTTGCGTTTATATATAAAATGAAATTAGGTAACATGTTCAGATATTTATAAACAGATTTTCACCTATATGAATGTCTAGTGTGTCAGAAAATTGTATGGGTGGAACCTAAATCTCTTCTGTGTGGGATGTCACAAACATTGAAGAACAGCCTGAAATGCCAGTATCAGCCACCTTTGTGACAACTGAACATTCCCCTACCAAAGAAATTCTGAAGCATCTCCAGGGGCCTGAGAGACCCTGTGGAGAGCCCCTGTTAGAGATGAGGGCTTCTGAAAGGAATGAAGGCCAATGACCTGTGTAGACAGGGAATAATTGAGTAAAAATCTGCCCATTTTCCATTTGGATACCTATGGGGCCAGTTTTGCTAAAGGATCTAAAGCTTTCTAAGATGGTTCATTTATTTTTCTTTTCATTTGATTTCACGCTTTAAGAATTGCTTTTTCTTTCTGCAGCAAACTCAACTTAGAATTCCAAACAGGATACAAGTTTTGCTGGTAGCAGCAATCAGTAGGCAGATCAACAAAGTCTGGAGAACTATGAGAAAAGGTCTATATCCAAATTCCTAAGCAATGTCTTCATTTGCTTTAGTGAGCTTCTCCAGCACAGTGCACTCTCCTGTCCCCAAGATGGGCTTTCTCATAGTTTCTCCATCTCAGTAAATGGCAACTGCAACTTTCTAGCTGCTCGAGTCAAGAATTTGACCTCTTTCTCTCACACCCACACATACTGTCAGTCATTAACTTTTGTAGATTGTACCATCGAAATGTATGTGGAATTTGACAACATCTCAGCACCCTTGCTGTCACTAATCTGGTACAGGACATCATCATCTTTCTCCCTCTAAGATTTTTGCAATAGCCTCCTGACTGGATTCTTACTCTTCACAATGTTCCTAACCCAGCAGCCCAGCAGCCAGAACAAGACTGCTAAACCTAAGGCAGATTACGTACCCCTCTGCTCAAAATCCTCCATGGCTCCCATCTCACACAAAGCAAAAGCTAGTCCCTACAGTGACCATGTGCCCCATCACACTCTGCTCACGCCCGCACCCCATTATTCCTCCGACCTCATCTCCTACTTCCTTCACCCTCCTCCAGCCACACTGCCCTCCTGGCTGTGCTTTAAAAACATGAAGCATGGGCTTCCCTGGTGGCGCAGTGGTTGAGAGTCCGCCTGCCGATGCAGGGGACATGGGTTCGTGCCCCGGTCCGGGAAGATCCTGCATGCCGCGGAGAGGCTGGGCCCGTGAGCCATGGCCGCTGAGCCTGCGCGTCTGGAGCCTGTGCTCTGCAACGGGAGAGGCCACAACAGTGAGAGGCCCGCGTACCGCAAAAAAAAAAAAAACCATGAGGCATGTTTCCTTCTCAGGATGTCCATGCCTGCTCTACCCTTTGAAATATTCTTTCCCCAGATATCTACACACCCAGCTCTCTCCCTTCATGTCTTTGAGCAAAATTCAGCTTCTCAGTAATCACTTTCCCCTACCTCAATAGGTAATATGCTCCTTATAGGCTTTATTTTTTTCCATAGCTCCATATTGCTTATCACTATTTAAAATAGTGGATATATTTTGCATCATGAGAGCGGGGATATTAATCTGTTTTGATCCTTGAGGTACCTTGTGCCTTTAGAGCAGTTCTGGGCACTGTTTAGTACTAAACAGAAAATGGTTGAATGAATGAATGTCATTTTTCTTTCCTCCTTATATGTACTTGTAGTGAGAATCCATTGTGTGCTCTGTACAGCATGGTCCTTTTTCTCTTGAAACCCACAGAAGGGGAGATGCAGTGGTTACACGGAAGACGATAAAACACTGTTGCACTTCAGCAGGGCTTTGCGTAGAGTATTATAAGAGAGTTCATGGTAAAGGGGACATCTCCGTTCATCTCGGGGAAAGCAGGGAGAGCTAAGTTGTTGAGGATTGTTGGGTGGATTTGGCATGATGAAAGGTATCCAGGAGTGGGAGTATTACACTTAAAGAACAGGGCACAGAGCCAGGAAATGAGTGCTGTGTACCAGAGCCACAAGCACTTTGTGGTTCCCTTAGAGTAGGGTTCACAGAAGGAAGTGGTGAAAGGTGGGGCTGTAGAAACAAACAGAAGCCTGGGCTTTGCATGCAATGTTAAGAAACTTGGATTTCATCCTCCAGACTGAAAAGTTATAAACAAGGGAATGGTGGTAACCAATTTATATTTTACATTGGTTGCTGTTGATTATATGAAGGTGGTTGTAGACATCTAGAAGGAAATGGTGATTGTATGAGCTAAGGTAATGGTCAAAGGCTGGAGAAGAGAAGTATTCGATAAATATCTTGTGGCTAAAACTGTCTGATTTTGTTCAGTGGCTGGAGGTGAGAAGTGAGAAGAGGATAACAACAGGGTATTTAGCTTGAGTATCTAAATAGATGGTGATACCATAAACTGTGATAAAATCATGGAGATGGAGTTTTCTTGTTGTTGGGCTAGGGAGCCTTGGAATGGTTATGAGTTTGGTTTTGCTTATTTGACTTTGAAATGGCTGTAAGGCATACAGGTGCATATGACCCCCAATCAGTTGCTACATGACTCTGCAGCTCAGGAGCCAGGTCTGCAGTGGAAATTAGGAAATGAGATCCAGTGGAGGGAAGTTGAAGCCATTTGAGTATGGAAGAGATCACCCAAAGAGTATGTGCAAAGTGGTGATTCGTGGATGGGATTAAGAGGTAAGTGAAGAAACGAAATTGAGTTATTTGTAGTAAGGTGGACAGACCTAGAGTCTGTCATACAGAGTGAAGTTAAGTCAGAGAGAGACAAACAAATACCGTATGCTAACACATATATATGGAATAAAAAAAAATGCTTCTGAAGAACCTAGGGGCAGGACAAGAATAAGGACGCAGATGTAGAGAATGGACTTGAGGACACGGGGAGGGGGAAGGGTAAGTGGGATGAAGTGAGAGAGTGGCGTGGACATATATACACTACCAAATGTAAAATAGGTAGCTAGTGGGAAGCAGCCGCATAGCACAGGGAGATCAGCTCGGTGCTTTCTGACCACCTAGAGGGGTGGGATAGGGAGGGTGGGAGGGAGATGCAAGAGGGAGGAGATATGGGAATATATGTATATGTATAATTGATTCACTTTGTTATAAAGCAGAAACTAACCATTGCAAAGCAATTATACTCTAATAAAGATGTTTAAAAAAAAAAGATAAGTGAAGAAATAAGAACCTAAGAGAGGTAAGAGGAGCCCCTGGAAAAAAGGTGTCACTGAAGCAAGAGTGTATCGAAGGTCAGAGGGAAGTAGTGGTCAACTGATTAAATGACACTGAGAGATACAATAAGATAAGAATTAAAAACATGTTCATTGGATTTGGCAATTAGAGGATCATGGATAATACTCATTTGTTCTTTTAATATTTATTGAGAACATGCTATGTGACAGGATCAGTGCAACTCCCTTTAATAAAATAACAAACAAGATGTACATGATCTGGGCCCTTTCAGATCTTATCAACTGGGAGAGGGTTTGAGCAGAGACATATAATTAAAGAGTTTGAAAATAGAGAGTGAGAAATACTCAAGCAAGTACAGCTTGCTTCTCATTTCATGGATACAGTGCCTTGAATATGCTGTGCTGGGAATGGTCTCCCTACCTCCAAGTCTTCTTAACGGGTGAACTTAACTTATTCTTCATTTCTCAGATCAGCTGACACTTCCTTAGAGGAGCCTCTTCTGACCCTTAGACCAGATCAAGCTTCTTAAGTATTCTCTTCATACCTTATCCTTTTCCTTCATAGCTTATGAGTGTCTATTTATTTGCAGAATTGATTATGTCTATCTACAGCTTAGACTAAAATCTCCTTAATGGCAGAAGCCATGTCAGATTTTATCAATGGACAAATAAATATTTATTGAGTGAATGAATGAATGTTTCCTGGAGAAAGACAGTTGATCTGGATGTTGCAGTAACATGGGGTTGTCGGTATATAGCTCAGCAGTAGAATATTTGACTGCAGTAACATGGGGTTGCTGTCAGCTGAGGAAGAATTGAGAGGTGAGTAAGAAAAGCAGTGAAAATATTCTGTTAAGAAGCTTGGTTAAAATGGAAGGGTGGGAGTAATCATAGGCTAGAAGGTCATGTGGAATTAAAGGAAGGATTTATTAGGATGGGGAGACACCTGAGCTATTAGCTGGCTAAGTTGTGCAGTCACAGAGGGGAAAGGGGAAAGATGAACGGGAAGGAGGGGAAAACTGACATCTGGAGATTTCTGAGAACATGGGGTGTGGGGCTAAGGGAAGTACGGTAAAGAAGAAGGAAGAAAATTAGGGGCTAATTTGTAGTACACTCTACCGTGAGGAATGAGAATCTGACAGTATTCTACACTTCTTCAAAGAATTTGTCATCATAAATCAATCATGAGACTGAAATATGTATGAAATTTCCTATAACTAAGAAAACCAGGACATTGGAGGACAATTAGAGTATTGGCTTTAAAAAGCTAACATAGCAGGAGACACCAAATGATTTTGAAATCATCTTATATATTTTTTGCAACATAGTTTACCATAATAGAGGCCACCATGTTTGACATGAAGATGAGGATTCATTCTGCTTATCTATTCCTTCCCTTTCTTCTCCTTCTAATTTTTGATAATTATTATTTTAGCTCTTCTTTTGATTATCTTTTACCTTTAAATAATATACTCTAATCTTGGTTCAATAGTCTAACAATTTTAGGTGATATAGGAGGATCTAGCCCTCCTACAACTCTTTCCACTTCTCTATTTCCCATTTTCTGTAAGCTGTAACTTTGTTTTCATATTGTCAAATTTAATAACCTTCACATTCTATTCTAATGTAATATTTAATACTTCTGTTATTTCTAAAGGATAATTCTAAAATGGGAAAACCAATTGGGTATTTACATAATCAAGAACATATAATTATGGAGCAAAGATTACATTTCCTTTTCCATGAGATCACAACTTCTAGGAAAAATGCCTTTTGCATCTTTGCTCACTGTCAATTCCTTAATCATGCTGTAGTTTCTTACGCCTCATATTTGGAACTTACATGCCTTTCATTTTGTTTTGTTTTTCCTGAAAGTCCTTACTGTTTTTCTTTCTTCCTTATTGGGAATAGAAATACCACTTTATTTCTCATGTTATTTAATATTTAGCTCCTCAGGAATTTTATTGCTTGGTGTATATTCCATTGTTATTTTTTTGAAGGTGTTCTTGAAACCAGCTGACTTCCTGTTCTAAATTGGACTGATTGCTTTTCAGCTCTTTTGCTGAGATTTCTTACAACTTTTTTGGTATGTGGTAACACTGTCTTTTCTTGACTTGCGCATTCACTTAATGAAGTGGTTCCTTAAGTCATGGCACCAGAAAAGGAACAGAGGAGTCTTAGCATCTCTGGAATTGTTTCATTTTTACCCCCATATATTAATTATTTTGTAATTGGACAACAATTCTAGGTTCATATTTTTAATGAGGTCTTTGAAGCCTTTGTGTAGATGTTTGCTTTTTAAAAATCCCTGTGTTGAAGAGCCTAGGGGCAAGACAGGAATAAAGACAAAGACGTAGAGAATCAGACTTGAGGACATGGGGAGGGGGAAGGGTAAGCTGGGACGAAGTGAGAGAGTGGCATGGACATATATACACTACCAAATGTAAAATAGATAGCTCGTGGGAAGCAGCCGCATAGCACAGGGAGATCAGCTCAGTGCTTCGTGATCACCTAGAGGTGTGGGATAGCGAGGGTGAGAGGGAGATGCAAGAGGGAGGGATATGGAGATATATGTATACGTATAGATGATTCACTTTGTTATACAGCAGAAACTAACACACATTGTAAAGTAATTATACTGCAATAAAGATGTTAAAAAAAAATCCCTGTGTTATGGAAAATTGGTATAGTGAGATAAGTAAGGAACTGAGAGTTACTCATGGGATTTTTTAAAACTTTCCTCATAATTATTGCTTCTAATTAATTCCCCCCATATCAAAGCCATTGAGGCAAATACATATATTAAAATAATTTTATACATAAATTATTTGTTGGGAACAATAATACATAACAGTTAATTTACTTATCATTTCCTGCTTAAAGAATAAAATAAGCCTTCAATTCTTGGTGAAAGTGGAGATAAATACTTGTGGGCAGATGTGTACTGATTTAGTTATAAAATAGGTTGGATATGTAGCAGTTCATTTATTGTTATTCTTCCACGTTATAATTAAGTAGAATCTGTATGAAAATAGAAAGGTGAATTCTAGTTTTATTTTTTTTGTTTTATTTTCTTTTTTACATCTTTATTGGAGTATAATTGCTTTACAATGGTGTGTTAGTTTCTGCTTTATAACGAAGTGAATCAGTTACATATATACATATGTTCCCATATCTCTTCCCTCTTGCGTCTCCCTCCCTCCCACCCTCCCTATCCCACACCTCTAGGTGGTCACAAAGCACCGAGCTGATCTCCCTGTGCTATGCAGCTGCTTCCCACTAGCTATCTATTTTACGTTTGGTAGTGTATATACGTCCATGCCACTCTCTCGCTTTCTCACAGCTTACCCTTCCCCCTCCCCATATCCTCAAGTCCATTCTCTAGTAGGTCTGTGTCTTTATTCCTGTCTTACCCCTAGGTTCTTCATGACATTTTTTTTTTCTTAAATTCCATATATATGTGTTAGCATATGGTATTTCTCTTTCACTTTCTGACTTACTTCACTCTGTATGACAGACTATAGGTCCATCTACCTCATTACAAATAGCTCAATTTCATTTCTTTTTATGGCTGAGTAATATTCCATTGTATATATGTGCCACATCTTCTTTATCCATTCATCTGATGATGGACACTTAGGTTGTTTCCATCTCCGCGCTATTGTAAATAGAGCTGCAATGAACATTTTGGTACATGACTCTTTTTAAATTATGGTTTTCTCAGGGTATATGCCCAGTAGTGGGATTGCTGGGTCATATGGTAGTTCTATATGTACTTTTTAAGGAACCTCCATACCGTTCTCCATAGTGCATGTACCAATTCACATTTCTACCAGCAGTGCAAGAGGGTTCCTTTTCTCCACACCCTCTCCAGCATTTATTGTTTCTAGATTTTTTGATGATGGCAATTCTGATTGGTGTGAGATGATATCTCATTGTAGTTTTGATTTGCATTTCTCTAATGATTAATGATGTTGAGCATTCTTTCATGTGTTTGTTGGCAGTCCGTATATCTTTTTTGGAGAACTGTCTATTTAGGTCTTCTGCCCATTTTTGGATTGGGTTGTTTGTTTTTTTTGTTACTGAGCTGCATGAGCCTCTTATAAATTTTGGAGATTAATCCTTTGTCAGTTGCTTCATTTGCAAATATTTTCTCCCATTCTGAGGGTTGCTTTTGGTCTTGTTTATGGTTTCCTTTGCTGTGCAAAAGCTTTGAAGTTTCATTAGGTCCCATTTGTTTATTTTTGTTTTTATTTCCATTTCTCTAGGAGGTGTGTCAAAAAGGATCTTGCTGTGACATATGTCAGAGTATTCTGCCTATGTTTCCCTCTAAGAGGTTGATAGTTTCTGGCCTTACATTTAGGTCTTTAATCCATTTTGAGATTATTTTTCTGTATAGTGTTACGGAGTGATCTAATCTCATACTTTTACATGTACCTGTCCAGCTTTCCCAGCACCACTTATTGAAGAGGCTGTCCTTTCTCCACTGTACATTCCTCCCTCCTTTATCAAAGATAAGGTGACCATATGTGCGTGGGTTTATCTCTGGGCTTTCTATCCTGTTCCATTGATCTATCTTTCTGTTTTTGTGCCAGTACCATACTGTCTTGATTACTGTAGCTTTGTAGTATAGTCTGAAGTCAGGGAACCTGATTCCTCCAACTCCGTTTTTTGTTCTCAAGATTGCTTTGGCTATTCGGGGTCTTTTGTGTTTCCATACAAATTGTGAAATTTTTTGTTCTAGTTCTGTGAAAAATGCCAGTGGTAGTTTGATAGGGATTGCATTGAATCTGTAGATTTCTTTGGGTAGTAGAGTCATTTTCACAATGTTGATTCTTCCAATCCAAGAACATGGTATAACTCTCCATCTATTTGTATCATCTTTAATTTCTTTCATCAGTGTCTTACAGTTTTCTGCATACAGGTCTTTTGTCTCCTTAGGTAGGTTTATTCCTAGATATTTTATTCTTTTTGTTACAGTGGTAAATGGGAATGTTTTCTTGATTTCACTTTCAGATTTTTCATCATTAGTGTATAGGAATGCCAGAGATTTCTGTGCATTAATTTTGTATCCTGCTACTTTACCAAATTCATTGATTAGCTCTAGTAGTTTTCTGGTAGCATCTTTAGAATCCTCTATGTATAGTATCATGTCATCTGCAAACAGTGACAGCTTTACTTCTTCTTTTCCGATTTCGATTCCTTTTATTTCCTTTTCTTCTCTGATTGCTGTGGCTAAAACTTCCAAAACTATGTTGAATAAGAGTGGTGAGAGTGGGCAACCTTGTCTTGTTCCTGATCTTAGTGGAAATGCTTTCAGTTTTTCACCATTGAGGACTGTATTGGCTCTGGGTTTGTCATATATGGCCTTTATTATGTTGAGGAAAGTTCCCTCGATGCCTACTTTCTGCAGGGTTTTTATCATAAATGGGTGTTGAATTTTGTCGAAAGCTTTCTCTGCATCTATTGAGATGATCATATGGTTTTTCTCCTTCAATTTGTTAATATGGTGTATCACGTTGATTGATTTGCGTATATTGAAGAATGCTTGCATTCCTGGAATAATCCCCACTTGATCATGGTGTATGATCCTTTTAATGTGCTGTTGGATTCTGTTTGCTAGTATTTGGTTGAGGATTTTTGCATCTATGTTCATCAGTGATATTGGCCTGCAGTTTTCTTTCTTTGTGACATCTTTGTCTGGTTTTGGTATCAGGGTGATGGTGGCCTGGTAGAATGAGTTTGGGAGTGTTCCTCCCTCTGCTATATTTTGGAAGAGTTTGAGAAGGATAGGTGTTAGCTCTTCTCTAATTCGCCTGTGAATCCATCTGGTCCTGGGCTTTTGTTTGTTGGAAGATTTTTAATCACAGTTTCAATTTCAGTGCTTGTGATTGGTCTGTTCATATTTTCTATTTCTTCCTGATTCAGTCTTGGCAGGTTGTGCATTTCTAAGAATTTGTCTATTTCTTCCAGGTTGTCCATATTATTGGCATAGAGTTGCTTGTAGTAATCTCTCATGATCTTTTGTATTTCTGCAGTGTCAGTTGTTACTTCTCCTGTTTCATTTCTAATTTTATTGATTTGAGTCTTCTCCCTTTTTTTCTTGATGAGTCTGGCTAATGGTTTATCAATTTTGTTTATCTTCTCAAAGAACCAGCTTTTAGTTTTATTGATCTTTGCTATTGTTTCCTTCATTTCTTTTTCATTTATTTCTGATCTGATTTTTATGATTTCTTTCCTTCTGCTAACTTTGGGGGTTTTTTGTTCTTCTTTCTCTAATTGCTTTAGGTGCAAGTTTAGGTTGTTTATTCAAGATGTTTCCTGTTTCTTAAGGTAGGATTGTATTGCTACAAACTTCCCTCTTAGAACTGTTTTTGCCACATCCCACAGGTTTTGGGTCGTCGTGTCTCCATTGTCATTTGTTTCTAGGTATTTTTTGATTTCCTCATTGATTTCTTCAGTGATCACTTCGTTATTAAGTAGTGTATTGTTTAGCCTCCATGTGTTTGTATTTTTTACAGATCTTTTCCTGTAATTGATATCTAGTCTCATAGCATTGTGGTCGGAAAAGATACCTGATACAATTTCAATTTTCTTAAATTTACCAAGGCTTGATTTGTGACCAAAGATATGATCTATCCTGGAGAATGTTCCATGAGCACTTGAGAAAAATGTGTATTCTGTTGTTTTTGGATGGAATGTCCTATAAATATCAATTAAGTCCATCTTGTTTAATGTATCATTTAAAGCTTGTGTTTCCTTATTTATTTTCCTTTTGGATGATCTGTCCATTGCTGAAACTGGGGTGTTAAAGTCCCCTACTATGAATGTGTTACTGTTGATTTCCCCTTTTATGGCTGTTAGTATTTGCCTTATGTATTGAGGTGCTCCTATGTTGGGTGCATAAATATTTACAATTGTTATATCTTCTTCTTGGATTGGTCCCTTGATCATTATGTAGTGTCCTTCTTTGTCCCTTCTAATAGTCTTTATTTTAAAATCTATTTTGTCTGATATGAGAATTGCTACTCCAGCTTTCTTTTGGTTTCCATTTGCATGGAATATCTTTTTCCATCCCCTTACTTTCAGTCTGTATGTGTCTCTAGGTCTGAAGTGGGTCTCTTGTAGACAGCATATATATGGGTCTTGTTTTTGTATCCATTCACCGAGTCTGTGTCTTTTGGTGGGAGCATTTAGTCCATTTACGTTTAAGGTAATTATCGATATGTATGTTCCTATTCCCATTTTCTTAATTGTTTTGGGTTCATTATTGTAGGTCTTTCCTTCTCGTGTTTCTTGCCTAGAGAAGTTCCTTTAGCAGTTGTTGTAGAGCTGGTTTGGTGGTGCTGAACTCTCTCAGCTTTTGCTTGTCTGTAAAGGTTTTAATTTCTCCATCAAATCTGAATGAGATCCTTGCTGGGTAGAGTAATCTTGGTTGCAGGTTTTTCTCCTTCATCACTTTAAATATGTCCTGCCAGTCCCTTCTGGCTTGCAGAGTTTCTGCTGAAAGATCAGCTGTTAAGCTTATGGGGATTCCCTTGTGTGTTATTTGTTGTTTTTCCCTTGCTGCTTTTAATATGCTTTCTTTGTATTTAATTTTTGATAGTTTGATTAATATGTGTCTTGGCTTATTTCTCCTTGGATTTATCCTGTATGGGATCCTCTGTGCTTCCTGGACTTGATTAACTATTTCTGTTCCCATATTAGAGAAGTTTTCAGCTATAATCTCTTCAAATATTTTCTCAGTCCCTTTCTTTTTCTCTTCTTCTTCTGGAACCCCTATAATTCGAATGTTGGTGCGTTTAATGTTGTCCCAGAGGTCTCTGAGACTATCCTCAGTTCTCTTCATTCTTTTCTTTATTCTGCTCTGCAGTAGTTATTTTATCTTCCAGGTCACTTATCCGTTCTGCTGCCTCAGTCATTCTGCTATTGATCCCATCTAGTGTATTTTTAATTTCATTTATTGTGTTGTTCATCGTTGCTTGTTTCATCCTTAGTTCTTCTAGGTCCTTGTTAAATGTTTCTTGCATTTTGTCTATTCTATTTCCAAGATTTTGGATCATCTTTACTATCATTATTCTGAATTCTTTTTCAGGTAGACTGCCTATTTCCTCTTCATTTGTTAGGTCTGATGGGTTTTTATCTTGCTCCTTCATTTGCTGTGTGTTTTTCTGTCTTCTCATTTTGCTTACCTTACTGTGTTTGGGGTCTCCTTTTTGTAGGCTGCAGGTTCGTAGTTCCTGTTTTTGGTGTCTCTCCCCAGTGGCTAAAGTTGGTTCAGTGGGCTGTGTAGGCTTCCTGGTGGAGGGGACTAGTGCCTGTGTTCTGGTGGATGAGGCTGGATCTTGTCTTTCTGATGGGCAGGTCCACGTCTGGTGGTGTGTTTTGGGGTGTCTGTGGACTTATTATGATTTTAGGCAGCCTCTCTGCTAATGGGTGGGGTTGTGTTCCTGTCTTGCTAGTTGTTTGGCATAGGATGTCCAGCACTGTAGCTTGCTGGTCGTTGAGTGAAACTGGGTGCTGGTGTTGAGATGGAGATCTCTGGGAGATTTTCGCCATTTGATATTATGCGGAGCTTGGAGGTCTGTTGTGGACCAGTGTCCTGAAGTTGGCTCTCCCACCTCAGAGGCACAGCACTGACTCCTGGCTGCAGCACCAAGAGGCTTTCATCCACATGGTCAGAATAAAAGGGAGAAAAAGTAGAAAGAAAGAAAGAAGGAAAGAAAGAGAGAGAGAGAGAGAAAGAAAGGAGGGAGGGAGGAGGGAAGGAAGGAAGGAAGGAAAGAAAGAAAGAAAAGAAAGAAAGAAAGAAAGAAAGAAAGAAAGAAAGAAAGGAGATAAAATAAAATAAAGTAAGAAAATAAAATAAATTTATTAAAATAATTATTAAGAAAAAAATTTTTTAATAAAAGAGAAAAAAAAAATGGACGGATAGAACCCTAGGACAAATGGTGGAAGCAAAGCTATACAGACAAAATCTCACACAGAAGCATACACATACACACTCACAAAAAGAGGAAAAGGGGAAAAAATCATAGATCTTGCTCCTAAAGTCCACCTCCTTAATTTGGGATGATTCGTTGTCTATTCAGGTATTCCACAGATGCAGGGTACATCAAGTTGATTGTGGAGCTTTAATCCGCTGCTCCTGAGGCTGCTGGGAGAGATTTCCCTTTCTTCTCTTTATTCTCACAGCTCCCAGGGGCTCAGCTTTGGATTTGGCCCCGCCTCTACGTGTAGGTCGCCGGAGGGCGTCTGTTCTTCGCTCAGACAGGATGGGGTTAAAGGAGCCGCTGATTCGGGGGCTCTGGCTCACTCAGGCCGGGGGGAGGGAGAGGCACAGAGCGCGGGGCGAGCCTGCGGTGGCAGAGGCCGACTGACGTTGCACCAGCCTGAGGCGCGCCGTGCGTTCTCCCGGGGAAGTTGTCCCTGGATCACGGGACCCTGGCAGTGGCGAGCTGCACAGGCTCCCCGGAAGGGGGGTGTGGAGTTGACCTGTGCTCGGACACAGGCTTCTTGGTGGCGGCAGCAGCAGCCTTAGTGTCTCATGCCTGTCTATGGGGTCTGCGCTGTTAGCCGCGGCTCACGCCCATCTCTGGAGCTCCTTTAACCAGCGCTCTTAATCGCCTCTCCTCGCCCACCAGGAAACAAAGAGGGAAGAAAAAGTCTCTTGCCTCTTCGGCAGGTCCAGACTTTTCCCCGGACTCCCTCCCGGCTAGCCATGGTGCACTAACCCCCTGTAGGCTGTGTTCACGCCGCCAACCCCAGTCCTCTCCCTGCGCTCTGACCGAAGCCGGAGCCTCAGCTCCCAGCCCCACCCGCCCCGGCGGGTGAGCAGAAGAGCCTCTCGGGCTGGTGAGTGCTGGTCGGCACTGATCCTCTGTGCGGGAATCTCCCTGCTTTGCCCTCCGCACCTCTGTTGCTGCGCTCTCCTCCGCGGTTCCGAAGCTTCCCCCCTCCGCCACCCGCAGTCTCCGCCCGCCAAGGGGCTTCCTAGTGTGTGGAAACCTTTCCTCCTTCACAGCTCCCTCCCACTGGTGCAGGTCCCGTCCCTATTCTTTTGTCTCTGTTTATTCTTTTTTCTTTTGCCCTACCTAGGTACGTGGGGGGTTTCTTGCCTTTTGGGAGGTCTGAGGTGTTCTGCCAGCGTTCAGTAGGTGTTCTGTAGGAGTTGTTCCACGTGTAGATGTATTTCTGGTGTATCTGTGGGGAGGAAGGTGATCTTCGCGTCTTACTCTTCCGCCATCTTCCCCCTAAATGGTCTAGTTCTATTTTTTAAGATAATTTGTGGGCATTTTATTAAACTAAATGTAAACAACTTGCAGAGGGCAGATACATATATTGATTACTCTCTTATTACAGGTGTTGATATGTACTATAAAGAATGTCATAGGCCCAAAAACGATCCGTGCTGTCATTTCTGTCTACTACTATGTGGACTTAATATCAATCTCATATTAAAGAAATATCTGGCATATCCTGAACATTTTATCTCATGGCTTGTAAATGTAGAGCTATGTAAGCGACATTTAGTGCTTAAATATTCAACTCCTTACATATCAGCCATCCTTATTTGGTATAGATGGAGAGAAGAAACCCTTTTAGTGATAACAAATCAAATGATGCTTGTGGCTTATGGGTCGTCAGTTTAATGGGTTAGAGATATCTCATTTGTCTTACTCTGTCTCCATCCCTTAAGTAAGAACAAAATTTTGTTGTTGTTGTTGCGGCACGTGGGCCTCTCACTGTTGTGGCCTCTCCCGTTGCGGAGCACAGGCTCCGGACGCGCAGGCTCAGCAGCCATGGCTCACGGGCGTAGCCGCTCCGCGGCATGTGGGATCTTCCTGGACCGGGGCACGAACCCGTGTCACCTGCATCAGCAGGCGGACTCTCAACCACTGCGCCACCAGGGAAGCCCAAGAACAGAATTTTGATGCTGAATTACAGCCACTTGGGTGATTGGTATGTTTTTTAGCAGAGCTAATCTGATGAATATTTTGAAGCTATAATTAAAAAAACTTTTAAAGCTTCACTGAGAAATAAAATGGACTTTACATAAATGTAATTTAAACCTACTTTTTAAGGCTCTATGTTTTAAAAACAAAAATGGCATTGTCAAAGTGTGACCTTTAAAGATATATTCAGGGAAGTCGTTTATCATATGAAATTTATTAACCTCTGGGTGTTAGGAGTTCAAAATTACAACTTGCTTCTTAGCAAATGTGAAAAGTAATGTCTTCTGTTACAAGTTAACTTGCATTATGTCAGTTCATTTCTTTTTTAGCATGAAGTTATAAAATATTCATACATAATCAATATATATTTGCAATAGTATTAAAGGAAGCACTGTGTACTTGATAGTTGGAAATTATGAAACCATTTTCATGATTAAATCATCGCCATTATGTGAGTAAAATATTCAAATTAATCTATAGAACTATATAATCCTGCAACGTACAAGGTTCCAGTAGAGTATTGTCAGAACTTAGAATTTATCACTTCTTGTGCAGAAATACTTTTGGACTAACAGTATTTTAGTTGCCTGCTGTGTTTCAAATATTATTTTAGAAATGAGGAAAGACTGTTAAAAGAGGCTAAAAATTGCAGTCTTCACTATTTAAATGAAATAATAAGTATACCATGTAAAGATTTTAGAACACAATGAAACAATATTACAAGCAGATATAAAATGACAGTAAAAATGATATGTGAAATTTTGAGGCAAATGAACTGTCAGTGACAAGTTTAACTTATTAGAGCAAGTTTCTTGTCAGAAAAATTTTTGACATTATTTTAAAGGAAGAATGTGAACTGACCCAGAGAGCGGCTAAAACAAGCAGAAAGACTCGAACATGTCTCGTACAGAAGGGCAGACATGACTACTCTGTCAGTTAGCAAAGAATACAATTGACCCTCTGGTTTTATCTTAAAGTTTATAATAAGAGGCTGCTTAGCATAATAAAGAAACAGACAAGAATCAAAATACTTTCTCCATTCATTCAAGCAGATTACTTTTCTGAGCTCTGGTTATGAATAAGCATGCCAGTCTCATGGTGTGGTCATGAGGCTTAAAGGCGCTAAGCTAGGTACAGTGCTTGGCATTTAGTAGGCTCTAAACAAATATTAGTCCTTTTCCCTTTACAGGTCAGATACAACACTATGCTATGTGGCCAGGAAATCTGTTAAGTTTTAATTACCTCCATATTAAGAGCAATTACAGTATACAGTCAAAAAGTTGAGCATATGATTAAGTAGCCTTTATTTTGGGTGCTCAGCTGCTGTCTCTGAACACATTTTCTCCTAGTGCTCACGTAGTTTAAAGGATGAGAAATAGTTCAAAGTTTTAGTAGGGCTTTAGCCTACCTCATTCCTTAATGCCATCTGCTGTGCTAAATGGATGTGGTCATAGGAATTGTTCTTCAGAATCATTCACAGAAACAGGTGCAATGGGGAGACTAAGGGAGAAATTACCAGGAAGCTAAAGAACTCAAGCTGCAGAGACCTTCACCTGCTCAGGTCTCCTTAGGCCTTGTATCTAATTTGCATTTGTAATTTACATGCTTCTCCTTTAAGAGGGCCCCCCAATTAGATAACCTTCAGGCCCCACAAAACCTGGGTCGACTCTCACTGGACTGTCAGGTAAAAGAATTCAACGTAATTGAAAAAGATGAGGTGGCCAATAGCAGAAAAAACAAATTTTGCTTCTACTGACCAAATATTGATTGGTAGTTACCCTTGACCACAGATGCTTATATGCCCTTAACCACAAGCTAGCCCTCACCTATCCAGGAAGGTACTCTAGTCTAGCATCAGCCTAAGAATCACCCAATTGAAGAAGTGAGAAAGGAGATCACCTGGCAATCAGGGAGTGTCAGTTGCATTGCCCTGGTATTTAGTTTCTCACATTTTTAGGTGGGTGAAGGGGAAGGGATAGATGGAACCAATATTATACTGATCTGACTCAATATGTGCCCCCAAAATGTTTTAGTCACTGTATGTATATTATCACATTTTTATTCTCATGTAAGTAATATCATCTAAATTGTAGCTTGGGAGATAAGAAGTAACCTCCATACTTACCTGTAACTTGACAGCAACAACAGAGGGAGGTGCTTAGTTGCACAGGTAGCATTGTATACACAGTCCTGTACAAGCATTTGCAAATGAAATTAGAGCTGGAAACTAAAATGGTACTGCAAATACACTTACACCTGCTATCATTTCCTTCCACAACAGGATTTCTTTTCCTTGACATTTATTTACAAAAATTTTACATAATCCTTTCTTTTAAGGAACCCTCTTCATCTCTTCTTACTCCCCAAGCCACCTCGTTCTTGCTGATCATAGCATCAACAAAACATACCTTCACAGCATTTTTTTAATTTGAATTTTAATTTTTTTATACAGCAGGTTCTTATTAGTTATCTATTTTATACATATTAGTGTATATATGTCCATCCCAATCTCCTAATTCATGCGACCACCACCACCAACCACCCCCCGCCCTGGCTTTTCCCCCTTGGTGTCCATACGTTTGTTCTCTACATCTGTGTCTCTATTTCTGCCTTGCAAACCAGTTCACCTGTACCATTTTTTATAGATTCCACATATATGCATTAATATATGATATTTGTTTTTCTCTTTCTGACTTACTTCACTCTGTATGACAGTCTCTAGGTCCATCCATGTCTCTACAAATGACCCAATTTTGTTCCTTTTTTATGGCTGAGTAATATTCCATTTTGTATATGTACCACAAGTTCTTTATCCATTCGTCTGTCAATGGGCATTTAGGTTGCTTCCATGACCTGGCTGTTGTAAATAGTGCTGCAGTGAACATTGGGGTGCATGTGTCTTTTTGAATTATGGTTTTCTCTGGGTATATGCCCAGGAGTGGGATTGCTGGGTCGTATGGTAGTTCTATTTTTAGTTTTTTAAGGAACCTCCATACTGTTCTCCATAGTGGCTGTATGAATTTACATTCCCACCAACAGTGCAGGAGGGTTCCCTTTTCTCCACACCCTCTCCAGCATTTGTTGTTTGTAGATTTTCTGATGATGCCCATTCTAACCGGTGTGAGGTGATACCTCCTTGTAGTTTTGATTTGCATTTCTCACCTTCACAGCATTTTAAATTGCCTCCTAATCATTGAGTTCGATGCATGTCTGGAAAGATAAGTGAGTTTTCTTTGGGATGTGTTTGTTTATATCTGTATTATTCAAAATAAGTCAACAGCTTGAGCACCTAAAATGTTATTGAGCTTTACACATGTTTAAAATGTTTGATACAAAGGTGGCCTGGGAGAGCATGATAATAAGCAAACTTACAGCCTCAGGAATGCTTTGTAAGGCTTTTATTTGGGTGAAACTAGTAACTGTTATTCCATACATTTGCCAGATTCTACTTTATAAAAAATTTAGTAACCTTTTTTTTCTTTCACTCTTTCGCTGGTACAGATCCACATCCAGAGAACGGAAGGGTGTGACCATATGACCTGTTCACAATGTAACACTAATTTTTGTTATCGATGTGGGGAGAGATACCGCCAGCTCCGTTTCTTTGGAGACCACACATCAAACCTCAGTATATTTGGATGCAAATACCGCTACCTCCCAGAGAGACCTCATCTAAGGAGACTAGTGCGAGGGTCAGTCTGTGGTGAGTGTCTGACGTGACTTATACAATCTTCCCCAGGAAGGAAGCAGTGATGATGATAGAACTTAGGAATGTAATAGAATAGCCATGACAAATCTCAGCACCTGCCAGGTATTCTAGTAGAGCCTTTAGCTCAAAATAGGAGGAAGAATGTTTTCTCTCCCTTTGAGTTTAAAATAAAAAACTTGTTTGTTAGCAGGGCACTGCTTACATGAGCAAGCAGATTTTGTTCAAAAAACAAATAATTTATTACACTGCAGAAATATGAAGTCATTAGTCTTCTGAAAGCCTATTGTGAGCCACTTGATGAAAGGGGACAATGTCACATTTTTTTTGTAGTGACAGTACCTAGCAGTGGGTCTTAGGCATATCCTCTATTCATCCATGGAAGACAAACAGTGCAATTTTAAAAATCCCTATGTTTCAGAGTCTTGTAATGGAGTTCCATTGTACCTATATAGTTGATAAGCCATTGTATATATTTGTATGTATTTTCTGTTGTATTAGTAGTTAATATTAATAGCTAACAGTTAATTAAATGAGCATCAAATGTCCTCATTGCATACAAACCCAAGTTTAAATATCCAAGTGCAGTGCTTTTATGGATTGAATTTTTTACCCCTTTCTTCGTCCTCAACAACACACAGTCTCATATACAAATATGCAAAGATAAACACGGATTCCTGCTCTGGCCTACTGTCACCACCTCTGAGTGATGCAGTGTTCTTCTGGCCTAATAGTTCTTCCAATGGCTCCCTACTCCTCTGGAATATACCTACTGTGAGATTTCTTTCTTTTTCATCATGCAGAACTCCATTATTTCTTTCTCTGGCAGTCTTTCTCATGTATACACAGTACTTTTTAACATTGTCTACGTTTCTTGCTTTCTACTTACTTGTGCCTGGTTACTTTGTGAGACTATCTTTATATCACTCTTAAGCCCTCCATCACTTCATTACTGTTGTAAACTGCTGTCCTCGCTAGAATCATGTCAGGCTAATCAGAACAAAGCTGATGGTAATAATATACTTCTGTAAGGTAAACAATAGAACATATATTTAAAATTTCATTTTATCATGGGGAAGCCAGTGCCATCATTTTCTAAAATCTTATATGATATCTATAAAAACACCCTTACTGAGCTTTAATTAAACATAATTTCCCACAACCAACAGCATTCAATATAGTCAAGATTGGTTTTAATGATTTTCAGTGCTTTTCTGTTTAGTTGCTTATAACAGTATATATTATATTTATATAACCAATATATACTTACTAGTTAAACAGACTTTAGAGGGATAGCTAGGGAATCTAACCACTATTTATAACAATATTACCATGAGAAAACTAACTGCAAAATTAAGTTTTGAGCTGTAACCTATTTGTAAGTCTGTACGTACAGAAAGCAACCTAAAAACCAAAATCCTTACATTTCCTGCACTGTTAGTCCTTTCCTTTCCTACTTCAATGCCATTTTGTGGCAAAGTGTTTCCTTTCATCTTTGTTTTAAATAATCTTTGATTTGACCATGCTTTTTTTTTTCCTTTTCGTTTTTCTGTTTAGTCATTCTTAAATAAGGAAAGTCATTTCCTGCCCTATTTGTTCAATAATATTTTGGGTGCATTCTCTTTGAGTCCTTTCACCATTTGCCTAGATGCCACTAGAATTCTCTTTCCAGGTCATAAAATAGAGTCAAGATATTTAACAGCCTGTAGAATGGACAGCCCATAAACATTGTCAGCAGGGAAATATTTTCTTTGTACAGTCTTCTCTGTTTTTATTTTTAATTTTATGGTCAGCTTTCTATAAATGGTTTTCTTTTGGGTCCATTTTCTTTTCTGTGTATGTGTGTGTACTCGTGTGTGTCAGGATGAACCTGACAAAGGAGGGAGCAGCTGGCCCTATGATAAGCTCTCCCTCCTACACATATTTTTGCACCTCCAGCACAGCCGCCTCGAACTGCTGTTGGACCATCACTCCAAGTATAGCAGGGAAATGTGGACTTTTTTCCTGTGGACAAACAAGGAAAAAATACAATAATTCATGTTACCCATTACATTTTACAAAATCAGACAGAATGATTTTGTAAGCAATGTTTTTAAATAAAAAGAGCAATTTAATTTCAAACATCTCATCCCTACAAAAGGTAGGAAAAGGTGTTACTCTGTAAGTCCCAAGGTTACCTTCTCCCTGCCATGGAAGAGAGTAGATGGATGACAGCAAAGCCCTCCTGCCCTCCATCCTTGCATGATGGAACCCAGTTTGCTCCTCAGTTTGGGACCACAGCCTGCAGATGTCCTTGGACAGAGACAGAGAAAGGGCCTGCCCTCCTCTCACAGCTGGAGGTTGGAAAACAAGGATGGTCATGTGACCATCTGCCCAGCCACAGATCAGAGGTTCTGCCTCTAGAGAATAAGGGAGAACAGCGATTTGAGGGTAATTAGCAGCCTCTGACATGCAGGTATCTCCCTGGTAGGGAGTAGGTAGGTTATTCAGTGAATGGTGTTGGGAATAAAAGTGACAGAAAGAATGCTTTGTTCTCATATAATTCCATACAAATATTGAAAATATTACATTAAAACATATAATAATAAAGAACATACAGGTCCTTAACTGATTTCTAGTTGGCAAATAATTTATATGAACAAAAGCAATGGAGGCCCCCCCTTCAAAAATAAATATCACATTTTTCAAAAAGAAAAGAAGTCTGGAACCAGAATTGAAGAAATACAGATAGCCAATAAACATGTTTTAAAAGATAAAGTGTTATTAGTAGTCAGAGAAATGTAAAAAATGAAATTTTTTTCTGGATATTGATTAGCAAATATTTTGTCGAGTTAATACTCTATGCTGGACATCCATACTCTATTGAACGAACTGGAAATTTTGTGCCAATTCTTTTACAAAGAAATTTGATAATAATGTGAAGGATATTTTAAAACATGATAAAACATCTAGGTTGACAATGGTTTATTTGCAAGTATAATTTTAAATAGCAGAAAAGGGAACAAAAAATAAATACTAAAATATTTAAATAAGCTAGAATATATGGATATAATAGAATACTATTTCAGCTATTGAGAATGGTATTTTAAAAGAATTATTATTGATCTAGGAATTAGAGAATCTGTGCTTAAATGTCCTCAAGACAGTTTCAAAGGTAGACTTAACGTGTACTGAACATTGATTGCATGATTGTAATGAGTTTATTACTTCCCAAAGAGAAAGAGCACATATCTGGTTATTTGAGTTCTGTGATATTTGAAAATAAAAAAAAAAATAGTGCTGTTACTTTGCAGTCATGTTTCATCACTATTATGAAAATATATTGATAATTACTTAAAAAGGAAACATGAATGAGCACACTGAGCTACATGTGTAGGAAAAAAACCAGATTCTTTTACAATATGCAAATCAATATAGTATAAACTCAAGTGTAGCTTTAAGAATGTACAAAATGTAATTGTTCAATGCGATTTAGTATTACTTGATTGATTCTGTCATTGGTGAAAAATGTAAGTAAACCCCATGGTTAGACATTGTGTCAATTGAATGGCAGTTTTTTCAAAATTAGATATTAAAAACTGTATTTTTTAATCTATGTTTTTTCTGTGGTTCCAAAGCCCCTTTCTTAAGAATAAAGAAGTTAATATTTTTCTGACAAATTTCCAACAGATGGCTGCATTATGTTTCTGTTTTTTAATGTAATTGGTTATTCCAAATTACTGTCCTTATTTATAGAATGGTGTTGCTGCTTTATTTTCAACAGCTAAGGGAGTCTACTGCAAAGTCCCTCCATTCCTTCCTCTTCTCTTGTTGTGTTTGGGTTGTACAGCTATTGCTGTCACATGTCTTAAGATCAAGATTACTATGTAATGACAAGATATTAACTACTAGCCTCTATTTTTGTGCTACTGCCTTTTAACGCTAGTAGGATTCCAGTTGTGAATTCTGTGCTATAACTAGAGTTTATTGTAATCACTGCTGAGTTATTCATTTAGAAAAAAAAGTGCTGGTTGATGCCATTTGGCATCCTTATAAGTGCTTCCTTTCTAAGTTTGTTAAAATGATTCATTTGAAAAACCTTCAATATATTGTATGTTTATTGGGAATTTTTTCTAACAATGGTATTGAAACATCCTATTTGTAATTCAGTGTATTAGGTGTTCATATAGTTAGATTATTTTGGACCCAGGAAATAAATAAATCACATTTTCAGATGTGGACTTGGGCACAGCCCTCTGTAGCACCTACTGGCTCTCCATTTTGTGAGCTAATTAGATTTTCTCCTGCCAGCTCAGAATGTCACTCCTTTCTTAATCTTTCAGAATTTAAAAAATTTAAAATGGAAGAGATCTAAAGGTAAAACACAAAGATGAATGGTCCTGGTGGAATAAAGTGAACAGTAGCTTTGGTATTTTCTTGCTTGTAAAGGATGAGTTATGTGATGTATGACACGTGTGCCCAGGACTTGAGTGAAGTTACTGAACTTACATATGTGTATTTGTTCTACACCTGATACATTTCCTTAGAGAAATATTGCCTTAATTTTAATGACTCCTTAAAAAATAACATACATTGTGATATTAAAAAGCATTGCTGAAATTGTTTTTAGTTTTAGTTTAAGACTCTCTAAATGGTTTGCCTTTTGTTTTCCAGCTGGAAAATTATTCATTGCACCTCTAATTCTGGTCTTGGGATTAGCACTAGGGGCCATAGCAGTTGTAATCGGTAAGAAATACTTAATGTATCTGAGATGAGAATTCTCTGAGTGCCACAGAGAGAATATGAGTGTAAATGTAATAGTGAGTCAGTATTAAGTGTAGATGGTACCTGTTCCATGCTTGCTCGAAATAAGCAATCAGCACATGATTTATAGATTCAGAGGAGCGTGTTTCATACAGGGTGTATTTGTGTGACACTTTCTCAGTCCATGAACGCTTTGATTCATGTTTCTTATAAAGCATTATTAGTCCCCTTTTAATACAAAAGTTAATGTAACTAGTATCTTAGCAAAAGATTCCAGAAGACGAGAACCCAGATTTTCCAATTCTGAGTTCAGGTTGGAACATTGAAGAAAAGAGGCTCTGTTACACCTTTGGGTCTTCGGTTAGTTCTAGTAAAAGGGTTCCCTGGGTCAAAAAGATGCTTTTGATGTGGATAGGAACACGTACCCAGCATATACTTGAGCACTAACAAATAGAAAATGTATCAGTGATAAATACAGTTTTATTCATACAAGTATATTAAAATATGTATTTTCGAACAATGGTTCTCAGACTCTGGAGTGCTTTATAAGAACCTTGAGGGTTGGTTAAAAAACAGGTTCCTGGTTCCTACTCACAGTTTCTGATTCAGTGTAGGGGCCTAGTTCTAAAAAGTTAGGCGATGCTGATGCAGATGGTCCAAGGATCCCACTTTGAGAACCATTGCTGTAGAGGATTTAAAATTAAACACTAGAGCTAAAGGCTGCTTTGATGATTGTTCCACATAGTAGATGGGATTTCTCTTTTTTCCTAAGTAAATTGATTTTTATATGTAAAGTTCTGTTTAGCAAGTAATTTGCATGTGCAGGACAGATAGAATTATAAGGTAACTAACATTTAAGTTCTTACAGTGAATGAGGCTTTATGAAGTAAATACTATTATTATCTGCATTTTACAGTTGAGGAAATTAAGGCTTTACTAGGACCTCACAAGTGGTAGAACTGGGAATCAAAGCTGACATTTGCTCCACTGCCCATTTTCTTAAGTAACATGCTATATGGCCTGAAACCAAAGCATGAATATCAGTGTGCAAGTGATATGACTAGGGATAATAAAGAAGATTTAAGTTTTGATATTTTGATAAAAAACATTCATATCCAAACTGGTGTCACAGACTTCATTAAAAGGGGGAGAAGGAGCTGAAGAAAAATAATAAAGAATGAAATCTTGAAGAACTAAGTACATTTCATAGCATAAGTATCTTCCCTCTTTTCATTTTCATGTATTACTAAATAATGATTATTTATAAATAGCTTGCAAAATAAAAATTTGAAAATAGAAAATTTTCAAATCTATGATACTAAAAGCCTGTCCTCTTAATTAGCTTTAATCTTTTTTTTTTTTTTAATCCCCAGGTTTATTTGTATTTCCTATCTATTGCCTTTGTAAAAAACAGAGAAAACGATCACGGACAGGAATGCACTGGTAAATGCAGATGATTTCATCTGACTACGCTGGTCCGGGTAGGAGCTACACAGAATTATACACCTGTCTGAGGGTCACTTCTTGAAAACTGCCAAGAGGACCCTTTTGCCATCTCTTCTCCTGTGTTCTGTGCAGGCCACAATGCCTCTAGCTCCGGTGCATTCCCGACATGGTATCCTGTCCTTTCCTTATACAGATTGCTGCTTTTACAAAATGGTCACTTTCATAGACTATAAACATCTATATCATAACTCTGATCTTCTTAATGGTTCTTGGAAGAAAGTATTTTAATTAGAACCAGTTATCCTCAGAACTGTCTGAGCATGCATCTCCTGAGCATTGCTTGGACTGTCTTTGTACCTGAATCTCCCTCCATGCCCTCTTCTGAGACTTGGTGTGAATAACTGAAGGTCCCATCTGTACCAACAAGCAAGGCCACTTTTCAGAAGATGAAGGCTCACCATATGCACCAATTTTCATCCGTGACCCAAGCAGTATAATTCCTTCATCCTTCAGATGCTATAATTGTTAAAAATCTCAATGCCCAAAAGGGCACTAATGAAACTAAACAAATGAGAAGAATCATAGTTACTGAAGTGTATATGTGTAGGGGTGTGAATGTGTGTGTATATACATATCTGTATTAAAACTAGGTCCAATACCTTGTACTTGTCAAGTTCCATGCCTACACTATTTTTCCACATTTTCATAGACATATTTTAAAATGATTGTTCCTTTGTGGGCATAATTTGGTAATGTACTGAATTAAAGTCAATGTACACAACAGGCTATTTTGATGTTGACCATTTCTATTTCTTTCTCTCTCTCTCTCTCTCTCTCTCTCTCTCTCTCTCTCTCCCACACACACACACACACACACAGAAATTTGTGCAGTGTCACCTCAAGGATTATCAAACTTTATAAACTGATAAAACTAATAGGCTGCTTCTAGGAAATTCTCAAGACCTGAACGTTCTGTCTTCTTTTTCAGATTTCTTATATTTTGGCATACTTGCTTCACTCTATAATTAATTTAAATAAATGTGCTGTAGAGAGAACTGCTGAGGCCTTTAAACATATCCCTATTCTGCTAATTTTTTAACCAACTTGTGATTACAATAATTATGCTTTAGGTTAAGCATATGATATTGTTTAAAACCCCACCCTCTCACCTCTCCTTTCCCGCTCTCTCTCTCTTTTACTCCTCAAGTTTTTCATAGAAACAAATACTGATTTTGAAGGATTTTTCGTATGTTTATTGCTCAAATGCATAATAATGTGTTGGTATCTTCTTATGGAGGGGTGATTTAAAACAAAACTTTTTGTGTTCCTGGGTTTATCTAAAATATAAACTGCTTCTGGAGAAGGAAACAAAAAAAAAAATGAAAAAAATATTTTCAGGATGTTTTACCAAGCTGAGAAATCTTTAAAAATAAGAAAAGGACAAGTAACTAAACTGTGTTTTTTTTTGTTTTCATCACCAATGTTCATCAGCAGAAGGGAATTAAAGACCTCTAAGAAGCTTAAAGTTTCCACTTGTCTCCAGATCCTTAACATTAGCTATTGGCGTAGATGTAGCATTTATTCTTCAACAACCTTTTCTGAATTGAAATAGATTATGTGATAAAACATGCATTAACATGGATAGTTTGTCTTGTTGGGCTCCAGAGTATAAGAACATTTATCATTCTTATTTGATCTGGAAAGTCTGTAATAGTGAAGTTTGCTTTCATGGATAACAAGCCAGCACTTCCATCCTTTTCTGAGTAACGCTCAGAAAAGCCATACTTTGGACTAGTCTATTTCCAGTTAGAGGAGGGTGTGCCATTTATGGCCTGGAATAGCATATTTCTAAAGCATAACATGATACAAGAAGAATCTAGTTTCACAAATTCCTCTTTCCATTCATCCAACCATCTATCCATCCAACAAATATTTATTGAGTGCCTATTCTACTTGCTCTAGTATTAAAACTGAGAGAATGGGAATTTCTAGCCCTAAATCCGTGTAATTCTGTTATAAAAGTGCTTAATTTATGTAAATTGCCCTTTCCTAGACTTGGGTGTTAGTTTGACAATGTGTGAATATGATTAATTCTAAATCTAGTGGATGTGTTTATGTATGTGTATGTATATATACTTAGACATATACATAGCTGTATATGAATACATATATACCATCTAGCTAAATAATATACTCTCTGGTCCTGGATAATCTATTTTCTTAGGTTATTGTATCTGTTGTCTTTGGCCTACTCAGGGATTTTTATTCCTTTCTTTGAATAATTTATCTTTTGGAGATATTTTTATATTATTTGGAAATGTTCCAATTTTCCACTTACAGAGCGTCGTTTGTTATCAGTGAAGGCTCTTTCATCAGCACTCGCGATAGTGTGCACAGTGCTCACAGGATTTTCATTTTTCTATCGCATAGATTTAAAAAAATTAACATATGCATTTTTCGCTTTCAAAGTTGGTATATATCAGGCCTTTCCCTGCTAGTGACTTAAAATAGTTATTTGTGAATTTTTTTGCTAAGTATCGTTAAGATCTTAAAAAGGGAGAAGAAAAATAAAAGATCATTTATATGTTAGTGCTAACTCGAAGGTAAAACAATCGCACCTTTTGGGGTAAATTCTAAAAACGACTTTAACAAAAGCAGCATGCGTGTAAGATGAATATCTTTTTATCCAAGACTTGTCATTTTTTGATATGTTTTCATTGTAAATTTAATATATGCTCCTTTTAAAGAAATCAAACTATATTGAATTATAAAATACAACTTCCTCTGCTTTTCCCCACCCCTTATTTTCTAGGGGTAACCACTGTTAATAATTTGGTATGTGTCTTTCCAGATACTATCTATAAATATACAAATAAGTATGCGTGTGTGTGTGTGTATCTGTGTGTGTATTCATTTTGTATAAATAGAATAATATGCTTACTGTCCTGTGACTATTTTTCATTTTACTATGAATTGGTAGACATCTTTCCATAAGAGTTTAAATAGATGTACCTCATTCTTTTGTCAATTACTACATATTCCATTGTGGGGCTATACTTTATTTAATCAGTCTCCTATTGAATGAACATCAAGTTTGTTTTCACTTCTCTATTACAAAGCATTAGTGAAGATGCTTTACATATATTTTTGTCACTGTGTGAACATTTTCATAAGTTTTTAAATTCGGTTTTTATATTAGTAATAAAATTTTAATGCACTTTCAATGAATGAGATCATAGAGATAATATACTTAAGGCCCTTTTCTTGGAGAAAGACTTGTGTAAAAGTGCATCATTTTTAAAGAAAAGCATCTTTTGCAGGATAATTCCCCCCCATGCTTGATTAGCCAAATAAATATCTTGCCAACACTTACAAAAGAAAATTCACCTTATTCCAATAAAAATAAAATGCAATGAGATGTCTATAAGATAATGTGAGAAAGATGCATTGACATTTGGATTGCCTAGTTTTAAAACTTGAGGGATTTACATGAAATAGCCAAAGTGATCATGTTTGTCACGGTTTTTAAAACACTCTCCATGTTCATGCATGTTGCTCCACAGAGGAACTTAATTATGCCGTTGTGAAAAGTAGGAAGCAACATGTTGGTAATTATGAATGACCACATTCTCCACAGAAAAATAATTTTGACTATATGTGAGGTTTGGTGGTTTGTTGGGTTGCTCATAAACTTGGAATAACATGAAACCTTTATTTTACAATGAATCCCAGCATTTCCCTAAGAACTTCTGTATGTGAAGTTAAGAAAAGAGGGGTCAAACCTTTTGGCACAAACAACATTCTGTTGCCACCAACCTTGATTTTCTGATAAGTGCTATTGTATCCTAAAGGTAGAACAGACTGGAAAACAATCAAAGATAAATTAAACACTGGTCGGGTTACAACCTGGTACCTTTAATTGTACTTTCCTTGCTGTGATATCAGGGTTCAGTGGTGCCTGTCAGGAAATTCCCTGTCTTGTGTCACCCACCACCTCTTGAGTCCCAAGGCCACAGGTAGTCTTTATCTTTCAATCCTATCACCCAAATACATGGCCCATGGATCCCCTAAGGACCTTCAAAATACTCTTCCAGTCCCCAAACAATGCAACCTCATTTTTCTACACTCCTTTGAGATTCTAACCAGCTCCTCTACACTGGAAAAGAGGAGGAGAGAAAGGAGTGGGTTAAAAACTCACTCAGGCACGTGCAAAGCACTAGCATTCCTTCCAGACCTTTGTCAGATTGAGTACACGTGCCACCAGATGGATCTGCTTTCTCCCGTGTTAAACAATGCAGTTGTTTTTAACACTAGACTTTTATGAGCTCTGTTAAATTCATAATTATAAAAAGTTAGTGGCCTGAATAATATCCATTGGTAACTTCATTAAGTACCAAAATAAAAATTCATGGCAAATGCCATTTTATATGTGAATTTTATATGCAGGCTGCATATATGCCTTAATGCGAGTCTTCCCATTGGATTGTATGCTTAACCTTTCATATTTGTGGCTGAAATCTATCCCAACTATTGAAAGTAATCTTTCCTGTGGTCAACTTTATTGTTTTGTGTTAATGCTTAGTATAAATCTAGCCTTAAGATCCAATAATGCACTTTAAAATACTTGTGCCATTTAAGCAATTTGACAGAGTTGAGGAAACTAATTGCAGTATTTTGATGGAGACAGTAGAATAACAGTATTAGCAAATATACGTCACCTCTTTAAATTTGGCGGGGGGGGGGGCAGGGAGGGGGGTGGTTGGAATCAAGCTGAAAATTTAAAACAAGTAAAACATACCTGGAAAAGATGTAGCCAAGTTTCTGAAATTATAGTAATCCTAGAAATTGGTATTAGGAGCTCAAACGTAGCAAGTAATTAATGCATGTTACCTAATAACCTAGTTGGAATGTTTGTTTAAAATATTAAGTTAGTTTCTACTGAAAGTTTTAGCAGCATTTTTATTTTTCATGAAATCTATAAAAGAAATTCCACTGATTAGTAACATAGTAAATCAAAACTACCATCAACAGCCAGTTTGAGCATATTTTGTTTTTCAAATCATTGTGTTTTAATTATGACATTTTCCTCCTCTGGAAAATAAGTTGCAAGTCCCATTTTAATATGAATATCTATAATTATTACTTTAATAAAACTGAAATAATTTTATAGAGGCATTAAACTATGGTCTGAACAAAATCAGAGTTCCAAATTTGGGGAGTATTCAAGATTGTGAAATGCTACCTTTTCAATGCAAACCTTTATAAGAGAAAGGCATTCCTTCGTAACTCTGGTTTAGAGGATGGAACTAATACTCATTTCATAGCCAACTGTTGAGTGGGGCTTTTATTGTACATCACTGTTCTGAGGCTGGACTGTAGTCATTTTATCGAAATCCAAGAAGCAGAGAGTCACACAAGTGTGAGACTTGTAATTGTCTATTTGGGGCATTAGCTGAAGTCTTCATATATATCACATACCTTACATTTTCTCATACATAGTGCCAGTTTTAGCAGCATGTAATTATGCATATTATAAACTATATTCTTTTTTGACTAAAGAAGTGACTATTTTGAGAATAACAATATGGACTTAAAAGGCAATAAATTTAAAAGAAAACATAAAAAATTACTACTGCCTTTTTTTTTTGGCCACTTCCTTTTAGCTTATAAAAGAAATTTCATTAGGTATATTTACTTACTGCATTACTTAGATTACACAGACTTATTAGCATAGAAAAATTTTTTTTGTTTTTCAGGTCTATCCCACATTTTTGTCACTCTGTTCCATCATATTAAATGACTTTCTTCCCTGCTGGTGAAGTGATACTCACATACTTCAACATCAAGTTTCTGTTTTCTTTTTAGATTTCCTGGTTATCTTGCTTTTTCCCTTTGCAGTCCCCTTCCCATCTTGACGAAGTGTGGGATAAATTCTCTCACCATTAACTTTTTTGACTCAAATGAAATTCAAACTGAAAGGACTCCAGAATCTGGCCCTGGTAGTAAACATAATATACCTTGGCTTCTTTTATCTGTAAGTTAAAACATCTCAGGAATACTTGGAACACGTCCCTCTTCCTGATAGGAGTTGGAGAACACTGCCCAGCCCTCTGACAAGAAGTAAAATGAATGAGACGTTATTTGAATCAGAGAGCATAGAAATACTCTGAAACCAAGCTTCAGAAATTGTTTCATGATTATTATAAGGTCAATATTGTGTTTGCCTATTAGTTGGACAGAAAGCACGTGTGGACATTGATCCAGTCTGACCCCAGATCATCCTTGATTCATCCAAAATGACCAGATGTGTGGTTTGGGGGTCTTTGTTTCAACAAAAAGTACCACAGCTTGGACTTAGGGCTGGATTTATAATATATTGTCGCATTTGTACTTGACTGGATTCTTAGTTCTGGGAATGTTATTAGACTTCCTGGTAATCTAAAGTGGATGGTATTACATGTAACTAATATCAGCCCTATTCTAGAGAAACCATGCATCATTTGCCAATGTTCAACTTTTTCATTGATATGATTTAGATACAAGCCACACTCAAGATATATTTAGCATAGGTTTATTACATGATATGGAAAAATTCAAGGGATAGTCAAACTTGGGTGTTAAAAATCCCCTCAAATTGCTGAGATGATGTTACTTCAGATTTTTCCTTGTAGCTGGCAGACCACATTGGTCATCAGTTCCCTGTGAAGTTAGGTGTTCACTTCATGCCCCAGCTGGAGAAATCATGTCAATAATCCAGTCAAGTTCTTAAAAATAATATTTTTTCATTAATATATTACTTCCTCTATGTCCAAATATAACTTTATTGTTTCCCTAGAGTAAATACTGTCTAAATATTTGATAGAAATATCTGAATATTTTTCAGTTTAAACAAAATTAGCATGCTTTATGTTCCTTTATAAAGAAAATTCTAGATAAAGTATGACTTTATCAACTGATTACAAACCCTTTCTCTAAGACCTATTTTTTTAACATCTTTATTGCAGTATAATTGCTTTACAATGGTGTGTTACTTTCTGCTTTATAACAAAGTGAATCAGCTATACATATACATATATCACCATACCTCCTCCCTCCTGCGTCTCCCTCCCACCCTCCCTATCCCACCCCTCTAGGTGGTCACAAAGCACCGAGCTGATCTCCCTGTGCTATGCCCCTGCTTCCTACTAGGTATCTGTTTTACATGTGGTAGTGTATATATGTCCATGCCACTTTCTCACTTCGTCCCAGCTTACCCTTCCCCCTCCCCATGTCCTCATGTCCATTCTCTATGTCTGCATAAGACCTATTTTTTTAATTCCACGTGGCAACAGCTTAATTTTGTTATTTGATCATTTTCATCATAATTTAAATTCTGTAGATGGTCTTGAAAAAGGTGAACCTACCCTATATTTTGTATGAAACCTAGAACACTAATTGGTATATATATATGATATATGTTGCTTATGAAAGAAATTATTAATTTAATAAGTAGTAAATTCCGAGAGAACAGAAATAGTTCTGTGTAGAAGGACACAAAAACAGTGGCATAAAAATGTTGTTATGTTAACACATTTTAACATAACATAACAACACATTATTTATTAAGAAGCCACAACAGTTGTTTTGTTTCTATTGTAAACAAAATTGGTTATAAGATATATTCATGAAACAAATTAATTTATATGTATATATATATTGCAAAATTGTGGGCCTATTAAATTACTGTATTCACATTCTCCTTTTACTCAAAGAATGTAAAATGCTAAAAAGAAAAACATTTGGGTGTTTATGCTGTCATTACTGTATATTTAGAAATTGCAGTTCTAAAGAATAATTGTTACCTCCTGTTTGAATTACCAGAATATATCCCATTTTATCAATAATTACATCCTCACAAACAATGGCAAATGAGAAGAATTTCTTAATTTTAAGATGAATGACTTTCACTAGTAGTTTGTACTAGATCTTGTCCATAGTTTCATTACGTTATACGTTTTTCATTTTCTGTAAAACTTGTAGCCATTTTCCAAATAATGTCATACTACTTTTCATATTTATATATGAGCCTGGTTGAAAAGAGATTTTCTTTACATTTTCAATGATATTGAAAGTATTTATATAATTTTACTTTTTAACTTTGTCTACATTTCATTAGTCATACTGTTAACTTTGGTATTCATAAAACTATGTGGAGGAAACCATTATGAATATATTTTAAGAAAGAGGCATGTAGAAATAAAATAAGAAAATAGAAAATATTAATACTATTTTGTAGAAATTCCTAAAAGAAAACTGGAAAGGAAACAAATTCTTTTGTGATGAAAATGTTGAAAAATCAGGAGTATTTAAGACCTTAATTTCTTACGTTTTTAGAGCAATCTGCTTCTTATCTCCAAATGATTATTTCATGCTGTTGGTTCCATGAATTGTGCTTTTAGCAGAATATATAATTTCCCCCCACCATTTTAGTGTTTATACATTAATCACTTATAAGAAAAGAAGAAATTAGTGAATAAAAGTCAGGGAAACTGGGTTTATTACCATTTTCCAATAGCACTAATGTATAGTCCCTTTAACCTTCCATACGGTGCTTTGTGTGATGAGAATACAAAACATTTATATATGTTCTTAGTGCCTTATTTTTTTCACTTGACTTTATTTCTTATCTAAAGAGCCATATAATTTTTGTGAGTGTTCTTTTGTCCTATTTAAAGTGCTGATGAGACAGTGTATCTCTAGGAATATATATATATAGGCTGCATTTGCTACTTTCATTCACTGTATTATCTCTAGAACAACAGGTTAGCCAATATATTTTTCTTAAATTCATTGCTCATTTTTAAGCTAAAGTATTTTAAAAAGGATCTTAAACACCATAAATTGAAGCCATTATAATTGAAATGTATTTTTAAACCACCAAAAAGAATGCTGATTATTAAAGTTTAAAACAGGAGTTGAAATGGTTATCAGTCTTTATCTATAGCTCCAATTAGGGCAAAATTACTTTACAAAAAGCATTAAAAATAAAAGAAATTATATGGTACTTCAGGAATTCGGCCAGTTCACTACCAGTTGTCTTTGGTAATATTTCGTCTGTAATCTACTTCCACACAGATGCTGAAGAATGACGGTGTTTGCTAGTTACATAGAGTTATTAACTCACAGTGGGCTTTATCGACATCGAGACATTTTGTACAGTATATTATCTTGCTCTTCTTGGTCTTTGCCTTTCGTGTTATACAAAAAGCTTGTTTTGTTGTCTTCTTTATGTACTATAGTATGCAATTCAACGTTTCCTGATGAATGTATAGTGAATAATTAAAATAAATCATGTGCTTAGAAAAGACAAAGACACAGGTTGTATATGCAAATATGTGTAAATATTTGACAAAGAAAAAAAGAGGAAAAGAATCTTCCTGCCAACAGATATGTCCTGCTGGACAGGACATGGAAATTAACAGATTTTTTTTTTTTTTTTAAGCAATGAGATTTAAAAATCTATTACCTCAAGAATTTTCAGTGGATATATATCAGTGTAATGATCCTTCTTCGTAAATACAATCTCGCTGCTGGCGGTAAAAGCAACCCAAGTGTCAGATCACACAAATTTTAGGGGCTACCCTAAAATTTAGGGGCTAGTCTTTCAAAAGATTGATACTTTGTGAAATTTTGGAGTCCAATTTTGGACTTTCAGTAACATCCCTATGGCTTTTTGTTGTGGTTGGGCTTCTATTTTTTTTGTTTGTTTGTTTTTGGTTGATTGTTTTAGAATGGAACGGTAATCTTAATTGTGAGATCTGATCTCATGGAGGGGTGTAACGACATTCACTCTACTTGGATGCAAACTATGATGGGAATCAACTACTTTGATTGTCACTGTATGAACTGTTGTATGGATTCCTGTGGAGTGCTGTTTACTCGCATGATGTGTGCAAGACATCGTGCAGCGTCATCTAGCAATGCCTAATAAAAGTTTTTAAAAGAGAAGACTCTTGGGGGTTTTTTTCCAATAGATTTGGAATTTAAAGAAATTAAAAGATAAAATTTGGCAGTGCCAAAGTTACATGTACGTAAGTAAATTTGGAAAGTTATCGAAGTCATTTCTGCGCTAGATTCTAAGAATGGAGAAGCAGGAATGCCTAGAAATTCATGAGTGTGTGTTTTGGAAGGTGGATTGTGTTGTGTTGCTGTGGCATGTTTTGAGGAAAGCGCACAGAACAGTGACGATCATTCTGCATGGGGTGCGATAAAGAAGCAAATGCTGTGAAATTAGGAATTAGGCTTAGGGTGGTGACTGCTCTTTAGACAGAGGAGGCTGGACTGGAGCGGGGAAAGTAGAAACCAGTAAACCATTAGAGCTAAATATATATGCCTTCTCTTTAACCTAGCAATTCTTTCCCTAGATCTGTAATCAGGGAAACAAGGGCATTTGTTGACCAAAGGACATGTATAAGGATTCCCATCAAGAGTAAAGTGGATAAGTATACTGGGGTAGATTTATACCATGGAAAACTACAGAGCAACAACAATGAAAAAATAATTCTTAAAAATCTACAGAGCAGTGCACAAAAATATGGTTGAATCTCACAGACCTGTTGAGCAAATGAAGCCAGACCCAAAAGGGGATATATTTATATGATGATAAAACTAATCGAGGGTGACAGAAGCCACAACACTAGTTACTTTAGGGGTGCGGGTTATTGACTAGGAAGGGATGATAAAAAAATATTGTATCACTTCATATGGGTGTTAGACAAGGTACTATTAGGAATTTAATATAAAATAACTAGATTATTAGAAATGAAACTTACAATAGGCCAGGTTTTAATCCTCAGATCGCAATTGAGGTAGGTTTGCAAAGAGGTTAAGACCACAGCTGGGTGGCTAGGCTGCTGTATTCAAACCCCAACTCTGCCTCTTGCAGGGCGTGTAGCCTTGGCCAAGTCACTTAACCTCTCTGTGGCTCAGTTTTCTCTTCTGTACTGGGGAGGGCAGCACATGCCTCCAAGTGAGGTGAGGGTTAACTGAGTTTTAAAAACACGTAAAGCACTTAAAATAGTGCCTTGCTCTTAACAAGCTTTCAATAAACGTTAGCGCTTATTATTGTTAGTGACCATTTCATTATGGACACATTGGCCCATACAATATGATTCATTGATATCACCCACAAGTACTGGAATATGCTAGCTTGGTATCATTCCTAGACATCGTGTTTTGCCAAAAGGCAAATTATTTTAATAGATAATGCTTGACATGAACCTGTTATGTGTTCATACAGGATCTCTGTTCATCCAGTATGTTCACATGTATTCTTATATAATCCTTACAGCCACCCTGTGGTGTTATACTATCCCCATTTTATAAGTTTTACAAATGAAACAAAACTAAAAATACCAAAAGTTCAGTGATCTGTTTGAAGTTATGCAGCAACGCCTTCATTCAAACTCCAGGCTGCTGCCTGCAAGTAGGTAGTTCCTTCCCCTGGGAAAATGCTGATATCTTTTGGGAAGAAAGAAGGAAAGGAAGAAAGGAAAGAAAGGAGGGAGAGAGAAGAGAAGGAAAGAGAAGAGAAAAGAGAGGGCAGGAAGGAAGGGAAGGACGAAAGGGGAAGGGAAGGGAAGGGAGAGGGAAATACCATTTCACAGTTTCAACATCCTTCTCCCCAATCCGCAACAAAAACAAATTGGGGTTGCCTTTGTCCAAAGCAGAGTGGACGTCTCCGGCCAGGAGCTTACACTCAGAGACCCGCTCCGCGCATCCTCTCCCAGCGCAGGCCGGGACCAGGTACACCCGGTCCAGTGGGAGGCGCCCCAAGGACCACTACAGTCCTGGGATCCAGGGGTTGCAAAAGCCTTCCTTCGGGGGAGGCGGAGCCAGTGCCCACGAGCATCTTGGTCCCCAGCAAGCCCCGCACGAGGCCGCCGGCTGCCCTGAGCGAGGCAGTCGGACTGGCTGCGGGCGGTGACCGCCTTGCCTCCGGGCGTCTGGCGGGGACACGGGTGGGGCGCTTGCGGCCCGGACGCTGCTCGCCGCCTCCCTCCCCCCGCCCACCTCAGCTGTTGCCCGCTCCTCTGGACAGGGGTTCTGGGAGAAGCGAGTCTCCCTCCGCGAGCACAAGGGGCGGGACAGCGAGGCTGCGACGTCTGTGCGCCAGCAACACATCCCATGCCTGCATGTTTAAAGGAAGAAAGTTGTTTTGTTTGTTTTTTAATTGAGGAGGTGAATTTTTAAATTAAATTAAACTAATTTTATGGGGAGGCTAGAAGACAGTTGCCTGCAGTGTTCTGATCGCAGCTTCCATTTGCCAGATCACTTCTCATAAACCTGGCTGATAAAGTTTCTACATCTCATTAAAAACGTTACCCAAAAGAAAAGGAACAGAAGGAGAACGGGATGAAAGGGAGAAGGGAAAGGAAAGAGGAGAGAAAGGGACATTTAAGAAGCTAGAATAGGAAAAAGGAGCCGAAGAAGTGAAGTCAAGACAGTTGCAAACCCCATCTGATTTCAGTCCCAAAGGCAATTTTCTTTCCTCTACATTAGCGTGTCCTGGTTCCCCCCAAACATTAGAATTACCACTGTTACATTATTTGTTAGCATTGACTGAGTCTAAATAACTTGCCCCGTCATACAGCCTGTCAGGGACAGAGCTGAGATTTGAGCCACAGCAGTGGATTGCTTCTCCATCTCCTCTTATTAACCAGGGAATCCGAGGCAAGTTACCCAAGCAGTCTTTCAACATCTGCAATTTTTTACAAAGGAACATTGGGAAATAGGGAATAATCACACATAGAGAGTTGAGGCTCCCATCAAATGAGACAGCATGTCTGCGAGCACACAGAATATTGCCAATTATTTTCTCTTTGATTTAATCATTTGTTGCAAATCTATTTGATATTTTTTATTCAGTTAATTAGTTTTTTGGTAAACATGTATTGAGCTCCTCCTATATTATAAGAAATATAGCGTATATGCATTTAGGAGAAGGCCAGGCCCCAACACTTGTCTAGTGGAGACAGTGTTAGGCAAAGGTTCAAGGTGTACAGCATAATGTTTGTTTTTTTGTTTTTTTGTTTTTTTTTTTGCGGTACGCGGGCCTCTCACTGTTGTGGCCTCTCCCGCTGCGGAGCACAGGCTCCGGACGCGCAGGCTCAGCGGCCATGGCTCACGGGCCCAGCCGCTCCGCGGCATGTGGGATCTTCCCGGACCGGGGCACGAACCCGTGTCCCCTGCATCGGCAGGCGGACTCTCAACCACTGCGCCACCAGGGAAGCCCCCATAATGTTTTGATTTACATATCAGTACATCAGGAAATGATTATCACAATAAGTTTAGTGAACACCCATCATCTCATATAGATACAAAATTTTTAAAAATAGAAAAAACAATTTTTCTTTGTGATGAGAACTTTAAGATTTAGTTTTTAACAACTTTCATATATAACATGCAGCAGTGTTGATTATATTTATCATATTGTACATGACATCCCTAGTTCTTATTTATCTTATAACTGGAAGTCTGTACCTTTTGACTGACTTCATCCAATGCCCCCTCCCCCCCCACCCCCGGCCTCTGGTTGACCACAAATCTGATCTCTTTTTCTATGAGTTTGTGTGTTTGTTTTTGAAGTATAATTGGCCTAGAACACTATGTTAGTTCCTGTTACTCAACATAGTAATTCCATACTTCTATACATTTCAAAGTGATCACCATAGTAAGTCTAGTTACCATATGTTAACAAAGATATTCCACAGTTATTGACTATATATGCCACACTGCGCAGTTCGTACCTGTGACTCATTTATTTTGCAACTAGAAGTTCGCAAAGAGGTATAAACTTCCAGTTCACGTGCATTCTTAACCAAGAAACTTAGATCACATGAATAAGGTGGTCTGGGGTAATGAAAAGAGCATGACTTGAGTCCAAAGGCCTGGTTTCTACTGCCTGCTCATGGGTGCCTGGCCTTGGAGGAGGTGTTCCATCTTTCTGTAGCCAAGTTCCCTTCCTTGAATGTGGGGGGACCAGATTGCTAACACACACATTATATGAACAGTAATATGTAATAAAGTTAAACTACGGCAGTTAAAAACCTCTTTCACAATTGTATAAAGTTAAATTTGCTTTAACAACTGCACAATGGGAATAAACATACTGTGGATACTGTTCATGCAGGAGGTTCAAAGTAGTGTTCAATGAATGGAATCTCCCTTCTCCCTTCCCTCAAGCAAATCACACTTGACCCAGAGAATGTCCTTAACAATTGCTGGGTTGTAATAGTGACCCCAAATTAGTAAGCTTCTTACCCTGGTCATTAATTCAACCTTGAATTAACGTATTGGCTTGCCAAGTTAGACATCATTGCATACTATAAGATGCTTTAACACTTGTTTCTCTTAGCCGATCAACTATTTAAATTGGGTACAGGAAGTGCCTGCATGAGGACAGTCCGAGAAATCATCCAGGCATTCCATGAGGGAGGTTGGATGATTCCCCACACACACACACACACCCCTGCAAGCAGCAGCACAGAGGCCCTTTCAACATCCAGAAATAGATCTCCTATTGAGCCTCTGTTTATCTCCTCTGACCATAAAAAGCAGCTGGCCCTGCAGGAAAGACTGGCAGCTGCAATTAACTCCAGGAGGCCATAAGCCCAGTCCCAAGCAGCATGAATAAAGGCTGCTCAAAGAACTTTTGGAGTCATGTTGCTAGCTCATTGCTAGAACCATTTGGTCCTCTGAGGAGGAAATCTGTGAGCTAAACACCACACACATCAGTGCAACATTTCCTGTAACCACCAGAGGCACTCAGAATCATTCCATTATTCTTGGAGTTGCTTCAGAATGACGAGCAAATATCTACAACATGACTAAATGCTGATGGTGTTTTGTTAAATGAAAAGCATAAAAAACAGGATTGCATGATCCCACAGTTTTTATCTTCCATGACTTTGTATTCAAACTTTGCTCAGTAATAGACTAAGAGTAATTGTGAAGAGAAAGCTGAATCATTTTTTAAAGCCTGGAAGGAGTAAGAGGTTTGTATTGGAACACTTTACACATCATTGCTAAACAGTTACCAGGTCATTAGGAAACAGCGTCAAACATTTCTCATCTTTGCTAAGAGCCCTTAAGAACATTATTCTTGTTGCATATTTTCTCTACAAATGAATTAATAAAGGCCTGGAAAATTGCAATAATCTAATTCATTAGGCATGGGTTCAGGAGCAGAACCAGGAAGTATCAAGTACAGCACAATAACCATCTGAAACTTATTTCAACTATGTTAACTTGGTATTATTACTGTTAAATAAGCCAAGAAAGACTCCAAGTCTTTATCCCCCAAATGTTTTGGGGCTTAACAAATGTGTTTAAAACTACAGGTAGCCATTTTTTATTATAAAAGTCTAGCTCTTTGCTTTTATTTCATCTAAAATTTGTTTTATAAAACAAAAATAAATGTTTCTAGGGAGCATTTGTTCTGCTATGGTGGTATAAACCCCCTATAGCTGACCCTTTCCTGTGAGTACAACAAAAACAAAAAACATGTACCAGAAAAGGTTAAAATAAACAAGAACAGGCAGGTTGTGGTCGAAAATCAAACGTGGAGAAGCAGCCCCCATGGTGGGATGGTCTCTGTTGTTTACCTCTAATGTTTTGCTCCAAAGGCATGATTGTAGAGGACACAGCTGCTAAAGTTCCAGTAGAACCCTCTGCTACCTTTACCTGCCTTCAGAACCACAGAAAGAAGACAGGGCAGGAAGGGAGTTGTGGAGGGGAGAGAGTGGAGAAGGAGAAATGAATGAAAAGAGGAAAGCTCAGCAGAGAAATAGAAACTATTTTAAAAAGAATCAAATGAGGGCTTCCCTGGTGGCGCAGTGATTGAGAGTCCGCCTGCCGATGCAGAGGGCACGGGTTCGTGCCCCGGTCCGGGAAGATCCCACATGCCACAGAGCGGCTGGGTCCGTGAGCCATGGCCGCGGAGCCTGTGCTCCGCAACTGGAGTGGCGAGGCCACAACAGTGAGAGGCCCGCGTACCGCAAAAAAAAAGAATCAAATGAAATTTTTTAAACTTGAAAAATGCAATATCTGGAAAAATTCCCTGGAAGAGTTCAAAAGTATAATGGAGATAGCAGAGCAAAGAGTCAGTAAACTTGAAGCTAGATCAGTAAAAATTATTCTATCTGCAGAACAGAAAGGAAAGGATTGAAGAAAAATGAATAAAATCTTAAGAATCTGTGGGACAATATCAGAAGTTCTCATGCATGTGCACTTGGACTCCTAGACAGAGAGAAGAAAGAGATTGGAGGATAGATTACAATTGGACACAAGAAAACTTTTTGGAAAATGTTCATTAACTTGATTGTGGTAATGATTTATACACATGTGGGAACTCATTCAATTGTACATTTTAAATTTAAATATAAAAGTTTAATGTCAATTGTACATCAATGAAATGGTTTTTAACATTTTTAATTACATACACACACCAAAATAAAAAGGAAGAAAAGAAAATGAAATATTCTTACACTCAAATAAGATTTTTGGTTTTCTTTTAATAGTCTTTTTTGTATTTTCTAAATTCTCATTATATACACGTCTTTCTTTTGTGTTCAAGTTCTATGTTTTAAAATTGGGAAAAATTAAAATTATTTGTTTCTAAATAAGTAACTTAGGTAAAATATAGTATTACTCATCTGGTTATGTATTTGGGTACTTTCTATTAAAGATTTAAAGAAAATTTAAGTTGTCTTATCTTAATGTCTTATCTTAATCTTATGTCTTATCTTTTGGATATGTTGTGTGTTTAGAGTGTGTCTTCTTTCATTTTATTTGAATGAGAATGCCTCCTATTAAGTTTTGATTTGTGGTTATTTGAAAGAGAAGGAAAACACTGAAATGTATAAATCAAAAATAGCTGTCTTGGGGCTTCCCTGGTGGCGCAGTGGTTGAGAGTCCGCCTGCCGATGCAGGGGACACGGGTTCGTGCCCCGGTCCAGGAAGATCCCACATGCCGCGGAGCAGCTGGGCCCGTGAGCCATGGCCACTGAGCCTGCGCGTCCGGAGCCTGTGCTCCGCAACGGGAGAGGCCACAACAGTGAGAGGCCTGCGTACCGCAAAAAAAAAAAAAAAAAAAAAAAAAAAAAAAAAAAATAGCTGTCTTACCATACTTAAATGTTTTAAACCTAAGCCCAAAATAGTATAACCCAATTTATAACACAGGATGTGCAGGGGTTAAAATTACCTTCTGAGTTCATTATTAATTTTTTTACTTACTGATGTGAAAATCAGCATAGTCACCATGTTTTGCTATTATATTATGACAATGTTTCCATAACCATTTTAAACCCTGCATAAGAATTTTGTGCGTTCTTAAACATATTACTTCTGGTATATGACTATAAGAACTCATATTTTGTGAATGTGGGCAGGAGAAATAGATAGTTTACTGAGTAAATGTATATTTCTTTGTCTTTGATAGTTTGCTGACATATAAACCTTAAATAGAAGAAGCCCAAGGCAATTTTGTAAACCATTGTATTGCAAGTATCTTCTCCTTTTTATAAGGCCATTTGGGTTTTATCACATAAGTGTCTTTTTTTTAATTAGAAGTTACAGTCTAAGCCAGATGATCTTAATTTGAAGTTAAACTAAGGAGAAAGCAAATTAAGTGTTTTGTAGACAAAAATTTTTGTAGACAAAAAAACACCTATTCGGTGTTGCTGGTGGTGATTACATTTCATCAGTTCACTCTCATCATATAGTCTTAGCAATAAGCCTAGAGTCTCAGGCTGTGCCCTCCAAAAAAGCAGAGCCCAAGATCTTGCGTGAAGGTAATCATTTAATTTGGGATGTGAACCCAAGAAACAGTGAACCCAAGTGAACAGCTGGGAGAATGAAACAGGAAAGGACTATAGGCTTATCTAAGGATGCATTATCAAGGCACAGTTGTCTCTGTGGGAACTGTACCTCAATCAATCCTCGAGGTCCCTGAGAATAGCCATGTAATCTGTTTCTCAGAATTGCCCACCCCAAAGACAGAAGAGGACAAGTTTATCCACCTGCTCTGTTGCCCATTAGTTGAGGGTTGCTCCGTGGAACAATAACTCCTTCATACTTCCATGTACATGAATTTCAAGGGCTCAGAAGTCTGCACAGGGCATCCAGTGAAGTAGAGGCAGAGAGCTCCCAAGATGGAAATCTGAGGAAGGTGCTGCCAGGTTACCTTTGCCAGCAACTGATTGCCTCTGTGCGGCCTAAGTAAAAGCCCGGGCTGAGGAGACGTGAGAGCATAAGCGGTAGCAATGCAGCATTGTAGGGATAAATACACCAACAAAGAAGAGAAATAAGACAGTTTGTTAGGCTAATCACATTAGCCTCTGATACACACACACACGTGCGCACGCACGCATGTCTTGACACTGGCTTCCATCAGATTTCAAGAATCAATTATGTTCATCTCTTCCAGACTCTATGTTCAGTAACGGCAAGCTAGTAGTTTCAAATCAGCAAAGATGTGAGTGTTTACACTACAGAAATTGGCAGTCTCTACACACCAGAGCATTTTTGTTTGTTTGTTTGGTGGGAGTGGGGCAGAGAGCTGGTTTGCCAGCACATGACTACTACGTGTATGTATCCATATATATGTGTGGGTGCCTATACAGAGACACATGACAAAGGTTTAACTTATTTGTAAATTGTATTTTGGTGAAATAATAAAAATCAATTAAATTTAAAAATAGTACTATCTTGATTCCAAAATAACAACTATCATAGGAGCCTTTCTGTGAAGGACTAAACTTGAAAGCATGAGCAAAATGCTAATGCCACCACCTACCAACCCACAGATTAAATGCGGAAGAAAGAAAAGACCTCTAGCTGAGATAGTAGCCATATGACAATCTGTTATGACCTGACCAGCACATGCATGAAATTTATCAGACATTTAAGAACAGGGCCACGTAACACGAGTAGTCCTCCAATCCTTTCAAAGTCCCTTAAAAAACAAGTGTGTTTTAAATTTCAAACACAGCCATTTGGGGCCTAAATTCAAACTATTGAACTCATCATATTGCTTATAACTTCTTGTGGTTTGAAAGATCTTACTTATAACTTAGGATCCACAAGCTTCAACCAATTTAGAGGACAATCTGGTGACCAAAGATAACAAAGCTTGTCACAGAGAAGTATTTGTTCAGAGGGCCAGAACATACAAAAGGGGGAAACTTCTGCAAAAGCCAATGCTTCAGTTCTGTGATTATCTTTGCTGTCAGGAACCAGGGCTATTCTATTTACATTTATCCCAGGTGATTTATTACTAAAGTAAATATTCTAATGTAGGACTACTACTGCATTTAAAAAAATAATAAATTTATTTATTTATTTATGTATTTTTGGCTGCATTGGGTCTTCGTTGCTGCGCACGGGCTTTCTCTAGTTGCAGTGAGCGGAGGTTACCCTTCATTGCAGTGCGCAGGCTTCTCATTGCGGTGGCTTCTCTTGTTGCAGAGCATGGGCTCTAGGGCATACGGGCTTCAGTAGTTGTGGCACACGGGCTCAGTAGTTGTGGCTCACAGGCTCAGTAGTTGTGGCTTGTGGGCTCTAAAATGCAGGCTCAGTAGTCGTGGCACATGGGCTTAGTTGCTCAGCGGCATGGGGGATCTTCGCGGACCAGGGCTCGAACCCGTGTCCCCTGCATTGGCAGGTGGATTCTTAACCAGGCAGGTCCTTACTATTGCATTTGAAATTTCACAATTTAAATTTGTTTCATGATGCTTCCACTTTAGTATAAACTTTAAAATAGAAGATTCTTGTGGGGAACACTCTGGTGAGTGTTCAGCATTTCAGCTGCTGGTGAAATGCTGTCAGCAGCATAAATATTTGTTGAACCAAGACATGGTTATTAAAGCCATAATCATTATAGTGATTACCCTGGAATCTCTCTTTGGGTCTCTATCTCTTTTTAATAGATAACTCTCTTGGTACTGGTACAAAGGTGTATAACCCTTGCATTTCTAAAATGACCCAGAGTCACGTAGCCAACAATGGCTTTAGGTTAGGATTTATTCTTACCTTGATACGTGTCACTTTATTAAATCATGAAATGCATTTAGTATACAATGGTGAATTTACTTAAGTTGCTCGTTCCCTTGCTTCTTTATTTTTGCTGATAAATATACATAAGAATATTGTAATAAACATCCAACACTTGTATCAACATTGTTATACCTTGTGTGATGATTGCTTTTAACACTTTAACCTAATACCACACTGTTATAGGAGTGATGTAATGAATATGTTAAACGTTATGTATTTAATGCACATGAAGAGAAAGATGTGCTGTGAAATGCTTGAGAAGCTGTTTGACTTCATGAAATCAGAAGCTTTAGTTTCAGACAGACGTGTCTCACCAAAAACTGCCTTACCGTGTAATTTTGGGCAAATTAATTAATCACTCTAAACCTCAGTTTCTTCATCTATAAACAAGGAATGCAATATAACCTAACTCACAGGGTTCTTGAAAATTATAACTAAGATGACCTATATCAAAACCTCTGCACAGTGCATGGAACAATGTTACATTCAAAAGATCAAATCGAAACAAAACATTGTTACTATCAGAAATAACCTCACCTAGAAAACGGAGATAATAATAGCTCATTTCAAGGGATATCGTGAGGAATAAATGAGTTTATATATGTAAATTGCCTAGCAAAATGCTTAAAACAAAATAGATAATCAAGAAATGATAGCTATTATCATCATTGGATTTGTTGCCACTGAAATAAGGTCTTTTACATGCTTATGTTTTAAAGTGCTTATGATTTGGAGCCCTCTGGTGGTCCTATTGGGCACTGCAATTTTGAATCAGTTAGTAGTGTTAAGCTAACTTAGATCAGTATTTCCTCAAACTATCATTTACATACTATTTTGTCAATCCAAAAGAGCTGTTACTTACTTAATATTTTTATTTAACTTGACTTATTTCTTAAGGGAAAATCAATATATTTCCAAAACCAGTTTTGTATCATTATGGTAAATGTTAAACCAGTATGTTTTTAACATTTGTTAGATACATAACTGTTAATATAGAAAACTGTACTTTGGGTACCAACCAGAATTATACCTCATACAGCACTTGAGAAACATTATTTTATATCAATAGATTTCATTATATGAAGGGTTAGGAGAGTTTTCAAAATAGGAAGCAATTTTTAAAAATTGAATCAAAGAATTATGAGACATTAGTTTGATGGACAAGAGGACAAAGGATTTTCCCAACAGAGATTAAAGTACATGTAAATGCAGAGGGCTGTGGAAGCACTTGCCTCATGGTGGAAACTGCAAGCGGTTACAAATAGCCGGACCCTGGAGTACAAGTGAGTAATTGGCCGGTACAGGGAGAGAGGTGGACATGGGCACATCAGGGAAGGCCTCCTGGGTCGTGGGGAAGACGGTGGACTCCTTTCCTGTAGAGTCATCGTTTTCCCAAGAATTGAGTTCCATGAGATTTTAGTAAATACTTCTCCTCACCACCCCTCAAAAGTGTTTATGTGTGTGTATGTGGTGTCGAGTTTGTGAAAAGCTGAGTTAAATCAAATTACACAGTATTTTGTTATTGCAGAGGTTGTCACAGCACTGTAAAACTCTAAGAGGACATTATAATATGCAGATTTCCTAACATGTTTGATCTTGGAGTAGTTTATTTTTTTAAATGTTGTCTTCCTTGTGAGACAACGCAAGTAAGAAATGTCCTTGGGTTATGGAGAGTTCTTTTTTTTTATAAAGACAGTGATAACATGATTAGAAGAATCATTAGTAACAGTATGGTGGCGGATTTGAAAGAAAAAAAAAAACTAGAGGCTGCCAAATGAGTTAGATTATGGCTGAATCACCCATAGTACATGTAGAAAATGTAACATAATCACTGCATATGTCATGAATTTTAAACTATAATAGCTAAAACTAATTTTAGGGCAGTATAAATTTGAAAGCAGTAATTTATGCCTTAAAAAAAAGAGACATTAAATAAAGTAATGGAGCTTATTGGAAGGAATGACAAAACCTAAGAGACATAAAGAACTGACAGAAGGAGAGAATTCTTAGAAAAATAGAGAAATATCCCACGCCAAGAAATTAGTACAATGACAGGCAAATCTGAGTAACAGAAAATAATCGTGAGGATAGAATAAAAGGTATGATAAATGCTCAACAGTAACAAATTATAGAAAAATTACTTCCTTTTTATTTGAATAATTATATTGTGTACTTCAAAAGTTTCTTGCAGCTTTTATTGAAAATGACAGATGTAGGTGGAACACTTTAGCTTATGAAATAGAAATCAATTGTGACTCTTATCATTATGAGTTTTCAAAACCAGACTGTGAACATATGTATGTTAGTACAGGGTAGTACTCTGGCAAAAGTGAGCTGGAGATAAAGAGAGGTGGAATTTTTTTTTAAATCTCATAAGTAGAAAACAAAACTTCTTGAATATTTAAGAGAAGTAGAAAGGGAGGAAAATCTTTTTTCCAGAGGATATTGAATGATTCAAGCAGTTTGATGTATCCTGTTTGCTGTCAAATTGATTTTATGAACTAGCATTTAAAGCAGCTGCTCTACTCATTTGACAGTTATGGGGAATAATTACACATTTTCCTTACTAAACTGGTTTGAAATGTCACATTGCTTGAGAGTTCCTTCAGCTTGTCGGATTGTGTTAATTTTCTCCATTTTTCTAGTGAATGTTTTAAACTGTTGACCCAGCTCATAAATAGAGCAGCCCTTTTCTTCCTCTTCTGAAAAAGACAGGTGATTGGGTAACAGATATCGGTGGATATGCAGAAAGTGAAGCATCCTGGTATAGAGGTAAGTCAATGTTTTTAAGAGAAAGTCAAAATAATTTTTTTCTTTTTTCAAATTCTTCCATTGATATTATGCAACATTTATTTCAGGAGAATTTAATCGATTAATTTTTTTTTAAACTTATATTTTCACTGAATATTCCCTAATCTTATTACAGAATGAATTGTGGTTGTAATTTTTTTAACTGTTCCCAGGAATGGAGGGAAAGAAAATTAGAAACTGGAAGCAGTCTGGCATCTGTGTTAAGAACACAGGTTGAGGAATTTAATCTGGGTTCATAGTTCAGCTCCACAGTTGTTAGCTGTCTGATCTAAGCCAGTTAAACAACCCAAGACTCAGCTTCTTTGTCTGTAAGGTGAATGAAAATACCTCTCTTCAAAGAGATTTTATGTGTGTGCAAGAGATTATTTTATCATTGTGGCACAGTCTAAAATTAAATTGTTGATATTAAATCAATATTATTACTTTGGGTTTCATTTTTCAAAATGAAAATTAGAACATGACCTCTAATAGTATGAACCATTTGGCATCTCAGATTCTCCTTGGGTTCCACTGATTTATCCAACCTTATCTACAACTTATTCCCAGAACTAACCCACCATTTCTGTGTGGCTGGTCTTACTGACCAGCCTTCCTAGCTTCTATTTTCTAGAGATTCCAACCGGATGGTCACCTAGAGGTGGCACTCTATCTTCACTTTTCCCAGTCAACACTTATCAAGCACAGGTCCCTAATTCTCTTTTAAGGTATCCATATATATGATCATAAATTAGTATATTAACCATTTGTCAGAACACGTTTACTTTTTAACAACTGCCTTCAAGTTATCTAGAAAACTGCCTAGTGGGAGAATGTCAATCATCAAGAGTCAGGAGTAATTTTTGGCAAAAGGCTGTATTGACAGCTCCAAGTGGTTGCGTGTCCACTCTGCCCATACATAAGATCATCATAGATCAACAGGATAATACTTACATGTGAAGTCTATTGCTCCTTCGAAGATTAGAAAGTAAGGAAAACTAGGAATGAGAAAACCTTGCATTAGTAAATTTACATTTGGCAAAGGAAAACCTCAAATCTCTAATTCTCATAATATGATAGACCAGAGATCCTGATACCACCCCACTAGATAAAAACGTAATAAATTATTGAAAACTTTAAATACAGTTTTTAAATGAAGAGAAGAGGCTAAAAAATAGTAAGGGAGATATGAGGACAGGGGTGAATTATGAGCAGATATCTGGGGAAGTAAGATACCTTGGAGGCATATGCAGATTCTTATTTCCATTCAGAAAGAAATAAGAAAAAAAGTCTTGTAACTACAAAAAAATGGGGAGTCAAATGCAAGAATAGTCTTCATAAAGTTTAGACTCAACAAAAAATACAAGGAACCTAGGAATGAATGTAACAAAAGAAGTTCAAGGTGTTTATTGTATTAAGAATACGGTAAAACTTAATTGAAAGATATTAAAGGAGACATAAATGAATGGAATTAGTTACTCTGATCATGGATGGGAGATTCAAATTTTTAAAAATTTATCTATAGGTTCTATGCTACTTTGATCAAAATTCTAGTAGCAGTTTTTGTAGAATTTGTCTTGCTAATTCTGAAATGTCTGTGAAAGAATAAAGAGCTATGTGTAGCCAAGACACATTTGAAGAAGTACAAGCTAGAAGATGTTCCTGAGCAGATTTACAGTTTAGTATCAAATATCATTAATTAAGATTCTGTAATATCGGCCTAGGGATAGATAAATTGATCAGTGGAATGGAATAGATATTCCAGAAATTAAACCACATATGTATGGGAATGTCATATATGACAGAGTTGGCATTGCAAATTTGTTGGAAAAAAAAAAAAAGATGTACTAATAATTGACCTGGAATGGTATGGAGGAAAATGCACTTGGATTCTTTCTTCACACTATAAGCAAAATTTAATTCACTTAAATTGAAAGAATATTTAAATGTGAAAGACAAAATATTAACACCTTTAGAAGAAAATATAGGGAGAATATATTTATGATTCCAGAGCAATAAATGCACTCTCTTACTAAACAGAAAAGCACAAAAAGTAAGTGAAAATAGAACAGTTCACCATATTAAAATTAGAATGCCAATCAATTAAAAAATGTAGAAAACAAGTGAGAAGAGAAGCTACAAAGTGGGAGAAAATGTTTGCAATATGTGTAACTGACAAAAGACTAGTATGTAGAATGTGTATAGAGCTCCCAAATGTTAACCATATAATGCAAAACAACCCAATAGAGAAGTGGGCAAAAGAAAACAACACATATATTACAAAAGAGGAAACAGAATGGTAAATAATCATATGAAAATATACTTAATCTTGTCATTCTAGGAAATGCATATGAAGACTGCAATGAAATACAATTTTACACACACTAGATTGGCAACACTTAAGAAACATTCTATTTAAGTTAAAAGTTCATAAAGAAAAACATATATTGATGAAGTTTGTGCAGATAATTATAAAGATTAATATTGATCACATTAGCCCATTTCATTGTATAACCTAAAAAGTTACAAAGAATTTTTACATGTTGGCAAGGGTACAGAGCAAGAAGAATTCTTATATACTAAGAGAGTATGAGACAAAATGGAAACAATTTTAAAAATAATTTATAATTATATCATAAAATTGAATATTTGATACCATTCAAGCCAGCAATTCCACTCCTAGATATACACTTTAACAAAAATGTTGCACAATTACACCTGAATATATTTACAACAATGTGCATAATAGCCCTGGTTTATGATAGCAAAAAAAGGAAATGACTCAAAAAATTTGAGGGGAAGATGGATACATAAATTATATTATGTATTTAGTCCTACAAAAATGTGTTCCTTTCCTTAACATAATTTTAAAAATTTAAATGTTTATTTTATTCAATGGAAAAGTAATATGTGTTCATTAAAGCACGACTGGAAAAACTCAGAAATCAAATCATTCTTAGTCCCATAACTCAAACAACTATTATTAACATGTCGTATTTCCTTCAGTCTTTTAAAAGCATAGGTCCCCTGCCTTTAAACATGGTTGAAATGTATTTTTCTATATAATTTATACCTTGATATTTTTAGTGAACCTTGTAACATATTCTTTTTCATAGTACCATATATTTTTTGTTTTATCATCCACTCTTTGGAATCATAACTTTAAAGGATGTTTAATGTTTTCTAAGTAAAGAAATCAACTTATTTATTAATTCACTCAGATCTTTTGGGTTTTTGCAAATTTATGATAATCATTTTCCACAAATACATTTCTGTGAATATTTTTTTCTCTGTGTATATATATATATATAAAGCACATATATATAACACGTATATATATATACACAACTGTGCAATATCTTTAAATTCCATATTATTCTAAACTTGAGCATTTTTTTAAATTGTATTTATGCTTTACCCCTTATAGTCACCATTTGTTTTCCATTCCATTCTGCATTTCTGACCTTACATCTAGATTCATTTTCTTTTTTCCTGAATAACATCCTTTCCTATTTCCTGAAGATTCGACAATCTCACAAGTCAGTACAAGCCAGCTACAGTACTCCACTGGTTTCATCACTGTATTTTCTAAAGTCAAACCATCTGGATTGCTCGGTTTAACCTTGATTGGTAAAGTGATAAGCACACACACACACACACACACACACACACATACACATTTAATATACTGTTGTATTTTATTTGCCTTCATTTTATTTAGAAATTTTGCATTGATAGTAATAATTTTTCATAATTTTCTCTCCTAGGACTGCCTTTGTTGGGTTTGGGTATCAAGGTTACAGCTGTACAAGGTCTTTTAGAGTCTAGAGATTTCATCCCTTTTCCTATTGTTGGTGTTGTAAGTTATTTTCCATATTATTAATTTTGATTATTTTTGATGGATAGAAGTTTTACTTTTTGAAGCCAAATATGTTCGTTTTTCCCTTTCTATCATATCTAAACTTTGAAAGTACTTCTCAAACTGCAAAACCTAATAAATACTCAGTTATATTTTCTTTTAGCTTTTCTATGGCTTAGAAATATTTGATATTTTAATTTCTGTGGAATTACTTTTGATGTATAAGGTGAAAATTATATACCTTATACACCTGTATAAGGTGATGTATAAATTGAAAATTGTCAGACTTCCTAATCAGAATCTTAAAAGAACTATTAAAAACTCTTGGATTTTTTTCCATTTTAAAAGTAAACTTCAAAAAATGTTTTGTTTAGTCTTGGTAAAACTATTTCACAGATTTTCATAATAGATTTTTTTTTAAGTTTTGAAATTAACTGAGAACAACTCTGTATATATGAACAAAAAAAGAAAATTTACAGATTTTTTTATATAAACTATGTGTTTGATTGAAATTAGTGAATGTAAAATGCAGTTAATTCCAAAGTTAATTATAAGTTAATACTATATGAGATATATTTGACTTGCTAATTTTTCCTGTACAATTTGCTTCATCAGCTTATTATAGGAAAGTTCCCTGGAGAAACAGATTTCTCCTCACTCATGAGGAAGTCTTACTACCAAAAAACAAAAACTTCTGAGAGAGAGCTCATGAAAATGTTTTCCTCTGAACAATTCATATATGCTTATTTTTATTCAAAAGTTTAAATATTATCATTAGAATATTTGATCAATTGAAGTTTATAGTGCTTTAAGAATTTTTCAACTCCAAAATGATTCTTTTTAATAATTACTAATTTGGGGTTTATTTTTTCTTCTTCCACAAATATGTTGGCACTATACAGTGTATATTATATATACACTGGGCAATATACAGCATTTCAAATCAAATTTAAATGGGTTTATTCCATTTTATAGTTTGCAAAATGAAAAGTTAATACTATTCACTCATTCACAACCCTAGCAGAGCTGATTTTCTGATTGAGTCTTAAACTGAGACAAGCCTACCTACCAGCCCAGGTCCTTGAATTTGACATAAGCTGATGTAACACAGTTTACGTTGACATGTTCTTATTGCCCTATTGCAATTTTAATGATCAATTTGTATTGTCTATCACATTTGTTTAAGACCCAGTTTAGATTAGTGTCAAAGTCACTTTGAAGTTTTAGAAAATAGCTATTGTGGTCACTAAACAATCCTTTGCCATTTGCGGCATTGTCTGTGGTCTATCCTGTGGCCGTGGATGAGAGACGTGGGCTGTCATTAAGATATCACCCAGATTTCTGTTAAAAAAATGAACGAGCCTCCTGGCTCCTGTAAGACCTTATCAATAATCTCTGTGACGTTCTACTTAACCTTTCTCTAATTTTTCAATGTCACTTGTAAACAACAAAGCCAGAAGTGTACATTGTGTTTGAAAAAGCGGGGCCGATACTTGCTTTTCCACTTTTGCTTTACGAGAATGGTGTGGTCATATCCATTTATCTAGAGGTCAAACCCTGGCTAAGGCGGCCACTGGAAACACAGCCACTAACCACAAGAGCTAGCTAATCAGCAACAAGCCATCTTGGAGCCTTTTGTAAAGAAATTGCACCTTTGAACCAACCTGAGGGCCCATATAAGTAATGTCTTCCCCATCCGCCTTGTTACCCGTCTCCCAGGAAAAGAGATTGGGCTAAGAACACTGTCACTGTAAGGTCAAGTGTGTAGTTGGGCAGAACTTATATGAACACGTTCAACCTCAAAAAAGAGAACGAGGGCTTCCCTGGTGGCGCAGTGGTTGGGAGTCCACCTGCCGATGCAGGGTTCGTGCCCCGGTCCGGGAAGATCCCACATGCCGCGGAGCGGCTGGGCCCGTGAGCCGTGGCCGCTGAGCCTGCGCGTCCGGAGCCTGTTCTCTGCAATGGGAGAGGCCACAACAGTAAGAGGCCCGCATACTGCAAAAAAAAAAAAAAGAGAACGAACTTCTAGCACTTTCCTCATACAGAGTTACAGAGAAAAACCACAGGGATCATTCTGCCTTCTCCTTCTCTTCCCCTCTCTCTTTAGGAACGAGGTAAAGCCCCTCTTAGTCCTTTTTCGGATAAGGCGTCTGCAGATGAGGAGTGATGATGATAAGGGAAGAAGACGACAGGGAAGTTCCAGAGCAGCTGTGTGCGGAAATGTTGGGTAAGGATCCCTCCCTGGCTAGGTGCAGAGGGCTCTGTATACTGTGGGCCTCCCTATATTACACACAGTAAGCATTTCTATGATTCTATTCATAATGACCTTCAGGAAAGAGTTAAAGTCATGGTTCTCACCAGGGGGCAACTTGGCCCTCCAGGGGACATTTGGCAATGTCTGGAGACATTTTTGATGTCACAACTGAGGAGTTGCTACTGGCATGTAGTGAACAAAGGCCAGGGATGCTCCTATCTATCCTATAGCACAAGAAAACATTAGCAAGTGAAAAATAGCAACAGTGCTGAGGTTAAGAAACTCTGTATTAAGACCTTAGAAAATTACTACTTTTTTTTTTTAATCTTGGTTATAAGTAACCAGGACTCGTTTAGGCAAGACTGCTGAGTACACCTTCCCTTTGGACACTTAAGATTTCCACTGCATCCCCACCTCTGTAGAAAGATCAATTCTGGAGGAGCGAACCAGGTTTTCATTGACTTAACCAAACACCCTCCCGTTGTTTTCCATGTGGAGTATCTACAGGAACAAAGAACAAGAGGTTGAAGATGGTTGTTCTCCTAAGCTTTAAAGATGTGAAGGAAATTCATCATCCTAAGTGGCAAGGAAAAAGAAGGACATAGCACAGTCTTCCTGGCCTAAACCATTATGTGGGGAATAACACTGCAAACCTGGTTAATTCCTTCATCCTGCAAGACTCAGGTGAGGCAAGCATCCTCCCCCGTCTGAGTTAGGAGACCTCCCTCATTTCTCACATGCATACTCGACTTAACTCTGGTACAGACTTATTATATTGCACTGCTTTATAAAGCATCTCTTTACCCCTCCTTCTCACGAGACCATAAACTCCCCAGGTAAAAAGGATCATGGCTCTACCTGTATCCTCAGCATCTAGCACAGTCCTTGACACATAGAAGATATTCAGTAGCTGTTTCTGAATCAATATCGATATTTCATTATTATGAACAATGATACAAGAGTTTAAGAGGGCAGACCTTAAAATTTTATAAATCAGAAAAATAAGTCAGAGTTTAGAAGAAGTTTAGGTGACTCAAGCTAGAACATCGTTAACTATTTTTAGCTCCTTTTAACAGCTAAGAGTCAGCTGTAACCTGGTGTTTAATCTCCAGCGTAGAGAGGACCAGAACGACGGAATAGACTCTAAAAAGTGATTTAATCACCAATTCTGATTCATCGCTTGGTGCATCCATGGTCACTATCACCAAAAACCATTCCTCTATAGATCACCTATGCCTAGTGATCTATAGAGGAATTTTTTTTATATAACTTTATTTATTTTTGGCTGCATTGGGTCTTTGTTGCTGCGCTCGGGCTTTCTCTAGCTGTGGAGAGCAGGGGCTACTCTTCGTTGCGGTGCACGGGCTCTAGGGCACGCGGGTTTCAGTAGTTGCAGCACGCGGGCTCAGTAGCTGTGGCTCATGGGGTCTAGAGCGCAGGCTCAGTAGTTGTGGCTCACGGGCTTAGTTGCTGTGCAGCATGTGGGATCTTCCCGGACTAGGACTTGAACCCGTGTCCCCTGCATTGGCAGGCAGATTCTTAACCACTGCTCCACGAGGGAAGCCCTATAGAGGAATTTTAATGGCACTGATTACAAATCAAGGACATCTTCAACATAACAAAAGCCACTAATGTGTTTATACATGTGCCAGGCAATCATGAGTATTCCTTCTTTCAAGCAAAAATGTAAGATTCTATTAATGTTTATTAGACTATATTCTGAGAGTAGCTATAGAACCTACTAGTTAGTTAATTGTTTATTCAATAAATCTTTTTTTAGCTATGAATTTGTATAAGGCTCTTTGTCAGGAAATATGAGAGGCTCAATATAAGACCCACACTGGACCCGGACAGACTTTACCATCTAAGAGAGAAAAAAGACTGAGTAATACAGCAAATCATTCAAGAGCAAATGTAAGTAAATACTACATTGTCTTTTGCAGATGAGGATGGTATAGATGGGAAGAAAAGGGGAAGATCTGTGACAGCTAAGGACCTGAGGAGGTGAGACAGAAGGTGATATTTCTTAGTCCCTGCCAGGCTTTCTAGTCACATTGCCAGGCCAGGCCAAGAAGAGAACTGTGAGTTTCTAGTCTTTTCTCTGAAAATATGACTGCTTCATCAACTTACAGATACAACCCATGGGTTTCAGATTAGAAAATATATCCAAATGCTTTTTATTTGCAGATTCCATATCTGTGAATTTGCCTCCCCACAAAAATTTATTTGTGACACCAGAATCAATAAAGTGCTTTCATGGTCCCTCCCGGACACGGGTAGAGGCCTGAAAAACTTGGGGAAACATGTGCACACCTCCCAGCAAAGGTCTAAAAAGGCTGAGCTCCACCTTCTTGTTTCAGCACTCAGATTAGAAACAAGTGCCCTTCTCACAGACTATAAACAGGCTATTTTTGTGTGTTATGGAGGGTGATTTTGCTATTTAAAACGATCCCCAAGCCTAGTGCTGAAGTGCTGTCAGGTATCCTAAGTGCCAGATGGCAGTCTGTGCCTTAGGGAGAAATGCATCCATTGAATAAGCTTAAGAAGTTTCATTCAGGTTTCCTAAGTTAAATAAGCTTAATAGGGCTGTTGACCGGGGAGCTCAATGTTAATGAGTTAACAGCATGTATTAAGTGATGTATCGTTAAACAGAAACACACATAAAACGGTTATATACTGATCAGTTGACAAAAATTTGGGGTCCAGAATGTCAGAGGAACCTAGCATTTCTGTATTTCTACCACGAGCAATGATTCCTTACTGTAAATCCACCCTCCTTCCTCTCCCCAGGGCATTGGCCCACTGTGCTGCAGCCCACGGATCTCGCCATTGGCCTAGCAACATCATTCACAATAAACTGTCCCATGAAAACAAAAACAAAACACACACACACACAAAAGTTCATCTCCAGTATTCTGACACCAAGTGTCAACTGTGGAACTTTCTTCACCTAGGATATTAATTCATAATTTTTCTTTTTGTTGATGATTGATACCCTTCCCTTGATTTAAACGTACACATTATTTTTATCCCACATGCCCAGTAGTCATAGATTCCAGAGCCACTGGATCACTTGAGTACGTAAGTGCCACTGTTTAATGAAATATGTATATTCAGGTCTGTAAACTTAAACACGTGACTTGGAGTGCTACTTGCAGACGATTCTGACGGTTAAGTATTTACATGGACCATGGTGATATCCAAAAGAAAATGCTTTTAAATTTGTGGATTATTTCATTGAACTATATAAAATGGGTATCAATAAATGTATTCACTAAAAAAAACCCAAATACACAAAACAGTGAAGGTACAGCCGACCTCAAGCCTTCGTAGGGCGGAGCACGCGCCCACAGCCCGGAGCGGGCGCCGTCCGCCCGATGCGCGGAGCGGCCGGCAGGTGGCGCCCAGCGGTAGGCTCCCTCCCCGCGAGGCCTGGGCCAGGTGGACTGGAAGGGGCGGAGGTAACCAGAAGCGGGCAGCTGAGGCCGCTCCGCGGTCCCCGCCCTTTCAGCGCTGCGCTCGCTACAAGCGTGCAGGAAGAGGACGCGAGCGGCTGTGTCAGCTGCGTTCCGAGCTCGGGCGCCGCTGCTGCTTCTCCTCCAAGCGCCGGGCGCCCCCGCCGCGCTCAGTCCGAAGTCGGCCACCATGGAGGCGCAGGCACGAGGTGAGTGGTCGCCGACCGCCCTGAGGGTCAGGCCCTGGGGAACGTAAAGGCCCTTTCCCTGCATCACCTAACTTTGCTCCCGGACCGAGCTGATGGGTGACCGCACCACATGCCCGCAACTCCGCTCCTACCCGCGCTTGCGGGGCAATTCCTGCTCCCCAAACTCAGGACTTGCTGTGGGGCTGGGGACCAGTGAAGGACGCATTAAGTGCAGAGGACCCTCCGCAGGGAATGCGCCAGCGGAATGCCTTACTCCTTTCCCAGCCCGTCGCCCACACGCTTCCCGAGCCTCGTGGGCGCCCAAAGAACCTGTTGGGCAGGGACCGGAGTCCGTGTTTCGTTCCCTTCTCCCCGCGGGGAGTAGCGGGGAGCGCTACGCCTCCTGCCCTGAGCGGAGGGCTAGCGTTCCGCAGCTCCCAAGTCCCGGGCTGAGAGCGGCGCGCGCCGCGGCGCTGGTTCCGCGGGGACCCGGCTCTCCCGGCTACGCGAGGGGTTTGCAGGGCCGGGACCTGCCTTCCGAGGCCGGGAGAGCGTTACCGCCCGCTGATCTTCAGCAGCTCGACACGGGTGTCCCTGTTTCCCACGGTCGGGAGCGACTTCTGCCTCCCCAGGCGCGCAGGGCCGCCGGCCACGGTCTGGCCTCCACGCTCCCAGCTCCTGCGGTCGCCCGCTCGAGGAGCCCGAGACCGCTTCACCAAGGGCAGCCTGGTGTCTTGGGGTCACACGCGGACGAGGGTTAGGGAATCCTGAAGGAATCGTACAAGAGTGGAAGTAAATGGTCGGTGGAAAGAAACAGAGGTGGGCGGAGGTGGAACAGGAGACTGGTAGGAAGGACACTGACTCTGGGGTCTATCTTGGGAGCAACGCCAAGAAGGGATCGGGGGCAGAGTTCAGCCTTTAAAACAATCACCACCACCTTTCTAACACACTGCGGGAAATTCTGTGAAGGCTTTTTAAAATAAATAAAAAACCCGTTTAAAAAAAAAAGGAAGAAGAGGTTCATGACCCTATGTGCTCGCCCTTTAGAGGCCAAGCGTCTTGCATGTGAGCGACTTGGCAGATACTGGGGCCTGGAGCCACCCAGCAGGTTCGCTGCCAGGATTACGATGGTCTGAACAGTACAAACCATCCTCGTTCTTACCATCAGCCAAGATCCTGTGCATAAAGCTGCCAGTTCCAGTATTTTTTCCCGCACTCTCTAAATAGGAAAGGAGAATTCAACCAACGGCTGTTGGTCAAATTCAAACGCAGAGGTCAGGTTGGAGGCCTTCACTCCTAAGCTGAAGCAGGTGGAAACAAGGCTGGAGCTTTCCAACCTGCTTTGCAGATTAGAATTATTTGCAGTCTTAAATACAGGCCCTGGCAGATTCCAGACCAATCAAATTGGAATCTCTGGGGCCTGGGCATGGGTATATTTGAAATCTTCCCAGGTGAATCTGTTACTCAGTGAGGTTACTCACGCAGTGAGTGAGTAACAGAATCTGTTACTCTGGCACAGCAGATAGGAAACATTCATCAGGTTACTGAAACTACAGATTGGACCCACTAGTGTTATTCGTTTGCTTTATGTGAGAAATATACTTAACAAATATTCCAGTGCTTTCCTTGGCCAAGCACTGTGCTAGGAGGAACAAACACGGCCTTGATCTCTGCTTCATGAAATTTACAGTAGAGGAAGAGATGGACATTAATTTGATAGTTATTTGATAAGTAAAATGTAAAATGGCAAGCATCTTAACGATAAGAAGAGGGCCACAGTGTAGCAAGAGCCTGAAAAATCTCCCGGCCTAGTAGGTGATAATCAAACCAGCAGAGTTTGTTCAGTGTGTCCCTGTTTCTGCTCTTTGTGCTTTACATGTGTTAACTCATTTCTTCTTCACAGCAGTCTCATGAGCTAGGTAGTGTTGTCCTTCCCGTTCTCCAGAAAGGAAACAGGTCAAAGATGTAAATTTCTTGTAACATCAAGTTCAAGATCTTCTTGCCCCTTCGGACATTACTCTGGCTAGATGAATTGCCTCTTAGATTCTAAGAGAGTCCTGTGATTTCCTAAATGCAAGTTTCTATCCTCAACACCGTTTATTTTAGAATTACCTAGAGTGGGGATGGCTTCTCTTTCTGCCTCTTGATCTAGAGAAAAGCAAAACTGAGTGAGGTTAAGTGGTCAGCTGCTGATAAGATATCCCCATGTACTTTGCAGGGGACCACCCCCACACACAAATGCTATGGACATGATTTGCACACATCGCTCCATAAATGCAGCAGCGGGTCCTAGAAACGTTTCCCTAAGTGAAATGCGGCAGATATGTTCTTTGACTTTGGTAGAAGGTAAAACACAGAAGTGGGGTTAGGAGCAGAGCCATTCCACGAAGAGGGCCTGGAGAACAGTATGCAGTGAGAGGCCCACAGGAGGCCAACGTTGCCAGTTGTTTTCCTGGTAGTAGAGAATTTGCTTTCATAAAAATGATATATTAGACAGAGAATTTATTTAGGAATGTAGCATTTTCCTGAAACATATGGCAGTCCTTTAAAGTAAAAAGTTCCTGATCTTTTTGAACTACCTTTCAATATTTCGTTACTCTAGGAAATAACTTTCTGTCTTTCCCATTGTCTTTAATGTTAAAAGGCAAAATTTCACTTCACACTTGTATGTATTCAGATTAATAATTGTATTAGTGTCCTATAATTGCTGTAACAAATTACGGCAAACTTAGTGGCTTAAAACAGCAGAAATGTTTTCTCTCACAGTTAGGAGGCTAGAAGTCCAAAGTCACTATCACTGGACCAAAATTAAGATGTCAGCAAGGCTTCGATCCCTCTGGATGCTCTAAGGAATAATTTTTCCTTACCTCTTCCAGCTACTGGTGGCTGTTGGTATTCTTTGGATGCATCTTTCCAGTCTCTGCCTTTGTGGGCATATTGCCTTCTCTTCTGTCTGTCAGATCTCCCTCTGTCTCTCTTTTAAGAATGCTTGTGATTTCATTTAGAGCTCCCCTGGGTAATCCAAGATAATCTCCCCATCCCAAGATCCTTAACTTCATCACATCTGCAGAGACCCTTTGCCCATATAAGGTAACATTCAGAGGTTCCAGGGATTGGGACCTGATATCTTTGGGTGCCATTATTCAGCCAAATTCCAGTAACTTTTTTTTATATTCAGACATTCTGCTCAGGAGGATTCCCATAAGTCCATGAATGACATAAAGTAGTAAACATCAGATTAATCCTGTTTGCAGATTCCATTAAAGTGAAAAGGTCGTATTTACCTTACTTTCTACTTTGCTCAAAGGACATTTATTTGCACTCATCTTGTTCCAGGAAGAACTCAGGGCAGTGTATACAGATATATGAAACAAGGTAATGTAAATTACATTACAGCGAGGTAATGTAAATTAGAAACAGATGAAAGAAAACAAGCCAGGATAAGAACAGAAAATGAAGCAAGGAATGAGCTCTAGAAAAATGAATACAGTTATAACCTTTTTATTAATATTCCATGAAAACAAATTCTTGCTTTGTAAACAAGGCATTTTTTTTTTTTTTTTACAAAGCAGTAAAATAATCCCTTCTCTCATAAATAGCAACAGGTCAAGTCTCTTATATTGTAGGGATCAGATACCCAAGGAAAAAAATCTGTTTTCCACATTTCAGGCCATATAATCGTAAACCTCAAACTGTGGAAGCTAGGTATTACACATTTTGATTAATGACTTTTGAAAATATTATGAAGAGCATTCTTAGTGTCTTCAGAGCTACCTTCTATTGTTTTATTTTCCCTCTAAATAAAAGTTTTAAAGTAATTAATGTTGTTTATATAAGATAAAGTCAATCATTTGCAACAAATCATGTACTATTGTTGCAATTAAAATTCTTATGAAATGGAGTCATAACAAATCATAGATATTATAGTATATTGGAACCTATTTTGAATTGCATTCCCTAATATACACCTTGTTTTCTTGATACTCTTGCTAGGCAGAATCTGAGAAGTTGCTTCAAAAAACTTATAAGCAAAAGAGTCCATTTTTCTGGCCAGTCATAAGATTTGGTACTTAGGGAGCTAAGTAAATAGTAAATAAGTATTGATACTTTGACAAATAATGATTTGTCAAATAAATATTTCAACAAATATTTATTGATTACTATAGTAATAGCAAATATTCAATAAGCACTTACTATTGAGAGGTAGCAGGGGATAGTGGTTAAGATTCCAGAATCAAGTCAAACTGCTTGTATTTTGATCCTACCATGGTCACTTATCATTAACATGACCCTGAAAAATGTATTTGATCTCTCTGGGCCTTGGTTTCCCCATACATAAAGTGTGGAAAACAATAACAGCTATCTCACAGGATTGTAATGAGGATTTAACGAGTTAATATATGCAAAGTGCTTAAAACGGTACCTGACACTTTGTAAGTACTCTGTAAACATTTGCTGATGTTTTTAGTAGCAAAGAACTTTACATGCATTATCTTATTGAATCTTTTAATGACACCATGGGATAGATACTATTACTTTTAACTCATTTTATAGACAGGGAAAACTGAAGGTCAGAAAAATTCAGTGAGGCAGGCAGAATTCAACTGCAAGTCCATCTGAGTCCAGAGTGTGAGCTCCACCACTATCCTACACCATTTCTCAGTATGTGATGGGCAGTATATGCCAACGGGAAGCAAATATGTGTTTGATTGGCATGGGTCATCTTTCCAGGGAGGGCGACCAAGAAGAGTCATTCCTATGGGTAATGGCACATAGAACTAACTAGATGATATATTTCCATCTCATTGGGACTTTTTGAGTATTAAAGTACTAATTAGAACTAATTCACAATTAGGGTGATAAAAACAATAATACTGTATTTTTTTAAAGTGCCAGATGCCATGCTATTATGCACTTAAAAAAAATCATGTTATTACTAAATACAACAAAGTCAAGAGGAAGGTAATGCTATTTTCGTTTTACAGATGAAGAAACTAAATGACAGAGTAGTTGCACACCTTCCTTTAATTCATAGATCTTGGTTGTGTTGGAGCCCAGATTTGGAATCAGAGAGTTTGACTGCACACTTTGGGATTTTATTAATATTCTATACCATCTCCTTAAGTTGGTGTGTATAAGTGGTCAGTGTGCAAAGTTAAAAATAATAGATTTTTCTTGACATTCTGTATGGTCAAGGGGGTTTTAAAAGGGCAGAATTTAACCATACTGTCCATTGCATGTATGGGCAGCGTCTAGGTCTGGGCACATGACCCAGATTAGCTGAGGTCTGCAAGAATAAGCCCCGTATTATGGCAAGTTGGGGTAGGGGTGCTTATGTAGCAACAGCTGGCTGTTTTACTTCTGTTTTCAAGTTGGGAAATTCTGTAAAATCACAGGCCATGTGATGCTTAGAACCAGTGCGGAATTTTATCAGCAGCTGCAAGGAAAAGCCATTTCAAAGGTGGAATGGTTCAAATATGTTATTCCACTTCGTGTTCACCTATATCTCGTAATCTCAGGACTTTAAAATAAAGAAAAGGCATAGGATCTACCTGCTTGTCTCCACAAAGTAGGGTCTGTACACTCTAGATGCCCGCTAAAAAGACTCATCTCAAGGAATAGCCAAAAAAGAAAGATTTTTATAGTCTCATGAGTATAATAATTACTTGTTTACCCCGGTATGTTTTAATTTAACCGTCTCCCAGCATGTTAGCACAATACCTACTTTAAGAAGGTGCCTAGTGGAAAAAATTGAATCGTCAGAGGGTTTGTCCTTAAGCTACTGTAGCAATCTCTGTGTTAAACTTCTGTGGTCTAAAATGGCAATTGAAACAAACTTATGGTTACCAAGGGGGAAAGAGGGGGAAAGGATAAACTGGGAGATTGGGATTGACATATACACACTGCTATATATAAGATAGATAACTAATAAGGACCTATTGTATAGCACAGGAAACTCTTCTTAATACTCTGTAATGACCTATATAGGAAATGAATCTAAAAAAGAGTGGATATATGTATATGTATAACTGATTCACTTTGCTGTACAGCAGAAACTGACACAACATTGTAAATCAACTATACTCCAATAAAAATTAATTTTTTAAAATGGCAATTGAAGAAAAGAGGGTGGCAGTCCCAGTCATCAACCTGGCTTGCTCTCCATGTATGTGGACGTTCATCATGACTGCAATTTTGGAAGGTCCCCAGCAACACTTTGAAGCCACCTTTTAAACTTATGGAGTTAGGATGCAGTTAAGAACACGTAAAGGATGACCCCAATCTGTGGATTTTCCAGCCTGTCATTCTACTTTTCATTGAATATTTTAGAAATGAAGTGTAATTTATTTAAAATCTATACATTAAATTAAGAATCACTATTAATGTACCAGGGAAGGCAGTAGGACATTTTAATGAATTTGAGTTGGCTAAATGAAAGCTTTGGGTCCTCAAGGAAAGATGAATTTTAAATAGTTTCTCACAGTGTGAGTCGTTTATAAGTGTTACATTTTGATGCAGAGGGTGTGAAATTCCCAGAATAAAACCACAAATCTCCAAGAGTACCCCTTCTTCACCACCATATTGCTTCTTTCTCAAAAGACAAAAATCTGACACTTGACTATTTGTGCTATAGCCAAATGATGTACCACACACTGAAAATGTGTGTATATGTTACACCTCATCTCCAGACTTATCCATGGTTATTTGCACCTTACGCAAATTACATTTTCCCTGCTGTGTATCTAAAACATAGAATCCTCCAAGCCCTTGGAAATTGCAAAATGCAATTTTCTTATAATTAGACGCCTCTTTTGTCAATCAATAACAAGAGCACCTTGTCAAGTATCCTGGAAACAGAACTGATTCATTCAAAAGAAAAAGATAACTAGGGATTGGGGACGGTGAGAAGGGATCTCTTCAGATTTCTCAGTTTCAGAGTCTCTGGCTGTTGGATATTTGTTTGTTTGTTTTTCACTGATGTTCCCCCCTGCACATGAATGAGCTGAGAGTAGCAATAATGAGAGCAGAAAAGAAAATTGTTTATAAGTATTTCCAACATTCGGGATTTCAAAATGGATTCATTTCTACATGAAGACATCATGGAAAGATGGTTCCCTTACTTAAGAGTTAGGACAAGAGTTAGGCCAGGAGGAAATTGAAGTCTTTGGCCTCGTTATTCCTCTTTTGATACCCCAGGTCTCCATCTGGAAATGTCAAGATATTCATTCTTCCTGCAAAGTTTATTTCAGGTGATTGGAAGGTTCTTATAAGCACTCACCTATTTCTATTTTCCTCATTCCATGAAGGACATTACTGACAAGGAAAATATCTATCGTGGGCCTACTGTGTGCCAGGCATGGTTGCAGTCATTATGAGATGTTCCATCAGGTTCCCATAGTCCACTCTCAATGACACTGTCCCTGAAAGAAGGAGGATTAGGACTTTGCGTTTTTTTCCCTGTGACAGAGAATGTATACAGATGAGATAAGATGCATAGATACAATGTATAGAGACAAGAACACACATGCAGAAATTTTTTGAAATATGATCTTGCTATTTTGATAAAATCTGCACGTGAAGACGTAAGGGGAGTGTATCCACCAGCCAGAAGGCAGGCGGTCACTTCATGGCAGTGCTCAACGCATATGCTTTACAGATTCTCTTGCATGCAGGAGAAGGTCTGAGACCCAGGCCCCTCCTTTCGAGCAAGGGTTTTGGCCTCCACAAGGGAGCAAGGCCCTTGTACTTACAAATAAAAAATCCAGTATATTTGAAAAGCAAATCTTGTATTGGAAGAAAAAGGGAGGTCGGTTGAGTAACAGTAAAAAAACAGCGGTAAAACACACATCTGAAAAGAGATTCAGGTATACATTTGAAAAGAATTGGAGTCACAATATTGCCCACACCACATTGACTTAAGTTCTTTGATTAGGTATGTTATGGGGTTGCTGACTTCCCTCATTAAGAGAACTGGACAAATAATAGTGGTATTAGCACTAACATTTTATAATCTACTATCCCAAATCTTACAATTAGATACAAATATAACTTTTTATGACTTTTGCTACTGTAGAGAAAAAACCCATTTATATTTAGTGTCATCCCACATATTGTGTACTTACAGTTAAATATGCTTGTTTGCAATGACCCAGGAATTCACAACATGTAAGTACAAAAACTACCTCCTGTGGAGATCTGGCCTCAGGAAAAAAAGAACTTGATGCCAGTGTTTTGCTTGGCCCTCTCTTCCCGGTGACACCCTGTGCCTGCCTCTGCAGAGTTGCCTTCCTCAGATTTTTGTCCTTTCTTCTTATTCCTTCCTCAAGGCTGAGGGAAAATAGATATTTTGGATTAATGTAATGGGACCTGTTATATATGGTGGAGTTATAATGGTCCCATGTAATTGCTTTGAATTTGGGTTCTCTTTGAGGAAAGAGAAAATTAGCTCTTTCTCTTTAAAAAAAAAAAATCCAGTGGTCAGTCCTCCGACCGTCCCCATCTTAGTTGACATACCAGCATCTCTTGGCGCTGTTGCTCATTCCCTCCTCCCTGGAGCACTTTGTTCTCTTGGTTTCCAGGATGCCAAGCACTTTCCCCCCCTCCTTCTTCGCAAGCCCCCCCTCAGTTTCCTTTGCCTTCTATCTGCACTCGCTCTCTTGGTGAGCTCCTCGTGACTTGTGCTTTTAAATTCCATCCATACGCCAACAAACCAGCAACTCCCAAATTTATTTTCCCAGCCTGGACCTGGCCCCTCACCTTCAGCTACTCACTTGCTACGTCTGCATGAATGTCTCAAATCTTGAACTTAACATGTCTAACATTGAATTTCTGATCTTCTTCCTCTGAAATAACCCTAGTCTCCCAGTATCTCCCAAAGTTATTGCCATCTCAGCTAATGGCAACTCCATTTCAAACATGGAAGCCCAAAACCTATCCCAGGAAAGGTTTTTGTTTTGGGCTTCCCCCCGCATCATATCCATATCCCGTTTCCAGTCTGTCATGGCAGCTCTACTTTCACAATATATTGAGAGTGGAACAGCTTCCCACCCTCTCTGCTGACCGTGCCTTAGTCCAGGCCACCATTATTTCTCACCTGAGTTCCTGCAGGAGTTTCCTAGCTGGTGTCCCTGCTTGGGCCCTGGCCTGTCTTCAGTCTGTTCCCAGCATAGTAACGAGAGTGATCGTCTCAAAACAGGTAGTGTCATGCCATGCCTCGCTTCAGAACTCTGCAGGAACTCCTCCTTTCACAAAGAATAAAGAGGAGGGTCCTTTCTGTGGCCACAGGGGTGCTACGTGATTCCCCTTCCTCCTCGTTTCCCCGACCTTATCTCCTAATGCTTTCCTTTGGAGTTCCCTTTGCTGCCTCTTCAGAACCTTTCAGCTGAGCCTTCTGCCTCAGAAACTCTCCCTCAGCTACCTTCCCTAACGCTCCCACAGTACCTTCAGTGTTACCCTTAGTCCTGGCAACTGGACCCCTGTTGTCAGGAGACAGTTCTCTGTCGGTCTCTCAAGTTTCTGCGCAACTGGTCTTGTGAGCACAGGCATTCACAGCTAATTTTCCCTTGACGCTCTTTTCAAGGAGGTTTTGCATAGCAGGCAGCCTTGGAAGACAGAGACTGTCTCCCTTAGGGGCAGGTAGATTTACCGTCCGAGATAATAAAGATCAGGACTCCCTCTGGACCCCATGTCGTGCAGATTTGCTAGCAGCCCCTGTATAAAATCGGAGCATCCTAATCTCGGTGCTACTCTCGGAAACACATCCCACTGTGTAATCAGGCACCACTGGCCCTCAGCACGTCACCCTTGTGGAATTAGGGCTTAGGGAACTGGTGCAATGATGTTGCCATGGCTACTGCTATTGTTGTGAGTAATACATTTTCTTTTTTCTGTGACCCAGGAGTCTTGTATCTCCTGCCAACATCTATGAAACTGGCAGGCTAATTTGTTTGCTTGCAAGTGGGGCAAAATCCAACACTTCACAATTCTTGACACCTTTCCTGAGCCGTTAACTTTAGAGGACCCCATTTTAGCCTTCTGTGTGAGCCTTGTCTGGAATGAGTAGTCTATAGACCCACCTAGAACCTATGCCTCTTCTTCTAGACCGAGCTCTGGGTACCCGGGACTCCAGAATTCTCTGCCCAAACAGTCCTCAGTGTGTTACCAGGCTTGCCTGTGCCTTCCAAGAGTAGACCATGCTGCCAGTGTGAACATTCTTCATCCTGAGAGATGACGGGCAGGCTGCTCTTGGAGTTGGCAGTGGGAGTCGCTTGGACATACAGGCTAGGGTACTGGTTGTCAGTGTGATCCCTTGACCAGCATCATGGGCTTCACCTGGGAACTTATTAGAAGTGCAAATTCTTAAGCCCCGCTCTCGACCTACTGAATCAGAGACTTTGGAGGCGAGCCATCTGTGTTTTAAAATGCCCTCCGAATGATTCTGATGCACATTCTGTTTGAGAGTTCCGATATAAACTCACTGGGCTAGGTTTCCCCATGCACGTGCACAGGAGCCCCTGTTTGTGCTTGTGATGGACAGACCTCTAGGTGACCCCAGGTGATGAATGATTTCCAGTTTTCATACCCGTTTGGTCCTTCCACTGAGATTTCAGACGGGACCTGTGACTCGCTTCTAACAGCATGTGACAGACATGATGGGATGTTATCCTTTGATTATGTTACTTTAATAATACTCTGTCTTAGCAGACTGGAGTTGAGACTCTCCTGGTGGGTTGATGAAGGAAGCAGCTGTGTTAGACAAGCTCACGTGACCAGGAACTTTGGGCAGCTTCTAGAAACTGAGGGTGTTTTCTAGGACCTGAGGAAGGCAGCAAAAACCTAAGGCCTTCTGCTCTGTAGATGCCAGGAAATTATTCTGCCAACAACCTGAGTAAGACTTGAAGTGGATTCTCCCCAGTCAAACTTCTAGATGAGAGCGCTGGGCTTCCCTGGTGGCACAGTGGTTAAGAATCCGCCTGCCAGTGCAGGGGACACGGGTTTGAGCCCTGGTCCGGGAAGATCCCACATGCCGTGGAACAACTAGGCCCTTGCGCCACAACTACTGAGCCTGTGCTCTAGAGCCCACGAGGCACAACTACTGAGCCCGCGCGCCACAACTACTGAAGCCCACGCACCTAGAGCCTGTGCTCCGCAACAAGAGAGGCCACCGCAATGAGAAGCCCGTGCACCACAACGAAGAGTAGCCCCCGCTCGCTGCAACTAGAGAAAGCCCACATGCAGCAACCAAAAATAAATAAATAAATTAAAAAAAAAAAAAAAGGAAAAAAGAGAGTGTACTGTGGCTGACACCTGGGTTACAGCTTACTGCCCTGTGAGACCCTGAAAGAGGACCCAGCCAAGCTGTGCCCAGGTTTCTGACACACAGAAGCTCAGAGATAATAGAAGCATGTCATTTGAAGCAGCTAACTTCATGGTAACATGCCATGTGGCAGTTGGTAGCTAACATGGTGCAGGGTGTCTGCGGGAAGAGAGGACAGGCTGTGTGCCTGCTTTGCGCTCTTGCCGTGGGCCCTGCAAAGGTTAGTGATGATCATGTCGTCGTGGCCTCTTTACATGACACTTCACCCGACACCCTCACCACTCGCGCAGAGACACTTACTATTGATATTTCCCTAACCTGCTTTCCATTTCTCTTTTTAGCCGCTATTCCCCTCTCACATACTGTATATTTTACCTAATGTATTTTTTTTTCCTTGGCTTTTCCTACCCCTCCTAAAAGTAAGTTCACTGAGGCCAAAATATTTTACTATGTTCGTCAGTGCTCAATCTCCAGTACCTGGAGCTTACACATAATAGGGGTTCAATCAATATTTATTAAATGAATGAAGCAAGCTACAATCTTTTTGAGAGTCTACTGGTTCCTTGTTAGTGCTCCACTGAAATCAACTGGCTCTTTCTACTGACTCAGTTCAGTATTGGATAATTGCATGAATGGTAAAAAATAAATGTGAAGAAAATAGTTTGAAGCATAGTAGTTAAATAAATGAAAAAATGTGTTCCATTCCCTGCGACTTCCACCATAAAAAGAACAAACTGACCCAGGGTTTGCCATTCTTGCAAGACCAGAGTCCATCTACCAGTATCACCATGAAAGGTAACCCTTACTTTCTATCAGCAGGCCTCTTCTTTTTCTGTGGCAGACTGGCGACTTTGCGGTCAGTTTGTAGATGTGATCACGTGCTCACAGAAGGAATCCAGGAGGCAGAGAGAGTCCAGCTTCCCCACTGGTCTGTGCCCCATTTTCCTCTCTCCCTTCCCCTAACTACCAGGCTTTGCCAGCTCAGTCATTTGCCCCAAAGGACTCTCCACTTTGAGTCAGGCACATGGTCCAAAGGATATCTATAGACAGCCCTGGCTGCTTTCCCCAGTATAAATCTACATTTTTCCCTGGGTAGATGCTTTCTGTTGTTTCTGTCATCTGTCTCTTGATCAAACCCTTGGCTTTGAGATCATTATGCCTCACCTCTCAGGTCTGTTTACTCACCTCTTACATGAGGGGTTGGATCGGATGTCCTTTGAGGTACTGACTAGCTCGTTCCTGAAAGGCTCATTCAAGTCCTTTTATCCATGTTGCTTTCTAAAAATAAAAAAGTTGTGTATGTATCTATGTATATATGCACACGTATAAATGTGTGTGTATGTTTATATATATAGAGCTGCTGTTCCTATATGTATAAAACAACCATGATGGAACTATGCTTGCTTGCATTTCTATATGGAAAGTTTGCAATCAAGTTAGGTATTTTCATTTCCTAACGTAATTCCTAATATTTTAGTCTGGATACTGGTACTTCTCATTTAGAGATTGACTGTACACCCACATAAGCTGTTTCTCCAGGCTGAGAAGATGAGTGTGGTCATGTGGGGAGAAGTCAGGAGGAAGAAATAGAAGAAAGATAAAGGTTCTGTCAGATAAAGGAACTCTAGCCTACTGGTGGAGAGCACAGATGTTGTCACAGAGATTTGGATTCGTGTCCCAGTTCAGTCATTTTTTGGTTGTGTGACCTTTAACTTAACCAAGTCTCAGTTTGGTCATCTGCAAAACGGTGAGAGTTGTGGCCACCCAGTGGGTTTGGTGATGACTGAGGGAGATGATGCCCGTGAAGCCCTTGGGATGGTGCTTGGGTACTATTACAGTAATTAAAAGGAAAGGTGAGATGTATTTATTAAACAAATGTCATTTCTTTGTGAGCTTACCACCCTATTTTTATTGAAGCAGTTAGGTGTCAAGTTACTATGTTTAATGCATTCTTTTATCAGAAAATTCTTTGGATTTGGTACACCACCTACCACACGATTAAATATAGCTCTCTGGAGCTAAGGAAAGATGAGTAGGTTGAAGATAGAAATAAGTATATAAGTTGATGGAATTTGGACATCTGGCCAGCATGCAAAGTTCTTTTCTGAAGTATAAATTTTACCTACTAAAGCACACTGCAGTTTTGCTAACAAGAGGATATTTTATTTAATTTTTATTTTTATAAATTTATTTATTTATTTATTTATTTTTGGCTGCATTGGGTCTTCGTTGCTGGTGCGGGCTTTCTCTAGTTGCGGTGAGCCGGGGCTACTCTTCATTGTGGTGTGCGGGCTTCTCATGGTGGCTTCTCTTGTTGTGGAGCGCGGGCTTCAGTAGTTGTGGCACATGGGCTCAGCAGTTGTGGCTCACGGGCTCAGTAGTTGTGGCTCATGGGCTTAGTTGCTCCGCAGCATGTGGGATCTTCCCGGACCAGGGCTCGAACCTGTGTCCCCCGTATTGGCAGGCGGACACTTAACCACTGCGCCCCCAGGGAAGTCCCAAGAGGATATTTTAAATGATTGCTCTTTGGCTCCTTCTTTCTTTACTTGGGTAAAAGCTTAGAGATATGCAGGTATAACAAAGCAATGTTCATCGTTTGGACATGTTTTGAGGACGAACAGGTTAAATTTTTTGCTTTCCTTTCCATTGCTTCTCTCATAATAATTTAATAAATCATCGGGGTGGTGGGGAGTGCTGGCAGTGCTTATCTTTTCAGTTAGCTGATCTTATTTCTGATCTCTCGTGGCTTGGATGTTGATTATTACAGTGCAGCCTTGCTGAAGGAATGCAGAGCCTGTGGAGCAAGGTGTGTATTCTGGATGGCGGGCCTTTGAAGATCCCGGTTTCTGTTGCTTAGCAGCATGCTTGAGATTTCTGAATATTCTGTAAAGCTCCTAATGACAAATGCAGATTTCTGCTCTTGCTATTTCAGATGTTTCAAAAAATAAATAATGCACAAATGAAAACTATTTATGTATAAATATAAATATATAAGACCCCATCACAATCTATTCCCTTTACTCTACCTTCTTTTTCTTCATAGCACTATGGCATGTTATATTATGCATAACTATTTGTCTTCATTTTCTCCCAACTATCATTTAAGCTCCTTGAGGGCAGGGGCTTTGTCTCCTTTATTACCATATCCCCAGTGTCCAGAACAATGTCTGGCCCATGGAAAGCACTCTGTAAATATTTATGGAGGAAACGATGAATGAATGAATGAATAGAACTGAGTGGATAATGTCTTATGTAACCCCAGCAGGGTGTAATAGGGGATGAACATTTCAACTTTTATAAGAAATGAATAATTTTTTAAATTTTTTATTATAACTTCTCATAAAAGCTCTCCAGATTAAAGAAGTGCTAGAGTGATAGTAAGAATTCTCAGTATTCTTTCATTGTCACAGAATGTTTCCAAGATTGAAATGTTGAAGAAGATATTAAACTTAGGTGTTGGGGAGTCAACATAAAAATAGAAGCTGGGGTAGAACTAAGTTGCTCCTTTTAAGAAAACGAGAGTGAGAGGGCTGGGGAGAGGGTAAGGGAGAAATATGGGAAGCAGGGAGGGAAGGACCCACAAAGAGTGAGCCTTAGCAGGAGAAAAAGAAATACAGCAGGAGAGAAGAGGAGATGCCTGGAGGCTGAGGAGAGAAACTTAGGACAAGAGATGCTTCTAATGGTGCTTTCCCAGGAAATGCTATCATCACCTCTTAGTTTCCCCTGTGATATCTTTATTCAATATAGAATTTCACATTTTTTTCATAGAGTTTTGTTCGTGAGACAGCTCAAAAGAGAAGAGGTCATTGGACACCTGATGTATATTTTGCAAACAAAGAAATAGATATTCAGTTTCTCCCAATCTCCATTAAGCAAATATTGAGCAAATACTTAATAGTCTTCAGTATGAGATGTGCAAATGAACCGTGTGCTTTGGGTGCCCAGGTTTTTCTGACTGTCCTGGGGCGGAGGGTCCAACAGGGCAGAGGAGGGACGAGAAGGAGAGACTGCAGCCCAGTCCCTTGGGGATGCTTTACCTGAGCAGCTGGTTTTCAGTGCAGTCGAAAACCTTGGATCAGCAAACCTGTTCAAACTATTTTAACTGGACAAATGAAAGTCTCATTTATAGAAATAAAAGCTACAATAATTTGGTAGCATTTTCTTCTGTAATGTGCATGTGACCTGCTCTGCTTTCTATTTTGTAGAGATTTATGAGAAAATATGTCCATATTCTTTTTTTTTTTTGTGGTACGCGGGCCTCTCACTGTTGTGGACTCTCCCCGTTGCGGAGCACAGGCTCTGGACGCGCAGGCTCAGCGGCCATGGCTCACGGGCCCAGCCGCTCCGCGGCATGTGGGATCCTCCCGGACCGGGGCACGAACCCATGTCCCCTGCATCGGCAGGCGGACTCTCAACCACTGCGCCACCAGGGAAGCCCTGTCCATATTCTTATGTCCACTATTCTGCATGTTGCAAGAAGTTACTGAACTTGAAAAACACTTATTTCCTTCCCTGAATGTGCCACCTCCCCCAAGTCTTTGCTGATAACCTGTGAGGGTTTGAAATATTGATGAATGTGAGTCCATTTTTCTCCCATTTTCACTGACCTTTCACTGGAGAGTATTTTTAGCTTTGCTGAGAATTTAGAGAAGAGGAAACCTCTTACAGAAATATCAGATGATGTGGGTATTCTTTCTGTTTCATAGAACTCAAGATGAATTCTGTAAAATGAATACTTGAATCATGATTAGCCTTTTATACTAATAAAGTAGTAGAGTATAAGGTCATTTTAAAATAGGCTCCCAAGAAATAACTGTGTAATGTAAAAGCATATCTTTCTTCCCAAATCTAATCTTAATACAAGTAGATGTCATAATTTTGATAATCAAGTGTTTGTTTAGGTCCTGTGTAAATACTACCGTTGTGCTATGAAAATATCTCTGGCGTCCTAGCAGATACAGTAAAGGCTGCTACTAACACACTAGCTTTTTGAGCTATGCGATGTATTCATCAACACACTGGTGAAGTGCTCTCTTGGCCGCACTGGATGGCTTGCTCATCATTGGACGTTTTCCTGTCCCTTCGTTTTCCAAGCCCACTTTCTACTTCCCCATGTTAGACCCTCCATCAGGTGGTTTTGTCCGCCTGGAATGCTGGTTCCTCTCATTTCAACTTGTCAGATCCCATCCCGCTACTAATGAACTTCTGATCTTCTCCCTGGAGGTAATCCCCCTCTTCTGTCAACTTCCATGGCATTTGGAATCTGTTTTATGTCCTTAAGGAACAGCATCATAATTTAGAGTTGGGAGGGACTAATAAATGATCTCATACAGTCTCCTCATTTTGTGGCTGAAAACACTCCAAGAGATCTGGAGGGGGGATGGGGGCGTTGCCCCAGGCTAGTTTCTTATAAGTGGAGACACTAGAACAGAACACGGGTTTCCTTCCTGCCCCGCAGCCCTGTGATCCTGTCACGTGCAGCCTTCCACCTTCTGCAGCACATTGTGGTGATTTGTTCCTGTGTCTTGTTGAAAAGACTATGTGGAGGTTTATTTTTTCATTCAAACATTTTATTCATGACAGATTCAGAAAACTTACACTCTTAAGTTCAGCTTGCAAATCTTATTCTATTTATAAAATTAGCAAATGCTCATAATTACTCTTAAAGGAACTTTGAATAGTATGACAGTCAAATAGTATGACATACAAATTTAGCTCATATAGTCAATTTCATATTTGAGTACTTCAATTTTCTAGTTGACATCCTTCCCAATTACTTAAATCTTGTAAATCTAAAAATTAAATATGTAAATATAGTAAATCTAAAATTCTCTTAAATGTTCTAATATTACTTACAAACTTAGTAAGATTTCCACTTAAAAATCACATTTAAATCAATTTCCTAATTAAACACTTAAAATTGTAATTATAAACCTGATCGTCTCTCAATAGACGAAATTCTCTCAAACATAATATAAAATACCAAATACTCAGATGTCTTCCCACAAGTACCCCAGTTCTGTGGCTTTGGTTTTATTCATTTTTTCATTCATTCATTTCTTTGTGCAATAATTATCTAAAATATTTACACCTGAAACTAATATAATATTATAAACCATTTTACCTCAATAAAAAAAAGAAATCTAAAAAATAAGTGAATAAATAAATAAAATATCTATGTGCCAAGACATTGTTCTAGACTCCAGAAAAACACAAGCAAACAAAATGAAAATTTCTGCCCTCAGGAAGTTCATATTCTAGGGAAGAGGCAAATAGTAAACAACTTAAATTAATTGAAGATGTAGTATACTAGTTGTTGGTCAGTGCTAAAGAAAACAGTAAAGTGCTGAAGGTGGTGGGTGGAGTGATGGTTGTAGATGATTCTGCCTCTCTCTGGGATTGATACTCTGCACAGAGCCTTTAACTGAGCTTACTTTCCAGAAGAGAGACGTGGCTTTCTGAGTACACTTGAAGTTGCACAAGGAGAAGAGATTTGGGTTGGGACGCTGCCTGCATTCCCACTGGTGACCCTGGTGAATATTCTGAACTTATAATTGCTCTGTCCACAACTCCGTGACTTCTAAAGGGCAACCTGTAGCCCCACATGACTTGATTGGATTTCATTCTTTCTTTGCCTCTTACAAAATATAAACATTCTTTTCACCCAACCTTAAAGACCTTTGATGTCCCTCTGAAATCCTTCCTATTCTTCAGACCACTCAATCTTAACAGACGTACCTGACTGCATTCCAGCCATCCTTCATGGTTCTCTTCTGCAATTTGGACACAACTTCCCCAGTCGCTTGCCTGATCAACTTTAACTCTCCAGGCAACAGTGAACTTCAAGAGGAAAAACGCTGTGCCTTAGATCTCTTCCGTTTCTCGTTTATCACTGTGTTCTGTAGAACACAGAGGATTACCCAAGTAGACCCTTAGAAGACAGTGGATTACCCAAGTAGACCCTGTTGCTAAAGGCAGCAAGTATAGAGCTGCTCAAAGAAAGACAGGGTAGTCCCACTCAGCCTTCAGGTTAAAGGCAATTGCTCAGCGGCTGGACTCCCTGAAGTGTGAATAAGAATTATAATAATCCCCACATGCCTCAAAGACCTTTGTTAACTAAGAACCACTACAGGAATGCTAATTTTCCGTGGTATTCGTGGTTGAATGTTTATTCTGTAAATCCCTCAAAGCACTTCACAAGCAGATCGTCTTTTTCCCTTTCTATTTAGGCTTAGGATAATGCAAGTTGTACTATTGTTTTGTTTTCACAATGCTGATAATTTTATTGTATCTGGTATATATTGAAGGCACAAGTTTTTTTCCACAGGATAGCTTCAATGTAGCAGAATGATCTTTCATTTCTTTCTTTTCAGTGGTACTAACTTCTTTTTTCTAGTCCTTCAATTTACTTACTCTGAATGCCAGCGATCTTTTTTTGGACAGAAATGCTGAGAAGGCAGCTCTTATTTGACGTGAGTCTTTTCTGCTCTCGTGCATGATAGCATTGTTTGAGCATTCTAAGAAAAATTCGGAAATGGTTTTTAAGAGGGCTGTGTTGCTCTGGGGAGCAGCTTCTTAGAGGCAATCTGGTTAAGGGAGAGTGTTTGATAGCCATTTCAACAAGGAAAGTCACTTTCTACTGGTGTCTGAATGCACTTGAATCCACCACCAGGCAGAACTCCGATACCATCCTGATCCTACCTTTTCATCACCTCTAATCCATAGCTCTGGTTATTACTGTTCTTCTGTTGACGCTCTATCATGTGAATAATTATTCTGCTCAGAGTCTTGGTGAATCATCAGATGTCTCAGTTTCTTCTCTGTCTTTTCATAACTGCTGCACAAGCCCTGTTTTATTTTTGTGTAATTATTATTTCATCATATATGATGTCGTAAGCCATTTCGACTCTGTTATGGAGTGAAGGTGAAAGGGAGGGAAGGAAGGAAAAGAAAAGCAGGCTTGTATTATTAAGATTTCAAAGCTAGACATTTGAAAGTGAGTCTTTTCCCAGAGTTCCCTACCATCTGCTATGGTTAATCGACCAGTTAGTGCCAAGCATGGTTTAGAACTTCTCTAAATTGAGCAAAATTTCACTTTAACTTTGAAGGTCGTGACATTACCAACAAATTGGAATTTTCAAATTAAATGTGATACATAATTTTTAAGTAAATAAATAAATTCAGCATATGTATGTGTTATGTATTCAGCTTTTCTTTATCAGAGAATATAAAGGAGAGTGTGAATTACCCTATTCTGTAGAATTCAACTTATAATTGAAAACATGAGTGGGACTGTTTAACATCTATATAAAACACTGTTTCCTGTTTTTTCTAATGATACATTCAGGTATCAAAAATGTTTTCTATTTACTTGCTCAGAGTTCTTTTAAATAAAGAAACAGAATCCCACCAGTTTCCAGCTCTGGTGGCCCACAGAATGGCAGCCAAATGACTTGCTATTACCATAGCCCTTTATACTTGCTGAATGCTATTCAGTACATCTAATTGTGACTATTCACAGTACTTTCTGGTAGTGCGAAGGAGGCTGCCTGGTGTTGCTCTTGTGCAGGTTACAAAGGTAGAACCAGAAGAGGGGAAACAATGATGGCTTAAAGTAATCTTAGAAGTTGGGTTCAAGCCCACTGTTTGTTTTTCTCTTTAAGATTTAGAAAGGGTAAAGAATCTGATGGCAGTGAACCAAGCAGTGAACATGATGTCAAATTAATTGATTGATTTATATACTGGAGTGATTAATTTGTAGCAATGAGGTAACAAACCTGATAATACGTGATCTAAATGATTAGCATAAGTAGCAATGCCAAGACCAAAATTCAGGAAGACTAAGAGGCTGTAATATAAGACCTTCAGGAGGACTTAGGAATAAACAAGAGAACTACATAACAGACCTAAGAGACTCAAGAAACATATCGGCCACAGTACCAAAAGAGCTAACCATTGGGGACTTCAGCGATAGTGTCGAGGCAGACCAGCTATTTTACCTGATTATGTACATGCTATTTTCTAGAGAAAAAAAAGAGAGAGGAAACCAAACTGAGATTTAACCACATCATGGGATTTAAATATCAGACTAAGAATAGTTATAGGATTTGGGTGTTTTCCACTAGCACTGAGGACAGAACTAGATAGAGGCATATGATAACATTTGTTTACTGACAAGCATTTCCTGAGCATCTTCTGGGCGCTGAGTAATGTATAGATTCTGGGATACAGTGATGAACTAGGAGGGATGCTAAAATGTGTCAGCACAGATAACTGTGAACCTCCAGGCTTGATCTGTTTCCGTTGATGTGGTATGAGCCATAGATCTCTGGACAATTTCTCTCTTCTCTCAGTTTGTCAAAGGAGAGCTGGAGTGAGTTGTTATTAGGTGGTGCGCTGATTTCAGGGTCTGAGGAGTCTCTAGGACATTACAGAGATTCTGGGGCAGTTGGCTTTCATTCGGAATGTTGAGTTTGGACTGCCGCTCTCCTGGTGGCTCTTGTCTAGATCACCCCTTCGGGGCGGTTCTTATGGGCAAGGCTAACTCTAGGATACTTCTGACTTTACAGAGGCACTGCTATGCTCCTCTGCAGCTGTACTTTCTAGAAACCAGTTAAGCATATAATGACCAAGAGTCCCTAGGAAGGCAGATAGGCATAGGTGCTGAGTCAATGCTGGGAGGACTTTATTAAGCCAGTAGCTGTAAATGTGTGTTACTTGGCTGGACCTCGTACAAAGCAGTTTAAACAGCATCTAAGGCAGATGTGCAAAGCACACAGGCACAGGGGAAGTATGGAAACCCTGAACAAACGCACAGCGCTGTGGCGTTTTTTTTTCTAGTTTTATTTTTTTTAACGTCTTTATTGGAGTATAATTGCTTTACACTGGTGTGTTAGTTTCTGCCTTATAGCAAAGTGAATCAGCTATACATATATCCCCATATCTCCTCCCTCTTGCGTCTCCCTCCCACCCTCCCTATCCCACCCCTCTAGGTGGTCACAAAGCACCGAGCTGATCTCCCTGTGCTATGTGGCTGCTTCCCATTAGCTATCTAAGCCCAAGTTGTTTTTCAGGATTCATGAGCTGAGGTCGTAAGCAAAGTGTAGGAGTTACGCTTTTAGATCTGTGAGGTGGAGAGCAGTGGCTGCCTCTGTATAGGCAGTCAGGAGAGGATTGCCTGCCGAGGGGGTGGTTCTGAGAGGTGGTTGAAGGTAGAAAGGGAGGGAACCTGCCATTTGGATGGATGATGACATTCCAGGCTCTGGATGCAGCTTCTTAAAGGAGCTGTTGCTTTTGGAGTCCATGGAAAGAAGAAGACATTAAATTAATTTGGCTGAGAACAGCTGAGGGAGTCAGGATGTTATGAGCACTGGCTTGGCTGTCAGACATCATCATCCCTACCATTTCCTCACCTCTGGACCCTGGACCACTGCTCAGAGCATTGCCATATAAGATCCCATTTCATGTTCATCAAAATATAGCTAAGCAGTAGGTGACAGCATCTTCATTTTGCAGATTAATAAATGGAGGCCTGGAGAGTTTAAGTAATTTGCACACCAAGTACTCAAACAATTACTCTGTGTGTGTGTGTTTATATACCACGTTGGAATACACACACACACACACACACACACACACACACACACACACACACACACGGTGGGGATTAAGCATGCAAGGCATGTTATTTTGAGTACTTCATGCCAGTCACTGTGTTATAAACTCTGAGGACAGCCAAAGAGACAACTTCCCCTTCTTTGAGGAATTTCCAATAGAGCCAATCCTTATACAGTAAACAAAAATGAAAAGAAAATGGGAATGAAAAATGGGAATGAAAGCAGCATGAAGGTGCATATGCAACACTGAAGCATCCAGAAGGTTCAAGGTGGCCAGCCTGGATCAGAACTATATAGGAGAACTTCTTGGAGGGGTGAGCTTGGAGCTAGGTTTTGTATTTAGGAGTGATAGGATATAAGTATTTGAAAGAAGCATAGATGGATGAAGAGTGCCTACTGAAGGGCCTTGAACAGAAGAAGGGTTGATGTTGTTGTTATTTCTTTGTATGACTCCACTGGAAGATCGTAAGGGAAGGACGTTTAATGAAAACAATGAACAAAGCATCACTGGATTGTATGAGAATGAAACTGGAAAATATTTATAAAACCTGTGAAACTTGTGAAGGTGACTATATGAGCCAGGGATCAAGTTTTAGCAGTTGTTTTTCCTGCAGAGCCTAATCCCTGGCAACTTGGTTGACACTCAGATGTTGATTAAATGTAAATAAATCATGATAGTGATTGGGAATGTGTAATATGAGCTAAATAAGGAGTCTTGACGTAGAAGAGACATACTGAAAGGGAAACTGTCTTAAACCAAATGTACTTAATTATTATCTCAGTAAAATCTGGGAGTCCTTTGGGGAGGAAGGGGGCATGTCATTTAGAGTCCAACGGCAGAGGACAGAATGCACCCATCCATTTTAAACAGGAAGGAATTTGTTACAGAGCCCTGTTAAAAGGCCACAGAATCATAGTGGCCAAAGGAGTAGACTCCAGACTCAGCTTTCAGGAAAAACTCTTAAAGCTACTCCCAGAACTGGGGCCCCATATTGCTGCTGCCACAGCTACTATTAAGAAGCATTTGGAATCAGGAAGCCACTGCCATCGGGACCTGCTGCCACCAAGCTGCCGTTCCTGCCATTGGCTTCAGAACTGAGCTACACCTGCTCCTGTCTGCACCGGCAAAATGGATGGCTCACATCGTGAAGCTGGTGGGGGGCAAACACTGGGACCTCAGCCACAGGAAGCCGATGCCTCCAAGACTGTGCTTGGCTGCAGGAAGAGCAGAAACGGCTGAAGTGAGTCTTCTACCTCTGCTCTCACAGATCTCCTGGGAAAACCTCTGGCTGACCAAACCAAAGTCACATGAGGCCCTCCGGCGTCATCCAAGGAGGCCAGCTTCTGGGACTTTGCAGTAGAGGCGGGCATATCCACAGAGAGAAGAATGCAAGCTCTCGCCTTACAGGGACAAAGGAGAAAGTGATGTAGGATTAATGGATCTGGAAGGAAGCAATAGTTGGCTTTGTATAAGATCGCCAACATTCGATTTTGTCTGATTACCAGTATTAGGCATTTTGTTTTCAGAAGATTTTAGTACCACTATTTGTGAAGGAAAGGCAACAACTTATAGAATTGAGAAGAGTAGTAGAAATTTCAAATTAACAAGAGAAAAAGGAATGAACAGAAAGTCTACCAAGCCAGCAAAATAACAAAGAAAAAAAGAGGAGAAAACAAACTAAATCGTAACTATAAAATTTAAAAAATCAAGTATACCATTGTTACATTACAGTGTAAAAGATCTAAATAAAGAGACTGTTGCGATAAAAATAAAAGCATGGAGAAAAGTTGCTACAAGAAATATACTTAAGCAATGTTTTGTAAGGTTGAGGGAAGAAGGGGTTAGGCAAAAATATACAAGGCAAAGAGCAAACAAAATAAAAGCATGAGGAACAATATTTGTATTGGAAGGAAAGCACAAAACAATAAAAGAGTCACACTTTGTGATGTCATAATCTTCTATGCCCAAATGGCATAGCAACTAGAAATGCATAATCAAAAGCTATCACAATTGCATGGATAACTGTTTAATAATTCAGTTTTATAGTGATGTATTTTAATGAGGAGATAGTAGATAATAGGTAAAGACAAAAGGGCCTTGGGTGATTCCATTAAGTTGACTTGATAGGATATATTATGGAACTTTCTATAGAACTTCATGTTCTTTCCCTAACTCTCTTGGTGCCATGAAACATGGGGAAGGTTAGTGAAGTACTTGGCCCAAAAAAGAGCTTAAAAATTTCAGAACAGCTTTTACAGACCACATACTTTTTTTACGTTGAAAATGAGGAATTTATTACATGCTCTGACAGTAACATTATCTTTTTAGCTTATGTGGAATGGGATTTTTTTTTTTTTTTTACTTTTTTGAAGTTTAGTTAATTAACAATGTTGTGTTAGTTTAAGGTGTACAGCAAAGTGAGTCAGTTATATATTCTTTTTCAGATTCTTTTCCATTATAGATTATTATAAAATATTGAATATAGTTCCCTGTGCTTGTTGTTTATCTATTTTATATATCATTATGTGTATATGTTAATCCCAAACTCCTATTTTATCCCCCCCATCCTCCTTCATAACCATAAGTTTATTTTCTGTCTGTGAGTCTGTTTCTGTTTTGTAAATAAGTTCATTTATGTCATTTTTTTAGATTCCACATGTAAGTGATATCATATGATATTTGGCTGACTTACTTCACTCACTATAATTTCTAGGTCCATCCATGTTCCTGCAAATGACATTATTTCATTCTTTTTGATGGCTGAGTAATATTCCACTGTATATATACACACTACATCTTCTTTATCCATTCATCTGTCGATGGACATTTAGGTTGCTTCCATGTCTTGGCTATTGTAAATAATGCTGTGGACATTGGGGTGCATATATCTTTTCAAATTAGAGTTTTCTGTGGATACACACCCAGGAACTGGGATTGCAGGATCATATGGTAACTCTATTTTTAGTTTTTTAAGGAACCTCCATACTGTTCTCCATAGTGGCTGCACCAGTTTACATTTCCACAACAGTGTAGGAGGGTTCCTTTTTCTCCACATCCTCTCCAGAATTTATTATTTGTAGACTTTTTAATGATGGCCATTCTGACAGGTGTGAGGTGATACCTCATTTTAGTTTTGATTTGCATTTCTCTAATAATTAGTGGTATTGAGCATCTTTTCATGTGCCTGTTGGTCATCTGTATGTCTTCTTTGGAGAAATGGCTATTTAGGTCTTCTATCCATTTTTTATTGGGTTGTTTGTGTTTTTTTGATATTAAGCCGTATGAGCTGTTTGTTTATTTTGGAACTTAATCCCTTGTCTGTAGCATCATTTGCAGATATTTTCTCCCTTTCCAAAGGTTGTCTTTTTGTTTATGGTTTCCTTTGCTGTGCAAAAGCTTTTAAGTTTAATTAGGTCCCATTTGTTTATTTATGTTTTTATTTTCATTACTCTAGGAGGCAGATCCAGTAAAACATTGCTGCGACTTATGTCAAAGGGTGTTCTGCCTATGTTTTCCTCTAAGAGTTTTATAGTATATGGTCTTACATTTAGGTCTCTAATCCATTTTGAGTTTATTTTTATATATGGTGTTAGAGAATGTTCTGATTTCATTCTTTTACATGTAGCTGTTCAGTTTTCCCAGCACCACTTATTGAAGAGACTGTGTTTTCTCCACTGAATACTGTTTCCCCCTTTGTCATAGATTAATTGATCATAGGTTCATTGGTTTATTTGGGGCTTTCTATCCTGTTCCATTGATCTATATGTCTGTTTTTATGCCAGTACCATACTGTTTTGATTACTGCAGCTTTGTAGTATAGTGTGAAGTCAGGGAGTATGATCCCTCCAGCTCCATTCTTCTTTCTCAAGATTGTTTTGGCTATTCAGGGTCTTTTGTGTTTCCATACAGATTTAAAGTGTTTTTGTTCTAGCTCTGTAAAAAATGCCATTGGTACTTTGTTAGGGATTGCATTGAATCTGCAGATTGCCTTGGGTAGTATGGTCATTTTACCAATATTGATTCTTCCAATCCAAGAACACGGTATATATTTCTATCTGTTTGTATCATATTCAGTTTCTTTCATCAGCAGCTTACAGTTTTCAGAGTACAGGTCTTTTGCCTCTTTAGGTAGGTTTATTCCTGGGTATTTTATTCTTTTTGATGCGATGGTAAATGGGATTGTTTCCTTAATTTCTCTTTCTGACATTTTGTTGTTAGTGTATGACAGACCACATTTTTTATTGTCCAACGAAATTAGAAATAAATATCAAAATATAACCCCAAATTTTTAGAAATTTGGAAATAAACATACTTGGGCCAGAGAAAAAAATCAAAATGAATTCTGAACTGTCTAGAAAACAATGAAAAGGAAAACACTCCAAAATCTATGAGATACAAAGTAACCACAAATAATAAAAGTTAATACTTAAGAAATTAGAAAAAACACACTAAAAGAAGAGAGAATTTTAAAAGATGGAAACAGAAATGAATGAAAACAGCAACAACAAAAATAGTAGAAAGGGTAAATCAAAAGTTAATATTTGCAAAGATACACACCCCTTGAGAGCCTATTTCCAGAGAAAAAGAGAGCAAAGTTAGAAGTAAAAAAAGAAACAAAACTAAAATATTGAAGAAATTTTAGAAGCTGAAGAATACCACATATAACTTTTTGGAAACTAAATTTTAAACCTAGAGCAGGGATCTGCAAACTTTTTTTTTCTTCCTTTTCTTTTATTGAGGTTACCTTGGTTTACAACATTATATAAGTTTCACGTGTACAACATTGTATTTCTACTTCTGTATACACTACAGTGTGCTCACCACGAAAATTTAGTTTCTATCCATCACCATACAGTTGACCCCCTTTACCCATTTCACCATCTCCCTCCCTCTTCCCTTCTGGTAATCACTACTCTGTATCTACATGTTTGTTTTGGTTTGTTCATTTATTTTGGTTTTTGCCTGTGAACTTTTTCTATAAAGGGACATACAGTAAATATTTTAGGTTTTGTAGGTCATATGGTCTCTGTCACAACTATTCTGTCACAGTAGCACAAAAGGAGCTACAAACATTATAAAAACAAATGGGCATGGCTATGATCCAATACAACTTTATTTACAAAAATGGACAATGGGCCAGATTTGGCCTGCAAGCCATAGTTTGCTGACCCCTGAACCAGAGGAAGTATAGCAAAATATAAACTACCAAAATTAATCCAAGGAGAATTGAAAACTTTAATAGATTAATTAATAACTGTATTTCATATAAGTCCATTTAAAGTTCCAGTATAGATAAGATATTTTGGAATTGGACAAATGCTCTTAAGAGTCGCTATAAAGAAAAAATATGTGAGATTAGACAAGGCATTATGATAACGACAGCTAAGTGTGGGAGGGAGTTGCCTTATGGACTTTTTCTTTTTTAAAATATTACTACTTTATTTTATTTTTATTTATTTATTTTTTTTCTTTTGACTGCGTTGGGTCTTTGCTGCACACGGGCTTTCTCTCGTTGCGGCGAGCTGGGGCTACTCTTTGTTACGGTGCACACGGTCATTGCGGTGGCTTCTCTTGTTGTGGAGCATGGGCTCTAGGCGTGAAGGTTTCGGTAGTTGTGGCATGTGGGCTCAGTAGTTGTGGCTTGCGGGATCTAGAGTGCAGGCTTAGTAGTTGTGGTGCACAGGCTTAGTTGCTCCGCGGCATGTGGGATCTTCCCCTACCAGGGATTGAACCTGTGTCCCCTGCATTGGCAGGTGGATTCTTAACCACTGCACCACCAGGGAAGTCCCACCTTATGTACTATTAATACATACCCTAAAGTCACTCTAAACAGCATGGTAATGCCAACATAGATAAGTACCACAAAATGGAGTCCAGAATGGATCTTAGAATATTCTGGAATTTAATGGAAAATATTTAATAACAAAGTCCTAGTACAATTGACTATTTGAAAAAAATAAAGTCAGACTCTTATTCTATGCCTTAAAAAATTAATTGTACATAGATTAAAATCTTTACTGTAAAAAAATGCAAATATTCAAAGAAAAGTGACATGGCTACGTACCATGTAATGACTGGGGAGACTGTTTTTACTAAGAAAGGAAACACAGAAAAGAAAAATAATAAACATTTTATCCTACATAAAATTTTAAAGTATTTACATCACAAAAAGTATTATCAAATTCCATCAGCAAATAATAGGTGGGAGAAAAAATTTCATCACATATAGCAGTTAATGGATTAATATCAATAAAGTATAAAAAAATCTAATACTTTGATATATCAGTAGAAAATAGGCAAATTATTTGAATGGACAGTTTACAGAAAAGCAAAGGCAGTTGGCTGACAGCATATGAAAAGATGCTTAAATTAATATACAAATGCAGATTTGAGTAATGATATGATATTGTGTTATATACTTTGGATAGGTAAAAGTTAAAAGTGTGATAACTCCAGTAACTGAGAAGGATGGAGGAAAGGAATACTTTCATATGCTGCTGGTTGAAATGTGAATTGCTTCAGTCTTTTTGGAAAACAATCGGGCAACATCTATTAAAATTTAAATTCTTCTCTTGAAATTTTTTGGAACTAAAACTACCTTGTGTAATAATACACGCACTGATACTCATTGCCACACTGATTATAGTAGGCCCTTCCCCATCCAGAAAAAAGTGAAGTAAATAAGTGTCCATCGAAGGGGCAATGCTTGAATACATATAGCATTTGCTTATCATGGAATAGTCACCAGTCCCTTAAAACAATTAGCTATAGCTATACCATTTAGCATGTATATTCATGGTGAATTGTTAAATAAGAATAGCGAGAGACAGAGGAGTATATAAATATGATGCTATTTTTCTCAAACAGTGGCAAAAAAAAGTGCATGTGTATGTGTAATTAGATATTTGTACATGTACACACACACATACATACACACATTGCCAGAGAATAAACAAAGTCTTGTGTTATCTCAAATCCAGAAACTGTCAGATGAACTTTTATTTTTATACCTCCTCATTTACCGAGGATTTTTTTTTTTTTTTTTTTTTTTTTTTTTTTTTGAGGTACGCGGGCCTCTCACTGTTGTGGGCTCTCCCGTTGCGGAGCACAGGCTCCGGACATGCAGGCCCAGTGACCATGGCTCCGCGGCATGTGGGATCTTCCCGGACCAGGACACGAACCCGTGTCCCCTGCATCGGCAGGTGGACTCTCAACCACTGTGCCACCAGGGAAGCCCTACCGAGGATTTTTATGGTGTTAAGGCATAAAGGTTTTTACCTGGGATTCGGAAGGAGGAGTAAGGGAGCATTTCACCTTTAAGAATAACTAATAGAGATCTTGTTTGGGAAGTTTCTGTTGAGAAGGTGGCCAGGTTTTATGGCATCACCTGCTGAATAAGATATCCCATAGTTATCCAAGCGTATTGTACATTCTGCCAAAGCCTTCACAGCTGGGTAGGTTTCAGACAAGTTACCATAGCAGAGAACACTAGTGACTCCAGTGGAAACTTTACAGTGACTTTCTCCTCTGTCAACTTGTTATCTAAGTGGAAGGACAAATTTTTATCCTTCAGTGGATCTTCTTCCTGTAGTAAGTGTGATATTTTTAGACATAATGCTATTATTGCGCACTTAATAGACTATACTATAGTATAAACATAACTTTTATATGCCCTGGGAAACGAAAAAATTTTTATTACTCACTTTATTGTGACACTCGCCTTACTTAGGTGGTCTGGAACTAAACCACAATTCTCCGAGGTATACCGCAGAGAACAATAAAGGTAAAGCAAACATCTTAAAAGTATCCATAAAGAGAACACAGATTAACTACAAAGAAAAAAATTGATGGCGGGCATCTTTTTTTTTTTAATTTTTTAAAATTTATTTAATTATTTATTTAGTTTTTGGGTCTGCATTGGGTCTAAATTGTTGTGCTCGGGCTTTCTCTAGTTGTGGCGAGCGGGGGCTACTCTTCATTGCGGTGCACAGTCTTCTCATTGTGGTGGCTTCTCTTGTTGCAGAGCATGGGCTCTAGGCGCGTGAGCTTCAGTAGTTGTGGTGCGCGGGCTTAGTTGCTCTGTGTCATGTGGGATCTTCCTGGACCAGGGCTCAAACCCGTGTCCCCTGCATTGGCAGGCAGGTTCTTAACCACTGGATGGCGGGCATCTTATAAGCAACGGAGGCCAGAATGCGGCAGAGAATATTGAAAACCAGAAATGTACCCATAGCCAATATTTTAGTGGGAAAAAATGATTTTAGTGCCAATAAGCCATCATTAAAGTTACTTCTAAAGGAAGTATAAGAAGGAGAAGAAGAAGAGGAAGAAGGAGGAGGAGAAGAAGATACAAGAAATAATTCTGAAAAATAAATCAGTATAGGTAAGGAAATCCAAATGAAAATTGACTGTTTAGAAAAATGGAACATTTAGGTTTAAAAAGACAGAACTAAAAATTTGAGCTTTTATAAATACGTAAAAGGAAGAGGGATTATGTTCAGCATTTTATAATTTTTAAGGAGAGTGCAGAAATATTGTTAAACTTTGGACTTTTAAGTATATATTTTTAAGTATGAGTGTCAAGATCCTCTAGTAATCAATAATAGAACAAAACTAGAGGACATAGCTCTCAATGTAATAGAGGAAAAACCGGAATTAAACACAGCAATTCATTCGAAAAGAAAGGAAATAATATGGGAAAATCATAAGGAAGAAAGTCCAAAATATTCTGCTCAAGGAAGGCCAATGGTTGTTTGTCAGTAATTTCTAGCCCATCTCAGATGTCACAGGTCCTCACAGCAAGAGCCTGGAAACCAAGGCACTGTGAAGTGATTTCTTCTCACACTTTCACTACAGCAGCCAGAAAATATAAGGCAACTGAAATATTCCAACAAGAGCCTTGGGTATAGGGTGTCAACAGATTTCCTGGAAGGGGACAGTGGGGGACTATACGCTCCATGATGTCACAACCAGTAGCCTCAGGAAATGGCCTGAATCCACCCCCTGCAAATGCTGGTATTACCTCTACTGTTCATGTTTAGTATGTGATCTTGGGGTGATTTGGTTAGGCATGCACCTGTGATGGTTTTCTTTATGAAATGCTCCTCTTTATCTCATGACTGGTTTTTACCTTGACTATAATCTTGCCTTCTATTATTATTATTTTCAGCTGTCTATTTTTATTTGTTTTTGTTTGTTTTCACTATTTACCTCCATCTGGTATACCATTTCACATACTTTTATCTTTGACCTCCTCCAACTCACATAGTTTTTAGATAGTTTTATGCAGGTGTAGTTGGGTTGTGCTTTATGATCTCTTTGGAGAAATTTTTCTCTTGAGGCAAATTTATCCCATTTTATTTACTAACATGACAGACAGGAGAAAATATTTGCAAACGAAGCAACTGACGAAGGATTAATCTCCAAAATATACAAACAGCTCATGCAGCTCAATATCAAAAAACCAAACCGATCAAAAAATGGGTGGAAGACCTAAATAGACTTTTCTCCAAAGAAGACAAACAGATGGCCAAGAGGCACATGAAAAGATGCTCAACATCACTAATTATTAGAGAAATGTAAATCAAAACTACAATGAGGTGTCACCTCACACCGGTCAGAATGGCCATCATCACAAAATCTACAAACAATAAATGCTGGAGAGGGTGTGGAGAAAAGGGAACCCTTTTGCACTGTTGGTGGGAATGTAAATTGATACAACCACTATGGAGAACAGTATGGAGTTTCCTCAAAAAAAAAAAAAAAATAGAACTACCATATGACCCAGCAATTCCACTAGTGGGCATATATGCAGAGAAAACCATAATTCAAAAAGACACATGCACCCCAATGTTCATTGCAGCACTATTTACAATAGCCAGGACACGGAAGCAACCTAAATGTCCATAACAGGGGAATGGATAAAGAAGATGTGATACATATATACAACGGAATATTACTCAGCCATAAAAAGGAACAAAATTGGGTCATTTGTAGAGATGTGAATGAACCTAGAGACTGTCAAACAGAGTGAAGTAAGTGAGAAAGAGAAAAACAAATATCACATATTAATGCATATATGTGGAATCTAAAAAATGGTATAGATGATCTTATTTGCAAAGCTGAAATAAAGACAGATGTGGAGAAAACTTATGGGTACCAAGCGGGGAGGGGTGGGATGAATTGGGAGATTGGGATTGACATATATACGCTATTGATACTATGTATAAAATAGATAACTAATGGGAACCTACTGTGTAGCACAGGGAACTCTACTCAGTGCTCTGTGGTGACCTAAATGGGAAGGAAGTCCATAAACGAGGAGATATATGTATATGTGTAGCTGATTCACTTTGCTGTACGGCAGAAACTAATACAACATTGTAAATCAACTATATTTAAGTAAAATAGATTTTTAAAAAAGAACAAATTATAAAAACAAAGAAGAAAAATATAGAAATATATAGAAAACAAAGGACTTTAAACAGAAATCATCAAACAGATAAAAGGAATAAAACTAATGCATCTGTCATATTACTAGGCTACTTTGTTTTATTTCATTTAAAAAATGCTGGTCACAGCCCATTAAGTTGACTTAGTGATCCACTAAATGGGGTAGTGACCTACAGTTTGAAAAAAATACTGCATTAGAAGATTCCTATCAAGCTGCGTGCATGGCATTCCACGGTCAGAAGATTTCCACTGGGCTGTCAAGGCAGTGACTCAGTGAGGTCAAATCCAGACCTAGGCTTGCTTTGCCTTATTGAGTATATGCCAGTAAGGCCAGCTTATGTGGAAGACATTCAGGGAGCAGGTTCCTTAAGATAGTTTTCAGTCTTAGGCAAAGCATTGTGATACTTTTAGAGAATTAGCTTAAAATGGGAGCAAATACTTTTTTTCCTGCTGTGGTAGATGCCTTAGGTAATGATTTTTCTCCAGCGGTTGGGTCTGTCATAAGAATGTGGGTTGTCTTGGTGTAAATAGAAGGCATCTCAGTTGATTTCACCTCTGCCCTAAACATTCTTAGATTATCTTTTCCACTTAGGCTTTAAAATTATATGCTCAAATGGAAAGAAAAGAATTTCCAAACCATTCCTAAATGAAGCATTCCTAAATGACGAAGAGAGAGACTGAATGTCCTCTTCCAGGTTCCATCAAAATATGGACTTAATTATTTTTAATTTCAGAAGGAAATGGTGAAGGGATAATGATGCGTTCCAAACTGGGTGAATAATAGTCTTTCTTCTAACTGTAACAGTGTAGAGGAACCTACCCACTATCAAATATCATGGTGCAGCATTGTAGATGCCCAAGAACAGCAGTATTTCCCATTTGGCTGGCTATTCTTACATGTAGTTTGTCAAAATAGAAAAACAGGGTGCAGATATCCTAAGTATAAAGCCAGACATTCTCTGAGTGTGTCTTTCTCCCTAACATCTGAGGAGAGAGAGAGCTCAGAGCAAAGGAAGAAATGAACAACTGTAGGACATCGAAGTCCTCACTGGCCTTCTGATACTTGACTTTTCTCTCTCCTTCTTCTGCTCACTGGACACCTACATACCTTGTCATTATGAACTATTACTAGTTTTTAAAAGGTAAGTTCAAGAAAAATAAAAAGAACCAATATTCACACGGTATAATAACATGTGGAACTTCCTATTCAAGGCACAAACTAGAATCATAAAAAATTTGAACAGAATTATGAATGAAGGACCTGAAATAGCTACTACACAGCCATCAAGCTCTCTTGATCATGTTGTTGGAGAAACCTGTCCTCTCATCATTATTCCCTCAGGGCCTCTGTTGCAGGAGAGTAGTGGGGGGTAGGGGGGTTGAGGATGACTTTGACTCCAGGTGGAAATTGGTATTCTCCTGATGAACTGGGCTAGCACTCAGGACACCAGACATTTAGCTCCAGGCATGTGACTATCACCTGGCCATGTTGACACCTGCCCTTAATGCCAAGGGTTTCAGAACCAGCATCATGAAGTTCGTCTGGGTTAATCCATAGCAATACAAATTTTGAGAAAAAAGGAAAATCCTTATTTTCCTTATCTGCAAGTGCCTCAGCAGGATCCCAAAATGTACATGCTAGTAACTTGCAACGTAATCTACTAAGGGGAGGAGAAATAGACATGCAGATGTGACTTACGCAGACTTTGTCCCCATAATGGAAAAACACCTGCTATGACATCACCTGGCCACCAGGGGATGTGCTGCTAGCACCTCATGGGAAAGAAGAAGGGGTTGGGTTTGTTTTGTTTTGTTTTTTAAGTACAGCAGCACCTCATAAGGGAGTCTTCCTGCTGTCTGCCCATCTTCAGTTCTAAGGAAGTAAGCATTGATTTTTCTCCCCTTGGTTAACTTACCAGCTAGGTTTAAGTCCACTTTTCTGAGAGTTAATAAGAACTCAGAGAGAAAAGAGAATATTAGCCATGGTTCCAAACACCAGCCAAGGGCTTTACCACGGTGGTCCGCTTTGGTGGTGGGCCTGAGTCTGCACTGACCCCTGTGGGACTCGCCTCCCCCGTGCTCTGCACTGGACCCGCACACATACCTTACTGATAAAGTCAGGCCCATGTGTGGCCACTCCAGTGAGAGCTGGTTCTGTCACAAGTGTCCCACCTGATTTCTTGAAAGATTTTATTAGCATCCATGTCTTCCCTGGCAAGCATTCAATTATAAGGGCACTGACAGAGCAGTTCAGCTCTGTAATCATTGCTAACATCTCTTCATTATCCTTATGTGTTAAACATTGTACCCAAGAGTTTACATAACTTAATCTCATTTAATCTTCCAGACAACTTTTTGAGGTAGTTACTATTATTTTCTGTATTTTACAGATGAGGAAAGTGAAGCTTAGAGAAGCTGAGTGAGATAGCCAGGATTGCTCAGCTAATAATTGTGTTGCCAAGACTAGATTCAGGCCCATCTTATTCCAAAAGAGACATTCTTAAGTTATATTGCGATTCTCAGTATAGAGGGTGGAGACTGGGGCTACGACCTGTCCCCGGTGGGGTAGGGCAGAAGGACTTAGTGAATTTGTTTTCAAGCTGCTTGTGTTTATATTCTCCCTTCCCATGTCCCTCCTCACTCCTCTCTGCTCCCCTCCTTTTTCCTATTCTGATGTACTTTCCTGGGTAGACAGAATAGGGGAGTGCCTATCCTCACCATTGCCACTCACTGCCACACTGAGTACTGTTCCTGAAGGCTATGCTACAGCCCTTAGGGGCACCGTGATGGAATATAGCTGAGAACCAGTGGGCTGAAGGAAGGCTAACAAATCCGCAAGCAATTTTTCTGTGGCTTTCAGTGTGAGGCGTTCTCGCTGTGACGGCATAGCTTCAGGGGGCGCACACAGCAGCAGAGTGCTAAGGCAGGCTGGAAAATAGCCTCTCTGGATATGAGAATTGTATGTATATCAAAAGCAGGAAACATGTATATAAAGTGCATATACACATGGAAAACATACATATGCAAAACATATACATGAAAAATACATACATATATGAGAAAATAGATATGCACATATATTTTATATATGAATCTATATACCTAGGTATAGATATTGATGTGTATGTGTTGGACTCTAGGTTTGTGTTTCCTCCTCTCCCAATTCCAGCATCAACCTTAGTAAGGGTGCAAAGCTGTGATATGTTCATTGCGGAGCAGTTCTCCTTGGAGACTTGCAAGACTGAGCTGGGGAGTTGGTGGGGTTGAAGGCCACGCCCAGGCCTTCAAGGATCTCACAACCCAAAGGACTTTTTTTCTTGAGGATAATACTGACAGTTCTATTTATAGATCCATTCTTTTAGATCGTCAAGATTTAGACAGCCAGAGAATTCTGTGGAAAAGTCTTCTGAAAAGTAAAAGAATTAAAAAATGAATACAGGGACTTTCCTGGCGGTCCAGTGGTTAAGACTTCACCTTCCAACGCAAGGGGTGCAGGTTTGATCCCTGGTCGGGGAGCTAATATCCCACATGCCTGCGGCCAAGGAACCAAAACATAAAACAGAAGCAATGTTGTAACAAATTCAATAAAGGCTTTAAAGATGGTCCACGTGAAAAAAAAAAAAATCTAAAAAACCCCCCCAAAAAACCCAGAAAACGAATACTAAGGCTCCATGCCTTTTAGTCCCTAAGAGCTGACTAGGACCACCTTTGGAATTCAAGCTTATTTACTCAATTAATGATTAATATTGAGTGCGACTTTTTTGTTTCCCTTGGCAACGTCTAGTTTGCAATCAATTAGAAGTGGCAGTTCACAACAGGGAAAAGTCTGGAAGAAACAGGGATAGATCTGGAAGCTCAGCATTTCTGGGTTTTCTGTTTAAGGATGAAAGGGCCATTCATAATTCAGCAGCCCCTGAGGTCATCCATGAGCACATCATAGCATCAGGAAAGTCGTGTTTTCTTCCTTAAGCACATCCTATCACTCCTCTGCTCAACCTGTGCTTCTCTTTTCCTCTCGTGCCTCCAGTCTCCTTTCCATCTTTTTTCCAATTCAGGATCCTCTGTGATCTAGACCAAACATGCTTTTTGGTACATTCCTTAACTCCTTCCCCTAAAAGCCTAACTTCAGATAGTTAAGCAACTCTTCATTCTTGTACTATACCTGAACTTTTTTGGTTCTTATACTTTGACAGTGCTCTTCCTACAAGATCTCCCTCCCCATCTCTACCTGTCAAAATTCTCCTATTTTGTAAGACCAAAATCAAACAACATTATCTCTGTGAAGACCTTCAGGATAAGTTTTTGCATTAAACATTTCTTATTTATGCTAATAATACATTGTTTAGACCTTGGCTAAAGTGTTTAATACATTCTTAATTTATAGTTAGCTGAGTACATTAAGGCTCCCTACTCAGTTCTTTGAGGGTAAGAAGCATGTCATGCATTTTTTGTATCACCCTTTAATGAGAGAAAGATTTTATATAAAATGAGCAGTTTAAAATGCTTTAACATTAAGTAAACTTTAGATCTATGGAAAAGGAACTGATGTGACATTCCTTGATAATACTGGGCAAATCAGCATTGTCATCTCGAGTTGCTCTAATCATCACTTGCATATTTTGATTCTTTGATGTTCCAAGCAGAGATTTTAACCTTAGGGCTTTTGAACTAGCTGTTATCTCTCCCTGGAGCTCTCTTTCCTTTTGGGAGTTTTAAACTTCAGCCCATTCTTGGGGTCAGCGCACATGACCCATCTTAGCAAGGCTTCCTTTGACTTCTCAAATCATTGTCGGTCATGTGTTGAGACAGAAACCCTGCTTCCAGTTGCTCCGTCACGGTGCCCTGTTGTACCAGAGCACTGCCACAGCCACGAGAGTTGTTGCTTATCTGCTCATCAAGCGTCTCTTAAGCTTCATGAGAGCAGAGGCTTTATCTAAGAACTAGACCAGGGCCGGTTTCACAGTGACACCTCTTACATCATATTATATTATTTAAAATCAGTGGTTCTCAACACTGGCTGCACACCAGTGTCACCTGTGGGGCTTAAAAAAACACAGATGTGCCAAGTTGACTTCAAAGATTCCAATTCAGTTGACCTGGAGTGATGCCCTTAAATTTAGCTCTAAATGTATGAATCATCAAAAGCTCAGGAAAACAAGGAAAGATAAGCTTTCCACAGCTTCCAAAGTTGTGGTTGTTTGTAAGACTTCCTATATTTTATTTTAAGACCTCATCTCATATCCTTAATCCTCGTGACTGTCACAGAGAGATAATAAGAAGATCAAACACGAACTTACATTAGCCAAAGAAACATCTGGGGCAGTTCCAAAGTTTTAATTACCGTTTCAGTAATGTTAAGAGCTTAATTATAGTTTGAATGTTGAAACGAGTTTGGGTATGTCACCCTACAAATAAAAGAAATATAACTATCATCCGGCCTTCTGTCTCAATGCAAGACCAACAATCACCAAATTATTTTTAAGAAATATACTACATGTTAAATGGTTATTTTTTATTAGCTTATATAAAATACATGGCACTGAGTAATGTATTTGAAATAAATGTTTATTTTATCCATAATATGTACTTTGGTATTTATCAGCTTCCATTAAAATTGTAAAGCAAGTTTCAGTGGAAATAGAACCTTTTCTTTTTCCTCATATTTGTGTATTTGATATCAGACTTTATTCTTAGACTCTCCACCTCCCTCATCACCATGGTATCTAAGCAGATTTATGACTATGACATGCTGTGCCCCTTACTTTACACATGGGGCACAGAGGTGAGAGTGAGGAAGATTCCTGCCCAGAGCCACTTACCCAGTGAGTGGCAGACCCAGCGTCAGGATTCCTCCCCCTTAGTAGCAAAAGTGTAGTCATATTCCTAAATCATTAGGCAGGGAAATAAAAACAACAACCTTGAAACTGTTCCTCAGAGATATCTGGACAAGTCTGTGCTTTTAATCAGAACACTCATGTGGTGACTCTCCCACTAAGGAGCTCCAGCAAGGATTTTCCCAACCTTTTCTAGATCATGAGGAACTACATTTAATTTATAATCTGAAAATATTCCAAACATAGACCCGTAATCTTGCTTGCTGAAATTTTATTTCATCTTTCTTATTGCTTGCTGAAAAGAAGAGCTGCTGTCCTTTTCCTTTTAACACGCCTCCCTATATGAACAGTCTCTAGAGATGTCACTTTTCTAGACTAAAATCTCTGTTTATATGTTATCACTTTGACCTTCTAAATCCTTGAACCATTTTACTTTTTCTTCTTGGTAGGTCTGTTCTCTTCATAATCTCTAATTAAATAGTTCTAAACAGCACATATCTGCCCCTTGATCCAGTTCAGTATTGAGCAGTATGAATCAAGCTCACATGCTCAGAAATGCAGGAAATGTAACTTTTCTTATTTTTCTGCATTCTCATTTTCATGTCTCTTTGAGTTCCTTTTCTTCCGTAGAGTATTTTAGTGAAATGTTTGTCCCCCCAATCAGGAGGCACTTCCCTCTTTCGTCCTGCGAGACCCTAAAGTAAAGACTTTTGAGGGTCAAGTGTACGATTCAGGACCGTAAGAGGCAGAATAGCTGGACGAATTTTTTTAAGCAAAAGCTATTTTCTACCCAAAGTAAAATATAATGTTCTAATCAGGTGTGCAAACTAGTTATTTCTAAAATAATGTATAATTTATTACTTTCTTAAAGTTAGACCACACTTCAGAAACAAGATTGCTTTTCCAGTGATTACTCTTAACTAAGCTGTACCCCAAAAGATTATTAAAAACTTGCCAAGTTACTTTTCCTTTCATCTTAGTGCTAAGGATGCAGATGGGTGGCAGGAACTAAGTAAACGAAAGTGTACGTAATTGGTGACGTGGAAGAACCCAAAGGGAATTGAATGAAGCCCGCTAAACCTCAGAGGTGAGGGGTTGCACCACCCAATTTTCAAAGAGGCATTTGGGTGTCCTTTACCTGAGACAGTAGAGGCACTAGTGTCTCCAGAAAAAAAGGAAAGAGAGAGGTAGGGGATGTCACAACCAAGTGTGGTTAGTGACAGTCACTGCTGGTGTCCACGTGGGTGAGGCTGGCCAGCGCCTCTGCAGCTCTGGGTCAGCGTGAGGCTGGCCGAGGGATCAGGCAGCCCAGGGCCCTCTGAGTGAGCCCATGGCTCCAGTTAAATAAGTAAGGGTCAGGATCTGGGAAGGTCAGCACTGTCAAAGCACTACCAGGAAGTAGGACTGTGCCCAGGGCTTCAAGCTGAGACCCTGGCCCTCAGCCCCATCTTCATTTGATCTTGAACTCTGCTTTGCTCCCCGAATGGAGGAACTCAAGGTCTGTCCACCTTTAGGGACAGAATATCTGCGGTTAGTTTCCAGTGGATCCTGATTACAGCAGAGGCAGCTGCAAAGGCTCTCAGCCACTGGGAGGCTCTTACAGTACTTTAAACCCTTTAAGGCAATTTGAGTCTTCTGTGTCTGTTGTCTTTGAAGGCATCTTGTGTAGTGTTTGAAACCTGTAGTGGCCAGGTTAAGTGAGTTTTCAGTTATTCACTGGAGATGGAAAAAAATCACAAAATTCTTCTTTATTTTACATTTCTACTCACTTGCAGTGGCTGCCCCTATTCTACCCCTCTACACACGTTTGGATGCATGGAGTAAGGGAAATCTATTTGCAAACACATGAGCAGCTTCCAGAGCTGGGAGGCCTAGGGACACGCTGAGATGATAAGTTGCCTGAATATAGAAAAAGCAGGGAAACCTGGCTCGACCATTTTCTCTCTGTGAACATCAATTTTCTCATCTATAAATTAGGGGTAGGGATGCCTAACCATATGAATTAATGAGCATCGAGCCCCTTGACCTAGGGCCTGACACATGAAGAACACAAGTGTCAGCTTCTTCCCAGCAGCCATAATTGTGGATGTGGGGCTGCCTCTGTGCCCCAGGAGAGCTTCCTTAATGGTTCTCAACTGGGTGTGGTTTTGCTCTGCAAACACGGGGCAATGTCTGGAGAGAGTTTGATAGTCCCAGCTGGGGGAAGGGTACTACTGGTATCTGTCTGGCAGAAGCCCTGTAAATTACTGAACATCCTACAATGCATAGGACGGTCTTCCACAACAAAGAATCCTCTGGCCCCAAATGTCAAATAGTGCTGGGGTTGAGAAACCCATCTGACTGAAAAGTCATAGCAAAAAAGGGCAAGGTTGGCTCATTTTCCTTCATCCTTAGGAAAAAGAACATACATGATAACATAACAATACTGACCTCTTCTGGCACTTAAAGAAACAGCCTATAAAATCTAGACAATGCTATGAAACTAAATCTGATTGTGGTGAAAGAAAACAAAAGTAAAGATATTTTGTTTGTTTGTTTGTTTTAATTTAAACAAGCAATCCTATCTATTCAGCTGGTTTCTTGATTGTGGATTGAAGGATCTAAGGCTGGATTTTATTGATTTTAATTTTTACCAATCATACAGCCTAAAAAATGTTTTGCTAGATTTGTATGATTTACTAAATAATTACTGATGTTTGCATGACACACAAAACCAAGAAAAGGTCAAGTGTTAAATTCTGTGTTTAGACACTTACTTCAATTCAAATGAAACTCTAAAGGAAGAAGATATCAAGTTCAGCTTGCCTTAATGTACAAGAAAATGTGCTAGAATTGAGCACTTGTATCACAAAATATCAGATGTTGATGAAAATTTTTAAATGACTTACTGCACAAGGATGCTTTAGAATCATAGGGCACTTTGTAAAGCTCGACTTGCCTTGTGTTTCCACGTTGTTGCATCATTAGATGAAGTCTCCTTAGTGGGTGATTACCACCTGCCTGCCTGGGTTGGGTTGCCTGGGATACGTAGGTGAGCCTGCAGTCACTGCCATGTTTCGTAGTCTGTGTTGAACTTCTGCGGTGGCACCTTTCTAGAAGAACATACATTTTATAGCCATGATAATTATTTAAACCCTTCTTTCAGTCATCTTACTTGAAGACTGGTTTTTAAGTTTTGTTTGCCACCCACTGGGAAGGATTTTAAAAGAGGACCAGGATTCTTCCTGCTTCTATGTTTAGCATGCCATAAGTTCCATTAATAAATTCTTTGATCTTTTTTAAAAAAATAGTTCTAGATTTAGTCATCTGTTAAAAATGTGTTGAAAATTGACCACGTGTACAAAATTGTACTAGCCACAGATTTAAATACGTATTTTCTTTGAAAAAATGTGCATTGAAAATATCAGAAATGTTTTCACAAAATAGAGACAAATGATATACACAGTTTCTCAATAATTCAGTGTGAGCTAATTTTTAAATGTTCCTCAATAGTCATTTGTCCCCAGAGTGAGCAAAGGCTTGTGTGTCTGCGAGTGTGGGACAGTCGACCGGCTTCTGAAGACTTCTGATTGCGGTGGGCATGTGAACACTGTCTGAGAGACAGGGAGGGCGGGAACTCTGGAACTGTATGCTCTCCCTGTACCTCCCTGGCTGTCTCCAAAGGCACTGTCTCCTCAGCCACCTTCGAAAAGCCAGACCCCCTTTGCCTGGGTCCATTTCGCTCAGTTTGTGTAAGTTAGGATTTCTTCATGCATGTTCCTTCGCCCACTCTGTATTTGAAATAAAAACCACCATTCATGATTTAGAAGTGTGCATTGCCTCCCACTGATACCAAAACTGTAAAGTGAATGAGTTATTTAATGGTTTATACATATACTGTATATATACTGTTCTTTGATGATAACACTGACACAATTGAAAAGACTCATCTATTCGTTCTACATATTCGTTCTTACATATGTAAAAAATCTATCTTCCCACGTATGGCTTTTTAAAAATCATCCTTGATTTTGATTTTTGATTGCAATTTGTAAGACTCTGTGACTCTCTTGCTCAGAAAGGTCTCCTTGATCCAGTGATCCTTCTTGTTTTTTCTATTTTCCTGGTGATTTTTGGCTGGAGGTTCCAATAATTCTCCTGTTATATGCCACAACGATGCTAAGTGCTGGAGATTCAGACATGATTATGACAGTGTCTCTATTCTTGAAGAGTTCATGGGTAAGGACTAATAAGCCCTAAATTCAATGTGATGAGTGCCGGAATGGAACCAGTGAGAACAGATAAGACACATACATGAGGAAGCAGTTAATTCAGAGAAAAGCTTTCACAGTGTAGACACCATTTGACCTGGGCTTAGAGGACGAAGCAGTGTTGGACACATGAAGATGGTAGGGAAGGGCATGACTTGCCAAAGAGTAGCGTGAGTAGAGGAATGGGAGCAGAGATTGCCCAGGGCTCTGAGAATGACTGGTGAGCTGGTACAGCTGGAGAGTAGGCTGCCTGATGGAGAAAGGCTGAAGGGCCCAGCATAGAGGGGCTCTACTCAGTCTCGATGCTCTACTTCGAGGGTTATATTTTATTCTGAATCCGGTAAAGAGACATCAAAGGCTCTACTGTGATGTTACAGACCAGGATAGGAATGATGTAGGGACCCTGAGGAACCCAACTAGAAAGATCTGTACTTTCTTCTTAATATATATTTATTTTAGAAAATTTGAAGAATACAGGAAAGTGGAAGTAAATGAAAAAAAGTCACCTGTAAATCCACTTCCCAGTAATATTCATTTTTAAGATTTTTGTGGATTTCCTTCATATAGTCTTTTTCTATGCATAGAAAATATATGCACTTTTTTTTTTTTTTTTTTTTTTTTGCGGTACGCGGGCCTCTCACTGTTGTGGCCTCTCCCGTTGCGGAGCACAGGCTCCGGACGCGCAGGCTCAGCGGCCATGGCTCACGGGCCCAGCCGCTCCGCGGCACGTGGGATCTTCCTGGACCGGGGCACGAACCCGTGTCCCCTACATCGGCAGGCGGACTCTCAACCACTGCGCCACCAGGGAAGCCCTATGCACTTTAATATTTGATATAAAATTTGAAACTATGGTTTTATATGTTTTAAAATTAACATGATATTTTTAACTTTTAATGCTATTATTAATTGTTTTTCTGGAAAATGATTTTTTTATGATGCAAAATGTTCCTTTTTATGGATTTACCAGAGTGTATAAATAGTCCTCCATTTTTTGGCATTTAACATATTTCACCCTTTTTGTTGTTGTTAGTCTTCGATATTTGTCTTTAAGATAGTTTGCTGAGCATACCAGTTAATATTGTTAAAAATACCACATCAGTGATATTGTGTATTTTTTCACTAATTCCACTGACAAAAGATAATAAATAGTAAATAAATAAATGTTGGTTGACCTGAATGGAAATCAGGCATTTGCTTTGATGGTAGTGAGAATAATTTGAGTTAGACATTAGAAAGGACTTCCTTACTATAACAATTGTGAGACATATTTGCAACCATGGGACTCCTGAACCCATTTTCTGGATATTTTAAAAATTAATAGCCAAGATTTAAGTATTATCTTTCTTACCTGAATTAACTAGGATAGGTAGTATCTTATATCTATATTTATACTTTTGTAATCCTTTTAAGTTTTACTTATACATAAATTTGAAATTACAAATTTTGAAAAATTTTAACAATTACATGCTATGTTGGTCCATTCGGGATGCCATAACAAAAGTACCATAGACTGGGTGGCTTAAACAATAGAAATTTATTTATCACAGTTCTGGAGGCTAGGAAGTCCAAGATCAAGGTGCCAGCAGATTCTGTGTCTGGTGGAAGCCCACTTCCTGGTTCATACCTGGCCATCTTTTGCTATGTCCTCACATGGTGGAAGTGGGGAGAGATCTCTCTGGGCACTAATCCCATTCATGAGGGCTCAACCCTCATGACCTAATCACTTCTCAAAGACCCCCCACCTCCTAATATCATAACATTGGGTATTATGATTTCAACATGTGAATTTGGGGACCACAAACATTCAGTCCCTTGCACATGCTTACTGTAACCAGCCAGGTAATACAGAGCTATGTAAAACAGAGTTAATCTTTTCCATATCCAATCTCACCCTTTTGAAATGAACAGCATTAATGATTTGGTGTGTATCTTTTCTCACCTTCCTCAGTGTTCTTACAAACACACAGACATTCATGTCCACATATAAAAGGTATTTTTGTTGGGCAGAGTACTGTGTGCTGGTTATTAATCCCACAGGAGCAGAGCACTGTGCACCAATGCTAGGAGAGGACTCTAAACATTCCTGTCTATTGTATCTTGATACTGGAGTTGCCAAGGAAAATACAACAACGCGATCAGGCTCTAGATGGAACAATGCTTTACTTGTATAGAAGAGAAAGCAAGGTCAGCTTCAGTATTGTGCCTAGGTCCTTCATGGCTAGCAGGTCCCCTCCCTCCCCCAGCAGCTGACTGGGGCAGTTGACCATACTCACCCCTCTCCTTTCTACCACCATCAGCAATAGAGAGGAATGATCCCAGCTGCACCCCTGTGGAGTCTGAAATACTGAAAGCTGGGGTGCACTTGAAGGCCATGGACACACATGCTTAAGCAGAGCAAAAGAGCACCCACTGAGCCTGAGATAGGGAAAGAGATTCCCTCACGAGGTGATAAGCCCAGCACAGGCTATGTGGGCTCTTTCTCTCTTAGTAAGGAAGTGTTCCAGGCACAAGGCCCATTTCTCGTTCAGCCAAATGGGGGTCCAAAGACTGCATGCTTGAGACTGCCTTCCCCAGCAGTTTTCATTGCTGTCCCCAAATGGGTCATGGGTGAACATGATGTAGCAGGTTGCCTTACACATTTAACAACATACAGTGAACATTCCTCCTGGTCCATGAATGTCAATCCAGTTCATTATTTTTAATAACTGAAAAATAGTACACAGTATGGGAATCCTGTACTTCTTTCAGGTGTTCCCCTACTGACGGGTAGCCAGGTTTTTATAGTTTTCTGCCGCTACCAACAATGCTGCAGTAAATACTTATACCTATTTTCTTACATCTTCTCCTTTTTTTCTGTAAGATTGATTCTCAAGAGTGGGATGGCAGGGTCAGAGGCTCTCCCGATCAGCTGTCAGAGTCCGGAAGCCAGTGATGTGGTGGAGGACCGGTTTCTCTACAACCTTGCCAACACGGGCTGTCCTCCAGCGTTCGAATTTTTGCTAATCTCTTAGACGAAAAATCATACCACTTTGCAATTTTAATTTGCATTTTCCTTCTACTAGTAAGGTTGTCTTTTCATATATTATTTAGCCATTGTATTTTCTTGTGTATGACTTGCCTTAAACTTTCCTAGTTCTTGCATACTTTATTTCTGCTAAACATTTCATGATGCAGAAACACATCTTTCCATCTCTTTTAGCATTTATTTTCCTACTGAGATTTCAGGAGAAAAAGATTTTCTCCTGGACATTGTCAGTAGCAGCTATTTGAAATGCTAAAGATTTGATAAGCAAAACTGGGGAAATGTGAATGCTACTGAACTGATTAACAGTAAAGGGAAGGCTGCCTATAATTCTGGCCAATGCTTTTTAAATGATCAGGCCTTCAAGTCTGCCTGTGGTACCAATAGGCTGCATCCTGGCATTATTCTTTAGCTCTCACCATAGCCATAACGTTGTATAAGGACTAAAGAACTTTTAAAAGCTTATTAAAAAAAAAAGAACCTTGGTCCTATGGAGGTCTTTCTTACTATTTACCCCTTTCTGTAAATATGCGGTGTGGGGGGAAGTTATATTTTGTTCTGCTTGAGTCCCTAGAAGATGTCTTCTATTGTAAAGGGAATGGTTTTACTTTTTTTGCTTGAACTTGCCCTGAAGAATGACCCAGACCTTTACAAAGACCCATGAGCATTCAAGGAATGACCGAGGATGGGAGTGTAGCCTGTCCAGTGAAGCTGACCATAGGCAAGCTTGTGTCTGTCTCACTCCCTCAGGGGTTGGAGGAAATGAGAAACTGGTCCCAGGTCCCTTGACTGTAGCTCAGTTATCTCAAGATGACTCACCAAATAAATAAATGGAAAATCTAATTCTTGAGTCTATTTCTGATGGTGTAAGAAGAAAGAGGGGAAAGGAGAGAGAAAAAGAGAAGAGATTCTTTCTTTTTTTAAAATGAGTGTTAATTTTTGTTGATGAGTTTGAATACAGGATAGTTTATTACCTTGGGCTTTTCTTGTAATATAAGTGAGACTGTCTTCCTTCTTGTTCAAGGCAAAAATCTAAGGCTGGGTGTTAAATTCCGCGGATTTATCTTTTGTCAGGTTTGGTTTCCTTTTCCAAGTTTCATGAGAGGTAAAGTTGAATATGTATATATAGGGCTGGGGGTTGTGAAATGAGGATGGGGATACAAAAAAAGGATTATTTAAAAGTTAAATGATCTACCTATTTTTGGTTTGTCTATACACATTCTTGCAATAGTTTTATTTTTCCACATCAATGTAGGAGTTTATTCAGAGAAGGAAGTTCCTAGAGTCTGTCCATCAGGAAGATTAGTTATTTTTTGTTTTTCCATAACTGTTTGTTTGGTTTTTTATTCACAACTTTGTGGCTGCTGCCTTTTTATCACTCTGCTTTTGGATTGTTTTGGTCTGAGTTGCAGATTTATCCACTGTGCATCTATTTTGTGTGTGTCAAACTGTGCCTTTCTAGAATAGCAAATGATGGTTCGGAATGGGAAGAATATTCCAAGTGCCTTAATCTTATACTTGAAACGTAGGCAATTGGAGAAGCCAAGAAGATTCATGATAAATATGTCACGTATTTTATTTATTTATTTATTTATTTATTTATTCTCTTACATGTATTTTAAATGACGAAAAGTTGCCCATGACAGTTACAGAAAATGGATGGAGTTACCTTAAAAATGCTTAAGTTCCATTTATGTACATCTGTGTGTGTACATACACGCACTTTTTAACAAGAGTTAAACTCTCCACTAAAAATCATATATGGGAAATGTGTATGGGCATCCTCACTTATGGGGAAGCTCAACAAGATTTGGGAAGAGGCCTAGGACATTCATATTAAAATAGGAAATGCAGGCTGTCTTCAAATGGCTCAAATCTTTGTAAATCCAGGACGGAAGTCATGCAATTCTGACACATCTAATCAGGATCTTTAGTTTTAAGTTCTTTTCCATTTTGGGGAAGCTCTTTCAAACGCTTTCTGCTTTCAGCTTCTCTTTGGAGACCTAGCTCTCGATCCTTAAGGGTGAGCACAAAGCATGCATATTTGGAATTTTAATGTGTCCTCTTTATGAGATCCAGATTCTAGTGACTGGTTTCCTCTTTGGTTCTAATATTTAAACGCTCAAATTCTATCAGCATTAATCTCAGTTGAATCAAACTATACTCATCTGCCCAAACCATCCTTTTTCCTCTCCCCTAAAGTATGACTAAAATGTAGTATACTTTTTAGATGTTTGAAGATAGAAGATTATCTAGTCCAGTAAAAAGAAAAGTATAAACCAAGGAAAGCATTGCCGTCACCTTAAGAACTGGTACCCACAGAGGATCAAAGACCAAAAATAATACGAAAAGCCTCAACATCTGCAAATCTCTATTTCTACCCCACGTTCTACAAAAAAATGTAGAAACTGTACTATGTCACAGGAAAAAGCACCCCATGATCACTTCCCCGAGACGGTTTCCACATCAGCAATCTTGCACTTAAATTTCCCAAATCCAGCCTCATCCTCTGCAGTTGACAATACTTTTGTGAGCTGAAATAATGTTCAAATTCTGCCATTAGTGTCAGAAATCACTCATTCCCGATTCATGGGCGGTGATGAGCGGGTCTGGATTCCTGACGTAACTAAGGAACTTGCAGCATCAGTCGAGCTTCTTACCAGCTTCTTGGAAACCCAAACAGCAGTCTGTCTCCATCTTTTAGAAGCGGATGGCATTCCCGCCCAAGACCCCGGTGTCATTCTGCTGCCCCTGTGCTTTGTGACCATGGCCATGGCCTGAGGTCACACCAGGAGGTAGTTTTGGAGCTCATTCCAGAGCTGGAATCTGTCCGGATTCACGATGGAACCAACAGATCAAGCAATCTTTTTACAACCCAAGGTCCAGCTGTCTACCTTATCATGACTGAGGCGTCTGAGGAATTAGGAATTCTTGGTTAGGTAGCACGTCTATTGCAGACAGAAGAGAAAACCCTTCAGGGCAGCTGCGTAAGCCGAGAAGGAAAGGAACTTTGCACAGGATCCATGAAGGCGGATCTTGTCTGGGTGGAGCTTTTCTCAAAGCAATGGGTGGCTCTTCAAGGCCTCAGATGTTTTCTGGTTCATTTGTCCTGAAACAATTCCTCCTCCTGTTGTACTGGAAATAGCTGGCCGTTTACCCCACCAGGGTCACCACCCGCACACGATAGGAGACAGGAATTTTGCTGTCCTGTTGCCTTGTGGGTTGCCGTACAAGGGATAGCCATCTCCACCTGCGGACGGCCTGGGCCTGGGCAGGTAGCGGCCGTCATCAAGGTCCCTGTCGCTCAGGAAACCGTCCATTTGCTCCCCCGCTCCCCTTGCTGCATGGCTGGCGCAGTCCGTTTGGTGCCAAGAACCAGGCTCGGCACATAGCAAGCGCTCAATGAAATGCTTTCACAGTCCTCAGTGCGAGCTAACCTGCCGTCCTCAAAAGGGGTCCGTCCGGGTGGGCTGCTACAAACCTGCCAGGGATGCTTTCCTGTCCCTCGCACCCACCTGGGCAGCCTACTGCGGACCCGCTGCACAGCCTGCACGGCAGACCGGGCCCCGTGGACAGCCTTGATGTCCCAGCCGGGAGCATGGGGCACGGCTCCAGGCTCTGTCCCCTCTCCCCGTCCTGCAGCCTCCCCATCCAGGCCTGCCTCGTGTCACATCTTTTAATTGAAAATTGACTTCGTGGTTTTTTCCCATGGCTTTGAGTGTGGTCACTTGAAATGCTTGTAACCAACAGAAGCCATTGGTGTGGATGAGGCCATGTGACCTCAGGTGAGGAATAAAAACTCAGGTCTGAGTGGCTCACTCTTTGGTTGTGATTCACATTGGCCTCACATGAGTGAATTTCAGAAGCAGCCCCCGGAGGAACACATCTACCACATCAACTGTAAGGAACTTAAGCTTTTCTGTTTCTGGCTTTCATTAAAGAAAACCCAGTGTTTTCTATACTTGTTTCCTTGACCCACTTTTAAACATTTAAAGAAATTTTTTTCTACAGTATTCACAGTTAACTAAAGCTTTCTTTTATTGATATTTTCTAAACAACCTAAATTAACATGGAAGTTGGACAGTGTAACACAACCATGTCCTGGGTGACATGAAGGGACACCTTTCTACCACAGATAGTCCCAGGTATATGTCAATTTTCAACTTGTCGGGATGTTGGGTAAGATCCTGCTGTAGGTGTTTTCTGTTACCAAATGGGATTAATATTCTAGGGACACCCATCATGTCTTGAGGATCCTAGTTCCTCTTAAACTTTCTCCCTTTAATTACTTGTATCTTTTTCAAGGAAGTAGAAACAGAATTGTTTTATTGGGGAATATAAAGGTATAAACTCAGGCAGAACATTGATAGAATGAAAGCTAGCCTCTGGCTTAATGTAGTTCTTGAAGGGACTAGATGCAGTAACAAGAATGTAGTGATGGTGCCAGGACAGCTGATACATTGATGTGTGCTGATTGTTGCTTCTCTGCTGCGTTATTTAATACTTCTGTCAATGGCCACTGCGTTGGTTGTAAGTCTTTTTTTTTTCTTTCATCTTTATTGGAGTATAATTGCTTTACAATGGTGTGTTAGTTTCTGCTTTATAACAAAGTGAATCAGTTATACACATACATATGTTCCCATATCTCTTCCCTCTTGCGTCTCCCTCCCTCCCACCCTCCCTATCCCACCCTTCCAGGCGGTCACAAAGCACCGAGCTGATCTCCTTGTGCTATGTGGCTGCTTCCCACTAGCTTACGTTTGGTAGTGTATGTATGTCCATGCCTCTCTCTCGCTTTGTCACAGCTTACCCTTCCCCCTCCCCATATCCTCAAGTCCATTCTCTAGTAGGTCTGTGTCTTTATTCCTGTCTTACTCCTAGGTTCTTCATGACATTTTTTTTCTTAAATTCCATACATATGTGTTAGCATACGGTATTTGTCTTTCTCTTTCTGACTTACTTCACTCTGTATGACAGACTCTAGGTCTATCCACCTCATTACAAATAGCTCAATTTCATTTCTTTTTATGGCTGAGTAATATTCCATTGTATATATGTGCCACATCTTCTTTATCCATTCATCCGATGATGGACACTTAGGTTGTTTCCATCTCCTGGTTATTGTAAATAGAGCTGCAATGAACATTGTGGTACATGACTCTTTTTGAATTATGGTTTTCTCAGGGTATATGCCCAGTAGTGGGATTGCTGGGTCATACGGTAGTTCTATTTGTAGTTTTTTAAGGAACCTCCATACTGTTCTCCACAGTGGCTGTATCAATTTACATTCCCACCAATAGTGCAAGGGTTCCCTTTTCTCCACACTGTCTCCAGTATTCATTGTTTCTAGATTTTTTGATGATGGCCATTCTGACTGGTGTGAGATGATATCTCATTGTAGTTTTGATTTGCATTTCTCTAATGATTAATGAAGTTGAGCATCCTTTCATGTGTTTGTTGGCAGTCTGTATATCTTCTTTAGAGAAATGTCTATTTAGGTCTTCTGCCAAGTTTTGGATTGGGTTATTTGTTTTTTTGTTATTGAGCTGCATGAGCTGCTTATAAATTTTGGAGATTAATCCTTTGTCAGTTGCTTCATTTGCAAATATTTTCTCCTATTCTGAGGGTTGTCTTTTGGTCTTGTTTATGGTTTCCTTTTGCTGTGCAAAAGCTTTGAAGTTTCATTAGGTCCCATTTGTTTATTTTTGTTTTTATTTCCATTTCTCTAGGAGGTGGGTCAAAAAGTATCTTGCTGTGATTTATGTCATAGAGTGTTCTGCCTATGTTTTCCTCTAAGAGTTTAATGGTTGTAAGTCTTGATCATTTTGTCTTCAACACTGCAAAAAGACAGAGGCTCCCCTGACTGAATATCAGATTTAATTTATAGACATTTGAATAGTACGTATGTAAGGTCATGAGAGCTAATTAAATTAGTCCACAAATATTGATATTTATGGAGAACCTTGTATGAAGAGTGTATAAAGTACCTCATAATCTGAAGGAGGAGAAAGACAATGAATTGTGCGTTTAAAATATAGCGTAAGTGATAAATATCTTGAAGTCATCAAACTCTCTTTATTCTTCCCAATGCTTACCAGATAATCTTTTGCTGTTCATTTGGTTTCTCTAGTAGATTTTGTTCTGAGAAAGTAGAGAGCACAGAATTTCCCGAAAGAAGTTTGGTCTTCTTGGCAAATCAATCTCCCAGAAGATTTGTTAGTGGAAACTATCATCTAAGAGGCTGATTACCACAATGTGAAGTAGTGAAATAAAATATCTGGACTTAACAGACTACAGGATATGACATCTCTCAAAGATGCAGCCAACCTGGGGATCCCAGCCTGAATGGCCAGCTGGTCTTTCACAATAATTGAAGCCGTGTCTTAATGCAAGGACATTTTCTGTAGTTAGCCCAGTAAAATGATACCACAAATCAAGCCACTCCCATGGGCCTGGGCAGCGCCACTGTAGCCATAGGGGAGCGGGGCCTCTCCATCCCTCAAATTTCCACAGCTCTCAGTACCTTCAGAAGCACCCTAAAGGCGTGGGTTGGGCATGAGCCCAGGGAAGCCTTGGGTAAATGGGGCCAGTTCAGACTGTCTGGGATTCTTATCCCTGACGGTAGGTAAGAGTCCTGATCAGACCTTAGTCACAGAAATGATAATTTAGGTTTATGTGCATCCCTGATTGATTTGAGCTCCTTGAAGATGGCCTGCCCTTCAGGGCTGTGCAGTACTTATTTAGCTCTTGCGTGCCATATACTTTCTGCTAACTTTAGTATCCTATTGAATTTTGGTAACCTCATCAATACACAATGCACCTAAAAATTTTATATCAAGGGTATGTTTCCTCTTACAGTCAGAAGACAGTTACCTTGTACATATGGGTAAATGAGAAATGGAAGGAAATATTTCCATGTATTTGTTTATCTCTATCTGTAATAGCATGTCACTTCCATCTTTAGCCAACGTTAGGTTTTGGTCAGTCACAAATTTTTCTTTAGAGAGTAGAGTCTATTTTAACCAGCATCTGACTATGTGGATTATTACCTAAACGGCATATTTTTAAAAAAGGGGAAAGATGGAGTGTAAGAATTTAATTTAGTCGTCTACAACCTCAGAAGCATCTTTAGATAAAATAGTAAAAAGCATAAAGTCCTTATTCAACTGATTAGTGCACTCTCAGGCTGAGCATTACAGAGATGATCTTTTTTAGCTACATTATTAAATGACACCAAAGCTTTAGAAAATAATGCTATTAGTAGTGGTGACTCATGTGTTCTTCATATTTTAAGAAGGATAATAAAATTTTACAGGACAGTGCCTGAAATATTTTCCCCATAAACTTGTTTAACTATAATTATAGTAATATATAGTATTATGTGTATTAATGCAATTTATAAAATGCAAGTCGTAATGTAGCTTTTACTCTATATAATATTTAGTAGTAATATATAGAATAATGTATATCATAATAGAGAGTAATGTACGTCGTAATACATAGAGAAAGCAAAAGAGCCATTTTAGATCAATTTAAGGCACACGACATGTTAACTTGTTATTCTAGTGTTGTTGGCAACTTGGTAGGATTCTTAGAAGAGAAACTGAAGAGGAAGGGAAGAGAGGCTTTCGAGAGAGATGGAGTGGCATAAAAACATAAGAATGAATAGAACACGAGTGAGGAACACTGCATATGACAGCCTGGTGGGTTTTGAGGCCTTGGCGGGAGAATCATAGGCAGGCTGGTTGGCATCACCACTTGTAGCCAGCTGTGGAAGGTTTTGAATGCTAGTGTAAGAATTTTCAAATTTAGGCTAGAAGCAATTCCATTCCATCCATGTCATGTTTTTGCAACGGGGTTTTAACATGATGAAGGTTATGTGTTCAAAATATTAATTTGAGTGTTGTGTAGATTGGGTGGTGGAGAAAGAGACTACAAGCAAGGAGGAAAAATTTAGCTAAGATTTAAATAATTTTGAGTGTGTAGTGACAAAAGCCCTAAGTCACAGCAAGCAGTATGCACAGCAAGCAGTACTGTGTCATAGCAGTGAAAATTCAGAAGGATAGACAGATATGATAGATGATGAAAAGATACACAAAGGGCATCAGGAAGACTTGGTAAGATGTAGAAAACAAGCCTGTGGTTACCAAAGGGGAAAGGGATTGGGGGCGGGATAAATTAGGAGTTTGAGATTAGCAGATACAAACTACTATATATAAAATAAACCACAAGATCCTACTGTATTGCACAGGGAACTATATTCAATATCCTATAATAAACCATAATGGAAAAGAATATGAAAAAGAATATATAGACATATATATGTATAATTGAATCACTTTACACAGCATTGTAAATCAACAATACTTCAGTGTTTTTAAAAAAAGAGTTGGGGCTTCCCTGGTGGCGCAGTTGTTGGGAGTCTGCCTGCCGATGCAGGGGACACGGGTTCGTGCCCCGGTCCGGGAAGATCCCACATGCCGCGGAGCGGCTGGGCCTGTGAGCCATGGCCGCTGAGCCTGCGCGTCCGGAGCCTGTGCTCCGCAACAGGAGAGGCCACAACAGTGAGAGGCCTGCGTACCGCAAAAAAAAAGAAGAGTTGATAGCTTGATTTTCTAGGGGATTAACTCAACAAATATTAGTTGAGCAACTCCTATATGAGAGGGTTTGGGAGATGAAAGCCCACCGTGGACTCTTCCCGGTGCTCAGCAGTGGGAGACCCTGCATATATTAAAGCTACAGACTGCCGTAGGTGGCAGCTGGGGTTTATGTGTCACCCCCTGTCTCAAAGGCTGGAGATAGGTTATCCCACTGGCGCGTCCTACGTTAGGGTTCCAGCCTTGCTTTTAGGATGTGGGAGTGTAAAGCTCTCATTATATTGTTCTTAGCATTTGAGCCCTCTGCCAAAACTACAGGGCAAAACAAGGAAAAGCATTCAAAGCCCTATCTGCTCTACATGTGATTCAGCAATAGGCTAGATATGAGTTTCTGGTAAATGAATGAAAAGCAGTTCAAGAAGGGAGGTGCATAAGAAATAATATTTTGGTTTTTTGTGTGGAAGATTTAGTAAATGTGCAGAAGGGATTCTAATAAACAAATTTGTTTTATAGCTTTAATTTCTACCCTCCTCAGATTAACATGTATTAGCTTTTTGTGTGTGTACTCAGAGATAATCATAAATCCAACAATAATGAGATTAGCTCAATAGCTTTTCCCTTAGGGAATAAATGGAGATATTTTGAAGTTTTATGTTAAAAGAATGCCTGAAGCTATTTTTACCAAACATCATGAAGAAAATATAATTAAGTAACCAATATTACAGTTGTAGATTTATTATTTAAAGCATGGTGAATTTTCATTTAAGCTATTTTATTGCATTCTTTTTTTAAATTTTTTTAACATCTTTATTAGAGTATAATTGCTTTACAGTGGTGTGTTAGTTTCTGCTTTACAACAAAATCAATCAGTTATATATATACATACGTTCCCATATCTCTTCCCTCTTGCGTCTCCCTCCCTCCCACCCTCCCTATTCCACCCCTCCAGGCGGTCACAAAGCACTGAGCTGATCTTCCTGTGCTATGCGGCTGCTTCCCACTAGCTATCTACCTTGTGTTTGGTAGTGTATGTATGTCCATGCCTCTCTCTCGCTTTGTCACAGCTTACCCTTCCCCCTCCCCATATCCTCAAGTCCATTCTCTAGTAGGTCTGTGTCTTTATTCCTGTCTTACCCCTAGGTTCTTCATGACATTTTTTTTTTTCTTAAATTCCATATATATGTGTTAGCATACGGTATTTGTCTTTCTCTTTCTGACTTACTTCACTCTGTATGACAGACTCTAGGTCTATCCAGGTCTATCTTTTTTTTTTATTAAGTCCTAGGATAACTTTGTATTCTTTTTGAAAATATGCACTTCCTTCGCTGGATTTATTTCTTAATTCCTGAATATGGTGTACGCACACAAACATGCAAGATTCTTTTGTTATTTAAAAGAAATTCTGGAACTTTTATATATTTGCCAACAATTCAGGGTATGGTCATTCGTCTGAAATCACAGTTCATAATCATTTTACCTCATAGCTATCTGTGCTGTTTCACTATGTGCATGAAGCCACAGCCTAACCCAGGGGAGCGCTTGGCCGGATGCATTCACGTATGTTGATGCCGACAGGTGATTTCATCTCAAGGTTGGAGGGGAGGCACTTTCATCCAAAGTTCATTCTTGACTTGTACTCAGCAGCATTTTGTTTACTATTCTTTAGATGGTTGTAAGCCAGGTAAAGGCATAGGCTTAGGAGTCAGACTAACCTAAGTGAGAACACAGCAGCTTGTAGCTGAGCCAGACTCTGAACCCAGGTCCCATGAGTGAAGGTCCCCATTAGCAAAGGCTGAGACTGGCCCACAGTGACTTCTCAGTTGGATCTGGTTCAGTTTGTTGTGTCATTCAGTCCCATATGTAGGACTTAAATGAGTCATCACTGGGTCATTGTAGGTATAGTGAAAGCAGGCGGATGGTAGCATTTGATGAGTATTTACAGACCAGGATGTCACCTGGCCAATGCAGAAGCACAACTCCTGCGGTAGAGTCATTCCTGTGAATATCTGTTACTTTTATTAAGACAGGTCTGTATATTTTGTTGCATGTACTAATGAAAGTAAAATGGGCATCTTGAAGTGCAAAATACCCCACAGCAGGTTTGCAAGATTTATTCACACCACACCTTGGTGCACATACTTGTGCTCCATACCTGACCTATACCTGTACCTCTACTACCCTTGCACTTTGGATAGTGGGGAAGAAAAAATAGCTTTAGTCCATTCCAATGCAATCATTTTTAAAGCCCCTTTAAATAGTACTTACTTCCTTAGTAAAATTACCCTCTAGCTCAGAATTCTCCTTTTTCAGCTCCCCTTTTCCTTGTCCCAGCTAAGGGGATGTCTGGTATATGGAAGCAGGAAGGGCCCACGTAGTGCCTTGGCTTCTTTCTGCTCTTTGGGCCACTGGGACCATGAAGTCTTCCGATGCTGACGTTTTCTGCAGGTATTACTTATGATCCTGTCTTCCTTACCTGAGTCTGGGCCCAGTAACCTTTCCAAGCTGATTCAGCTTCACTTTGGCTCTTGATGGCTGATTTCTCCACCCCCTCCACCCAGACCTCTGGCCAGGGCCAGTAACCTCCACTCCTGCTGCAGGGGCACCAACCCTTTGCCAAGGCAGCAAGTTTCTCTCTAAGTGCTAAGGGGAGTTCTGGATCCCATGCGTGGTTAACTGACTGCAGAAGAGTGAATTGGGGAACTAAACACCAAGGGCCAAGATGCCCAACCACCCAGCACCTGTTGATAGGGACATGGCTGTGCTCCAGGTTGGTGCAGCACAGCCTGAAAGATAGTTTTCTCTGGAGCGACCACTGCCCTCCAAATCAGAGTGGGGCAGGCTTCCTGTATCAGTCAGGGACTAGGAAAGAAGTAAATGGATGACATGCTCAAAAGGGGTGCCTGATTCAAGAGTTTAATGAAGGGACTATTAGAAATATAGGAAGAATTAAGGGAAACCAACAGGGGATGTTGAAGCTCCTCAGAGCAATAGCAGCAGGAAGTCAGTACAATCCCTAGGCTGGAGGACAGGGCAGGGTTCTAGGAACTTGACAAGAGCTGAGCTGTAGAAGAAAACTACTGAACAGAAGCTGTGGTCTTTGGTGGTGGAAAAATAAAACTGCACAGTGCAGCCTGGCAGGGAGAGAGGCAGTCCCTGCCCCTTTCTGTCCCACAGGGTCCCGCTGGGGCTCTGATGGCCAATGCAGAAAGGAAGCAGAAGGGTGAGGGAACCATGTTGATGTAATCCTTAGGCCAGTCTCCCAGGCACAGAGCAGAGTGGAAGAGGATAGAGGGTGGGTCTGGAGAAGCAAACAGAACCTCCAGCAGGTTCCTCTATAAATCTTTCTGGGCCAAAACCCAAAGGGAAAGATTGGACATACACACCTCACAGCTCCTCTCCTTCTTTCTCCCTTCCCTCTTCCCCCCTGCTCCGGGGCACAGAGCAGGAGGTATGTACATCCTTGGTAAATCCTCATGCACTGTGTACCTAAGGGGAACTTCCTGGCCTGGATGTCCTGGCCTTGGCTTCTGATGTACAAAGAGGGAAATAAAGATGTGGAGAACATCCCCTCCTAAGAATATTGCCTATTTTGCAAAACTGTTGTCCTCCTGGCAAATCCAATTTCAGATGCCAAAAATCTAAATATTAATCTTTGTGTTTCTTTTGCTCCTTTCTCTACCTCAGACAGATGGATGCCTTAGACCAGCTAGGAAAATACTATATCTTGGGGAGGCTAAAACACAAAAGAGAACATAGCACATTAATACTTTTAAAAACTGTCACCCCCAAATTTCACCAATATGTTGCTGAGGTCTGTATGGAAATTTAAACATTTTCACATATCTTATCTGATTTAACATCATTTAATCTTAACAACAATCCTGTAAGGTACCCATTTTACAGATGAGATAATTGAGATCAAGTGTCCTCTGCTGGTTAGTGGCAAGCCCACAGGTAGGCAGAATTCCAAGTGTCCCAACTCCTGTTGTAGTGCTCTTTCTTCTATGCCAGATAAAAGTGGTGTAGTCTGCACATTTGGAAAAGAGAACAAAATTCATAATGTATTGGTACCCGCTAAAAATTGTGCTTCTTGAACAGTTTTGCCCACTAATTATTGCTTTTATTAAAAATATGTTTTTAATCTTCTCTAATATCTTCTTCCATAGTAACTAGGTTATTTTATTCTCATTTTACTGCCCTTCTCACATTATCATCTGTCATTTGGTATCTCTTCCTATTTGCTTTTTTTTTCTTTCTGATTTTGACTCTTTCACTGTTTAATCACTTTTTAAAATCGAACTCCTTTTTCCCCCTACTCCTTGATTCTGGAATTATCCTTTGACCTCATGAGTGATTGCTGCTTCCCTAACGCAGTGAGTCAAAAAAATGATAGGGAACTGACATTTATTTCAAAGACAAGAGTAAAGAAGGTAGCTGGTCTAATTAGACCTGACCTAACTAGCAGCTTCTGGGCTCCAGGCAGATTTCCTGAATGGCTGCTTTCTGGGAGAGAAACTTTGAGATTCATGATGTCTCTGAGGAGTGGCATGTGTGACAGATCAGAGCTGAAGCCAGTGCAGGAAATATCTCACTTTATGAGATGTATATACCTTCCCCCTGAAAAGTAGAAGCTACCTGCTGGATAAGGGGAGGTCTGTCCTTCCCTAAATTTGCTAGAAGTTTCCCAATTCACATATGAGCAATTTAAATGGATTTCGAATCTTCCTAGAATATAGGAAGATACTAAAGACGTTTGATGTCTTGAAAAGTCTAAGTGCCTGGAACTGTTGTCTGTTCCCTGGTACATGTCCTCTCATACTGTCAAGAAAGGAGAAGATGGAGAATTTAGGTTCTGGCTAAGTTTGAGCAGTATCTGCTAAGTTCCTGGGCCAGGCTGAGTTGGGGAGAAGACCAGAGTGTCTTACAGGTTCCTCCTATGGCTCTTCCCCAGCCCCCAGTGCAGGCGGGCAGGTTACCTTCTGGGCGCATCTCTTAAAACTGTGCTTGGAATTACTGCTGATTCCTGATTTAGACAGTTATCCTAGAACACTGACTAAAAATATATTGGCCACATGTAAACATAAATATTTACCAGCAAAAATAAATGACAGTGTTTAAAACCTTTTAAATGACCTACTTAACATTCTTGTATGGAGAATCTAGAGATACTCTCCTAGGTTGCTGATGTTTGCATAAAATTGGCACCACCTTTCTGGGGGATAACCAGGCAGAAGGTTTAAAAATGTCCATGGCCTTTGCCTCTGTAACCCAGTGTGTAGGAAATCATCAAGATTTTGCCTAATGACTTGGCAAGGAGATGTTCACTGCAGCTCCCCAATAAACAGGATGAATTATCAGTCATACATGAGACAAAATACTGTACAACCATAAAAATAAATAAAGGTAGATATGTGTTTTGAGACATGAAGGATATCATGTTATCCTATTGAAAAAGTAAATTAAATTCACAACAGTAAATGCATGTAAATATATACAAGAAAATGTAAACAAATGCATAGAAGAAAGACCAGAAAGGATGGACAAAATGATCATTATTCCTGGGTAGTGTGATTAATAGTAATTTTAATGACTAATGGGTCATTTTATTTTATTATCTTTTACAACGAACAGGTATTACTCATGAAAAAGAAATACTTAGCATTGAAATTGGTCTCCCCCACTCCTCAGACAAAACCATGGTCCTGAATTTTTTACCATAGCCTTGCTTGTCTTTTTACTTTTATTCCTAAACAGTATTTTATTTAGTTTGTGTGTTTGGGGACTTCATATAAGTGCAGTTATACTTTATTATTCTTCTGCAACTTGTGTTTTTCACTCAGCTCTTGTTTCTGAGTTTCACCCATGTGGCGTGCATGGCTGTAGTTGACTCATTTCACTAGGGTCGAGTTGTCTTGGTGTAAATGACCACGGTGTGCTTATATGTTCTCCTGTTGATAGACTTTTGCTGATTTACAGTTTTTTGCTATCATGAAAGTTCTTATTAATGACCTCAGGTACTGATGTATGAGTGTCTTGGGTATATCCATAGGTGTGGAATGCTGGATTGTAGGGTGTGTGAATGTTCAACTTTACTAGATAATGATACATTTTTTTCAAGTTATTTGTATCTATTTATATTTTTGTAAGCAGTGTATCAGAGTTTCCATCCTCTACATAGTCATCAACTTTTATTAATATCATCAAACTTTTAACTTTTTGCTAATCCAGTGGGTATGAAATGTTTTAATTTGTATTTCCCGGAATATCAGTGAGGTTGAGCATGTTAGTCAGGATTTATTAACCACTTGTGATTTCTCCCTGTAATGAATCTGTTTGGGTTTTTTGGCCCATGTTTCTATTGGGTTATTTCCATTGTTTATGTGGGTTGGTAGGAATTCTGTTTATTCTGGGAACTAATTTTGCTAGTTCTACATCTGGGAGATATCTTCTTCCATTAGTGGCTTGTCTTTTTATTTTCCATACAGTTAGTGTTTTTGATGAAGAAACATTCTTTTTTTTTTTTTTTTTTTTTTGCGGTACACGGGCCTCTCACTGTTGTGGCCTCTCCTGTTGCGGAGCACAGGCTCCGGATGCACAGGCTCAGCAGCCATGGCTCACGGGCCCAGCCACTCCGCGGCATGTGGGATCTTCCCAGACCGGGGCACGAACCCACGTGCCCTGCATCGGCAGGTGGACTCTCAACCACTGCACCACCAGGGAATACCCATTCTTATTTTTTGATTAAGAATTGATTTACAATATTATATTAGTTTCAAATGTACAATATAGTGATTCAGTATTTTGATAGATTATATTGCATTTAAAGTTATTCTAAAAATATTGCCTATATTCCCTGTGCTGTACAATATATCCTTGTATCTCATTTATTTTATATAGTAGTTTGTCTCTTTTAATCCTCTACCCCTATCTTTTCCCTCCTCCATCCTTCTTCCCACTGGTAATGACTAGTTTGTTCTCTATATCTGTGAGCTGTTTCTGTTTTATTTGTTTATGTTCCACATATAGGTTATAACAAACAGTATTTGTCTTTCTCTGTCTGAATTATTTCACTAAACATAATACCCTCTAGGTCCCTTCACATTTTTGCAGATAGCAGAATTTCATTCTTTTATATGACTGATGTTCCATTGCGTGTGTGTGTGTGTGTGTGTATGTGTGTGTATATATATATATATATATATATATATATATATATATATATATGCATGCCGTGTCTTCTTTATCCATTCATCTGTTGATGGACACTTAGGTTGCTTCCAGATCTTTGTTATTGTAAATTATGCTTCTATGAACATTGAGGTGTATATATCTTTCAAGTCAGTGTTTTTGTTTTCTTTGGGTAAACACCCAGAGATGAAATTGATGGATCATATAGTAGTTCTATTTTTGTTTTTTTGAGGAACCTCCTTACTGTTTCCATAACGGCTGCACCAATTTGCATTCCCACCAAGAGTGCACAAGTGTTCCCTTTTCTCCTCACCAGCATTTGTTATTTGTGGTCTTTTTGACAATAACCATTCTGACAGGTGTGAAGTGATAACTCATTCTTAATCTTATCCATCCTTTCTTTCATGATTTACCCTTTTTTTGTGTCTCAAGAAATCCCTTCCTACCCAGAGGTTCATAAACATGAAGTCCCATATTGTCTTCTAAAATATTTATAATTTAATCTCTGTTAATGGTGTGAAGGTGTCCAATTTTATTTTTACTATATGGAAAACTATTTGTTCCAGGACAATTTATTAAAAGACCTCCCTTTTTCCAGAGATGTATGAATGCCAGCTCTGTCATCATTCATGTCATAAATAAAGCTTCCGTATATATGTGCGCCTGTTTACAGAGGACATATGCATTTGCGTTGTCCAGGCACTTCCCACCTCCCTCTGACAGAGTCAGTGTGGCCGCAGTACTTCCTCACGGCTGCAGCTGCTCCAGGTTCCATATCTGCATATTTCCACATCGAAGTGGAAAAAAGTTTTAATATTCTCTTATCTCGAGGTTCTTTTGGACCACCTGGGAGGTTGTGAATTCTCAGGGGAAGCCCTTTTGCCCTGTCCATTTCATGCTGAGTGTCAAGGCAGGCAATTTGCCTTGCAGATGCCTGTGGGGAGTGAAGGTATTTACTTCCAGGTCACCTTACTCTCAGGGTGTAGCCCTGTGGGCAGGAGGGTCTCACCATAACCTTCTCTCCCTCTGTGGCCCTGGGCTTTGTCCTCTGCCCCCTGCATCCCATGGGACAGTAAAGACTGAGGCTGGGATTCATCTGGGTGGTAAATGTAGAATTAATGAAGACTTGTTTTGTTTACATCTCCACTTCCCACTTTCACTTAGTTTTGGGGATTCTTAGTATTCTTTACTTTCTTGACAGCTCAGGACACATTTAGAAGGATTTTTTTCTTCTGGAATTTTTAGTTATTTTTCAGTGGGAGAGTCAGTCAGAGTATCTAGTTCTTCAGACCATGGAAGTAGAATTTGGCTAAATTCTTATTTTTTTTTTTTTTAATTTTTTTTGGCGGTACGCGGGCCTCTCAACTGTTGTGGCCTCTTCCATTGCGGAGCACAGGCTCCAGACGCACAGGCTCAGCGGCCACGGCTCATGGGCCCAGCCACTCTGCAGCACGTGGGATCTTCCCGGACCGGGGCACGAACCCGCGTCCCCTGCATCGGCAGGCGGACTCTCAACCACTGCGCCACCAGGGAAGCCCTAAATTCATTTTTTAACCTGCATTATGTTTTGCCAATCTTGCCTAAAGGTTTGTTGGAGACTGAACCACTGCAAGGAAGAGATGAAGACACAGGAGCCAGTGCTGACTTCCCTAGCATGCTCTCTGAGGAGGAAAAAGAAGAATTAAAGGCAGAACTAGTTCAGGTATGTTTAGTAATCTTCTTATTGTTGCTATGTCTATCTCCAAATCCTGAGAATTATTGTTAGTTGATATAAGTTGCATATTACAATTGTGTTATCTTTCATTTAATAAGATTTAATACGTGATATATTGTAAGATGATTCATTTTTTGAGGTATTTTTGTAATGCTAATTGTCCATTATCCATTGGTGGCCATAGGAAAACAAACGGTTATGATGCTTAAGCAACAATAATTAGTTGTAAACATGCACCTCTTACTCTTCTTAGTATCACAATGCTATGGGGACAATAAATCACTTACAAACCTTATGGAATTCCTTCAAGACCTTGGTACAGTCGCAAGCTGCCTTTGAAGAGCAGTTGTTTTAGGTCAGCAGCTTAGCTCAACAAATACTGTGAAAGGATTTATGTTTATAATGAAAACTTCATTCATAGAAGCAACTGAATTTGTTAAGTTGATGTGCTCTTTTTCAGAAGAATAAAGCTCCGGCGGTAGAGAGGGAAGCTATGATGACTTTAGGCTTCATTAGAGCTTGTGTAGTTGCCGTGGGCATCTGGACCTAGAGATGAGGAGGGTGCCTGGCTTGTCGTGAAGACATCTCTTTGTTCAAGCCGTTTGTTTGTAGCACCCACTACATGCACTTTGCTACCTCTTAAATACTTTGCTAGGGAGCGTTTACATTGTAGGAGGAAAGGGCAGGAGAAGGGAGCTTCTCAAGTAGAAGAAGCAGTAGAGCAAGAGGGGAAGGGGCCAGCATTCCTCCCCATTTGAATCCCTGGCCCAGAGGGTAGGAAGCTCCTGGTCCAGCTGGAATCAAGGCTTGTCTTCTTCCTCTGGCCTCTTCTACAGGCTGGAGACACAGCTTTAAATTAAGCTTCACCCTGCTGTGTCCACCCCAGACTCTCCAAGCTCTAAGGTTCTGATAGTGTGTGTTTATGACAGCTCATAATAATACTAAAGACATTTCAGGTGCTTTCGTAAGACACACCCTAGAATAACCTCATGATAAAATGAAGGAGCAGCTTGTTCTTCTAGTACAGCAGAAATTATGTTAGTAAGGACAGTGCCTCAGATCAAACAGCCTGGTTCTTTAGCTGGACCTGTCTGTGGCCACTGATCCAGAGCCACCTCGTTTATTTCAGATTGGCCACACCTGCCAGAGTGCACGGACCAAAGTCAACCTAAACAGAGAATATCTGAGCTCCACGTTTTCTTAGGGCCTGGAATCCTGGATTATGACTTGTTCCTGTCAGTTGTGTTGACTAAAGTTATATTCTGCAGACTGTCATCAGCTAACTGATTCTAAGCTGAAATTTAACTCCTTCACTGTTATCATCCAAGTTTAAGTTCATACACAACCTCTGTAACAGACCAACTTTTATAAAATGATTTTTCTCAGTTCTGGGATTACTGGGATATATATATACACACACACACACGTACATGCATCTGTGTTTTTTGTGTGCCTGCATGCTGTATTTTCTAAACTTTCAACAATGAGCAAGTATTATGTTTATAATCAAGAAACAGTAAGCCTTGGTTCTCAATGGATGCCCCCATGAATATAAAAAACCAGTGTTTTCACACATTCTTGTCTCATTTGGCCACATTAATGACCCTCCAGTGTGTCTCATTCCTAAGACTTTTTGAGCCTGACTTCTGAAAATAACATCAGACTACTTGTTACTTTTTCACGTTACCAGGATTGATGTTTTCATCCTTTAGGATGCATTAGCCTCCATGCTTCCTGTCTCTTATTTCTGGATTCCTCAGGGATGGAGAAGCGCCATGTCTTGCCAAAGGTAGCAGTGTAACCTCCAGGGGCACTGGGCACAGCTGTTTGCCTCAGGCCCAGCAAAAAGCAAAGGAGGGGATCTTTGCTATTTTTCCTCTTCACATGTCCATTTCTTCTCCCTCCATCTAGGCCACCTCTGCTTTCTGCTCATTCTTCTCTTAAATCCACTTTCTCTGCCCTTTCACAGTGTACGTGCGCGCGCGCGCACACACACACACACACACACACCACAAATTAGGTTCTTTCATATCACACATGCATTCAGATTACCGTAAATGCTAGGGTTTAATTGCATCAAGGACATCTCAGCAGTCCCACGGCTGGCCCTATGAAGAACTGAGACATCGTGCAGACAGCTCAGCTTCTCTGCCTCAATTCTCCACAGATATTCCTCTGGGGCCCCTGGTCATAAGCAACCCCTCTCTGTTTGAGGGAAGATCCTACTGGGTCTGTTAGGCACTTGGGTAACAGGACACCTCACAGGTCAGCCTGTTAGACTGCTTTTGAATCAGGCAGTCAGTTGTGGCCGTGATCCAAAGCAAGAGCTTCGTGTAGGAGGACTTCTTACGTCTGATTGCTTTGCTTAGAGGGGTCTTGGGGTGTCCCAGGCACCCGCTCTCCTCTTCTGTACACTCCTCTCCCTCGTTTCCTCAGCTTCTCCTACTGTTTGCTGACTGTGCTGGATCCCCGCCCCACTGCTTTACCCTGCACTGTTTTGTGGTCTGTATTCTCATGAGGGCGCCCTTAGACTTCAAGCGAGCCTGTAACCCCATTCAGCCACACAGCCAGCACATTGCTGTGCTTACCAAGTGCTGGCAGAAGGAAGACCTGTCCTTGTGGGGAGAGACATAAAATAAGCCAGTATTGTCCAAGGGGCTACATCTTAGCCGAAGTCTGCATCTTAAAAGAGTAATCTGTCGTTAACACAGTTCAGTCTCGAGTTTGTTATTATGTTCACGCAATATGTGTGTTTTTAAAAGTTCCTTCAATACGGGGCCAATATCACTTCTGATCTGGTGCAGTAGTTTGTGCACAGAAGGTGCGCAATTAAGATTTATAAATAACTTGAATCATAGCACCAACAAACATTTATATTTGTGAATACTGGAAGAAGAATATATTTTTTTTTTACAAATCTTGTCAATATATAAAGAAATATTATTTTGTTTCAGATATTTGTTCTCATTAGTCTTATTACCAGCTGCTCCTAACATCTTTTCTGAGGTTTTTATGCATCTATTCTGTGGGTTGTTTTTTCCATTCTCCCTTTTTAGATAAACTTGCTCAATATTTCTGTGCTACTAACATCCCACTGTCACTTTCATTTCGCTAAGCTGCATTTGATGCTCAATATTCTATAATGTGGCTTACCTTTTGAAAAGGATGAAGTGTTAGCATTAGAACCATAAATTTATGATTATATAACAATCAAGTACTGCCAATGTCCCCTAGATAAAATGACTCAAAAAATGGGCATTAATAGGAGTAGCAAAAATACCAGACAGCATCATCAAGTAGACAATGGCTGTTTCTCAGTGTGTCGTTCCCCAAGAAAAGCACACAGTGCCCTCAAGCCACCCGTCTCTTAGCCTTTCCAAAGAAGTGCCCTAAGCTCTTCCTTCCTCTCTCAGTTTTTTTCCTTCAAGACTTTCATTTTTTCTGGACTGAGCTAGTGAACAACTAAAGTCTTCACAACCAATACTGTCTTATTGTAACACCCCTCTGTGTTAATCAGGGTTCTGCAGAGAAGCAGAACCAATAGGATATATATTTGTATATAGAAAGAGATTTATTATAAGGACTTAGCTGATTGTGTAGCTCCAGTCTGAAGACCTAGGAAGAGCCAATGTTACAGTTTGAATCTGAAGGCAGGAAAAAACAAAAAAACAAACAACAACAAGACAAAACAGTGGCCCATCTCAAAAGCAGACAGGCAGATAGAGTTCCCTTTTACTCAAGGGAGGGTCAGCCTTTTTGTTTTATCTAGGTCTTCAACTGATTAGATGAGGCCCACCCACTTTGGGAGAACAATCTGCTTTACTCAGTCTGCCAATTCAAATGTTAATCTCATGCAGACTAACCCTCACAGACACACCCAGAATAATGTTTGACCAAATGTCTGGGCACCCCATGGCCTGTCACACCCTCCCAGATATTATTTGCATTTTAATTTTAATTCTTCCATATTCTTAGCCAAGGCAGGAGTAAACCAGGAGAAGTGGCAGGACTTGAAGCAGTGTGTACAAGAGACCACATGCTCTTACTCCTAAACATCATACTGATACTTAATAGTTTATAAAAGTATTTCTTTTTCTGGATTTAAGTTAGATATTTTATGTAATATAGCAGATTAAATAGAAAAGTAAGTTTTCAATCTTCTAATATAAATTTCATATTGAAGCTAACTCATTAATAGATTTATAATTTTTTTCATTGAAATAAATTGGCATAACATAAAATTAACTATTTTAAATTGAACCATTCAATGGCATTTAGAAACTTACAGTGTTGTGTAACTACCACCTCTGTCCAGCCCCAAAACATTTTAATCGTCCCAAAAGGGAACCCCATACCCAGTAAGCAGTTGCTTCCCATTTCTCTTTCTTCTCTGCAGCCATCAGCCTGCATTCTGTCTCTGTGGATTTAGCTAGGTATTTCATGTAAATAGAATCATACAATATGTGACCTTTTGTGGCTGGCTTTATTTCACCTAGTCTAGTGTTTTTGAGGTTCACCTGTGTTGTAGCTTATATCAGTACTTCATTTTTACCACTGAATAATATTCCATTTTATGTATATACTGCAATTTGTTTATCCATTCATCCTTTGATGAATATTTGGGTTGTTTTCACCTTTTGGCTATTGTGAGTAGTGCTGTTTTGAACATGCATATACATGTATTTGTTTGAGTACCTGTTCTCAATTCTTTGGAGAATATGCCTAGGAGCAGGAGTGCTGTGTCATATGGTAACTCCATGTTTAACTTTTTGAGAAACTGAGAGACTGTTTTCCGCAGTGGCTGAACCATTTTTCATTCCCACCAGCAATGAACAAGGGTTTCAATTTCTCCACATCCTCACCAACACTTTCGTTCCTATTCATTCATATCTGAGTAATCAAGTTGAAATATCTAACTTTGTGCATAAATATTTATCCTATAAGAAGATCTTCTGGGCTTCCCTGGTGGCGCAGTGGTTGGGAGTCCGCCTGCCAATGCAGGGGACGCGGGTTCGTGCCCCAGTCCGGGAAGATCCCACATGCCGCGGAGCGGCTGGGCTCGTGAGCCACGGCCGCTGAGCCTGCGCATCCGGAGCCTGTGCTCCACAACGGGAGAGGCCACAACGGTGAGAGGCCCGTGTACCGCAAAAAAAAAAAAAAAAAAAAAAGATCTTCTAAGGGGTCAAGAAACCAAAGAACCAGACTATCAGTTTCTAGTGAAGATATGATTAATTTAAAATTAAAGGGGAAAGGATATCTTAAATACTTGAATTGATGATTTACCTGCACTCCAGCTCATTCCAAAACGCATTTGATATGGCTGCAGAGGTACTTACAATGTAGAATTTGCATACTACCTGCATCAGAATATTTGGGGGTGCTTGTTAAAAAATATATGTAGGCTGGCCTCACCAAATTTGAGATATCAGAATCTTAGGGCATTAAAAGGGGCCTACTTTTGGAATCTGCATTTTAAATGTGCTCTCTGAGTGACTTTTATATAAACTGAAATTGAGAACCACTGGTGTAACTAGGCCAGAAATTCTCATTAGTTAAATAAGTGAATGAATCTAACCAGGATTGTCGTTTAAACCATTTGTGATTAAAGGCCTTTCTGCTGTGTCAGGACTCTCTGCTCTGCTGAGAGAGAAGAGATTGGCCATTTCCAGTCTGGCATGTTAATGTAATTTAAGATTATCTGTTTTTTCACCTTCTGGGTTTTGCTTCATAGATATTTTGTCATATATTTAGATCACTGATAAATAAATGAAAGCTTTAAGAAGTGTGAGCCTTACATTTTATTGAAATGGTGAGACTTTCATTATAGAACCTGACAATAGACCCAACAGAGTAACTGAGTTCATGTTTCCATCATGAGAAGTTTTTTCTCTACGAATGCCTTTTAACGTATGCTTCGATTTTTAAATTATTAGGTGTGGAATTTTATCTTTCTTTAGGATGTTGTTTGGTAAATTGGTCACTTCAATGTTTCTAGCACTTTTGGGGATCGTGGATTTCATTAGAAAATTGTGAATACTTTACCCACTCCTCCCACCCCCAAATAACTAATGAATATCTTACTGTCCCCCATAGTTTTGAATAAATTTCTGGGGTTCCATAGATATAAGGTTGAGAATACCAAGATGTTTAAACCTCTTTCTTCTTCTCTACATCTTTAATTTCTTTTTGCAAGTTAAAAAACTTCCCATTAATTTTGTTACAAGTTGGAAACTACAGTAATACCTGATATATGTACAAAACCAGATTCCTAGTCATTTCAGTCACCCAAACTGAAAGAAAGCCAAAAAGGTCTTTCTAATACAGAATAAAAGGCTGAAATGAAGCCCACGTATTTTCTATGGTAAGAGAGATAGAGATACAACCTTGAGAAATCTTAGGCAGCAAACTAAATGCAGAAGAACACATTGACAAAGATGAAAAAGTGGAATATAACATGAGAGCAAAAGGATAGAAGGGTTTGACTTTAAAATGACAGTGTCTGGGCTTCCCTGGTGGCGCAGTGGTTGAGAGTCTGCCTGCCGATGCAGGGTACACGGGTTCGTGTCCCGGTCCGGGAAGATCCCACATGCCGCGGAGCGGCTGGGCCCGTGAGCCATGGCCGCTGGACCTGCGCGTCCGGAGCCTGTGCTCCGCAACGGGAGAGGCCACAACAGTGAGAGGCCCGCGTACTGCCAAAAAAAAAATAAAATAAATGACAGTGTGTTCTCATTTAATGGAAAGACTAAAAACATGATCCCCTTTGCTGGTCCCTAGGTACACTCCTTATGCAGTCATGAGTATATGTCTGCATACTGAAGACTCTTGCTCATCAAGAAAAGACAGGGTGCTATTGATTATAACATGTTTGTGGAAGGTGAAATTCATTTCAGAAAGATTTCCATGAACATAAAAGAAATGTTCCATAACCATAAAAAGAATGGATAATGTTAGATTACTAGGACATTTTGCTGATATTAAAAGCTCCAAGATATTGTTCTTTTCTACTAGATTATTTAAGATGCTTGATTCAGTATTTCTGCCTGTTTTGCTTAAGTGATTTTTTGTGAATACGAAGGTTTACAATGCTATTTTTGTCTGTTCACCATTGCGGTAAAATCTTCCTTGCTCTAATAAAAAGGACTAATTTTTGCAAAGGTAACTGTCATTGTTGAGATGTGTTTTTTAGCAGCTACGTCTCTGGTGACCCACGAACACATTTGCAAGATGACTGACAGGGTTAGTGATGCTCCTTGTGGTCAGAAGTAGAGTGACACTTAGAATGTAAATGAGACCCAGATCTCCATTAAAAAAAATAATGATCTCATAAAGTGTCAGGCACTTTTTTTTTTTTTACCTCTGTGCATGTGGGATACTAAGGGAGTACTATTGATTCTCTTCTGGCTTCACAAAGAAAGTCACAAATATTTATACTTTTCAGAAAACAAAGATGTAAATTTAAGCAATATTACCAGGGCAATATGTTACAGAGTGTGACAATGGAATAAAGTATGATAACTGGAATCAGAGACTTTGAGGAGGTTCAAAATTATTTTCACAAAATATAGCAGTGCTCTCTAAAATCTGGGTATTTTACAGAACTCCTTTATTAGAAATTAGATTTGCAAGAGCAATTTTTCATGACTTATTTATTTTATAACAGGAAGTTTATACCTTTTGATCCCCTTCACCCATTTCATCCACCCCCCTCCCTTGCCACTGGCAACCACCAATCTATTCTCTTTATCTGTGGGGTTGGTGGTTTTTTTGAGATTCCACATATAAGATCATACAATCATATGGTATTTGTCTTTCTCTGTCTGACTTCTTTTACTTAGCATATTGCCCTCAAGGTCCATCCATGTTTTAAATGGCAAGATTTCCTTCGTTTTAATGGCTGAATAATATTTCTGTATGTGTGTGTGTGTGTATGTAAAATATCTTCTTTATCTGTTTATCTATCAATGGACACTTAGGTTATTTCCATATCTTAGCTATTGTTAATAATGCTGCAATGAACATGGAAGGGGTGCATGTATCTTTTCTGAGCTAGTGTTTTTATTTTCCTTGGATAAATCCTCAGAAGTGGAATTGCTGGATCATATGAGAGTTCTATTTTTAATTTTTCAAAGAATCTCCATAATGTTTTCCATAGTGTACAAGAGCAATTTTATGATGCTGGAGAGATTTACTTTTCTGCTAACACAGGGGAAACAGGAGATACATCAGTACAAAGACTTCTACATGAATGTTAATAGTAGCTTTAGTTGCATTAGCCAAACCCAAATGTCCTTCAGTAGTTGAATAGAAAACAAACTCTGGTATATCCATACAATGGAGTACTACTCTGCAGAAAAAAGGAAAAGCCATTGATGATGCAGCAACATGGATGAATCAAATGATTTCAAATTATTATATTGAGTGAACAAAGTCAGGCAAGAATGAGTTTATACTGTGTAGTTCAATTTATATTAAATTCCAGAAAATACAAACTAAACTCCAGTGAAAGATCAGTGACTGCCTGGGTGAGGGAAGAGAAAAGGGAGGGAGGAATTACAAAGAAGAACTAGAAAACTTTTGGAGGAGATGATTTCTTTACTATATTGATTAAGGCGATGACTTCAAAGGAGTATACATATATCAAAACTTACAGATTGGACACTTTATGTGTGTACAGTTTATTGTATGTTAATTACATGTCAGTTAAGATTGTTAAAAAGAAAAATCAACACAAATCGCTCCCTTGCATACATCCTCTCCTCCCTTGTTCATTCTCTCCTGAGGCACCACCTTGGCAAACCACAACATATGCTAGGTGTGGTTGGCAAAAAATAAACCACACTGACTAATAACACTTTAAAAGAACTTGTTAGGCATAGACTACAAAAACAGTCTTTTGTTCAAAAATTATATCTATGTATAATTTTAGAAAAACGTTTGGATGATTAGAAACCAAAAAAATTAAGCAGTGGCTGTTTCCTAGTAGATTACACATGATTTTTATTTTCTTTACATTTTGCTGTATGAGTGAATTTTTTTTTTTTTTTTTTTGCGGTACGTGGGCTTCTCACTGTTGTGGCCTCTCCTGTTGCGGAGCACAGGCTCCGGACGCGCAGGCTCAGCGGCCATGACTCACGGGCCTAGCCGCTCCGCGGCATGTGGGATCTTCCCGGACCGGGGCACGAACCCGTGTCCCCTGCATCGGCAGGCGGACTCTAAACCACTGCGCCACCAGGGAAGCCCCTGTATGAGTGAATTTTTTACAAGGAGTAATTTCTTTTAGAATTATTAAAGCTAAAAAAATCTACTTTCATTTTTAAATATTAGACAGTCTTCTCTACAGGATGTGTTTGCTAAGGCCATGCACTGGGCTATGGAAACAAGAGGCTGCAGAGGCTGCTTTGGAGCACCGAAGGCGCCCGTGTGTGTTTCAGCTGGTCTGACCTCTTTCCCCACCATTTTCCCTCCTACCTGTAGCTAGAAGACGAAATTACAACATTACGACAAGTTTTATCAGCGAAAGAAAGGCGTCTGGTTGAGGTAAAACAAAAACTCGGCATGAACTTGATGAATGAATTAAAACAGAACTTCAGCAGAAGCTGGCATGACGTGCAGACTACTACTGCGTGAGTATACGTTTTTCTTAAAAAAAAATCACTCAGCCTGCTGTCTTGCCTCTTCAGGTTTTTTTCCCATGAGGCTGATTTCATATTGGTGGCTAGGGAAAAATATTTTCTCCAGAAGTAAAATAAGGAAATACGAATAATCATTAATATGATGCAGACTCTATAAAGTAGCTTCATGAAATGAAACTTTGTTCACCAACACTCTGTTTTCACTTAGACTACTTTTATGGAGTTGTACAGTTTAAAGTTCTTTCTCTTCATTATATATATATTTTTTAACATTTGTTAAATATATACTTTTTCCTTATGTTTTCTCATAAAATTCTAAATCTTCAGAATACTTGGCATTCACTGCATATTTTGAGTTACTATCAAAAATGGTTGACAGCTTTAAAAACTGTACAGACTTTTTGTCCATTTACATGAAAAGAAAAGCTTGTACCTCTCATGTTTGGGGGTGTGCTTTTATCCCCACTACTCTAGGGAATGTTAGAACTGGGTTAAGGCCACATGAAATAATAGAATATATTGGTTTCTGCCCCCGGTTTCTGGCACAGAGCTCCCGAAACCCTTATAATTTCCTACACCAGGAGCATCTTTTGTTCTAACATTTGCATTTTGACCTTGGTTCCTGACACAGAGTTCCTAGATCCCTTGGAATTTCCTGGGTGATAGCAGTATCCTGGGTTCTAATGAGGTGACTTTTGGTGGACTCCTGGATGAGGGCTGGTCACCAGAAAGACCAAGCCATGATTAGAAGCTTGGAACTGTCAGTCCCACACCCCCATTCTCTAGAGAGGGAAAAGGAGCTGGAAGTGATCTATCATGCCTACATGATGAAGCCTCCATAGAAATCTCAAAAATATGGGGTTTGGAGAGCTTTAGGGTTGCTGAACACATGGAGGTGCCGGGAGGGTGGCGTGCCAGGAGAGAGAATGGAAGCTCGGTACCCATCCCCACATGCCTCTTCCATCTGGTTGTACATCTGTATCTTTTATCATATCATTTTTACAATGAATCGGTAACCCCGTAAGAAACCTGTTTTCCTGAGTTCTGTGAGGCACTCTAGCAAATTAATTGAACTCAAGGAGGAGGTTGTGGGAACCTCTGATTTATAGCCCACTGGTCAGAAGCACTGGTGATAATCTGGACTTGCGATTGGCATCTGGAGTGAGTGGGGGGCAGTCTTGTGGGGCTGAGCCCTTAACCTGTGGGATCTGACTCGATCTCCAGGTAGATAGTGTCAGAATTGAGTTAAATTGTAGGATGCCCAGCTGGTGTCACGGAATTGCTTGGTGTGTGGAAACGCCCCCATAGCTGATGTCAGAAGTATTGTGAGTCTGATAGTAATGTGAGAGTAAAGGAGAAACACAGGAGAAGCAAGTTTTTCTTACTTAGACCAACAGAAATGTTTTTCAGCTTTGCCATTATCTTCCTGTCTGACGTTAGGCAAGGTACAGAATAGGTTTGGGCATTCTACAATCATGCTTTCATGGGGTTACTTTTTAAATTATGTGAAATATTTAACTATTGTGGTACTTCTCTTATGATTTAAAATGTTTTGCTTGCCAGGGGGTCTTGTGCCAAAGCGAAGAAGGTGCCCGCGTCGTAATGCGATTGTGCTTCCTTTTGTGTGTTGGGAGCTGGGGGCCGATGGAGAAACCACAGAGGCTTCCTATCCCTTGACCCCAAATTCCACCATCAAGAAATTTTTGTCTTTGTGTTATGCATTTTCTTCCCTAGTATTCCTCCTTGGAAGGTAAAGATATTACATTGCTAGTATCTTAAGTGGGAAACAATTTTTCTCTTTGCTGGTACTTTTCTCCTAGGCGTAGAGGGGCCTGGTAGTAAGAAAAGGTACCCATGATAGACAGCAATTATTTCAGTTTGGCTGCGGGCCAACTTTGCCTGCTGGTTACTGAGAACTAAGATCTTAGTGAAGATACCCTTTGCATTAGAAGTTAGATCTAAGAGGAGCCTGACGTCTCCACACTGTGGTTCCCTTAGTGTCCATGTAAAGGGGAATATTCTCTCCAGCTCTAAGAGCCTAGCAATTCTATCTGTATCTGTGCATGTGCACCCCGTGGGCTCATCCAGAAAGGGTAAGGACACAGTCCAGAGTAGGGCAGGATGGAGCCAGGGAGCCCATCAGTGTCCCTCCAGAGGTTAACCAACCTTCCCCAACCTGATGATTATGGAAGAAGATAAGAAACTACACACTGATGTTTATCAATTTAAAAAATATATATCGGGCTTCCCTGGTGGCGCAGTGGTTGAGAGTCCACCTGCCGATGCAGGGGACACAGGTTCGTGCCCCAGTCCGGGAAGATCCCACATGCCGCGGAGCGGCTGGGCCCGTGAGCCATGGCTGCTGGGCCTGCGCGTCCGGAGCCTGTGCTCCACAACGGGAGAGACCACAGCAGTGAGAGGCCCGCGTACCGCAAAAGAAAAAAAAAAAAAAAAAAAAATATATATATATATATATTGCCAGCACCATATGAACAATCTCTTGAAAATTCAGGATAGCTGGATTTTAGGCACTAAATTAAATGAGCTTATCTGTCAGTAGTTTTGCTTTTTGTCTTTGCACTTTGGTGGCCTATACCAATTAATGGCCCTGATAGGGTGAGGCCGAGCCATCTCTACTTCCCTGGGTCTGGTGGCCTCTGTATTTAATCCAGGTCTGGGCTTTCTTGTCACTTGATCTGAACTTCCTTCTGGGGTGTCAGAACCAGGCAGGATCTTTCTGCTTGGCCTCCCTGACCACACTGCAAGGATAAGAGAACCCAATGGAGGGAGGGCAATTCTGGCTCTTCTGTTGCTGAGAGGAGGGAGGGAGCAGCGAATATCTGAGCAGAGGATGTGGCCAGTTTGTTCTGGGTCTGCCAGGGCAGGCGGCGGGGGGGAGTGAGGAGAGTGGGTCATGGTTTCCTGAGACATGGAATTAGAGCAGGCAAGTTCAAGGAAGGCTTGTAGCCTCTGCACACTGGAGAATATATAGTTTCTGGTTTTCCCATGTTTGAAAAAACCAATTGGTTTTATAGTCAGGCAGTACATTTAGTATCAAGCTTTTTGTTGAATGAGTAGAACAGAGTTATTCCCTGGGGTTATCGAGTTTCAAGTCGTGGTCAGGAAAACAGAGTTTTGTTTTTGTTTATTTTACAAGTTTTTACAAGTAACCGGTTAAAAGCTAAGTGTGACAGGGTTGTAACGGCAAATCCAGGGTATTGTAGGGGATGTAAAACAGGGGATGGAACCTTGCCTGGGGTCTCAGGGAAGCTTTTTTGAGTAAGATGTTTAAGCAGAACTCTGGAGGATGATTTGGAGTTTAATCCGGCCACGGGGGGGGCAGGAGGGACGTCCTGGGGGACGCACAGGCACAGCCTGGTTGAGGCTGGCAGAGAAGGCTCCTTCTCCTAAGGAAAATCCATCCAATTACTTAGGCTTGTTGAGATGGTGGGGAGAAGGGGCCGGGGCTTGTGGCATCTGTTTATAAACAGAGTTATTCTTTATCCACAGGCAATAGAAAGCTGTTAGGGGGGTCCTGACAGTTTGTTTACCCAACAAGTGTTAGTGAGTGTCTGCTATTAGGCATTATTACTCGGGGGCTAATCTAAGCCCTCAGGATACAGGATTCAACAAGATGGACAAAGTTCCTAATCTCTATGAATGTTGAAAGGGAAAAGGGCATGAAACAAGCAGCAAACAAATGAGGATCTGTCGGGATGCTATGATGAAGACAGCATAGGTTGAGGTACTAGAGAGTGACCTGCCGGAGAGGGTGGAAGCTGCCTTGATGGGTCCCTGACGGGGAAATCCTGTCCTGGGAGGTTTCTTTGAGCTGAGACCTGAATGACAGAAAGATATGATCTTGTGAGGATCTGGGGAAGAGCTTTTAGGCTGAGGAAAAAATTGCCACAAGGACACTGAGGCAAGACCTAGCTTTACAGGTTTCAGGAAGCAGAGGAAAGGGCTGTGTCTGGAGTGTAGTGAGAGGAGCTTGAGGTCAGAGCCTCTGGGGCCTCCCAGGCCAAGGGGAGGAGTGAGGATTTTATTCCAAGAGCTTTGGATGCCGTTGGAGAATTTGCAGCAGGAAGTGACTTGTTCTAATTCACCTTTTAAAAAGAATGTTCTGGTTCGTTTGTGTAATATTGATTGTGAAGAGGCAGGAATGGAAACCAGAAAATCATGTATAAGACTGTTGCAGTGGCCCAGGTTGTCGTGATGGAGAGTCATGAGCAGAGAGAGGACAGGATCTGGAGGTTGACCCAATGGGACTTCCCAGTGGTTTGGATGTGGGGGGTTGAGGGAAATAGAGGGATCAAATGTGACATTAGGTCTCTGACTTGGGCTACTGGGTGAATACTGAGACTGGTTACAGCAGTGGGGATTTAGCATTGTGGTTAAGCTGGTGGGCTGTGGACTCCAACCAATTGCCTGGTTTGAAATCTAGGTCCCCTGCCTCCATGAAATGAGATCGTGTTAGTACCTATCGTAGGTAGTGAGGATTCATTGAGCGCAGAACAGTGTCTGACACTTTGTAGGCCTGTTTACTCTTCTAGGAAACAGGCCTGGTGAGGACACCCAAGAATTCTGCTTTGGCTGTGCGCAGTCTGAGATGTCCAGTAGATAAACGAGTTTATATATTGAGAGGGCAACTCGGAGGAGAAGTCAGGGATGGAAATGGACATTTGAGAGCCATCTACATATTGATGCATTGAAAGCTGCAGACCTAGATGAGATTTCCTCGGAGATAAGTTAATAAATACAGATGATCATGGACTCACTAACCTTTAGGAATGATGCGAACTTTCCTTTGTAAAGAAGAATAAATCTCTTTCTTAAGAGGGAGGCATGAGTCTATCAGCAACATAATTTCAGGAGAGCATCTTGCTCCCACCATTTTTTCTTGGCTGCTGAGGGAAAGGGAAAAGTCTTAATCATATGTTGGGGGGGAGGGGGGCAGACAGAAAAGCAGAATCTATTTTTCCCCTGAATATTTAGATCCCTGCTATTAGTGTCCATGATACCCATTCTAGAACAATATCTATACCTCATACAATGAAATTTTGATGTGGGGGAATGATGAACTGGGGTAAGGTTAGATTGGATAGAATTAGATTTCAAAGCACCAAAAAGAATTTCAGCTGTCAGAGTATTGCAGGTATCCCAGAGGCAATAGTTTGCATACTGATTAAGCAATCATGACCTATTTAGTTTGATTTATAATGAAAAGAAAATCTGTGATATGTTAATGAAAGATCTCGGCATATTTTAGTCTGTGGTAGGATTCAAATTGGAATAAGACCAGATGAGTAGGAATAACTACACCGCAGACTAAAATTATCTCCTTTATAGAAAGATAACTATACAGTAGTGGGTCGAGAGGCCATCTGTGTCCCTGGGTTTGTCGTTGCTGTTGTTTTTGTCATAGTTTTTTATTTGCCTTGATTTTGGAGAATCTAAGAACACTCACAAAAAATTCCCCCCACCCTCATCCTGAAGCTTTTTAATGTTTTTAGGCTTCAAGGAAGCATGGGGGAGGTGGGCGGCTTTGGGGTGAAGAGGTGGGGAGACCACTGGAGGAGAAATTGGAAATAGAAGGAAAAGGAATTTGTAAGCTTTCATCTTATCACACAAGGCAGGAAGTAGGTTCTGCTTTTCTAGATTCAAGTGGTAAATCTATGTTTTGATAGTGTGTTTAGGGAAGCTTTGGAAGAAAAGAAGCCTAAATAGTTTTTGTGTCTGGTGAAATGCTGCATATGCAACTGTTCAAGTAATGCTCTCTTTTAAATTCCATAATAGAAAACAGATTTGGGCTATAAGCTATCTTCTTGTAAAAAGACTATTGAATTTAAATTTTTTTCTTCGATCCGTATGTAGAAAAATGCTTTAAGTCAGAACATGTTAGAAGATGACACGCTTTCTCCTTTGATTATTAACACTGACTTTCAAATCTGTAAGACATGAAGAGGAATCTGCATGAAAAGTCAACAGAATGCCTTTTATTTGGCTTGCAGAGAACCTTACCCCACACTACTGAAGAGCACCCTTGTTGGTGTGCTGGCCAAACAGCTCACCTGTTGTAGCAGTTAAATGCTACCCATTCCTTAAAGGTGCACACACACACACACACACACACACACACACACACACACACGAATGCAATGGAATATTATTCAGCCATGAGAAAGAAAGAAATCCTGCGGTTTGTGACAACATGGATGGACCTTGCGGGCACTATGCTAAGCGAAGTAAGTCAGAGAAGGAGAGTTACTGCATGATATTACTTATATGTGGAATCTAAAAAAACATCAAACTCTTGGAAACAGAGTTCAAGGGTGGTTGCTAGAGGTGGGCGTATGGGTGAAATAGGGAGAGGTTGGTAAGAATACATACTTTCAGTTATAAGATGAATAAGGTCTGAGGATCTAATGTATAATATCATGACTATAGTTGGTAACACTGTATTGTATAATTGAAATTGCTAAGAGAGTAGAACTTAAATGTTCTCATCTACACACATACACACACACACACACACACACACACATATGTATGTGAGGTGATGGATATGTTAATTTACCAGATGGAAAAGAGTCCTTTCACAGTGTATATGTATATAAAATCCAATATCTCACAATTTTGTTTCGTCAGTTATACCTCAGTAAAGCTGGGAAGGGGGAAGCTATCCATTCCAGCCAAACTGAATCTCTGAAAAGTAAAGCCTATTTTTCTGTTGACTTTCATTGGAAAAGAGGAAGATTACTTGTACTCCAAACAAGCAAACAAAATGCATCTTCGATAGGTTAACGCATACAAAGTGCTTAATAAATGTGAGCTGCCATTTGCTTATCACAGTTAAACTTTTGCCAAAGAAAGGTTCAACACTGGACCATATTTGAGCCTTGTTGGGAAGTGCAGGTTCCTCCAAAGCTACTGTTAGCTGGATTGCTTTAGAGCACGCAAGGCAGAATTGCCCTCACTCACCTTAAGGTCGCCGTGGCTCTTTTCCAGAGTTAGAAACTTCGCACTGCCAAGCCCTGACTCTGCACCTGTAGCTGAAGCTGGGGCATTCCAGCCTCCAGAATCCAGAGGAAACTCACGTGACTCTTGCTGTAGTTGATTCAGGCACTGGGGATACAGTGATGATGAAAAAGACGTGGTTCTGCCCTCAGGAAGTTCAGGCGAGTCCCAGAGAGAGGTTTAAAAACCGTAATTGCAGCACATTGGGAGGATGTTTGCAAAGAGCTGTGCAGAGGGGATTATGGGAACCCTGAGGAGAGGCACCCAACACAGACTTCTTGAAGCAAATACTCCCAGTTTTCTTGCCTCCCAGTGCACAATTGACAGCAACCTGAGGATATCTTTTTTCTTTTTAATAAATAAATTTATTTATTTATTTATTTATTTATGGCTGCGTTGGGTCTCCGTCGTTGTGCGCAGGCTTTCTATAGTTGTGGCGAGTGGGGTCTACTCTTCGTTGCGGTGCACGGGCTTCTCATTGCAGTGACTTCTCTTGCTGTGGAGCACGGGCTCTAGGAGCACGGGCTTCAGTAGTTGTGGCACACAGGCTCAGTAGTTGTGGCTTGCAGGCTCTAGGGCGCAGGCCCAGTAGTTGTGGCACATGTGCTTAGTTGCTCTGCGGCATGTGGGATCTTCCCAGACCAGGGCTCGAGCCCGTGTCCCCTGCATTGTCAGGCAGATTCTTAACCACTGTGCCACCAGGGAAGTCCCTGAGGATATCTTAACACTTGATTTTTATTTAAGGAAAATGTGTTAGTTGTCCGCTCTATCAATTATGGAACTCAGCAATGGTATAATTTATCTTTAGCTTAAAATAAGAGATGCTAGTAATGTAAAATGCTAAATACCACTTCCATTTAAATTATAAGGTTGTCAAGTCAATCAGAATGTTAGTATTTAAATTGTTTTTCATTATTTGAATACTATTGAACATAATTTTATGTGATAGAGTTGAAAAAACAGTTTTCAGTATTAGTAGTACAAACTATGTACAGAATTTCATGGCACAATAAAGGGAGTAAAATGCAAATACACCGACTTCCTTGGGGGTTATCTGTGGCCTGACAGAAGAGCATTGTTTCAAGACACAGGCTCCTAGCCTCTGGATGAGGATGTATATTACTTATTCGGTTTTAAGATCAAGCCCAGTTAGGATGCACCATAAGGTACAGGGTCTGTGCAGTGCACAACTCCAGGGGACCCTTCACTTAGGCTGTAATGTGTGTGGTACTCCTTGGAGCTTTTAAATGCTCTGAGCCTGCTGACCTATTTCTCATGGATTCCCTAGTTATTTTGTTCGTGGAGCTCACTTCCCCATGTATAACCCTCTCTCATTGCCTAACCCCTAGAAATCTCTTGTCCTCAATTATTGGTCTCTAAGTAATGTATATAAGGACTACTAATTGTTTTCAAGAAATGTAGTGGTTAGCCTAGGGGAAGAGGCCTAAAAGTGTGGGTAGTAAATGTGCATCTTAAAATTTCTCGAAATATATTATTATTTAATAATAATAATTTAATAATTAATAAATTATTTAATAATTATTATAATAATTATAATATAATTATAATAATTATAATATAATAATATATTATATATAATAATAATAATTAATTAATGATTATTATAATTATTTAATAATAATTAGTATTATTATTTCTCTTCACAAACACTGGAGTTGATCTAATTCACCCTTGTCATCTCCTAGGCAACAAGACACTCTGGTGGAAGGCAGGCACACTGCCTACTCTAACCCTACCTCTGTCATTAAAGAGTCACTCAGCTCTTCTGGGCCTCAGTTTCATCATCTGTAGTCTTAAGGGATCGGGCTCTAGTGCCTTTCAGATTTAACATTTTATAATTCCCAGAAATAAAGAGTTAACAGTCCCTAAAATCTTTAACACTCCATTGAGCTATCCATACATTTGAATTTTAACTTTGAAATTTCACATAGATATAGAGATGCATTTTTCATGGTGAGGACTTAAATGTCCCTAATACCTCACTAAAGTAGTCAGATGCCTGTAAACACCTGTCTCACATTTTGATACAGAAGCGTGTTTAAAACATAGTGTGCTAACACTTACTGCTTACTATATGTAGAGTCACCCCTAGGTATCTGCGGGGGTTTTGTCCCAGGACCCATGCAGATACCAAAAGCCATGGATGCTCAAGTCCCTTATATAAAATGGTGTAGTATTTGCATATGACCTATATGTATCCTCCCATACACATGAAATCACCTCTAGATTACTTATAATACCTAATGCAGTGTAAATAGTTCTAAATACAGTGTAAATGCTATGGAAATAGTTACCCACTGATGGCAAATTCAAGTTTTGCTTTTTAGAACTTCCTGGAATTTTTTTCCTGAATGTTTTCCATCTGTGGTTGGTTGAATGCGCAGATGCAGAACCCACAGACGCGGCGGGCTAACTGTACTTCTCCCTGACTAGCTATTTTTAAATGAAGCCATTAAATTTAGAATGTCTCACACACACACACACACACACACACACACACACACACACACCAAGTGTTCAAAAGTCACTTCTTACCTCAAAATTCAAAGCATTCTCAAATATATAAAAGTTAAACTACGTGGAAAGTTTACAAGTAAATTAAATATTTGCTTTAATTGCAAGAAATTCCTGAAAGAAATGCAGGACCAACACAAGAAGGAATTCTCTAACTGGTACCCAGTCCCAACCTCATGCAAAGACCACAGTGTGACAGAGTAATTTTTTACTTTTCCCTTGAGTCACCTTTCAGGCCTTACAGATGCAGTATTGAGTGGATACCCGATTGACTGTCCTCCCTTGGCCTTCCTTGATTCCCTCTTCTGTGCCCATTTCCCCCCAGAACCCAACTCTGTTCCTCTGACACTCACTTGGCCAAGACCCCAGGTGAGTGATGATGGTGAATTGAACTAAGGCAGAGACCAGTAGAGGTGGTGAGACAGTAGACAGATTCGAGATCTGTTTGGAGGGCTGAACTAGCAGGGTCTCTTGACGGGTTGGCTATGGAGTGTGAAAGGAATAGAAGGGAAGAGAAGATACAAAGTCTCCTCTTTGGGTTATTTAATGGATTATTTCCTCACCAATATGCCTGAGAAACTTTTGCATAGGGAAACGTTTTCCTTGCTAATTAGAACTGAGCCTAATTCTAAATTCCAGTCCATAGTGCAAGACCATGTTTCATCTGTGTATAATATAGTGTCTTCCTCACTTCCATCATGTATGGATTTCATGTTTTACAGCCCATTTTCCATAGATCTGATTTTTCGGGGTTTTTTGGGCCATGCTGTGCAGCTTGTGGGATCTTAGTTCCCCAAACAGGGATCGAACCCGCGCCCTCGGCAGTGAAAGCACAGAATCGTAGCCACTGGACCGCCAGGGAGTTCCCTCTACAGATCTGATTTCATGGCCGGGTTACTGCTTTGTGAAAACTTTGTCAGCATCCTAAAAATATAACTGGAATAGTAATTCCACATTTTTCTTTGTTTATTTGTAAATAAATCCTTCTGTTTTTAAGGCTAAAACTACTACCTTTAAATCTTTGTTTTAAAGGCTATCTCTATGCCTAATCCAAGCATCAGGACACTGCTTTGGGAACCTGTTTAGTAGCATGTTTCTTCTGAAGGATTCTCAGCATGTGCCATTTCAAGATCACATCTCCTGAATTCTTGTAATAATGATGGAGGTTTTTATTTCTGGTCCACATTTAGTGCTATATTAACTGCCTTATCACTAATAAGAAGTTAGAGATTAATATTTTATTTTATGTGTAATCTGCCTGCAATTCCATGATTTCACATGATCAAAAATATTCTCCCGCCATAATTAAAACCTAACATCCTATAGTGAAATGTAAAAAGAAAGTTGTAATTTGAATAACTGCTATTTTTGTAACTTGGCAGCGAACAAAATTAAGCAAACATTCTAAAAGCTGTTCCTTTCTTTCATCTTCCCACTTCTCATTTGCTGCTTGACCCAGAGCCGTCTGGGGTCCACCTCCCCTAATCACATACCTCTCCCCAGAGACAAATTACCTCCCGCTCACCAAATTCTGCTTTGACCCTTTTTCCTGTCAGTCTTTCCCTGTTCCCTAGAAATGTCTGTTTAGTAAATGAATATTTGGTTTGGTTTTATCATCCAGATAATACTTGATTTTTACACTTCCTGAAAAACAGGCATTGTGTAAATAAATAACATGCGGTGCTGGTAATATCAGACTCACTCCTTCCTGCTAACAAAAAAGAATAATAGCATACCATGCTAATGAAGTGATTTCAGTCCCAAGGAAGACCAAGGAGCATGTTTTAAAGCATTTGTGTAGAGTCTGGTAGTATATTTAGGGCCGGATGATGTGTGGGAAGTGGAAGGGTGGGAGGGATAACGGAAGTTCCTACACAATGAATGTCACAGGGCATAGTCTTCTTAGATGTACCATATGCATGCAGGTGTTCTAGGCTAAGCAAGGAGCTTTGGGGGAACTTACCTGGGAGCAACATATATGGGAAGAAGATGGTATGTGCATTATAAGAATTAGTTTATAGTGGGAAGCAGCCACATAGCAGCCGCATGGCACAGGGAGATCAGCTCGGTGCTTTGTGACCACCTAGAGGGGTGGGATAGGGAGGGTGGGAAGGAGACGCAAGAGGGAGGAGATATGGGGATATATGTATGTGTAGAGCTGATTCTGTTTGTTATAAAGCAGAAACCATTGTAAAGCAATTATACTCCAATAAAGATGTTAAAAAAAAAGAATTCGTTTATTTTTTAAAAGTCAGTTGAACACTTTTTGGTTTGGTTTGTTTCCGTTTTATTGAGATATATTAAATGAAATATAATACATACAACACTGTATAAGTTTAAGCTGTATAGCATAATGACTTGACTTACATATACTGTGAAATGGTGTACAAAACTTTCGGCTGATTTCTTTTTATTCCCTCAGGTTAGGTGCCTTTTGTTTTCTACTTTATTAGTTAACACTTAGAAATTTCCTAGCCCAGTGGATACACCACCGCCTTTCCTGTCACCATGCTCAAAACCTTAAACCAATTTATTCGTCTTGTTCCATTTGTCACTTATAACCTCCTGTCAAGTCCGTCCATTCTCTCTCTATAACCCATCACACTGCATTGTTCTTACTGTCATGACTCCTAGTTCAGAGCTACAGAGGAGCTTCCTCTTTGATCATTGATTCATTCCTCTAATATTTATTAAGTTTCCCCTGTATCCCTCTGCCACATACTGGGGACACAAAGATGAATGGCTTCCTTGCCCTCAGGGAGTTAGCCTTGTGGGGACATAGGTTTGTGAACAGATCATTGCAGTACTATATTCCTAAAACTGTTTTAAAAAAAGTAACTATATTAAGATTATGCACCCTTCTTATTCCCAGCTCTAAGTATTTGAAAATTAAGTAACTAGTTCTATTTTGCCATTTTATGGTTACTTTTACCCACATAAGCAGTAAAAGCTTAAATTTCCCTTTGAAATATACATTTTCTAATTCGTGTTACCATTGATGGCTAGAGCTTTCATCGTCACTTCATAGAGTTAATACATCTCTTTAAGAATAACTCTCTACTCTCAGAGCAGTTCCACTATTTGTGATTAAAGATCTGCACATTCAGATCTGGACTTATATATGTATATTTTTCCTGAATTCAGATTTAATGGTCTGAGTTTCCCTCTGATGAGCGGCCACCAACCCATCCTCCCCAAACAATGAATAGAAACAATTACTTCTGTGGATCATCTTCCTAAATCTGGCTTGGAAAGGGAGTTTTCAAAGTCAGGAGAGAGAAGTACGATGAATGTTTTATGGGAAATCATGATATTATCTTTCTCTGTTTTATTTTTTGTTTTATTTCTAGCTACAAGAAAACACATGAAACTCTGAGTCACGCAGGGCAGAAGGCAACTGCAGCTTTCAGCAACGTTGGGACGGCCATCAGCAAGAAGTTTGGAGACATGAGGTACTGTGGGAAAGAACCACGGGAATGGGGCTAAGCCTTTGGCTTTCTGAGAGAAGGGGAGCATTATATATATATATATATATCAACTGGTCTTCCTAACACATTCTTTTTTTTTTAAGTTGGATTAAAATTTTATGTGGCTGATAGTATTGGTGACTGAGATACATTTTTATATTGGGACATTTTCTGGGCCTGGTCCCAGAGATGCCCTTTCCACTAGGACCCGACCTAGTAGAAATAGAAGATAGAGGGTGCCTTTAATCACCAGTAATAAGGAGAGATTTCAAAAGAATGCAGCACACACTGAATTTTAATCACTGTAATTTAAACAATAAGTTAAAATATGCCTTCAGTGGAATATTCTCTGATAAACTATTCTTGGTTACATTTTTGTATATATCCAACTAGTACATGTATTTTTTCTATGCTAAATGCATAGATATTTATTCTTTTATTCTAAAAAGGTACCATATAATGTATGCTCCTGGTAGTATTCTTTCTTTACTTTAGCAATATATTGTGAATATGTTAATAAATGTTTATTGCATCTTCATTTTTTAAAAAATTATTTATTTTTGTCTGCATCGGGTCTTTGTTACTGCACACAGGCCTTCTCTAGTTGCGGAGAGCAGGGGCCACTTCTCGTTGCGGTGTGCAGGCTTCTCACTGCGGTGGCCTCTCCCGCTGCAGAGCACGGGCTCAAGGCTCAAAGGCTCCGTAGTTGTGGCTCATGGGCCCAGTTGCTCCACGGCACATGGGATCCTCCCGGAGTAGGGATCGAACCCATGTCTCCTGCATTGGCAGGTGGACTCCAAACCAGTGTACCACCAGGGAAGTCCTTACATCTTCATTTTTAATGGCTGTATTATCTTCCAGTGCATAGCTGTAGCAAAATGTTTAAACCAGTCCCTTTGTTCATTTTGGTTATTTTCAGTATTTGTTATATAAAATTAGGGTGAATATCAAGATTTTGAACTGAGAACCAAATGACCTCACTATAGGCACCAGGAAAACAATGTAGTATTGACCATTTTTATTTTTCATATTAGGTACTAGGAAGTTCTCTTACATAGAGTTGTTACTCTCATTTTTTTTGCTTAAATACCTCTCATAGTTTATTTTGAATTTGGCTGATATGCTTAAGAGATTTTTCGTATAAATCATGTCATTTTTCTCTCTAGAAATCAAATTCACTTTTTAAAAACTTCTCAAGTACATTTTATATTTAAAATATAAATTTAAATATATATTTAAATATAAATTATAATATAATTTATATTTAATATATAAATATATATTTAATATATATAAATTTAAATATATTTTTATATATAAATAAATATATATATAAATTTTTATATAAATTTAAATATATATTTAAAATATATATTTAAAAAATATGTGTGTATTATTTTACTGGATTCTTAAACTATTGCTTTCTTTGTTACCCTGCAGCTTTGATACCTAGAGGCAAATATTTATATCTTTGTGTTTAAGTTATTTTTTGACGTCAAAAATTACTGGATTGTGCCCCAAATTCATGCATCATCTTAACAACTTGGCATTCATGAGGCTAGAGTTAAGTAAGTACATGTGCATGAATCTGAGTACATTGCTTTATCTTCATTTTTGCTAATAAAGCAATAACAAAAAGCAGTTAAAATTCTTCAGAGGCAGTGTGTGATGAACGGTAAATATTCTGGATTATGAATTAACCCTAACTTTATTAGATAAAAATTTGCAGTCATTTCAGTGGCATTAAAACATTTATCTAAACTAATTAAATAACTCCTTAAAACAGGAAAGACCTTATCACCAGTTATATCCAAGAAAATATATTTTGTCATGTTTATAAAGTTTGTTCTCCACATACGTAGTTGAAACCTTTCACTTGAACACTGGGATTCAGTGGCATAATACTGCCGACTAGAATAGTGTTTCTCTAACGGTAGCAGACCTTAGGGACACCTCTGAAGCTTGACAAGTGCATATTCCCAGATTCCACCTCTCTCTCCAAGGTTGCACCTCAGTAGGTCTTGGGTGGCGTCTAGGAATCTGTGGCTGTTCTCAGTTATAAACAGGGATAAAAGTAACAACATCTTCAGTTTATTATACAAGTAGCAAAAGAGAGCCTGCTATGTATTAAGCACTCAATAAATGCCAGTTTTTACCTTTACTAAGTGACTGTCTCAGTTACAAGGTGACCCCACAGGACTGAAATTGGGAGAGTCCGTGAACAGGAGTGCAGTGTGTTTCATAAGTTGTAGAGAACGAGGACTGTGTTTCACACGTGCAGCATGTTGACATACTCATGTTCCTACAAGAGCTGGGCATAATATCAAGGTTCTGTTGACTGCCTTTCCTCCTGTTTCAGTGTGGCTTTGTTTTAGCACAATGGATAACCTGTTTCCCAGGAGTTCCAAACTTTTCATTAATTATGGCTCTGTGTAGAGGATACAAAACTTCCGTTACAAACTGTGGCTAAAAATATTGGGAAATGTAGTCCACATTCAAATATGGGCCTGTAATAGTTTGTAGACCTATATTTTCAGGTCTATATTTTTCTCAAACTATAATATCTAACATTTGAAATAAATGAGGATAACTCTCTGTGAAAGCAAAAAGTTTTACAAAGAATTGTTACTTTTATACTAGAACAAGTAATATATGTAAAAGTCATATTTGAAAAGTATTTAAGTTTAATATAATAACGATTCTCAAAAGAGAACAATTAGTAAGTTTTAAATTTTTCATTCAAATTAATTTGCCAATTTATAAAATGATAGTGGGGAAATTTTAAAATTTTATCACAGGCATTTTACTTTGAACCCCTTTTCAGTTTGAAAGTATCATATTATTTTATATTTTGTTGGTTATACCATAAAATTCTTTTGTGAATTCTGGGAACAAATTTCTGAACTTCTTCAAAAAGATTGACAGAAAAATTCAGATACCTGAGAAGAAAAACAGTACCTCTCAGTTTTGTGGGGTTTTTTTTTTTTGGTTGTTGTTGTTGTTGTTGTTGTTGGCTGCACCGCGAGGCTTACGGGATCCTAGTTCACCGAACAGGGATCGAACTCTGGCCCTTGGCAGTAAGAGCTCAGAGTCCTAACCACTGGACCTCCAGGGAATCCCCTCTCAGTTTTTCTTTAAAATAATTAAAAGTTAATGCTTACAGGTTTTGAAAACCTAGAATTTGGGCCTTTTAATAACTGGATGAAAAGCACTATGTTAGGATTTAATTTAGATGTTTTATAAAAATAAATAAGATTTCCTGAGCTAAGGTTCTCATTTTCTCCTGACGGCCACTAAGTGAAGGCCCCTGAGCCTGGTCACGGAATTGCTCTGGCTTCTTCTCCACCTGTCAGGTAACATGGTTAATAGCTACCTAACTAGACTGTTTTCTCTGAAGTTAAAATAAGGTCACATTTATGAAAGTACTCTGAAGAAATGCAAGCTATTAGAATCACTTTTATATTAATAATGTTGCCATCTTCTTGGGACTTCTCGGTGAATTTGTTCAAACTGTGTGTGATCTAGTGGAGAGGAAATCTTTGGAGGAGGCGTGTGACTTTATTAGAGAATCCAGCCACCTCTATATGTCCGTGAGAAAAATAGTGAGAAGCGCACATACGGTAGGTTGGTAAAGTAATTGTGAAGACATTAAAAAGTCAGTGTACTCAAAAAGAGTAACAAATGGGGTCTCCTCGTCTTTTCCTTGGGGCTCTTCAAAGAGGGGACAGTGGGCAGTGAGGCCGGTTCCTTGCATCCTGATGTGCTAACCCTGCTCCTGCTCTTCTCTCCTGTGCTGCTCCGGCTGCAGGTCTCACTCCATCGGGTAAGCGCTGCCCCCAGGGCCCTGCCAGCTCCCTAGCAGCTCCCTTCCTCCCCGGAGCCCCACTGTGGGTGCGCTTCAGCCAAAGACCAGGTCTCTGTTGCTGACAGTGTTCACAACCAGGGAGAGTTACAGAGTATAGGGCACCTAATGCATTTGAATCTATTTCAGCCCCTGTGTATCTCACTTCTGAATCATTTACATGACTTTCACTTGCTGAGCCATCCCTCAGGAATCTCCTTCTGCATCATGCCTTCTTACACTGGCAAAGGTCCTTAGATTCAAAGAGGAGGAAAGTGGCAATTGCGAGTTGCGTATGTTTACGAAACTTTCAGAAAGTGAAGTCGAGAAACAGGAGTTTTTTCCACTGGATTGTTGTGTTTTTCTGAATTCCTAGTAACTGTTACTTAGGCAGATGATTTACCTTCAACTCTCTGTACCTTCTGAAGTTGAAGAGGAGAAAGGCCACCAGAAGAGCTCAAATGTTAGCAAGTGTGCAACTGTCAGTCCCAGGTCTCTGAATTAAGCCTCCTTTTAGGTAGAATCTTATTACATCCTTAAAAAAATTTTTTTTATTAAGAAAACTACCTGTATTTAAAGAGATGAATAATTTATAATGCTGATGAAGTTCTTTTAGTAATTCTTTTTTTAATGTAACTTATGAGGAAATATTTGCCTATGATTTCTAAATGGAGTGTCTAGGGTAAGACCGTAAGTATCCCCTGCACTTCTTTGTCCTTTTCTTTCTGAGTTCTAGTAAAGTGCCGCCCCTACTGATGACCTCAGTGGATATTGGTGGGGAAGGTGATGAGTCTGATCCCCTACCTGTTAGCTTCCTGGGAGAAGAGAAGGCCGGGACTGTGGTGGAAATTGGATGAGGGCATGCTAGCCTAGGAAAATGGACCCCATTTTGCTTGCTCCCTTCCTGCAGCCTGATTTCCGAGTGGAACTCACGTAGAAATAACAGGCAGTCGATCAGAGGGAAGACAGTTAGCCGCTGTAGGATCAACAGGGTGAGAAGGCTGATGATCTTAAGAGTTCTCAGAAAAGTTGATCTTTGTACCAGATGTCCTGGGATGGATGCAGAAGCCCTGCCACCATGTTGGACTGTGAATTGCGTTTACCTGGCATGTGTTTCCTTGATTGACTCATGTTAACTACACACAGTCCTCTGGAGTGCTTCTCTACAATGGAATGATTAGCTTTTAGCTGCCTGGCTCTATGTGCTAGGCACTGCCCCTTGCCCCTTACTGTCTTCCTGAACAGGAGAAGGGAGCTGGACCAGGTGAGCATGTCCACCAGCTGTTGGGCTGACCTAGGGCAAACCAGACGGTCTCCTCCTCTCCTCCCTGGCCTACAGGGAACCTACAGGAAGTGAAATAATATGCAGCCATGGACCACCTGGTCTCCTTATTCCTTTGGAAGTGACTGTGGCCCATCCTACCCAACAAAAACAAATCTCATCTTGGTGGGGTGTGCAGGGAACACTTCAGATAGTTGAAATTGCTGTTTTGAAACTGTGAATAGGGAGTTTCTCATGTACTTATATTGTGCTATCTTTTTTTCTTTCTTTTTTTTTTCCCTTTAATCTGCTTTTGCCCTGAAGCTACTCCATTCGCCATTCCATAAGTATGCCTGCTATGAGGTAATCTGTGTAAATTATTTTACATAATGTCAGTGTATAATGTGCATGAAGTGTTAACTTTATTGATACTTTGTGGGTTTTTTCCTTCTTTATATAAAGGGAGATGCCATGACCTATCTTATGCTCTTTTCTGAGGGCCCTCAGGAAGAAAGGCTGACAACCCTGTATAAGTATTGTAGGTGTCATGGGCTTGGGCTATTGACCAGACACACTGGGTTAAGTCCAGCCACTCTTGATTTGTGTGACCTGAGGGGTGAACTTGGCAGCCTTGGGAAGGTCACCTCAGTGACAGCATTTTCATCATGTTTAAAAATAAGAGGCTAGAACCAGCTTTACTGCTCTTCCCTTGGTGCTTCCAGGAGCCCTAGTGCTTCCTTGGGCTGCCCTGGTTGGGGCTCCAGGGGAGGGGATCTAGTCTCTGGGACCCTCCCTCACTTCAGTCAGAACTGTGCCTCTTCTTCCTGCTTTATATCATATACTGTGGTGTGAATACATTCTAGAGGGAGTTCAGTTACTCTAAATAGTTTGAGCCCACTGAAGCCAAATTCTTTCCAGGGTCATTTGCAGTGCTACAAGTTTGTAGTTGTATATGACATGATTAAATCTGAATAAATAGTTTCTCCGTATTCCCCACATGCACTCTAGTGTAATTTGATTAGAGGAATGTCTGTTTTATATATCTGATGATGTCTCTTCTACACTGGGGTTATGTGGTTACTTTGGAAGTTTAACCACAGCATTTGATTTCCCTAATTTGGTGGTAAGTAGAGAGCATAGATTCAAGATGGCTTAGTTCATATTTGAATGACTTGCTGCCCCTAGAATAAGGGCACCAGAATTGAGCAGTGCAGCCTGCAGCTCTGAGCTTCTTTACTCGTTAAATTTTAAGTCTGGGTGTCCAAAAAAGCCTTGAAAAAAAAATATGGTTTTCCTCTGTGAACCAGGAATCCATCTAGTGACTTATGGGTCAAATGTATTCCTTGTGAGCTTGCCTGAAATTAACTTTAAAAAAAAAAAAAAAAAAGGTTTTGCTCAACTAACATAAACCACGAACCATTAGGCTGAACTGTCTGCCCACTGTGGTCCTGTGCAACTGATGGATGACAGGTAGTTAGTCATGTGACCAGCTTGGCCAAATAAAACATGCAGTGGAAGTAAAGTGCTAATAAGTGTACACTTCTGAATCATTCTTATGTAATTTCACTAATATTTCATCATGAGACAGGTACGGTGGAGGATTCCTCACAGGAATTCGACTCATGTTTGAGTCATATACAAGGTGTGATGCCATGCTTGGGCCCTCTGAACTCACCACTGTTACTTCATACAGCCTGGATGCAAATGCATTTGTGACCATCCGGAGCATCAGAGTCTTGGGAGACAATCCCTAATGAAGCCAAATTCATTCAAAAACATATCCTCTACATTAGTTTCCTCTTGATAGTATTAGAGCCATGCTACAGCCCACACCATACAGTGAAGCCCGTATTTTATAACCATCCGCCCTTATGAAGTTTCTTTAGGCCATTCCTCTTATTTTATTTCTTTTGCACTCGAGAGAATAGCAAGTGGCTTATCAAGTATAGTAACGTTCAGTTGAATCTTTTGACCTGAAAATGATGGCAGTCGTTGCTGAAAGCCAACATGAACACAAGATTTAAGACACATTTTTAATTCAGTTCCTGTTTCCTTAGTTGGACTTGGTGATATCATTTTTAATGGTGATGATGTCATTAACTCATAATGTCATGTGGCCAAATCCCGTATAGGAAACCAAAAAGCACCAGATAAAGATCTAAATCTTAAAGTTACAAGACGGTATGTAGATTATTTAACACAGTGAATGAGTCACAAATAAATTGTCGATAGACAGCAAAGGTTCTGTCTGGTAAGAACAAGTAAGTGTATCTTCTTTGGGAGGAAATATAACACGTGCCAATAGCACCATTTTGATCAAGCATTAAACAAGTAGTGAGTATATTTCAACCTAAAATAATGGGCGCACTGACTTTCAGAAACACTGCTTCCTGGATGTTGAGAAAATGCTTAGTTTTAAAACTTTAAAGTTTGAAAACATCTGAACCTTTTTTTTCCTTTAGCTATTTCTGTCTTGTGTCACATTCACTAAAATAAATGACTTTTAAAATTCCAAGTGGGAAAACTCGAATGTGACGTTCTTCAGATAGACTTTCTATTGGTTATAAAATAACTGAGCTGGGAAAAGGAGTGTTACGATAGAAACAATTAATTAGTAAATGAAAAATTAAGCTATCACTCCTTTGACTCGTTGGAAATGATGTACGGTGCACCATGGAATTATTACAGTTGTATCCTTGCCAAATGCTATATTATTTATTCTATAGTTATCTATTTTACTTAGAAAAATTCCATGTCGGGTTATGGTTTCTGGATCTAACCTAGCAGAAGTGAAATAAATTTGAAAACATGGTTGGTGTAGGTGGCAAGTCAGCAACTAACTCTGGTGCAGAGGTGATGTTTGCAAGTAAGAGCAGAAAACAGGCAGCACAGCACGATTGCTAAGACAGCTAGGTCTTCGGAGCTGACCTCTCTTTTTTTGTTATTTTAGGAATTCTCCTACTTTCAAATCATTTGAGGAGAGGGTTGAGACAACTGTCACAAGCCTTAAGGTACAGATGAAGTGAATTTTGTGTCGCTGGGTTCGTTGAATCAGGACAGCTTAGGCGTTGCTGCCATTGGCTTCAAAGGCGGGGCTACCAGCATTTGAAGGCAGCACTGCACAGTCACTTTTCTTCACATATAAATCTATAAAGAAAACCAATATTGAATAGTGTTACTGTAGCCATACCAAGTTGTTTATATAAATAAATCATTCAGAAGTGAACTGTTCATGAAAGCGAATTGGGATTTGTGTTGATCTGTTCACTGGTTAGAACTCTTAATGCTATCCCCCAAGAAGCAGATATGTGATAGATGACTGTGGATAGGACAAAGGATCTGTGAACTCTGAAATCAGAGTGTAAGTGAAAGTTCAGTAACAGCTCAGAGCTCCTCTGGTTTGGACACGGACCAGTAGAAATGAACTTGGTTCCATGCGCTGTCCTGCCATCCACCGCCCATCAACACCACTTGCCTACTCCACTCACGTACTGAGCACAGCACAGCGTGGTTATCATGGAGGGAAAATAAAGCTGAATCACAAAATGCATTATTTTGTAATAGTGCGTTTGTTCCCTGGGTATAAACTGAAAGTATGCCTGTTCTATAGTAGGTGCTAAAAAAAAAAAAAATCATTGAATTTATTGTTTGAGCATAGATAAGTTAATGTACAGAGGATAAAAGAGCAAAAGTAAAATCAGTCTAGTCCTAACTGTATAGAACGTTTAAAACATGAAAAGTCATTGATACTACTAAGATTTTTTAAAGATACCACCTAAACTTAATTACATCTTGATATCATTATCACTATTTTACATACAATCCATTTCTATATTTCCCTATTACTAGGAAAATTAAGAATATGTGTGATCTTTAATCAGATCAAAAGCACATATAGGCTCGTGCTGATTACCCAGCTGCTTCTGAATCATATGACCCTCACATGTGCTGCCTGATGAGAGTCTGTGAGGGTATAAGTTATTCCTTAGTCGAGGTCTTAGATGCTCTTATTGATTTTGACCTGGAGGGTCTTTCCCCTTAGAAGAGGCTTTCACGTAGTCTTCTCTTTTCCAGACCTGTGATTAGGTGTTTAAGGCTCAAGGATGAAATTATTACTCAACATTTACCGTGCTTTCATTGATTTCATTTACCAGCAGTCTCTAGTTGTGCAGTTTTACTGCTCTGCCTGTCAACATTATCATTTATTTAGGGACCCAGAGGAGCCATTAAATTGCCGCTGTTTGTAGGAAAAACTTTTTATGGGTAGAGACCTGCAGTGTCACAGACGTTTCTCATGCCAGAATATCTAGTTTCAAAACAAAAGATTCCAAAAACCCCAGGAGTTAATTTCTCAACATTTGGTTCTCAGCCTTAAGACAATCCAAGAAGGATGGATTCTCTTGTCAAGTTCTGACATAGGAGAAGTTGTGCTTTTTAGGTTTTCTTTAGAAGAAGGAGGTATGAAGAAGCAAAAGAGGAATAAAGAACAACCTGTTTTCATTTGCTTTTAGGAAACTCTGGTTAGCTCACAGTTCATATATGAGATAAGTGTCTGGTCCACACTGTCAGCCTCTCACTTTTCTCACCGCATCTGGATGGAAGGTACAGAGCCTGCCTCCTTCCTCAGACATGCACAAAACTAACTCAGCCAACTGGATACTAGCCTGTGTCAAGACCTCCTGAAAGCAGATTCTATGTCTGCATGATTGTCCATGGGTTTAACAAGACTCACAGCCCACCCACCACCTAGTTTCTCTTTCTCTGCCCACACAGGCAACAAGAGAATAGCTAATAGTCATGCTGTGTGTCAGACCTTCCACTTCCTCAATAATTACAAACTTCCCATTCCTTTTTTTCCCTCCAGACTAAACAATAGATATTTAACCCTTCTGTGTATAGTTTATTTTCTGCATAGTTTTCTTTTGTGTTCTGAATCTTCTCCAAAACTTCTGTAACTTTTCAATCCTGAGGTTATTTCCTGCTGAGGGAATGACTCATGAATCAGTACAGATGAGTGAAATTCCTTGCAGGTCTATATACTGTATTTCCACTCACACATCCTGCTTTAAGCTTGATTTTTCAAACACCACTTAGAGAGGGAATCGTGTTCATATTTGTGTTCTATTAGAAGTAATGTTCTGCTGTGAAGCGAGGTCCGTTCCTGCCATCTTTGCACACAATCTGTCACACCATCTGGCATTTGCACCCAATGGATAGTTCTTATTTTATACCCAATTGTGTAGATAGTTTGATTTCCCATGAAAAACTTGCCAGTTCATCAAAATCATATAAAATTTAGTCCTTTCTGCCTACATCCTTGTAATACATCAATGTATTACTTGACATCTTGGCTGGTGTCACCTGTACACTCAATAAGCACAATTTCTATTTCATCTAAAACAAGCAAACAGAAAACAGACCCAGAATCAGCTCCTATGAAACCATATTTGGAATGTTCTACTATGTTCCAGTGAATCATGAACAACTACATCCCCTCTGACCGTTCTGCACCCATGTCAAGCAGAACATATTTTTAGTGCCCCTACTTTTTGGTGAGCACATTGTATGGCCTGAATTAAAACCATAAAAAAAGGTAAGATATACTTACTGTTTCTTTGTGTCCTTTCAACCGGATACTTTTATTAAGAAAGATCAGGAAGCCCAGTTCAGTAATTCAAATAACATTTTTTTGCAAAGAGCAGTTATAGTGTTGGGGACACAGTGACAACTTCTTGGATGAAAAACCATTTTGAAGGGAAGGGTCCGGGAGAAGCTTATTGTTCACATCTCTGCTTAAGGAGGTCCTTGGCTAAAGTATTGTCGTGTGTAGTTATTAAACCCACATGGTTAGGAAACCCCTTTAGTCCACTCCTTTCTTGGCCAAACTGCTTTATTTCCAAGTGGTTTCCTCCCTCTTTATTTTTCTATTTTGATTTGAGAAATCAGGAACTAGAAGAGAAGAACAAAACAAAGCCCAGAAGAAAACATCAGTAATTGGTATTCGCCTGATTTCAACACTGTGTGTGACTTCTATTGCTAAAGAGAATGCGACTAAAGAGGAAGATGGGAACTATTAATAGAGTTAATTACATTGAATTAACCTTGCCTCTCTCGGAAAAGAAATAACCATAGTGAACAATCAGATAGTTGAAACCAACCCCCTGCTTCTTTCCAGTGCTAAGATAGCACAGAGTGGAGGAGGAATCAGTGCTCTGTCCCTGAGGTCTGCAAACTAAGGTTTATGGGCCAGATTCAGCTGGTTGCCTATTTTTGAGCGGTCTGTGTGCTAAGAATGGTTTTCACTTTTTTTTTAATGGTTAAAAAAAATCAAAGGAAGAACAGTATTTTGTGATTTGAAAATTAAATTACATGAAATTCACATTTCACTGTCCATTCATACAGCCTGTATGGAACACAGTTCACTTATGTATTATCTCGGCTGCTTTCTACAATGGCTGATTTGAGTATTTGTGACAGAGATGATGTGGTTCCTAAGCCTAAAACATTTATAATCTGTCACTTTCCAGAATGAGTTTTCCAGTCCCAAGCAGAGTGGAAAAATTCAACTTAGTAACTGAATTTACAGAGGCAGAGAGGGATTTTAGTGACAATGGGAGAAAAGTTCGTGTGTGATTTGCCATGACTGAACTGCTTTTAAATCGTGGTTAAGGTTTTAAAAGGGCAGGCCAGGCAATTGGCAGGTGCATTTCCCAGTGTGGTTTATGTCCTTGTGAGTGATCATAAGTGACAGTGAGGTGTAGACAGCATTTTGGGAAGAGCAACATCTTCTATACCTTTCTTTTCCTCAAAGTATTTTTCCATATTGTTAATGGTTAAAGGAAGGCCGATGTGGCCATTAACAAGACTTGCATTAAGCATTTTGGACCATTAAATATTCTTTTGAGAGACCTTATAATCAGGAATTTTTCAAAATACTTAACCATATTTCTTAATTATAAATTGATTTCTTCCTGACTATATTCTCTTTTTTTTAATTTTTTAAAAATTTATTTATTTATTTATGGCTGTGTTGGGTCTTTGTTTCTGTGCGAGTGCTTTCTCTAGTTGTGGCAAGCGGGGGCCACTCTTCATCGCGGTGCGTGGGCCTCTCACTATCGCTGCCTCTCTTGTTCTCTGCGGAGCACAGGCTCCAGACGCGCAGGCTCAGTAATTGTGGCTCACGGGCCCAGTTGCTCCGCGGCATGTGGGATCTTCCCAGACCAGGGCTCGAACCCGTGTCCCCTGCATTGGCAGGCAGATTCTCAACCACTGCGCCACCAGGGAAGCCCCTGACTATATTCTTATTAGCCAATAACAAGTACACAAAAAGAGAGCTTCGTAAAACATCATAACTTTGCATTTTAAGGTATATTCCTCCTATAAAGACAACTGCCTGGAAAGATGTGAGAGGAGCAGTGCTTAAGCCATGATTCATCTCCAACTCTCAAAGTATTAGAAACCAGAAATCATGTTCCATTGAGCCACTCTGCTTTTCAAGAGACATTTTTCGGAAATCCAGATTGCCTTGCTAAATCCCAAATGGAAAACTCAAGCTGGAGTCACTAAAAGGCATTCACACATTTGTGAAATTGGGGGAATTTATCTAATATCCCATTCCATTTGATTAAATCGGTTCTCTGGGTGAGTGAGTAGATGGTGCAAATCCACAGATCTGCATATGCCCCTGAAGGGACTGAGAATTTTGATGTAGAAGAGACAAAGAGAGAGTCACTAAATCTGTACAAATTAAAGTTTCGAGTCCAGTCGCAGAACCCAAATATGAATGATATCCTAGCCCCCTGCTAAAGGAAACTAACTTCTCTACATCCTTTGCATCCCCTTTCAAGAAGACAGGTATATTTGTGAACTTGAAAGCAATCGATCTTATTTTTAAAATTACAGAAATAACGAAATAACTGCATGTGTGCGTCTCAATCCGTTTCAGACGAAAGTAGGCGGGACGAACCAAGGCGGAGGCAGCTTCGAGGAGGTGCTGAGCTCCACGGCCCAAGCCAGCGCGCAGAGCTCGGCCGGTGGCCCCCGGCGGGCCGAGGGGGAGGAGCTGCAGTGCTAGGGCCCCGCCCGCGCCCGCAGCTGCCCTGCCCGCGCGCATCCGGATATGAAGACCAGAATCCCACTGGAAGACCCAGGCCTTGACCTTGTTCTTCAAATGGCTTCTCCTGAAAGTTTAATTAAATGATTTCCACTTGAATTTGTGTTGATGATGGACCACGTGACCATCACACTTTAGTATTCATAGATTGTCATCTTTTAAAATGTCGGCTCCAGCAGGTACACAGTTGGTCACGACGCTTGTTTTTTGTGTAATTCAACATATTTTCCAAACGTAGCTATTAATTATTTGCTTCGATTTTTGCTTGGACTCCTGTACGAAGTGCATGTCTTTGAAGGCTCAGTGCCCCCTTTCAGTTCTGTCCACAGGATGGGGCTCTTTCTGACCGTCTCTAGCAGTGAATGGGATGACAATGAGAATTTCATCAAACTGCTTCCGATCTCCCTCGCCTACTTTAATTCCTTATGTTTATTTAAGCAATTAAAATAATTGATTTTAATGACTTTGAATTCTTAATTTCTTTACGTTTCAGTTCTGCTGATGACCTTGAAAGGTGGTAGGTATAATTCTGCAGATGCTATTTTAAACCAACTTCTGCTAATTTGGAAAATATGAGAGAGGATATGTAAGTAATTATAACCTCAACTACCTTAGGATGCTGAAACAATCTACAATTCTAAAATTCTCTCTAATCTACCTAGAGTAGTAGTTAACTTGGTGACTACTGAGTTAAGTAGGCAAGAGATAGCTGAAAAGGGAACTGCTAGAAAATGGGAGAAGCAGGGCTCTGCAACAGTTTCCAGTTTGCAAATTGCTCACAAGAATGAAAAAAGCATCAATCAGTACAATCAGATTTCTGCAGTACTGTTTACCTTCCACATCATATGCTGCTTTTTTCTTCTAAATGGGAACATACATTTGTTACTAGGTAGCATTTGTTGTTAGTAGCTTCCTATAGCTACATTTTTTAAATGTATACTGTAGAATGTAGAATAGACCTACCAACTAAAAATTCACAATTTAAATAAGCAATATATATAACTATTATATATAAATAATATATAATCCATATAATATACATAATATAGATAGCAATATATATAACTATATTATATATAAATAATATATAATACATATAATATACATGATATAGAGAGATAGTATGTTCATTGTTTTTTGTTTTGTTTTGCGGTGCGCGGGCCTCTCACTGCTGTGGCCTCTCCCGTTGTGGAGCACAGGCTCCGGACGCGCAGGCTCAGCGGCCGTGGCTCACGGGCCCAGCCGCTCCGCGGCACGTGAGATCTTCCTGGACCGGGGCACGAACCCGCGTCCCCTGCATCGGCAGGCGGACTCTCAACCACTGCGCCACCAGGGAAACCCCATTGTTCATTTTTTAACTTATTATTAAATAGAAGTGGATATATGTAAATAGTGAAGTAAGACCAACCTAAAAACTTCCATTGAAGTTAATGCAGCAGGACAATCCATACACCTAACTGAAAATCGAACTGGTTCAGGGCCACGTAATCTCTGAGGCCTGAAATCTCAGGTGCAATAGGTGTGGGGCTATAAGCTTGAAGCAGAGTGGACAAAGGAGCCCTGCCAGTAGGAGCGTTGGCATTCTCCCTAATTTATCCTTCCAGCCTGCTGGTTGAAGCCAAACTGGCTTGTGACTGTGTTGCTCACCCCCTGCTACAGCGTGGCCTCGGTCTCTCTGTGACCAATCTGCAGTTGCCTGGTCACCTTTTGTAAACTCACTGCCATTGTTCTGATTGCATTCAGCACCCTGCATTGTATTAGAAAATGCAGTTATGTTGCTATAAACGTATTTTCATTCACCAACCCATTTCTGCACACAATAGTCTCAACCCTACAATCTGAAAACACAGTATTAAAATTAGGTAGAAAAATAATCAAGAAAATTAGTGTTAATGCCTCAAAGCTAAAATAAAATAAAATAAATTTTATCTGTTTGTTTTATTTATTTAATTTTTTTGACTGCACCATGTCTTAGTTGCAGCATGCAGAATCTAGTTCCCTGACCAGGGATCGAACCCGGGTCCCCTGCATTGGGAGCATGGAGTCTTAACCACTAGACCACCAGGAAAGTCCCTAGCTGTTTATTTTAAACCATTCTTCAAAAAGTCTAATTTCATCAGTTTTTTAGAAACTATATTCACATCACCTCTATTAATTGAAAAGTTTGTTTTTAATTAAAATTATTCCCTCTCATCTGGGAGCGACATAATGGCCATGACATCTCTTTTTTCATTTTGTCATCGGATGTGTGAGTAGAATAATTAAATCAGTTTTTGGTTGGTAGGTCTCATCTTCTCACTGCTTACTCACTCAGGAGCTGCTCGTGTCTCCCTGACTTTGCATAGGCAAGTATGTCCCAACTTGACTGGCCGCTGAGTTGCCCTATTTTGTCCAGCTGGGCTTAGTTCACATGCAGTAGTTTAAAGTGTTCCACAAGTACTGAACAGTATTTGCACGCAATGGACATAGCCTTTTTCTAACAAATCAAAACGACTTCAGGTCAGGCCAGCCAAGTATACGAAATGCCACAACATGTATGATACCAAAAATGCATCTCAATAATTGAAAACTCCAATGTGAATTGTGATTACAAAATAAACTGTTTTTAAGTAAGCCATTCTGTAATTTAACCATTCATTACTTTTAAAATCCTGTTGCTCTGATGGAAAATATTCAGAAATTTACACTGCAAATTTATCTTAAACTCAAATCTCATAGACTATGACTATTGGTAGGTCATGTCAGCAAAGCAATCTGTATCTTTCCCTAAATTACACATTTTCTTATAAATCTGCTCTTGAACCATAGACAACAGAACGAACTGTCCTGATAAGCCATGCCACTCACAGTGGTCAACGTGAAGAGAACTCTGGGAATCTAAGCGGCTCTTCTGCCACAGTGCATTGTTCCAAACTTACCCATCAGCTTGAAAGTTGTTGAACTTCACTGTAAAATGGTGCATAAGGTTGTGAACTTTAACCCCAAGCCTCTCCTCTCCCTTTTTATTAAATTGGAGTGTGGATGGGTACAATAAAGGAAGGTGGTGATAAGGTTAAAAAGTGATTTAAATATGACATGTAAAGCAACTTCTTCAAACCTGGCGTTCAAATATAATTTCAAACTATATTTGGCAAAGTCTTACGGTTATTTTTGATAATCTTTATTTAAGAATGGTAAAATTCTTTATTCTGCATTTCTACTTGACTTTCAGTTTCTACCATAAAGAATATATATATCAAGGCAAACCACAAATAACATAATCCTAAGTCTCCCATAGAAATCATCCCCAATCTCACTTTGTCTATAAAGACTGGCAAGTTACTTAAATAAAAATGCTGGGTACAGAGGATGCTCTTCCCAAGGCACTTCGTTAGTCATTTATCCCAGAGCATACAAGATTTTAAGACGAACAGGTTGGCCATTCTGTTAGAATTAGTATTTGTCAGATATAAGGGCATTGAGAATTACGTAAGAGCTAGGGAAATGGTAGCCCACAGACAATGGGAAAAGAAGGAACTGTTTTGGAGATAGAACCACCCCCACCTCCACCCGACCCGGATCAGCCCCAGGGACCAGGCAGGGAGAACTAGCCTGAGGTGCCCCCTGCAGACCAACCCTTCCAGCTGCTCCTCTTTTTGAGTGCGGGGTAGTCTCTTCCTCATTACCAAGAGGTAACAAGGAATTGTTTTTGTTGAGTTCATGTTGGAGGTCATCCGGAGGATGTGACCACCAGCTGACCAGAGAGCTGGGCCCAGGCAATTGGAGGCTACTCACCCCCATCGCTGTGCGTGTAATGTGTGTTCCACCTACCATTCCCACACTAGGAGCTGTTTCAGGAAGCTGCCTTGTGACGGCAATGGTTGAGACCATCTGGACGGTACACATGACTGACTGAAGCCAGTTAAAGCTTCTATATAAACTCAAGAGTCTGACAGGCGAGTGCAGAGATCTTGTCTTGAGGCCGCCCCTGACAAGCTGCATATGTAAGTTGCCTTGCTTATGAACTGGCCACCTACTAAGCTGGAGTGGCTGCCTCTTCTGCAGTCTCGCCTTGCCCTCCGCGTAGGGGAGCCGGTCTGCGAACCAACAGTTCAACCCAAGAATAATTATTTACTCGGCAACATAGTTCTAGGGTTTGTTATTCAGAAGACCAATTCCAGACAAGTAGCACAGGTATCTAAGAAGAAAAAAACATTAGATTGATAATGCTTAACTATTTGTAGACATCGGCTGGTGAATGCAATAGCTATCTTCTTTTACTGATCTTCATTTTGTCCTTATTAAAGGATATTTTATTTATAACACCATTACATTTTCTGTTTTTAAATATATTAGCCCAATAAGGAAGGTTTAGGACTAAGTGTGAACCCTCATTTGGTAGGTAAATGGAAAACTGAGATAATGATTGTGACCAGTATTAAGTCTGACCCAGTAAAGACTTCGAGAGTCTCTGTGTGGATTTATGAAAATTACAACAGGCAAACAACCCAAATAAAACTCCAGGGCCACAGAGATCTTCTGGTTACAAATATTTGAACTTTATCAAGGGTTATTTTGTGTGTATGTTTTCATGCCAGGAGAAAAAACTCCAAAACACTGATAGATATAGTTGTTTTCTTCTAAACCGTATCTCCAGTGAATAACCAGACTTTGCTGACTTTCAACTATTTACTGCTTTTTACATACTGTTGCTGTGACGCAACAGCATCTCAGTGCAGAGCAGCACTGCTCTTTTCAATGCAGATCAGCTCTATGTACACGTTTGTGTTGCTCCTAAAGAGATCATGCACCTTGCTTCCGGCAGATTGGGTATCCATGGATACTGCAAAGTTTCCAAAGAAACGGTGCCTAGGATTCTCACCATGCCAGCCTTTTTAGGCCTTCTTCAAATGGAAACTGACATTTGAATTAAAGGGACAGGCATCATGCTCCCACCAAACTACTGAGCAGGTTTGCATGGATAGCCTTCCCTTCCTCACCATTCAGTGGCTGTGCAACATGTAAAGGCAAGCGGGCAGATTACTTACCCTATGCTAGGGAGATGAGGGGAAGAAGTCGGGTCTGATGTGTTCTCTCCATAAGGTCCCGTGACCCAGTAATAACGCATATATTTCTCTGGTGATAAATATCTTATAATCAAGGTCGGTCTGAAGAATATAAATCAGCCAGGAGAAAACAGAGGAGGAGAAATGCCATTTGAGATCGCATGCCCAGATTTATATCCCCAAATGACAGAAAGGACTGACGGGGGCAGGGGCAGAACCAGTTACCAGGTTTACAAGTCTATGATCAGGGGCCTAAAGCAGATCATAGTGAATTAAAAATCTGGCTGCAGCATCTGAATAAAGCAGCATCTCATCTGATGGGAGAATGCATTATGATACTTTTGTCTTTCCTGGATCCTTATCACTAAGCCAGCTGAAGAATCTTCTTAAGAGCAATCATAATTAAATTTTCTCTTGTTCAACGAATCTGGCCTTCAGGGAGGTAGGTTATTAACTCAGAATAAGATGACTTAAAATCAGTAATAAATATTCCAAAGTTTAAGGTTTTAAAAATTTATTTACTCAGTTCATAAAAAGCCCCCCACCCTCCAAGTCTTCATCCATGGCCTTTTCAGGACCACACCCTGTTCTGTACCTTCTTTTACTGTCCAAATTTTATCACGTTTCTTGCTGGAGTCCAGGCAATTGAAAATAAACAGACTCGCATCTGGGGAATCAACAGACCAACAGTGGCAAAACACAATACCATGAAACAGAAAAATAAAATGTTTGTTACAGGAGTGCATCTCACGAGTGTGGCTCACTGGCGGCGGCAGCTATGTTAGCGTTTCTTTCTGCCTCAAGTTCAGAAACAAGCTGGGCTATCTCAGGGTGACTGAATTTTCCTGCAATGCAAGAAGATAGGGAAAAAGATAATGACAAGTGAATACATCAGTTTCTCCAGCTGGATCCTAGGGCTTGTCAGGAGCCCAATTCTGTGATCTGACCCATACTTCACTCCAACGCAGAGTAAGATTCCAGGTCCTGGAGAGAGGCCAAACGCAACCACTCGGAGCTTACGCTAGTCACCCCAGATGCTATCAAGCGTAAGCATGAGAATCAGGCAAAGAACTACAGCTCAGGCAGACCTGGGGAAAACCTCACCAGGCAGCCTCTGAGTACTCCTACCAGGAACTCCAGGGAAACTCAGGGAGGATGGAGTCCAGAGAACTGAGAACAATCGCTGTCCATTCTGAATCTGCAGTTAGTTGTGGGGAACAATGCACCTACATATAAAAAGACTGATAGGAAGACCAGGGGGTCTGGGCTGTCCCAGGATGCAAACAAGAGTGCAAACATCTACAATGAAACCAGCTAGTCTGTGCTGTCTTCCTGGCTCCTTGGCCCCTCTGGGCTTCTGCCCTGGGCAGCAACCAAGCTCCGAGCTATCTTAGGTGGGTGGTGGCTAGCACGTGGTGGGCGGGGGGTGGTTAAACCCACCGTCCCTTCTTCCCTGACTGTCTTCTCTTGCCAGTGTCTTTTGTTGCTTGCGCTTCATTCCACAGTTAACTCTATTCCATTGATTCGCTGTGCTCAATCTCTTCTCTGAACGTCCCCTTCACTTTCTTGCCCTAACTGACACCTACTCGTCCTGAGGATACAGCTTTCTCTGCAGCCCCTCCACCCGTGGCTGTCTTCTGTCTCATGCAGCTCCTACCACCAGGCCAGGGCTTGTCCTCCACACTCCTCGTTGCTTCCAGGCCATCCTCTGCCCCACGGTGTAAGAGTCGTGCTGTCAGACTTAACGTCATTCCACCAAAACTGCTTTTACCAAGGACACCAATCAGCTCCATGTTGCTAAATCCGACAGCTACTCCTGCCCTCTTGAAACACTTTCTTCCCTTGGCTTCTGGGACCCCTGATTTTCTTCCTCCAAACCTATTCTTCCCCCCATCTTTCCTGTCTAGTGGAAAGTCCAAAATCCTCAGACTCCTCTTATAAACACCCCATACACAAATCCTGTCGACTCTATACTCAAAATATATCCAGAATCTGACTTCTTACTTTTTCTACCATTACTACCCTGGTCCAAACCAGGGCAAGAAATAGGAAGAAACCATTTCTTACATCATTTACACTGTTTAAGTTTACTAATTTTTTACTAGAAATAGTGCACCACAGTGGAAAGTGCAGTGAATTTTAATCTCATCAGCTGTGCGCACATCACCCTCTTTCCAGGCTCAAGTTTCTTCCGCAATAAAATGTGGAGTTTAAACCAGATGACCTTCCAGCTCCCATAGTTTTTGATTGTACTAGTATTCTCATGTTTCATTTTCTGTTTTTCATTGTGAAATGTACCAAAATAGAAGATAATAGTATTAAAATGCAAAGAACAACATAAACATGACATACTTTATTACCTTATTGGGGAAATATGCTATCTAGTAACCCAATCATTGGTCAAACCTTTTTTCGTGTGAAGAGTCAGATAGTAAATATTTTAGGTTTTGTGAACTATTTGGTCTTTGCTGCCAACTACTGAGCTCTGCTGCTGTAGCATGAAAACAGTATAGACAACAGAGAAAGAAAGAGCATGGCTGTTTCAGTAAAGCTTTATCGATAGAAACAAGCAGCAGCCAGTTAGGCCCACGGGCTATAGCTGGCTGACCCCTGGTTTACAACATTATTCCACTGAACCAAAGTCAAACATTTTGAGCATCACCTATATCAAGGACAGATAAGACAAAGCTGGTTGGTCTCAGCCCTCAAACAGCTTACGATAGGGTGGGGTGGGCAAGTGGGGTTTTGGAAAGAAACCCAACGAGGAACATCATTACGGAGAATGCAAGTCAGACTGTGACAACGCTAAGGCAAGCTGCAGACCGAAGGCAGATTGAGCAAAAAGAAAGGAACGCTCAGCTGTGACAGGGAAGATTAGGAGAGGAAACCAGACAGCTGAGTGGCCTTAGCCTGCAGAGCTGTTCAGATGACTTAAAAATTGTCAAGATTTTATTTTTAAGGAAGAGGAAAGCCGCAAACGTTTAAAAAACAAGAGGTGATGATACCTATATCTACAAAGGAGGAAAGCACTGAGACATGCAGGATGAACTCATGAGCCTCGCAGATTAAATTAGGTGGTTATAACAACAGTTCAATACAGAAATAATGAGGGCCTTGTCAAGGCAGAGGTAGTGGGGCTGGAAAAGAAAGAAGGAAAATCACATCAACTTCATTACAATGCAAATCATAGTTTGGAGCATATTTTGGAGCTGGGACTTTCCTCTACTTGATGAGGTCACAAAAGGGTCCAGAGAGGTCCCCCCAAAATCATCGCTAACAGTATTCTCAGGGGAGATGGAGGCTGAGCTGAGCCTGAAGAACTCCCAGGGAAGAGAGATGGAGTTCTACTCCAGGGAGCAACATGAACACCGGCGGTCAGTGCACCTGGTGCCTCACTCTAGAAGCTGAATCAAAATGAAGATAGCGGGCTTCCCTGGTGGCGCAGTGGTTGGGAGTCCGCCTGCCAACGCAGGGGACGCAGGTTCATGCCCCGGCCCGGGAAGATCTACACATGCCGCAGAGCGGCTGGGCCCGTGAGCCATGGCCGCTGAGCCTGTGCGTCCGGAGCCTGTGCTCCGCAACGGGAGAGGCCACAACAGTGAGAGGCCTGTGTACCGCAAAAAAAAAAAAAAAGAAGAAGATAGCTAAGGCTTATTGCCAGCCATTATTCTAAGCACTTCACATATATCCTCAAATAACCCTATAAAGTAGATTTTGTAATTATCCTCAAGTTAAAAATAAGGAAACGAAGGCCCAGAGCTAGGTTAAGTATTAATTTACTGGAAGTTACGTAAATTGTATGTGGCAGAACCAGGATTCAAACCCATGCAGTTTGACTTTAGGCCTGTGCTCTGAAGAGCTATAATGACGACGGTGACTTCAGCTGTTTGGAGTTTTCTCTTTTTGAGTCTCTATTTCTACCTCCACCTTAACATGACCTGACATCTATAAAGCACTTACATATTATAATGCATTTGACATACATTATCTCTCTTGAATCTCAAAACCAGCCTATGTCTTAAGTAGGGTATTATGATTTCCATTTTTCAGAGAGGTCAGGAGACTGCCTGGAAGCACACAGCTAGTATGTGTGATGTGAACCTGGTGCTCAGACTCCAGGGCGGCAATGCTCTTGTGCACTAGGTCACCTCATACCATAAACCCCACCATTTGCTTCTTAGATGCTCCATATGAAAGTGTCAGAGGAGGGTAACAACAGTGGACATATAATATAATGTTATGACTACCATTTATACACTAGGAGTAAATTAAGCCAAACTAAAGTGATGCTTATTGAAAGCAGCATTGCGTACCTGCTGTGGAATTGTAGAAGTCCTGCAGTCTCCCAGGTTTGTTCTCAAGGTCTTCATATTCAGATGCCTGAAGAATCATTTCACATTGGTCCAGCTGCTTCACAAATTTAGCTTCTGCACTAGATTGGGTCTCATATTCCTAAGTAAAGGGACAATTAAAGCCACATGATTAGGGCTGCATGATAGGTTATTCCAGGAAAACTCTCATTCTGGTACCTGAAATCAGAGTCACAGCTAAAAGCACATTCTGCACTGGCCACATTTCTCCACTGCATACAAACCCATCACAGAGACTAGTCACCTGCAACTCCACAGCTTAACGGCGGCGCTGTATGTGGGAAGGCGGTGCTCACAGCTCCATCTATTCCACCCGATGCCTGCGAGGCCTCATGTGTTCACATGGACACTTCCAAGCATTTTCCTTCCTGTTTAGTAACTTATCTTCAAGATCATTATTCTTTAATCCACCTGAGTAGGGCAGATCTTTTCAACTTCAAGCTAATATTTCATCGTACGCTTCTCAAATTATTTCCCTCTCCATTTAATGTCGCGTTTCCTTTTCCTTTTGAAGTGAATTTCTAGCTTTCTCATTTAATTTCGGTTACCACTCTACAATGAAAATCTCTGTCCCTGCTTTCCAAATAGGGAGGAGTTAATCAAGTCCCTCCGGGTTATGACTCTTGAGGATACAGCCAGGGTCTGAGAACTCTTCATGCCATGGGTATGTGCATGTGTTGGTGGCAGGGAGGCGGTGAAGGTAGTGGACGGGGTGTGGCTTTTTTACCTTTCCTCTTCCCTTTGTTCCCTCCCTCCTCAGTGCAGACCAGAAATAAGAGGCAGTCTGCTTCATAGTGCATGACACATGTCACAAAACCACCAGTCCCAATTAATACTATACAGAACCATTCTTCTATTAAGACCAAAGTATTCCCAACTGATTTCCCTGCCAAGTTCTCATTTGTAATTCCACCCTAGATGTGTTCAGATAATGAACCTGTCATGCTTTCTCAGCAGGGTGATGTGATGTGAATCACTGAAGATTTCTTGGTTTTTATTAGATGCAGCTCTGACTGGGGTTTTCAGAACAACAGAAGGATGAGGATTTCAAGCAGGAAAGAGATACAAGTTCCAGGTTCTCAACATGGAGGACCAAAGGAAAGAGAAAGAGAGGAAAGGAGAGGAAGATCAAAGGTTACCTCCCTCTCCCTTGGGGAAAGATTGGCCCTACATGAAGTATTGACTATATAAAGTTGTCTTTTATGTGTTCCACTTTCCTACCTCCTAGTGACTCTCCCTCTGGGACCCAGGACCCTCATGTTGCTGTATATCAAACTCCCCACCAAAATACTGCACTTGTACTTCAAAGGATAGAACAGAGAGAGGCTTTTTTAAGGGGTACTTGTTAACCCAACAGTATCTTCAGCTGTATGTTGGGAAACAATCCAAGGGCAGGTGAGTGTGCCAGGCATTCAGCATATGGCAGGGAGCACCTCTTGCTTTGCCTCGGGATTCCAAGGGTTATTTCTTTAAAGCAAAATGCAGGTGGTAGGGCGGATATCTTTCTGTGATACTTCGAGGAAAAAAATGAAAATGTTTTCCCTTGACTTACTAAAATTTGACTTCACACTTCTATGGTAAAAGATAAATTATAATCGAGGATATCTAATTGCTTTAACTAGATGTGACCCTGTGGGCTGACAGCTATTTACAGTTGTGAATAGCAGTGATTAACGTTTCAGAAATCGATCAACTGCCATTTTCTATGTAACCAGTACTCAGTTCCCTGCGTACAGAGTGACCCTATTTTCTTAAATCAAAATCAGAACATATGGACTGGAGACAGAAAAACAGAGTGTACTATGTGTCAGGCAATATTCTAACTGCTTTACATATATTCATTTGATTGCCACGCAACCCTATAAAATAGGTATACTACTATTAGTAGCATTTTATAGATGAGGAAATTGAGACAGAGAGGTTCAGTAAGTCGCCCAAGATCACATAGCTAGTAAACAGAGGAGCCAGTAATTTGAACCTTGGAAATCTGGTATTGAAGCCAATGTACATGAATCTAAAACATGCATAAGTTAATATGAGAGTCTGTGTTCTCTGTTGAATAGCGTTCCCACAAAATCATGTCTACCTGTAATGCACGAATGTAACCTTATTTGGAAATAGAGTCTTTGCAGATGTAATCAAATTAAGATAAAGTCATAATGGATTAGCATGGACCTCAACCCAATGACCGACATCCTTACGAGAGGGAAATCTGGGCACAGATACAGACACAGGAAGAACATCACCTGACTAAGGAGGCAGAGACTTGAACAATGTATTCAGAAGGCAAGGATGTCAAAGCTGGAAGACGCATTCACAGGAAGCTAGGGAGAGGCAAGGAAGGATCCTCTCCCAGAGCCTTCAGGGAGCATGGCCCTGCCAGCACCTTGATTTGGACTTCTGGCCTCCAAAACTGTGAGACAATACATTGTTGTTTTAAGCCATCCGAGTTCGTGGTAATTTGTTACAGCAGCCCCTGGAAACCCAGGGTCTCTTACAATTAATAGTAAGTAACTGACATAGTATCATGAATACATAAGAACTATAAATGCTTGTTCAATTAATTAACGTACAGCGTAATGACATAAAGAAAATGCTGAGTTAGGAGGCAGGCTTGTGGCCTTGCTTTGTCACCAGCTGGCTAAGAGACCTTGGGGAAGGCAAAACTCTTTAGTCTCCAGTCTTCTTATCTATAAAATAAGGGAGCTGGAAACAGGCTTTCTTTCAGCTATAACTGTACAAAACTCTAACAGATACAGTAAAGAGCCAAACAGAGAGAATATAGAGATAATTAAAAAATAACGAAGAATATAATAAAGTAGCCACTGCACAGAATCAGGGAAAGAGGAAGAAAGAGAGAGAAAATTAGTTTTCTAAGGCTGCTGTAAAAAGTACCACAAACCGGGTGGCTTAAGCAACAGAAATTTATTATCTCCCAGTTCTGGAGGCTGGGAATTGGAAATCAAGGTATTTGCAGGGTTGGTTCCTTCTGAGGGCTGTGAGGGAAGGAACTGCTCCAGGCCTCTGTCCTTGGCTTACAGATGGCCTTCTTCATGCTCACATGGTATTCTTCCAATATGTGTGTCTCTACATCCAAACTCCCCTTTTTATAAGGACACCAGTCATATTGGAAAAGCGCCCCACACAAATGACCTCATTTTAACTTGATTACCTCTGTAAGAATCCTAGTTCCAAATAAGGTCTTATTTGGAGGTACATATAAGTTTTAGGGGGTGAAAGAAAAGGTGGAAGGTCAGGTTCAGAAGACAGGAGGAGGGAGCAGGGCTTTGAAGGAAACGTGAAAAGTGAGAGTGAGAGGCAGGGCTACCCAAGCGTAAGGGGTGGGGCTAGAGGCTCAGGCAAGGGAGGGTCAGTGGGGCTGGAGGGGAGTGAGAAACTGCAGTAGGCAGGGTTTGTTTGTCGTTTTCTCTTCACTGCTGGAAAACAGCACCAGGGAGGGACTGAGCACCCACAGAGCCCACGTTCTGCGCTGGGCTCCATGGCAGCACCTGGCCTTGACCTCACTCAGTCCTAGCACCCCTTAATGGTTTCAGAGATGGACAACTGACTCAGGGAGGGGAAGGAGCCCAAGGTCACTGAGCCAGGAAGTGGTGAGTGAGGTGGGAACCCAGTTCTGAACTACCCCAAAGCCTACATTCCTTTCAAGGACCAGAGACGGGGGTGGGGGAATGTGAGGTTGACAGGGTGGAGGATGAGAGCCATGCATCAGGAAATCCAGGGGCTGTGAGTCAGTATCCGTACCAGGCTTTATGGTGACAAGGGAAATGGGAAGAAAAATTACTGTTAGTCCTGAGAAGTTCCTGCAGCAGCTGAGAGGTGAGAAACTGACACGACCAAAAAAGCAACAAGTTGGAGACAGCTTATTGAGATAGTCTAAGTCAAATAAAACACTGATGAGCCATATAAATTCAGTTACAATAAAAAGCAACCCATCAGATATACTTACTTCCCAAAGTTCATAGAGCTCTTTTCTGAGATCCTCTGGGAGGAGCTGGGTTAGCTGCTTCATAGCTTCCTGAAATATCAAACCATTACTTTAATCATATTTACATTTATTTAACAACTCATCTACAAATGCCAAATAATGGACTCAAACTCTTACAAATAACTCCCAAAGGGGCAGCAGAATATTGGACAATATTTAGGCTTACAAGGAGGGCAGTTGTGTACATTAAATAAATGTATTTGTTCATATGTATTTATTCACGAGCACTTATTTTGTGGCCTAGAGCACACCAGACACAAATAAGGACAATGAGGAAGGTGTGAAATGATTACAGAAGTATCAGAAGCGAGGCCAAGCAGTTTACATCTTTTTTTTTTTTACATCTTTATTGGAGTATAATTGCTTTACAATGTTGTGTTAGTTTCTGCTGTATAACAAAGTGAATCAGCTATACGCATACATATATCCCCATATACCCTCCCTCTTGCATCTCCCTCCCACCCTCCCTATCCCACCTCTCTAGGTGGTCACAAAGCACTGAGCTGATCTCCCTGTGCTATGCGGCTGCTTCCCACTAGCTATCTATTTTACATTTGGTAGTGTATATATGTCCATACCACTCTCTCACTTCGTCCCAGCTTACCCTTCCCCCTCCCCGTGTCCTCAAGTCCATTCTCTACATCTGCATCTTTATTCCTGTCCTGCTCCTAAGTTCGTCAGAACCTTTTTTTATTTTTTAGATTCCATATATATGTGTTACCATATGGTATTTGTTTTTCTCTTTCTGACTTACTTTACTCTGTATGACAGACTCTAGGTCCATCCACCTTACTACAAATAACTCAAATTCGTTTCTTTTTATGGCTGAGTAATATTCCATTGTATATATGTACCACATCTTCTTTATCCATTCATCTGTCGATGGACATTTAGGTTGCTTCCATGTCCTGGCTATTGTAAATAGAGCTGCAATGAACATTGTGATACATGACTCCTTTTGAATTATGGTTTTCTCAGGGTATATGCCCAGTAGTGGGATTGCTGGGTCATATGGTAGTTCTGTTTTTAGTTTTTTAAGGAATCTCCATACTGTTCTCCATAGTGGCTGTATCAATTTACATTCCCATCAACAGTGCAAGAGGGTTCCCTTTTCTCCACAACCTCTCCAGCATTTATTGTTTGTAGATTTTGTGATGATGGTCATTCTGACCAGTGTGAGGTGATACCTCATTGTGGTTTTGATTTGCATTTCTCTAATGATTAGTGATGTTGAGCATCCTTTCATGTGTTTGTTGGCAATCTGTATGTCTTCTTTGGAGAAATGTCTATTTAGGTCTTCTGCCCATTTTTGGATTGGGTTGTTTTTTTTTTTTTGATATGGAGCTGCATGAGCTGCCTATATATTTTGGAGATTAATCCTTTGTCAGTTGCTTCATTTGCAAACAGTTTCTCCCATTCTGAGGGTTGTCTTTTTGTCTTGTTTATGGTTTCCTTTGCTGTGCAAAAGCTTTTAAGTTTCATTAGGTCCCATTTGCTTATTTTTGTTTTTATTTCCATTACTCTAGGAGGTGGGTCAAAAAGGATCTTGCTGTGATTTATTTCATAGAGTGTCCTGCCTATGTTTTCCTCTAAGAGTTTTATGGATTTTACATCTTGTGGATGAATTGCAAGATGCCCACATGAATTTCAACCATAAGCACACTAGAGTTCAAAACAAACCTGAATGTGGGGAGAATAGGAAAGTATCGGTGAATTACAAACCTCAAAGAAATTTTTTGTATACCATTATGTTCATTTTTTATCGTTAAAATGTTTTTATTGCAAAATGTAAAGCACTACACAAATGGGCAGATATTGTTATTAACATAAAGGAAATTACAAGCAGCATTTCGTAGGCTCACAGACTCACAGACTGAAAAGAGATGTTAAAGGGTAACGAGCCCAACCATCCAGCAGCATCACTGGGCACTTCTTATCCTCCCTCCACAAACATGTCCAGTGGTGGGAACCTAGCACCTCAAGAGGTTACCCAAATGGGCTTTAGGCAGCATTGGTAGAAAGTACTTTCTTACATCAAGCTGAAAATTGTCCCTGTAGTCCTTCCACTATGCCTATAGCCCCAGCTCTTCTGCCTTCCTCCCTCATAAAAACACAATGTCAAACAGGTGGGCAGTGGCCCAGCTGGGCCAGAATCTCTGCGACCAGTGATTGGTCCAAGGGATGGCCATGTAACTCAAACCAGCCACTCAGGGACCATCTGCATGAGTTGTCCAGCAGAGGCTGGGAGACAGAAGCCCCGAGTAGAGCCTGGAGAGCCAAAACCCACAGAAAAGCAGAGATGAGAGAGTGAGAGCATGGAGGGTGTTCAGTATGTATATCTAGTCTCCAAGTCCCAGGAGCCCCTCTCGTTCCCATCTCTTCCTTCATTTCTATGTTGCTCCAAAATTCTAAAATATCACATTTTGGGGGCATGAGGTCTGCAGTCTACTCTCAAATGGCTTCCAATTCCTTCACTATCCTCATCCTATGCTTCTTAATCTGGTCCAGTTCTTCTAACTAGAGCTTAGGCTCTTTGAAAAGAATATGGTTGTAAGAACCACTTTTGGCAAAGTGGGTATATAAAAGTGGCAAAGGTCTCACATAAAATCAAATGGTGAGATGGGAAAAAGCAATAAAAATAAAAATGAATATTTGTATATATAATTATTTATTACCGGGAGAAAAAAATGTTATAGAATACAACCACTTCCAGAGCAAACCATATTGGCCAGTGTCAACGATCTGCTCTTGTAACTAACATCACCATCTTGAATGGTTTGTACCATTATAGCAGCCTTAGTGGTATGAAATTTAGGGTATTTTGCACCTGCATTCTCTCTTGTTTCTTTTTCATAAACCTCAGCAAAATACTTGAGAAAATACTTTGCACTTTCAAAAATTAATAGTGTCTTTATAAATAGATCACTTTTCTCTACACTATTCTAGAAACATAAGTTTGCCCATTGCTTTTGTTTGAAAAGAATGAACTGAATAACATATAGGTATAGAGACATATCAAAATTAAACTTTTAGAATATAAACACAGAAGTCCTGCTGTGACAAGGGATGACTTTATTTCCTTCAGAGCGATGCACCCAGCACTGAATACAGTGATGGATATGTGGTCTGACCCCGAAACACAATGGAACCAAAGCTTCCATCGTGCCAAATGCTCTATTTCTATAAATGCAGCCCAAGGCTGAGCTGGCTTTTTGGAAATCACATATGATTACTGACTTATTAATAAGCTTCCTGGTGACTAAAATCACCATGTCTTTTAAAAAACAAAACATAGCAAACAGATACGTTTTTGTTCTCTTCCTGAAATTAAGCAATGATTTTCTGGACCTAAACTCATTGATATCATTTGTTATTATACAATCAGAATTGCATTTTGAGACCTCTTAGTTGTTATTCCTCGTTTGGCCTCATATGCCACAGAATCATGCCTACCTTTTCAAATGAGCCACTGAAATCGACTTCATTGAAGTCCAGGACAAATGGCTGAAGATGTCAGACTTGCCCTGCCTGATGGTGAGCCCTGCCACTCCCACTTCTAAACTGAGTTTTGTCTTGTTCACACAGATTTAGAGTGATAATCTCCCTAGCTTCTTCCTGTTAGCAAAGCATGTCAAGAATCTGCCTACAGGGCTTCCCTGGTGGCGCAGTGGTTGAGAGTCTGCCTGACGATGCAGGGGACATGGGTTCGTGCCCCGGTCCGGGAAGATCCCACATGCCGCAGAGCGGCTGGGCCCGTGAGCCATGGCTGCTGAGCCTGCGCGTCCGGAACCTGTGCTCCGCAACGGGAGAGGCCACAACAGTGAGAAGCCTGTGTACCGCAAAAAAAAAAAAAAAAAAAAAGAATCTGCCTACAGTTCTGAGCTGAGTGAAGCTTTCAGCAAATGTCTGTCAGTTTTGTGACAAGCACCCAGAAAGCAGTATTCATCACTCACACACCTTTGGTGAGGCTGAAGAGTGCAACAGTTAATGACAATCTGTAGATTCAGATGGGGTTTGAAACGCTGCTTGCCATTTACTAGCTGTGGAACCCTGTGCAAGTTACTTCTTTGTCCTTCAGGTTTCTCATCTGTAAAATGGAGTTAATAGTGGTACCTACCTGAAAGGATTGCTGTGAGGATTAAATAGTTAATATATATATAAAGTGCTCATTATCTGGCACAGGAGAAGCACTCTGTAAAATGTTCACTGTATTTTTCACTTTCTCCATCTTGCCATGTTTACTCCCATAATAAAGTTTGGTTCCTCCCCTTTTAACCTCTAGTTCTTCAGCAACTTTAACTCTCAGGTACATATACATCATAACTCTGCCTTCTGTTTTAATAAGTTTTCCCTTTGCCAAGGAATATAACCTGCTATTGCTATATTCCAGAGTCAAGCTTCATCCCACTACTTCTTAATGATCCCTACCAGGCATCATTTACCAACTAGGGTTATAATATAAAGTTTATTTTATCCTGTTTAGGAGGGGAGTCAGACTACAAGTATTACTTTTGGCCCCCCTGAATTTTCTGTTCTACACCTTCATTCTCCCTTTCATCTTAATACCTACTCTCCTCCAAGACAATCAGCCTTCCAATTTTATCAAGTATTTCTCCTCCCATTCCTACTTGGGTTTAAAGCCTTTCTGATGCCGTTGGCTAGCCTCTGGGCAAATGATACTTCCTGGTTTTCAGTATGTGCATTCCACCTCAAGGAGCCAAGAAACCCTCATTTAATTATCTTAAGTTATGGCTCAGACATCCACATCTTATTCATAAACACCATCTGCATAAAGAACTGTTCACCTCCCAGATCTTTTTCTCTGTCCCAAATCCTAACTAGCAGAGGAAGAGGCAATGGAGTATCAGCACTCCCCAAGCCTTTGGTTTCCTGTCCAAGAACTTGGGGTTCTTTAAGATGTTTCCCCTGTCCCTTCTGATGATATTTATTCTCCTATAAATCAGATGGAGTGGGCAGCAGCCAGGAGGTTTAATGAGGCTGGGCAGGCTTTTCATCATTGCCTGCATACGGCGTCCAGGAAGAAGCAGCACTGAGTGTCAAGTCCCCTCTATGCCCCGCTCCGGGGGGTGTCACTAGCCAGGACTCAGCTTCTGTCAGGACACAGGTAGGTTTTCTCTGTCTCCAGTGGTTGGAGATCCTTCCTACTGAATGTTTTTTCTTCAGAAGGTTCTGACTCGCTCCTCTGTGGAATGAACCTCACATTCCTTGTGTGCCGATACGGGAACACTCTCTTCTTCCTTTGCGTCACTTTAAGGTCTCTGGTCACCCTCTGGTACTTCAGTATGTGATTTCTCCTCCACAAGGTATACATTTACCCTTGAATGAAACCATCGTACATCCTGAAACGTGCTATATAATTGAGGAGTCTTTTCCTCCTCCTTTTTCTCTATGTCATATGTCAATACCCAACATCCTCTGGTTTGGGGCTAACTCCTCTCCACAACTCAGCATCTTGAGCTAATTGTTTTCTTTTTGTGTTAATCCTGCCAGTCAACCTAGGAGTTCTTTATTCAGGACAGTCTAGACTCCTACAGAGAAACATTTCCTTAGCTCCTCCATTTTCACAGACTGTCATGATGCTCATGTGTTCTGGACCTGTATTTACACTAAGAACACATTCCTTACACTATTCCCCTTACTACCATAATTTAGGGTGTGTTGGAACTCCTAAACTGAGATTCCTTATAGATCTTCTTGCCTCTAGAGGGGCAAAAATGCTGTTGGCTACTGAGCTCTAGCCTCCGCCAGCTCCGAGAACAGCTATTTAAGCCCACCTTCCCTGTTAAACCACCTTGATGAAGGATCTGTTGACTTAGACATTTAGGATCAATCTCTCTGGCCTACAATAAAAGCAGCTTGCAATAATCCCTGAATTGGGAACCAGCCATTCAGCATTTTAAAAAAAAACCTTCCTGGATTTTCCAGTCTCTGTGTCAAATGTGTCTTCCTCTTTGTCCCTGGACTCTGGTTTAGAGTCCAAATCAGCAGACAATGTTTTATTGATGTTACTCATTTTTTACTAATGCAAAATTTTTTTCTTTACTTTTAACCACTAAATCAAAGGACTAATTTAAAATTTACTAAATACTAATTATAATAATGATTATTCTTGGGCTTTATAGAACTTCTCTCCAAAGAGCTTAAACCAGCATGGAGAATTCCTTCAAGTTCCAGCTATTTCCATTGTTCTAATGAAAGCCGTACTATCTGTACTCTGTGTTCAGGTCCCCTCTATGCCCCTCCATGAGAACTGAAACCAACAAAATGTCCTGTCTCTGTGTTAAACAAGGCTTAGAATAAGCAAAACCAATTCACTGCTTATTCCAAGAAATCCTTACTTCTGGAAGGTAAGATTGTAAACCACCCAAAATAGAGTAAGCACTAACAGCTTGCCCTTCAAGATGCTTGTTAAGACCTTGGCTCACCAGCCCTACCACCCCAAAGTTATTATGTCCTAAACTCTATGCAATCCCATCTTGTAAGATAGTAGCTCCTCTTGTAAGATGCATCCAAACATCCTCCAGCCCAGGCCCTAAAACTCTATAAATACCCTCCCTTCACCCTCCTTTCTGAGACACTACTAAAACTCCATCAAGGAGGTACTCTCCCTTACTGCAAGAGGTCTAATAAACTTAGCTTTGTTTCAGCAGTGGGTTTTTCTGGGGGTCTTTTGTGGAGTCAACAGTCAACACTGACCTCTTCTCGCCTATGTTTTTCTTCTTTGGGGATGTTATCTGCTGGTGCTATGTCCCCAACGATGCATTCTGCCATATCATGAACCAGGGCTAGGCGTACACATCTGACCAGGCAAGAAATGGTGAATAATTACACAGAATGATATTCACTAGATTCCTTCTCTATACTACTTTGAAGTTACATAATATAGTTTTCTTTCTCCAGCCTCACAGAGTATTTTATTTTAATGCAGTATTTTCTAAAGTAATTATATTCTGCCAGCCTGCAACAGTTCTGAATCAAAACTGCTAGTTAATATTCAGCACAATACATGAGAATACAGGGGAAATTGTTAGCATGAATTAAAAAAAAATAGCTGGTTTCTCAAATGTCACTTTAAAAGGTGGATAACTTTAGATTAAAAAGCCAGGAGGTGATCTAGTTAGAGCATTTACTTACTGATACAAAATTCAAAAACTATCATCTCCCCAATGTACTAGTCAGATGTCAAAATGATGCCCTTTCTAGAGAAATGGGTAGAGTTGGACAGATCTGAGTTTGCATCCGGCAATCAACATCTAATAGCTGTGTGGCCTTTGCCAAGGTACTTAATTTCTTTAAATGCTGAGTTTTGCAGCCTTCATTTTTAACATCCGTAAAAAGGGGTAATAATACTTCCTAACTTTGGTATGAAAACTAAATTTGATAATTTATGTTCCTGAAACATGTTGATGATTCAACAAATGATTATAATTATTAGTGATAATGATGAGTGATTAGGATAATCAGCATCAAAATAATAAAGGCAGTTCATGAGATAAATGCCCCAGAGGGCCAGTCTGTTTTATGTTCCCACCATCACCGAGGCAGAAGAAGGCCTCCCAGCCTCCTCACAGGTGTCCCTGCTTGCAGTTGCTCTCTCACCTAGTTCAAATCTCAGACTGTCCTTACGAGCCTCTCCAGCTGACACCGTGCTCATCTCGTACTGTCTGCCAAAAACCTCCTACATTCTACGCCATCTACAGAGTAACAGGCCTCCGGAGACTCCCTAATGGACCTTCGTTTCAATCAATTTGATTTACTCATCAATTCCAAAATATACCTTTACTTTCCTACCATCAGAGATTTGGTTTCTCTGCCCTCTCTTTATGTGCTGTCTTCTACTTCTCCACCTAATCAGCACCATAGAGGTCAACTCCGATTCTGTCTCCTCCATGAAGACCGCCCAAGAACAGGTGATCTCTTCGGTTAAATTTTCTAACTTAATTTATTTTGTGCTCTGTATGGAAGCCACTCTGGGCCTGTGTAATTCATCTGGGTTTTATTTACTATCTTATACTGTATTGCTAGGAAAGTTTGTCCTGCGCTCAAAAAGCATTTTATTTTTTATTTTATTTATTTATTTTGGCTGAGCCAGGTCTTAGTTGCGGCATTCAAGACGGATCTAGTTCCCCACCCAGGGATCAAACTCAGGGCCCTTGCATTGGGCGTGGAGTCTTACCCACTGGACTGCCAGGGAAGTCCCTCAAAAAGCATTTTAAACACTTGTTGGTTGACTGAAGGGAGACAGGATATCTTTCTCAGCTCTTTCCTGCACATACAATTTCAAAAAGTCACTTCACAAATATGTGCTACTATTCAGAAAAGGGGTGAAATAAAGGTACACACAGTGTATGGATACAATTTTAGACAAAAGACACTTTACCTTCAAGGCCCTGGAAACCCTCACATCACACTTAAGTTTCCTGGAGACCAAGGTAGGCTCTTTCACTTGCCAGGAGAAAACCCAGAGTACAGTTTACAACAACTGAAGTGATCAGCATATAGTGCCCCTTCCCACATCCTGAATCTGTATGGTTTGCCTCAAGTAATTTTTCTTGACATATACACTAAGCTACAAGAATCTGACACAGGCCTCAGTCATGAAGAGTCATGCATACCCACAGACCCTAACCGGCACCAAAGTTCACAGCTTACCGGTCTTTGTTAAGATGTTCATCTTTGGTCACCAGAGCCATAATTGCCATCCTATACATGTGATCTGATACGCTCTCTGGCTTCTGGACATTTCTGTATACCCAGCCAGTACGTGGGACTCTCTGATAAAAATGAACAGAAAACAATTGATAAAAATAAGTATTTTAACTATCTATGGTGCTCTTCAAGAGAAGTCCAGGGAATAGGGCACAGAAGCTGGGTCATGGTTTCAGTACATATTAAAAAATGCTTAACTAACCTAAATGATCAACTGCTGGAATCAAATAAACCAGTGAGGGCAGAGAATGAGAAAGAGAGAGGGAGGGAGGAATAATTCACAAGTATACAATACATAAGTCCAAAAGTCAAGTTACTCCGTGTTACCGATTTACTGATGTACAGATCATATACAAGTCCTTAAAACATAAGAACAAAACTGTAAAGTATCTTATCTTTCCTAACTCTAAGAGTTGTTAAGTTTTACTTCAAACAACTCATTAGACACAAGTAGAAAACACTGTGGTGAAAGCGTCGTGAACAAGCAACAGACTTCCAAATTCTGAAGCAGAAAGGATAAGGCGTTTCTAACTGCTTCATGCTACCCACCAGTCATGACTCTTCCTTTTACTCAGATCATGATGTGATCCTGTGAGACTCGGGAGTTCACATTTCTAAAGAATTTTATGAACTGTAGAAACAATGGCATGAAACAGATAATCTGCTTTGAACTTGGAGAAATTCTGCAAAACGTGTGGCCAGGAGTGGACCGGCAGGAGGAGGACCCCTGGGATGTAACTCCAGTGTGTGCTACATAAAATCCTCCGTTAAAAAAAAAAAAAAAAAAGTCTTGTTATTTCTATAAGTAATTGTGAGACAGATTTTAAGCACTCCACTTAAACCCTGCAGGACCAATGGGTTCTGATTTTCCCACTTAGCCGGTTGTGGGGTCGTGAGCCCCAAAAGTACTCGGGGCAGACGCGGGCAGAGGGACCAGCACATCACCGCGCCGGATCCCCTCCAGAAACCTCTCGAAAGGCCGCCTGGGACGGCCCCATCGGAGCGCCAGGCCGACACAGGAAACAGCGCGTCTCGGACTCCTCTCGGCCTGGGGTCGGCCCTAGCAGCCCGGCCACGCAGTCTCCGCCACTTGCTTCCTCCGACCACGGTCCGGACGCGCTACCGCATCCATCCGGAGGGGTTTCCTCTGTCGACCCCAAGAGGCCGGGAGAACTGAGGAAGGGGGCTGGCCTCAGGCCAGGTGGGGAGCAGGAGCCTCGTCGCCCCGCGGCCGGCCCCGGCCTCTCCCCGCGCAGCCGCGACCCGGGCACCAGGCGGCCCTCCCGGCGCCCGCTCACCTTGAGCTGCCCCACCAACCGCAGGAACTGCAGCAGGTCCCGGGCCCCGCGGCCCGAGATGGGCGCAGCCATGCGGCCACCGATCGCGACACGTCTGAGCCAGCAGCGCGACCGCCGCTCGAAGCTCCTCCCCCCGAAGCCCCTCCCACTGAAGCTCCTCCCATTCTTCCTCCCTACCCCTCCTTCCCTCTCCTCCTCTCCTTACTCCTCCTCCATTTCCTCACCCTGGTTTTCTCCGACTGTTCTGTCCAGTCTTCCACCTTCCTGGCCGTAGTGGCTGCAGTTGGGCATTGCACCATCCAAGGCAGAGGCACTGTGCTTGGAGCATCTAGGTATGCATTACTTGTTTGCTAAACTCCGCTCAACTGAACTCCATCAAACTTTTAAAGGGATTGCAGTTCCTTGAGGAGGGATAGAGGGGTTGGGGTGCCGAGGAGGTGGAGGAAGGTTATGCCATAATGCACCAAAATCTTGCCTTTTAGCAATTCAACCTCTGACTAGAGGGAGAGATAAGGAACTCTACTTCAAGGTGAGCAATCTATAAACATTTTAACAGAGGCACAAGGAAGATGCTTTGGAAGGGAGACATTAGTTAGGAGTGACAAAAGTACTGGAAGGATTGGAGGCTAGCCATAGCTAGAGAACTTTAGAGGTTAGTATAAATGGCTAGGGAGAGAATACAATTCCATGTTGAAATCACAACCCCCTGACACCTCAAGTGCTGAAGAATCCCCAAAAGTTGGTCAGGGCCTGTCTCAACTATCTGTCCTAATTCTATCAAAAACCGATGGTACCAGTTTTTAAAGGCACTTAGTGACATGCATACTGAAGGACTCAATGAGAGAGGGTAACATGGAGAATAGACTGTATAGGGAGGAAGGAAGTTGGAAGACCAGTTAGGAGTCTATTGAAGTAATTCTTTGGGGAGATGATTTTGGTTTAATCCAGGATTCGCGTAGTGGAGGTCGTGAGATGTTAAATTGGGGGTACAATTTAAAGGTAGGACTAACAGCATTTGTGACAGATTGGACATGGGGTACGAGAGAAAGAGAGGAGTCAAGGATGACTCCACCAATCTTGGCCTGACCAACTGAAAGAATGGAGTTGCTATGTATTGAGCCAGAGAAAACTGCAAGAAGAGTAGGTTGTGGGGAAGGGTAGGAATCAGAAGTTTAGTTTAGGACATGTTGAGATACCTATTAGAGATCCTAGTAGAGAGATAAATCGGGAGGTCAGGGGAAAGGTGACGACTTTGTGTCATCAGCACATAAGATGGTTTGTAAAACCAAGCAACTGGATGAGACCACCTGGTGGAAAAGTGTGGATGAAGAAAAGATGTCTGAAGCCTCAGGTCTCAGGCAAACCAAAGTTTAGAGTTTGGGAGACCAGAAAGAAGTGGCCAGTAGAGGATTAAGAGGTGGTTGTGTCCTGGAGGCCAGATGAAGAAAATACTTCAAGAAGGAAGGAATGTGATCAAATAAGTCAACATTATATCAGATAAAGACAGATTTGACTACTGGATTTAGCAAATTCATTGTCACTACTGACCTTGACAAGAGCAGCTTTGGTCTGCTGGGGCAAGCAGAACCCTACCTGGAGATGGTTCCAGAGAGAACAGGAGTGAGAAATGCAACTCATTTAAAATGAGTGGGGCTACTGGAGGAAAGATTTCTTTTTAAGACAGGAGATGTTACAGTATTTTTGTTTACTGATGGAGGTGATCTAGTAGAGAGGGAAAATTAATGATGTACTGTAGGAGACAAAGGAGAGAAATACTGGAATGACGGCCTTGAGTAGATAGAAGAGGATACAATCTAGGGTACAAGATGAAAGATTGGTCTTAGGAATATGGAGCATTCATCCATAAAACATGAGGAAGGGAGAATATATGGTGACTAATTAACGGCAGTTGTGGTCGTGGGAGATTGTGGAGCTCTCTTCTGATTGCCTCTATTTTCTCACTGAAATAGGAAGTGAAGTCTAGACTGGGTTCTGTTGTAGTAATACGCAACCTCTGTATCTGAGGGGTTTAACACGTCAAAGGTTTACTTCTCTCTGATACTAAATGTCTATTGCTGGGAAATTAGCAAGCCTGTTTGCACTCTACCAGACCAATGACTTATTTCAAAGCCTTGTTGGCCAACCACTAACATCAGGGGACTTGGAACCCATTTGTTTCCCTAGAAGGGGGTGCCAGTTTAAAGCAATGGGCAGGGAAAACAATTTGTATCGCTTACTGAGTCAACTAGAAGAAAAGGTGAAATCAGAAGGCTCTCATTAGAGGGATTCATCCCTTGGGTTTAATATACACTTCTGGGGAATATGGAAATCTCCTGAAATTGTGTTGCATTTGAGGGCTTTTCTGTTTATCAGATCCCTAAACAGGCCTGTGACCAGAATGGGGGCAAAATCTGCTGCTATTGAGAAAGCTGCTTCAATATGCAGCTGTGGGATAGTCCACAAAGCTCTGGTCTTGGTGTTCTAATACAAAAAGCTATCACTGCTTAAGCCTCCACTAAGTGAGATATATTGTCACACATCTCTCCTCATTTTAATTCACCCAACATTTCTCCAAGATAGTAATCAGACATTTCCAAGAGAAAACTGAGTGGCACAGAAGCTGAAGAACTGGCCTGACTTTTCTTTCTTTTTTTTTAACTTTTTATTTTATATTGGAGTATAGTTGATTAACAATGTTGTGATAGTTTCAGGTGTACAGCAAAGTGATTCAGTTACACATAATTCATGTATCTATTCTAAGTTTTCACAGCCAGTGAACAGGGCCGCCAGAATTGAAGCTCTGGCCTGTCTTCCTCCAAATCTTCCTTTCCATGACACCCTGCTGCTTCCTAGCTAACTGGCTGTGAGTACCACATCTTATCACTGTGGAAATTAAATGAGATCCTGTGTATAAAATAGATTTCGTATACTGTCATTTAGGTAAAGTATTGGGCAAGAGAACAGATAGCAATGGATTGATCTGAGAAAATTTGCCCAGAAAACATTTATAAAAATGCTTTTAGGAACTGATGAAAGAACAGAGACCATGTCTGACCGAAACCTACTTTCTTTTCTTTTTTTCCTTTAGACACCCAAGGAAGAAATGATGCTTCTGCCTGCTATATCTTCATTGACAAAAAGGTTAATAGTTGGTTTATATCAGCGACTCTCAATCTCGGGGTGACTTTGCCCCAAAGGAACATGTGGCAATGTTTGGAGACATGTCTGGTTGTCACAAAGCAGGGGAGTGTGCATCTAAAAGGCAGATGTCAGGGCTGCTAATAAAATTCCCACAAAGTACACAACAACCTGCCACAACAAAGAATTATCCGGCACAAATGTCACTAATGTTGCAGTTAAGAAGCTGTAGTCTATAGGTCCAAAATGAAAATGCTTAAAATTAAACTCCTCGTATTGTTGATGAATTATAATTGGTGAAAATGGATGTTACATTTATATTAAAATGAGTGAGGAAATAAAATAAACACAATTTTCACATGTAACCCCTTTTTAAAGTAGTGTAGAAAGGCTCTGGAGGTTGGCCACAGAGACTCTGGAAAGATGAGGGGAATTCGAGGAAGGCTTTGATCAGTTATGTTACTAGGTTAAGCAGAGCAATTCAGCTCCCCGAAGAAAAATGTAGGATAGTAAGTCTAAGAGTGGGGGAATATTACAAAAGGAATATTTGCTCAAGGGAAAGAGATTAGGTTTTGTTCTCTTTTGCCACTTTTCTTGCCGGTGGTGCAGTATTGCAGTGCAGCAAAAAAGTCAGAGTGGGCACCAGTCCCCCATAAAACCAGCCATGAACGACAGAGGTAAGGGAGGGCTTTCTGCTCAGATGAGCAGCTGTAGAGTGCACCCTGTCTGTGGTGGCTGAGGGTGGTGGCAGAGACATTGCCAAGAAAGATGTGCCTTCTTAACAGTTAACCTTAAGCTGAGCAAGAATGGTTTGGCTCCAAGATAATTGCCACTAATGGGTGTGTTAGAGTCACCCCTGGACACATCTGGATTACAGAGTGGAGGGGTTCTGCATGTATAAAGACAACATTACTGTTTTGTTTTAAATTATTATCTGAGTTAATAATCCCTTACACCAGTTTCCTGGCAAGCTCCCAAATCTTCTCCACTGATGCGTACCTTCAGTGACTAAAGTGTTTCATAATTGTACAAGAATCTTCAGCTGCTCTATCACTCCATCCTTATCAGATGGAACAGACTGGAACTATTATCCCTCTAGAGTGACTGAAGTTACAGTTTGCCCCTGTCCATCAGCATGCGTCATCAGGAATAGGGCAGGGTTCCAGGTGAATTTCACAGAGGTCCTTGTGCCAGCCACTGTTTCGGAAGCTGTTACACGGTGACCTTTCAGGTGTCTTAGACCAGGTAGCAGAATCCTTCTCCGCACACAGAAAAAGAAATGATACTATCGTACGTACTCAGCAGTAGCATTTTCCTGTTAAATAAAGAAAAATAGTTACTCCTGTAAAACAGCAGCCAAGTTAAGTAATATAGAGAATAAATTATATTAAAAGAAAAGCAATTCTGATAATATGCAGCTTTCAACAATTTGGAAATTTTTTTTTAACTTCTAACTAAAAGAAATGCTATTGTTCTAGCACATTCCTAACTGTTAAAGAGTAAACCTATATGTTTTATAGCAACACCTCAGTTATCCCAGAGGCCAAAATTCTAGTAATCTTATACATCTGGAGTGGCATGGAACCCAGAGGATTAAAGGGGGGACGCGGGGAATTTTTAAAGTGTGTCTAACGGGAAAAAGAAGAAAAACAACCAGGGCGTCCAGCTTTAAGCCATTGAAGCGAAACCTGATTGGCTTGGGTCCAGGATGGCACTTAATGGTCTCTTGGTTTAATGTTCAGAAAGAATAGAGATACTTCAGTGCCTTTTAAGAGTCATAAAAGGCAAACCACAGCAACACTCAGGCCAGGAAGTAGAGAGGAAGTCTGATGGAAGAGGGAAGAAAACAAGCGAGGGAACAGCAAACTACAAAGGCAGCAAGTGGTGAATATTACAAGTGGTGGCAACGAACATTGACTCTAGGAAAGCAATTAGATACAAGGACAGATACTAAAACTGAAGGGTTTGGCCTCACTAACAGCACAGGACAGTCAGGTGGTCTTGCATGGCGTTGTGAGAGGGTATCAGGAAGTGAGTACAAGGAGTATTTGGATGGCAGTGGTAATACCTTTCTTTAAAGAACACCTCATTTGTGCCAGACACTTCACTAGGAGTTCTGCCATATTATTCAAATTTGTACCATCCTTCAGAGTATCATTATCTGCTTTCTGTAGGTGAGGAAACAGGCTCAGAAAGGTTAAATAATTTGCCCAAGATCGTACACCTATTAAGTTGCTGTGTCAGGACTAAAACTTTATAGCACCACGGCTCATGTATTTTCTAGTATCCATACCGCCTCCTAGGACTTTCTAGAATGGCAGTGTGGGAATCCTGGCAGCCATTGAGTTCTCCTGTGTGGGGAGATCATTTCACACACAGAGAGAGAGGCTGTGTCAGAATATGCCATCATTATGTAAATACTGAAGTGGCTATATTGCCAAGGAATTGTATTTCAGAGCTTGGAAGGGGATACGGAACAGAAAGGTTCTTCTAGGTAAAGTGCATCTCAAGCTTTCTCTAGGGACAAATCAGGTTCTGCATGTGTCTTTGGTTCAACTTAATTGAAATGGTAATTTTTGAGCTTACAAATTAGGTCAGGTTTCTTTTCTGGTGGTTGCCCCTGCCATTTCAAAGTAGGACTTTGCGAAAATCAAATGGCAAACCATGCGATTTTCAAATGGCAAACCATGAAGCCACAGAAGAATTCTTTAACTGTTTGGAAGTACATTTCTGAGCTCAGGGAATATTTCCCAGGCAGTTTTGTCATGATGGTGATACTAGACAGAAAGGCTCCTGGGGGTAGACACTCTGTCTGATCCATCTTTTATCCTCAGAACCTAGCGTGACATTCCCCTAGATGTGGTGACAAGAAGATGGTGATGGTGGTGGTGGAGGTGTAAAAAGGAGATGCCCTTCAGGGATGGAATCACCTTGCCCGAAGGCCTGAAAATCGTTGTGAGATTTGTAGAATAGCCCAAGTCAGGAGCTCAAAAATGTTAATTTAATGAACAAAATCAGTCTATCTGGGAGATGTCTTCCAACTTCTACCAGAAGAGATGCCATTGGTCCAAAAGCCATGGCATTTCTATAAAGCAAGGGCATTCAGGATTGGGACACATGTGTTCCCCTCTTCTTCCATGCCCACGTGAGGCTGGGCGGCAGGGTGTTGGGGGAGGAGGCATATCAAACTGCCGGGATGGTCCTTCCTGTCTCTGAGGCCAGGGCCCGTCTAGGGCCAGAGAGACAGCAGCAGCAACATCTGTCCTGCTCTAACTTTCTGTTTCTGCCTATTCTCTCTTCATCTGAGCTTTTAAACTGCCTTTAAAACCGGAGCAGCAATGGGCGTGTATATGCCTTCAGCTGTTTCTAATTCTCTCCCAGGCCCGCTCTCTCCAAATAAATGACACATTGTAGAAGGTGTTTTACAGCCTGACTTGTTAATAGAACCAGACTGCTCTGTGACAAATCCTAACACAGCAGTCAAGGGTAAAAGACAAAATCACAAAATATGTGAGTTAGATAAACAGAGTCATCTGTAAAAGAAGGAGCTGAACCTTCTAATTTTTAAAGTGCCTTCTAATTCTAAAATTCTAAACTTTAAAAAAGATTTCCTTACAGTTGAAGGTATGCTGCTTTATATTTGGGCTATTGGATTTTTCTTTTATCGGTGGAGTTAGTTTGTCTTCATAGATCCTACTATGAACAAGTGAATAAATAATATAAAGTTAATCGAATCTGCTTATTTTCTCTTTCCCAGGGACTCGGGACTGAATGTCTGTAGAGCACTGTAAAACTCCTCACGTAACATCATTGTGTTTAAAAGATTATAATTTTGAGTAAGTAACTGCAGGAGGCACTATCATGATAGATAAAACATTCTTCCTTAAACGTTCATAATTTTATGAACTTAATTTTGATAAACTTATAAAAAAAAGTATTTTCTTCCTTCCTTGCAGATGGGGAAATGGTGATCAAGACCACAGCTTAACTTGCACATGTCAAGAATCTCATCATCCTTTGTTACTTTGTGATTGATTAATATGTTGACTTGTTGCTAATGAGCTAATTTATAAGCCCAGAGAGGCTCTAACTATTAATGTAGAAGTAACAAGCGAACAACAAAGTGCTGCTGAGCAGGTCTGTGAGCACAGCGCTGTGCACAGCCCAACTCAGGACGGGTGAGAGAGAGGAATGCACAAGCGGTACATCCCCACCTTCTCAAAAGAGACAAGAGGAATAAACGGGAGGCCCCTTTGGCAATTATTAATATTTCCCCACCGCTTACGAAGTCGCTGCATGTAATATTAAGAGACCACCACTAAGTGGCACTGTCTCACCAGTGTTCTCTTTTATCAGCATGATGAAGCCACCGTCACCTTTGGATGGTGGAATACATTTATTGTCCTGTGTTTGCTGATTTGGTTTTAGCAAACTCTTTCTGCTCTCATCATGCTTCTCTGGCTTTTTCTATATCCTTTCTTCTGTTTTCCTTTAGTTCTTGGGAATCTGGGCCAATGATAGGCATAGAAATGGTGGCCACCATGGTGATAATAATCATATTAGACAACTTAAAGGAGAGAAACACTGATTGTGACCTTTTATTGAAGTCTTATTATGTGTTAAGGGCTTTCCAGCTATTACTACCAAGATTCATGAGGACTCTGCAAGGTTGCCTTCATTTTATGAGCAAAGAAACCAAGGTTCAGAGAATTAAAGCAACTTTCCCAAGGATACCCAACAAGCAGGTGATAGAAGCACAACGTGAGTCCAAGTGCTTGTAACGTTAAGGCACTAATGATCTTTGGACCATTCATGGAACTTAAACATCGGGTACAGTGAGAAAAACAGGAAGAGGCTAGGCTTCACGAAGTTCATAACCTAAAAGAAGAAATAGGGTAAATGAACCAAGTTATTTATAACATAATTTTTAAAAATAATGACTTATTTATAAGTTCATAAGGTTTATAAAGGGTCTAAGATTACTGGGGATGCTTACTAGGAACAGAGTCAAGAAGACATCCTGAAATCGACTCTTCTCTTGGAGTTGAAATTTTTTGTAAGGGACATAGTTCTGAAGACGAGAGTAGGGGGGGCAGGATAAAAAGCAGATATTCTTGGATTTATCCCTCAAACTCATGAATCCTTCTGTTCATAATTTTGTTTCATGACACTTTCATTTGCTCTGTGTCCTTTGAGGCGATGTCTCAGCTAGAGCTCTAGTCATAGGGGAGGGAGACCTAAGTAAAATATTTCAAGGGCTAAAAGGCTCAACTCTCCCAGATTATTTATCCCACAGAACTGTATGAACAGAAGAAGCCAGGAATCTCATAGTGCTAAAACAAACTGATGTTTATTTGCTGTGGGCTGGACATCCCACGTGGTGCCTCGCACGCATCACTGTACTCTATCTTTTATTTATTTTTTATTGAAGTGTAGTTGATTTACAATACAGTGTTGTGTTAGTTTCAGGCGTACAGCAAGTGATTCAGTTATATATATATATATATATATATATATATACATATATATATATTCTTTTTCATATTCTTTTCCATTATGGTTTATTACAGGATATTGAATGTAGTTCCCTGTGCTATACAGTAGGACCTTGTTGTTTATCTATTTTATATATAGTGTGTGTATCTGCTAATCCCAAACTCCTAACTTATCCCTCCCCCACCCCCTTTCCCCTTTGGTAACCATAAGTTTGTTTTCTATGTCTGAGTCTGTCTTGTAAATAAGTTCCTTTGTGTCATATTTTATATTTCACATATAAATGATATCATATAATATTTGTCTTTCTCTTTCTGACTTACTTCACTTAGTATGGTAATCTCTCGGTCCAACCATGTTGCTGCAAATGGCATTATTTCGTTCTTTTTTATGGCTGAGTAATATTCCATTATATATATATATCTCGCATCTTCTTTATCCATTCCTCTGTCCATGGACATCTAGGTTGCTTCAATGTCTTGGCTGTTGTAAGTAGTGCTGCTATGAACATTAAGGTGCATGTATCTTTTCAGGGATTGAACCTGGGCCCTCCGCAGTGAAAGTGCCTGGTCCTAACCACGGGACTGCGGGGGAATTCCCTACCTTTTCGAATTAAAATTTTCTCCAGATAATATGCCTAGGAGTGGGATTGCAGGATCACATGGTAGCTCTATGTTTAGTTTTTTAAGGAACCTCCATACTGTTCTCCATAGTGACAGCACCAATTTACATTCCCTCAGGATGTCGGGCTTAGGCAGGTTTAGTTAACTCACCAGAGGGCACACAGCTAGGAAGTAGTGAAGTTAGGATTCCATCCAAATTGGCAGATCAAAGAGCCCAGATTTTAACCTTTAAACATATGACTTCCACTTCACATGCTACATGGCAGCAAGCAAATGCTCTGGCCATTATAATACTAACTTAACTTTTTTTTTTTTTTTTTTTTGCGCTACGCGGGACTCTCACTGTTGTGGCCTCTCCCGTTGCGGAGCACAGGCTCCGGACGCGCAGGCTCTGCGGCCATGGCTCACGGGCCCAACTGCTCCGCGGCATGTGGGATCTTCCCGGACCGGGGCACGAACCCGTGTCCCCTGCATCGGCAGGCGGACTCTCAACCACTGCGCCACCAGGGAAGCCCCTAACTTAACTTTGATTTATAAGTTTCAAAGAACGTTCAACTATATTATTGACCTTGTTGCTAACAACAATTCAATGAGAAAGGCAGCATAGATTTTCTTACCACTCCTTCCCCTCCAACCCCCTGTCCCTGCGAACAACACACATGCCTCCACCAGGAGAGTTTTTTGGGGGTTAATTCACAGAGCTGCTAAGTGTCAGACACTGGACTTGAACCTAAAGTTCTCATCCTTTGCTCCTTGCCTTTCTTCTGCAGTAGCAACACCCCTTTATAGTAAATCAAATATTATAAGGTAAATTTCCCTCCATTGGCACTCAGAATACGCTAGCTCCAAAAATCTCTGTTAAACGTCAAGCATGCTATTTAGGAAAAGCTGTATTAACATCAAATAATACATGCAGGTATATATTTTAAATCCCTTAAAACTCCTGAGAAAGGAAGAAGAATCTAAAATGCTTTTTTCAAAAATTTTACATGAATGATTTTAGAGGCATAGGCAGTGATTAATATAATTCAATTTAGAATCAACATCTGTGGGTTTTTATGTGTTGTGAATAGAGAGATTTGTACTTTATCAGCACAAACAGAACATGATAAAGTTATAAAGATAAAATGCATATGACCTAAGATATCACAATTAGTTTCGATACAGTCCCAGTCTTTCCAGTTACCCTCTAAACTGCAAAATTCTGGGAACTCAAGACAGGGGAATGTGGCCCAAAGGGGAGGGCCCGAGGGTAGTAGTCAACAGGTGCGGGGTCAACAGGGGAGGTATATGCCATCACTGGTCTACTCCAGACCTCACCTTCTGCACCTGTAACAAGAGGAGCCTAGAAGACCTGTGAGATACCTAAAATGCTAAGAAAGAATTCTTAATCTGAATAAAGTCTGGAGACTTGTTTTATTCAGTAGAAAATCCAAGATTTTAAAGAATGGTGCAGACTGAGAAATAGATTAAGAATTACTGTCTTTTAAAAGTGAATTCATAGATGGTGAATAATAATTTTAGAGCCCAGAGACACTCTCGCTAAAACAGTCATGAGGTACAATCTCAGGTACTTTACCATTGTTGGTCCAAAAGGTAATTGAATGCTGTGCAAGGAGAAAATGCGAGCGATCCCTGATTCACTCTTCTGGCGGACGGTTCCTCCGACTCTGGCCCACAGAAAGGCCACCTTGGTTTGCTCTTGAGAGGTGGCGCTCTTCACCAAAAGATCATCACAGCAAATCTTATGGTTGGGCACGAGGCTTCCACTTTATTAAGTCTTTTTAATGGACCACAGTTGTTCAGTGTAAATCAATGTGGGATGCATGGATATCAAAGCGATTATCAAGGTGCCACATTTCCTGAGATGATAAACTTCATTCAGAATTAAAAGAAGAAGGAGGAGAAGAAAAAGAAGAGGAAGGAGGAGGAAAAGGAAGAATAGGAGAAGGGAAGGGAAAATCTTAAAAGACGTCCAATGTTTCAAGAAGCGTTGAAATTCTCTTGTGGGCCATTCTTAAGTTAATTTGGAAATTTGGGTTCCAAATTAGTGTGACAAAGAGATGGGTTTAGAAGCCTTTGGTTCTGTAGGAAGAAGGAACTGGGTTTTTAGGACCTATCAACCACAGCTCTAGACTAATATGTATCAGCATTCAAATGGTGCTCTAGTGGAGAAGACCATGTCCACAGAGAGTTTCAAAGGTACAAGTATTATTCTTAGTAAAAAAAAAAAAAAAAACTTTAGTATCATGAATAGAAATTAAAAACCTAGGGTTTAATAAACTGTGGCTCAAACTGAACAAAACTCCCAGAAAGCAGAGCACAAGGATTTGGTTCCTGGCTTAAACTGATGATATTACAGGATGCATCTTTTAATACCCTTCCAAAAATGAATCTGTTCATGGTCATGAAGTAGAAAGTGTTGGAGCTTTTCCTTGGCCAGGGGCTAATGGGCTGCCACTGTTTTTGCCTCATAAACCGGGTCAACCCCCCAGCTTACATAACAGTATCCACAGTTTATGTTTGAACTCCTCCAAAGATGGAGAGCTCACTGTCTGTCATAGCCCACCTTGGACAGTGCTTCTTATTAGATCATTCCACTTATATTAAGGTGAAATTTGCTTCCCTGAAGTTTTGTTTTAATTCATCCACAAAATAATACTTTGAAAAGCATTTTTGAGCATCTGCCACGTGTCAGGCCCTGTTGGGCTTTAGGAGTAAAAAGATAAGAGAATTACGTATAGTTCAACTGATTTGGCAAAATTTATAGTCCAGTTTGATCCATCTCAATTTTTTCCATCCTGACCCTCCTAAGAAATAGGTCCAACTCTCAGGATAACAATGGCATTCTACTGCAGACGCATTAGCATCTCAGCGGAGATGTAAACTGAAGACGACCTTAACTGTCTCTACTCACCACCACCACTCCCCCTGAAGAATCACTGCTGTGATGGTTCTGTATTCCTAAAGAAGTCCAATCCTATGTCAACAGGGTGGTAGGTCAAATATCTGAAGACAACTGTCATACATCCTTCTCTCTACCCCAATCAATTCTTCTTTCAGCTAAACATGCTACAGAATTCAAAATATGATTATTATCTTTCTGAGGCAAAGATTGTATGCAAAAAAAAAAAAAAGCTGCTGATCATATCTGTAAATGTATCCATAACTGTGGTAAGTGGAAGTGAACCCATCAGGCCAAACCAATAGCTGAACAGAAGCAGAGATGTTGAGCAGGGAGAACCCTGAGCTATATGCAGTGCCCTGTGGATGTGGCTTTTCTACTAGAACGTAGTCTACAATGACCAGCTCAGACGTGTGGAGGACATGGAGTTGAAAACGGGGAGATGGGTGTACTCACTGCCCCATCGTCTTGTCTTCCTTCGTTCTAAGGCACAACAAATTGTTCCTTGATGGGGGTTAGAAAGGAGATAGAAGAAAGATTGGCGAAACCTAAAATTTAAAGAGAGAGGAAGGAGAAGAAAAGACAAGCTAAGATAAAAATTGTTCCAGCTTGTATAGCCGGGATGTTTATAATGTAAAGAGACAACAGCTGCCTTAAGGGGTTAGGACTCACTGCCTGATTAACATCTTTTGATCTTTTTTTTTTTTTTTGTGGCACACGGGCCTCTCACTGTTGTGGCCTCTCCCATTGCAGAGCACAGGCTCCGGACGCGCAGGCTCAGCGGCCATGGCTCACAGGCCCAGCCGCTCTGTGGCATGTGAGATGTGGGATCTTGCCGGACCGGGGCACGAACCCATGTCCCCTGCATCGGCAGGCGGACTCTCAACCACTGCACCACCAGGGAAGCCCCCATCATTTGATCTTTTGCTATTGAAAAGACCCTGTGTATTTTCAAAGGCAGTGGACTTCTTAAACAAAACCAGGGGGTCTGGGTTAGCAGAAAGCTGTTAGAAAACAACTCATCTTTTGTTTAGTAATCTTTTTGTCCTACCTGCTTCATAATCTTCAGTTTCCTTCTCTCTGTTATTGGGGGCTGCATCTAAATCTGAAAACTGGGGCTCTGGGACATATGATTTGTCAAAAACAAACAAAAATCCTTATGACCTAAATTGGTCAGATCAGATTTTTCCCATGAATATCATCATAGGGGAGCTTCTTTTTCTGTTTTCTTCTGAGTTTATTTTTTAATCCTTTACTCTCCGTCTCCAAAAATCCCTGTGAATTTCAGTGGGAGAGATTAGCACATCATTACAGCATAGCAGTTTCAGGATTTACTTTCTGTCTCGTTTATCTGCGTTCTTTTTGCGAGTTTCCAGTGAGCTTGGTACCCCTACTGAATTAGATTGGTCATCAGGAAGTCAGCATTCTCCACTGGCCAACTTGGTGCAGCATATTGGTAGGAGGAATTGGGGCATCTCCGCGTCCATGCAGTCATCCCAGGGTGGCTGGGCAATGAGGTGGGGAGGCCCTCTGGTCATTTGGGAGGACCCAGCAGTCGTCATAACTAGTTCAGTCTCTGTGGCCCATTCAGCTCTTGGCATCGCTGCCAAACCAGCCAACAAAGGAGCATTGTAATCCTGACAGTTTCCCAGCATTGACTGGACAAGTGCAGACCACCAACCAGCTCCGTTCGCTTCTGCTCTTCACAAGTGAGACCATGAATAGAAAAAAGTCAGTGGCAAAAGTCCCACATCCTGCTGAAGTTAGTGTGTGGATGCTTTTCTAGCAAGTGAGTCTCCCTTCAAGCTGGTAATCCTCATACCTGTTTCCTTGTGCTTTTTTGTGTGCTTGTTTTTAAATACAGTTAGCTTGAATGGTAAGGCATAATCCTCATCGACGCCACCAAAAACTTATGTTTGAGTTTTGAAAAATAATCACATGGCATGCAGTACTTTGGAGAATGGGAAGTATAATAAAAATGAAAGTTCATAATAAGCTTCAAAGATAAGAAGCAATAATTCCAGCTAGTGCTAGAGGCCACTATGATTCTTAAGAAGTTGAATTTGGGGGGAATAGACTAGAGTTTTCAGGAATAAAATGAAATATTAACTCATTTAAGTTTTTAGACATGCACCCCAAAGTCTGCCCTTTCTGTAGACCAGGCCAAGGACATTTACAACTCTGATTTTTAAGAATAGCAATAAATAAAATAAAATGTTTAAGAACAAAGTAAATTCAGAGATATTTTTCATGACTTTATCATTGATTGGAAGTCAGGAAATATTTTTGACAATCAGGTAAAATGATCTTTTAATACATTTTAATGGTAAAAGTGGCATAATTCCATTCATTTAAATTGTTTTCCTTATAAATACAGATTATAATAATGAGATGCCATGCTTACTTATCAGTCATCAGATATTCAAACAAATTGTTGTGCTCCATGCTGATGGGAGAGGTGGAATAAGAATCTGGTGTTTAAACTGGATCCCTGGTTTTAGAAAGCAATTTAGCAGAACCTTAATAATAGTCTGCCCCTTTGACCCAGTTATCCTACTTCCTCAAATATATTTTATGTATTTATATATTCTATAGATTCACACATAATATTATATTAAAGGCAAAATAAGGAAGTAAATACAATATTATTCATCAAAATGAAAATAAAAGCAAAAACAAACAACAGGAAAAACAAAGCCCTAAAACAACATGGGAACAATGAGTTAATTAAGTAAATTGTTAACCTTAAGTAAATCTACACAATGGGATACAACATAGCTAATAAACTAATGTACCCAAAGACTCTTAGTAATATGGGAGAATGCTTATTTAAATGTTAGATGAAAAGATAAGCTGTAATTAAGTAACTGGTAATGATTTTAGAATGTGAAAGTGCAATAAAATACTAATGGTCATTGTCTTGGTTGGTGGGATTATGATTGACTTTTCATTGTACATTTCCACATTTTTAAAAACTATTCCCCAAGAGCATGTCATTTTTTTGTAATCATAAAAGAAAACATTATTTTTTTAAAATTCTTTTTTCAGTGTGGGGGAGGGATAAATTAGGAATTTGGGAGTAACATATACACACTACTATATATAAAATAGGTAAACAACAGGGACCTACTGTATGGCACAGGGAACTGTCCTCAATATTTTGTAATAACCTGTATGGGAAAGGAATCTGAAAAAGAATATATATATATATATATATATATATATATATATATATATATATACACACATACATATATATATGTATATATTTGAATCACTTTGCTGTACACCTGAAACTAATACAACATTGTACATCAACTATACTTAAACAAAAAAAGAAAAAATCCCTTTTCTTGTGTTGTAGAAAGGCTAATAAAGAATCTAAATTTCTACTTCCCTTATACTTAGGGGTTATTTTATTTGAACACAATACAAATGAACAACACCTTAACCTGTTACCAGGAGGCCCTGCTGAGATAGTTTTTGATGCTGATTAGACAGACTTTCAGTTCCTTTATTTTCTTCTTGATCCACCCCAAAAAGTAGACAACAGGTTAAGCAACATAACCCAGTACTGCCTCTGGGCTGTTTGAGACGGGTAGAACGTTGAGTCCTGAGCTGTGGTGGCGAGGCCCCAGGCTGGAGCCCATGCTCTGGGAAACCAGTGACTTTCCTGACAGCTAAGCCATCGGGGCACCTCAAGGCAAGTCTAACCAAATGTCACAGGAATGAAAACTGGTGATGATCAGAGCTCTTTTGCTCCTTTAGCCCAACATCTTTTCAATTTTGTTCCATAGATAAAATACAAGTCTTTTTCTACTAAACTTCAAGAGGACAGGTCCCCGGTCTCATGCAATCACTCCTTCACGTAGCCATTTTTGAACCCAGTTGTGTTCTATGAAACTGTTTGCCTAGTGGTTCAGAGCATAAGCTTTGAGTTAGACCCAGGTTGGTAGCACTAGCCTTAGACCAAGGCAGGAGGTGGAAAGGGACGTGGGGATCCGCACCAGGTTCCACATTTTGGAAATCCCTGTTCTTGCCTCTGGGCATCACATTGTGGAGTGTGCAGTTCAAGGGGCACCTGGAGCTTGTGTTCTATGCACCCATGCTGCCTATTAAGCCATCATCTGGGTGCCAGGGACCTTGGAATATCCTGCTTCACAGCTGCAGCCTATTTCCAACCTGCTCAGGCCTCTTTCTTTCCAGGTCTGTTTTTCTGAAAGAGCATTGGGCCACTGGGGGTCACTTGTAGGCTGAAGAGGGGGCCAAGGGACAGGCATTTTTGGGGGTGGAGGGAGCTTGCCTGTGCAGACTGGCACAGGGGAATCATGAAGACTAAGAACGTTTAGCACCGTATCTAGCATGTAGTGGATCCCCTGCGAATGTTATTTCTCATGTAGTCCTTTAGTACCTTATTACGTATTTTCTACTTTGAGAGAGAGAGACAATATAACCACGAGAATGCAAGCTTCTACAGGGGGACACCGGTTTAATTTTTGGTGTCCGAACTGGGATATTTTTTTCAGTAACTTGGCTATTGTTCTGGCCCAATTCCAATACTCTCTATTCAAGCTAATTACATTCCTCCCCCACTGGATAAATTATTCTTCACTTCCCCCATAAAAATCATCATGTTATACTTGTGAAACAAAATAGCTTCTGTGTTCTACTGAACATGCAGAAAATGGTTGTATTTCAATACACAGTGTATTTCTCTGTGTGACTAATTTGAGGGCTGCATTGGAACTTATTACAGTGAGATGTGAGCTTAAGTCCCTGATGCTTCTGAATAATGACAGATCCCCTATTAAATGGAGCAATATCACAAGAAACATTCTTCTGGTGACTTAAGATGAGACAAAATTTTAAAGTATTATTTGGGTTGAGATTCAGCAGATGTGAGCTGTTGAGCTTACCTCTAAGTATTGCATTCCCAAGCAAGGCCTTTACCTCATCACTTTAACTCTGTTTTCAATGCCAGAAGCCTGAGCGTTCATGAAACGGCTTACCAAGGGTTCTACATTCATCCCCAATATCGAAAAGATGTGATTTTAAGATAAAACTGGAGAGAAAAATATTGAAGGTTGTTAAGAAGTCACTATCCTTTTTCTCTCCCTTTCTCTAAGTTTAGCATCACTTAGGTCTAAAATCCCTTTTTGTGATTGATTTAGGGAAGTGAGTTTCATTTCTTGAGATCATAGAGCATGGCGTGGGTGGCAGCGACCAGATAAAAGTGGCAAATTTTCATGAGGAAATAGTAGCTTTGGGCCCAAAGCGTGGCTGGGAGCACAACCGGCTGCCTTTGAGGAATATTCCAAGAAATGTCATCCCTAGATCTAAACTATACTTGGTTTTTAACGACTTTGAGCAAGAGACAACTCTCACCAAGAGGGTTACCTTTTCCTGCATTGTTCCTGTTTGGAAGGGACCTTGTTGTTATGAATTGTTTGTGCAGCTGCTACAACGCCAGGCATGGTGCTGCCTTGCCCCTCCGTGCTCGCGTCAGTGGAGAAGGCGGTCAGCAACCTCTCCTGTACTTGAGGATTTACTGAATTAATGTTCCCGTGCAGGCTGAGGTAACTCAGGTGTGTGACTTTTCCCTTCTAACTTTACTTTCTAAAATTTCAGTCTGAAATATTTTTATCATTCTAGATCTTTGCTGCTAAAGCAAAGGAGATAATTAATTACTTGGGTTTTTCAGGACCAAATAACTATTTGGGAAAGGAAGTACCTGAATAATGCAATGAAAAATAGCTATTCTGTTGGGTTGATTCTGAAAAATTATTTCAGTTATTGTCTTTGGTTTGTATCAATTGAAGTTTAATTTTTTACATGTATTCTTTTATTCATCCTTTAAAACGTTTATTTATTTTTTAATTGAAGTATTGTTGACTTACTATAGTTTTAACTTTTTAAAAAACTTATTACTCATAGATACAAAGGACAGATTGGTGGTTGTCAAGAGGTTGGGGGGTGGAGGATGAGAGAAATGGATGAAGGGGGTCAAAAGGTAAAAATAAACAAATTTTAAATATAGATGAGAAAAAAAGTTACTGCCTTAGTCTCTTCGCAAGAATTGGTGGTAGGGTTTACATTAGATTATCATCCCAATCATTGCTGTCATTTTGCATACTAGGTGTAGCCTTTCTCCAAACTGGACTCAAATTGGTGACTCCAGACTAGAATTCTATACTATAATAAGGGTCTAATTGGTATGCTGTGTAGTGATGTTCTGCATCGTTTTGGAATGCTGTACCTTATTTCTCAAAGTGTGTCTCTCCATGGATGACAAACAGAGGACATGGAAGGAAAGTCTCTATTTTCAGTTTCTCCAGCAGATTGATAAGCTTGGCACATGGTCGATTTCATGCTTTAATAAATAAATAAAGAATTAAGAGTATTGACTAAACTGACTGATTAGTAATTTAGTTAAATAACCAGTGAGTTGCGAGCTAGTTAAAAGAACACCTTTTAATTTTGTAGTGACCACCTAGGCAAAACTTGTAGGTTTGATAGATACTAGAAAAATGAAATCAGAGGCAATATGAACACCATTTTGTAACTCTAGATAAGACATATTGAAGTCAGATCCAGGTTTGCAGCATGAATTGGCCATTTCCTAGCCACGTGTCTTGGGACGAATTTCTTAACATTTTTAACTTCTCAGTGCCTAAATTTCCTCATCAGCAAAATGAGAACAATAGCCTTTGCAGTGCTATTGTGAGCATTATTGCCCTAGTGTGTATAAAGCACTTAGCATAATGCTTGGAACAAAATCAGTACTCAAGAAATAGAAACTATTATTTTTTATTAAGAAATCATTTTCTGTCCTACCTCATAATAAGAAGTATGAGTATCTTATATGTACACTCCCTTTAAAAAATCTCTCCAAATTAAAAAAGACATAAACCTGTAGAGAAACTTGCATATTGAATTACTAGCCTTTGTTGAAGACTTCAAGATGGTGCAGCAGGAATTTGAAATTTCATTTAAGTTTGGTGAGCTTTGCTATACTGTGATGCATAAAAAAAAGGGAGGAATAATTGTCTACTCAGAGCAAGCATCTCTTTCTGGTCCCCATAGTTCTCTTGGCACATTATTTTGGCTCAAAACTGTTATTTTTGATGGTTCCATTCTTTCAGTCAGTGTGATCTCTTATCAAGTCCTTTTCTGCTCCCATATCCACCACCATAATCAGCATTTAGATCACCTATGCTTTGACTATTGCAGGTGCGGCTGGAAGCCCTTCTCTCCCTAACTTTTGTCCATAATGGGTAGCATGACCTGGTTGCCAGGGATGAAATTGTAGCAGGAGCGCATGTGTTAAGCCTGTTTCAAGAGATACTCTGGGCCCTCTTGCACTTGCAGATGCTTGCTCTCACCTCTCTGAGCTGCCCCTCTTAGACTCCTCTCACTGCACTCATCATGACAAGGGTAGGCTGAGGAGGCTTAAGAATTCTGAGACTTCTTGGCATCTTTTGGTCTACGTTCTAGTCCTGCCTCCAATTAGACAGAGTTCTCCACACAATCCGTCCATCTGGCTTCAAGCAAGAGATGTCATTCGTTAGGAGTCAAGACTCCGTAGTATTAAAGAAATGCTTTTGCTGGGCCTGGTCCTCTGTACACAGTTTCCCTCAGGAACTGCTCAGCATTGTGGTCAAAAATAGTATTTGAGGAATTTCCTTGGCGGTCGAGTGGTTAAGACTGCGCTTCCAATACAGGGGCTGCAGGTTCGGTTCCTGGTTGGGGAATTAAGATTCCACATGCCTCAGGGCGTGGCCAAAAAGTAAAAAAAAAAAAGTATTTGAGGATTCTGGCTCCTGGCTCAAAGTCATCTCTTTTAAATTCAGGTATTTCTCCCTCCCCCAAAGTCTGCAAATAGATTTTCTGCCTTCATTTAGTTCTTTCATCAACTTTCCAGCCCAGTTTATTATTATCATTTTTTAAATATGACTTTCAGCTTATAAATTGCTTGCTGAAAAATGATCAATACCTGCCACTGATTAAAGGATAAAGACCCCCACTTCTGCATGGCATTCAAGGCATTTCCAAATCTGGCCACAAATTAACAATAAGACTAATATCAAAAATTGTCTGCACTTCTCCCGACTGTCCTTGTGAATAGCTGGCATGATGCCAAACTTTCTAACACCAACACCACCGCTGCTTCCACAACGACCACCTCCTCCACCACCTCACTCTCCACCACCTCCACCTCCACCTCCACCACCTCCACCTCCATCTCCACCACCTCCACCACCTCCACCACCACCTCCACCATCTCCACCTCCACCTCCATCACCTCCACCTCCACCTCCACCACCTCCACCACCTCCACCCCCACCACCTCCACCTCCACCTCCACCACCTCCACCACCACCTCCACCTCCACCACCTCCACCTGCATCACCTCCACCTCCTCCACCACCTCCACCTCCACCTCCACCTCCACCACCTCCACCACCACCTCCACCACCTCATCACCACCTCCACCTCCACCTTCACCTCCACCACTTCCACCACCTCCACCACCACCACCACCAGCTTCACCACCATCACCACTACCCAGAGAGTGAAGCATTGCAAATGAAGGGCATGAACTCTCATGCTAGGCTGCCTGGATTCAAATTCCCTCTTGTTTACCATCTCACTTTGTAAACTTTAGATAAGTTACTTTGTACTTTACTATTCTTATCTGCCAAATGGGGAAAATAATAGTGCGCATCTCATAGGATTATTCAGAGGATCAAATTAATTAATGAATGTAAAGTACTTTAGATAACATCGTTGTATATTATTCAACTTAAAAGCTCATACCCTCATTGTAGGATAATTCTCCCCTATTTTGTGTATGTTCATTATTAGGCACTCATTAGATGCTCTCTTTTGGTAGTAGTCAATTTAATTGCTTTTAGTAAATAGTGAACATACTCGGAATAGAATACCTCCAGTGTATGTGAGGGGTATAAAGATGAACAATGATACAAACATCTGTATCTCCATGGCCAAGCTTTGCATATAGAATAGTACTAATTTCCAGGGAGGCCCTTGAGTATTCCTTCCAAATCTCATCCACTTTCATCCTCTTCATTATCGGTAAACTCCATTCAAACATTTTTCTTTAAATCAATAGTAATTATCAGCGTTGGTGATTCAATATATTTTCAAATTTCTTTTTCTCAGGAAAGCTTTCTTGAATTATAGATTTTGTATATTAGGAAAGGTAGCAGTGCAACTTCATTTTTTTATAATGTAAATATCCAGTTGTCCCAGCATCATTTTTTGAAAAGCCTATTCTTTCCCCCATTGAATTGACTTGGTACCTTATTGAAGATCTTGAGTGAAGATCTTGAATTGACTGAGTGTGTTTATTTCTGGATTCTTTATTCTATTTTATTGACTGATATTATTATGATTCTATATCTATTCTTATGCCATTACCACACTGTCAGGTTTAATGTAATTTTCTATTAAGCTTTGAAAGCAGGAAGGCTCCCATATTTGTTCTTTTATTTTTTTTATATTCCAGCTGTTTTTTTAAAATAAATTTATTTATTTTTGGCTGTGTTGGGTCTTTGTTGCTGCCTGTGGGCTTTCTCTCGTTGCGGTGAGCGGGGGCTACTTTTTGTTGCCGTGCGTGGGCTTCTCGTTGCAGTGGCTTCTCTTGTTGCGGAGCATGGGCTCTAGGCGCATGGGCTTCAGTAGTTGTGGCATGTGGGCTCAGCATTTGTGGCTCACGGGCTTAGTTGCTCCGCGGCATGTGGGATCTTCCCGGACCAGGGACCGAACCCATATCCCCTGCACTGGCAGGCGGATTCTTAACTACTGTACCACCAGGGTAGCCCCCTACATTTGTTCTTTATTCAATATTTATTTATTTATTTAGTCCACTTTGGGCTCATTGAATTTCCTTATGGATTTTTTTGTTTTGTTTTGTTTTTTGTTTGCCCCATGCAGCTTACAGTATCTTCCAGGGAGGGAACTTGTGCCCCCTGCTGTGGAAGCGCACTAATCATTGAACCGCCAGGAATTCCCCCTTAAGGATTTTTGAATCAGCTTGTCAACCTGCAAAGAAGCCAGCCGGGGTTTTGATTTACATGTTCTTTCATTTCTTTGATCAGTGTTTTGTAGTTCTCAGAGTATACAATTTGGACTTTTTTTGTTAAATTTATTTCCGAGAATATTATTCTTTTAATGCTATTGTAAATGGAGTTGTTTTCTTAATCTCATTTTCAAATTGTCCATTGCAAGTGTATAGAAATACAATTGATTTTTGTATATTGATTTGTGTCATGCAAACTTGCTCTAATTGTTTATTAGTTCTAATGGTTTTTAAGTGGATTCCTTAAGATTTTCTGTATCATGCTGCTGATCATGTCAGCAGCAATAAAGATAGTTTTACTTTATTTACAATCCGGATGCCTTTTAGTTCATTTTCTTGTCTGATTGTCCTGGCTAGCCCCTCTACTACAATGTTGAATGGAAGTGGTGAGAGCAGATATCCTTGTCTTGTTTCTCATTTTAGAGGAAAACCATTCAGCCTTTCACCATTAAATATGGTATTAGCTGTGAGTTTTTCATAGATGCCCAAATTGGGCTGAGGAAATTCCCTTCTATTTCTAGTTTGCTGAGTCACCTAACTCCTGAAAGGTATCTGTTATGTTTACTTGTTCTTGCATCCCTTCTAGTTTAGTCTTTAAATCATATCATTTTTCTTTTACTTCTAATTCTTTCATAAGTTCTGTCACCTTTCTTTTCAAATTTTCTTTCCTCTGATCATTTCGTTTTTGAGTTTTTCCCAATTCCAATTTGTTATTCTTTATATCTTCTATCATTTTCTTCATGTAGGTGTTTTCTGAATATTAGGTTATACATCTTTTTGTGGTCATATCTTTTTGGCACATATTTATTGCTTGTAGAGATGTTGTTTTGCTCCCCTGTCTTTCTCTCTCTCTCTCATTTCACCACTTTGTATGGGATTCTCTAATGTTTCCCTGTTGCTAATTTTTGAGGGAAATGAGTTTTCTATTATTCTAGAGTGCTGGTGGTAGTTTTGGATATCTTTTCTAGTTTGATGACTCTCGCGCTCACTGCTTCTGTTGCTGTCATGGCATTTATCTGGACCTTCCCTTTCCTTTGCTCCTGTTGCTCCTGACTGGCCAAATTGAATTCTATCCCAGCAATTTCTTCTCATTGCAGGGCTTTGTCTCGGGAGGGAGCTTTGATGAAACCCTCCAGCCTAACCACTCTCTCAGTTGGCTGTGGGGCCCCAGTTTCAGCTTGCTGGGCCTCTTCTATTCTCAGGGCTGCCAGATGCCTGCTGGCTTCCCTCTGCTTCCTCCTGTGCTAAGGATGACCACACACAGATCTTGTAGCTGTGGGTGCTCTGGCTTCTCATATTTTGAGGTTTGTGGAGGATACTTTGTCACTTAGTTTGCTTCACACGTTGCCCATGGGTTTTTGGGTTCTGGTATCATAGTTGCTCTGTTCTTTATAAGGGGATTCAAGGATATTTAAATACCATGCCTTCACCACTGCCATCTTCCCAGAATCCTTGTAAGCTATTTACAATCCTTTCTGATGTGATGTAGGCTATAAAACAAGTGCTTAAATAAAATTTAAAGTTCTCCTTCACATACTTTATAAGCCTTTATGTTGCATGTAAATAATTCATATATACAGATATATTCTAGTCAAAAGAGAAATATAGCTGTTTTTGCAGCTCCTGAGAAGCTACCTGCATATTAATTAGCTCTTTAAAGTCGGGGTTTTGGATTTTGCTCCTCCCTATTTCTAGGGAGGTCCACACCTCAAACATTTCAGAAAGATGAGAATCTGATATGATCCCAAGGCAGGGAGACAGCTCTCATTTCTTGTGTTTCCTTCACCCGTGTGCTTTCCTCACCTGTGTGTCCCTTGTGTCCATCCTCAATGGAAGGGGGGAATGGTGGTTTGGGATCATGCTGTAAATATCCTCAGGGGCCACTGGACAGTCTTTCCCAAGAGATCTAATAATCTTAATATCACAAATAAGACTTATCTGTGAATTTTCTATAAGCATCAGTGTTTCTTTCAATAGGTGTATCCCAACTGAGTAGTATACTTTGGTAATTCTACATGTGCATGTTGGGCAAGAATTAACCTTTGGGCTCCTACAGGCTATTATGCTTGCTCTGAGAAATGATTTTTGCAAATTGTTGCAACGGTCATATTGCAGTCACTCTGAGTCCAAGACTGGCGAATATTTTTCTATTGTTCTTCACATAAAAAGTCATTCTCAATCATTTTATTTGTGTAATGTATTTTCCTACTTTTAAATTAGCATGCGATTTTTCTCATTGATTTTGATCGGTTTCCATCTGACCACATTTCCAATTTTCCATGATCACTCAGAATTTAGAACATATTTCCCAAGACACAGTAGAAAAGTTTTGGCCCCTAGGTATTGATAACTAGGCTTGTATTCAATCTTTCATCCTACTAATGAAGTTACGAAATGATACTGAATCAGAAGTGTTCAATTTTCTAAATGTAATCATGTATATTTGCAATCTAACACCACACTGCTCTGTGAAACCCTTTAATAAAACAGTTGTGATGTAATTGTTAAGTCTACTTTTGGAATCTGTATAGATAGCACCATGATAAACATGTAATTGTTATTGCTCGATACTGTTGAAGGAAGAGAGGAAGGAAGGAAGGAGGGAAGGAAGGAAGGGGCCATTTACTCATATGTAGATGAGTACTAAGTGAAGGTACCTTGAAGTCCTTGCAAAAGTACTTTAAAAAACAATTAAGACCTTATTTGTTATTCCTTTGCAGGAAAACACTAAGTGAAGATACACAGTATTTCACTTACACAAACTACTTACGAATATTTTATGTTATACAAACAAATGATATATATATCAGAAAATACCCCTCTGCTCTGGGGAGTAGGGGGGAACAGGGAAAACTGGATTTTTTCCAAAAGAAAGGCTCAAGGGTTAAAATTGTGCTTTTATGGATTACTGTGTTTAGATTAAAAGTAAACACTGATGGAAACTCTTTTTATGAGTGCTTCTTTACACTCACATCATTTACTATTTCCATTTAAGTGGACTATGCAGGTGTTCTTAAAGCTAACACATCATCAGTTTTTAAAATATTTCTTGGGATTCTTTAGGATTTAAAAAAAAATTTTGTTTTATAGCTCATCTATGAAGCTGAATTAAGCTGTAATTGCTGTGGCACATGGAAGTCTATCCCTGTCAGTAAAATTTAAATAAAAAGATAAGATTTTTATTTGCAATGACTTTTGTTTATTAAGCTTGTAGAAATAGAGTCAAACCTCATGATACAGTAGTGTATTATTACGTGGATGTGGCCAAAGAAGAATTTTATTTGATAAATTGATTTCACAATTTAGAAAGTTTGTTTGTTCCTCTCCCCAACATGAGCATCTTGGTAGGGTTCCACCATAAATATATGTGAGTCTGTATTTAGATTTTTCAAAATGAAGGGTTTAAATGTAACCTTGCAGATTTTTGACTTGCTATTATATCATTTATTGCCCAATTCTCTTGCCACTTGACTCAATCACTGAGCTTTCAGTACTATTTAGCAAACTAAACATTCAGCTCTGTGGGCTTCTTTGCCAAATGTGGTGACTCTACAGTATTTTAGAGAATCTTTGGTACTGTAGGTGACCCATCTCTGGGTTTCCAGTGCAACTTGTACACATCTCCATCATAGCTCCTCTCAGACTGTGCTAGAACTGTGGCTACCGGTTTGTCTCTTGCCTCTTTGGAGCCAGTGACTAGTTTCTCCATTTCTATATCCCTTATACCTTAGACTATTGCTGGCATAGAGGAGGCACTCAATAAGTATATATCAAATGAAATATAATGTATACTTTACGGGACATACTAGAACTTTTCTCCTGTTCTCAGTGACCTCAGTTCTCATTATTTTATAAAGTATGAAGAGTATTCCCTCTCTCCTGAACAGTTGAAGGCACTAAATTATAATTACAGATGGAAGAAAACACTTCATGGCTATTAGTAGACACATTATTTGATGGTCTTTGTACCAGTTACTCTTTGCAAACTGGCAAGCAGCATTTTTCATCAGTGTGCATCTTATGTACCGACAAGTCACTGTGATGACATTAGGAAGGTGATAGGGCTAGAAGAATGACTCAGCGATGAAACACAGACATTGCTATAGTGGGTATTTATTAGTAACTAGAGAAAGTCACAAATGGGTGAAATGGTTGCTTTTTTCAGGCAGAGTTTACAATGATTTAATAATATGTTAGACTTGGATTATTGTATACTTTGTGGTCATAAAACAGGATGACCAAATTCATATCTGGGTACTTTTTGTTAGGTTATATCTAATAGTATAGCTGGAGATTTTTTTCTTTTATGCTTGTATTACTGTCATTTTCATTTTGAAACTTGGCTTTAGACACTTGAAGAGTGGGACATAATTGAAGTGACCGCCCTAACAAGCACAGTTGCCCGTGACTGTGATGTATTTGTTGTGTCATATGAACGTGTGCTCCCCAAACACTGAACAATAATCTAGATAGTTTTCTCTGTTCATGAGTATAGAGAAACACAGATTGGACTTTTAATTTTTCTATTAATTAAATGCAGTTATACTTTACCAGTTCTATGTATTTTTTTCCTCTTCCTAAGAGTAACAAAAAAAGTGATATATGCATTTTGACCCAGAAATTCCACCTTAGGGGATCTCTTCTGCCAATATAAAGGTACCTATGCATAAAGCTTATGATTAAGAAAGTCCTCTGGAACATTGCTTGTAGTGGAGGCAAACTGCAAATATCCTGACTGCCCATCTATAGGGCAAAGTTTGAGTAAAATATGGTACATCCATGCTATAGATCTATACATTTATAGACAAAATTTAAAATAAAAATAAAGTCATATTGTATACTGTATCCTTCTCTTTCTTCTTTATTTAAGATATATCTTTGGAATCCCTTCAGATTAATGCATATAGCTGTTTAGTTTTCTTTAATATGGATGTACCATATTCTATTCATTCATGAGGGTGATATTAGTGGGAGAGGATGGAGATTATTATTTTTCCTTATACATATCTTTGACTTATTATAATGAATGTATTGTTATTAAAAGTATCTAACAAAGTTAAAAATATCATAGCAAATGTTCATTCAAAGAGGCTGGGTTAAAGACAAGATGTTTGGAACTAACTCTCTGAATATGATAAGTATTCAAGATAATTAAACAGTTTGAGGACATATTTCAGATGTGAACACAAAGTAATGAGTATGCTTTCTGTTTTTAGTTTTCAGAAACTAAATTCAAAGTTGTTTCTAAAAGAACAGTTTCACAGGCTTTTAGGTAAATACAGTTGCATTGGAATAACCATGTTTCCAGGATTAAGGAAAATAATAATTTGGCTATTTAAGTTCTGACATTTAAAAAAAAGTCAGCCTCAAAACTTTATGGTCAAAAAAAAAAAAAAAACAAAACTTTATGGTCACATTTACTGTGTATTTGCATATAAGGATGGATGTAGAGAGTGATCTTGGTATATGTGAATTGAGCATCAGAAAAAGGAGAATGAATCTAAACATGGAATATCGACCAGTAAAAGCCACTGGCTGAACAGTGGCTAAAATTCGTTCTAACTTATTCTCTTCCATTCTTTATTCATTTTGTTAATACATCTTTTCACAGTCATTGTTTTTATTACTTTGGCTGCATAGTCTTGTGATTTTTCACTATTCAGATGTCATTTTGAAAATCATATTTACATATTTTCCCTTGTCAGGCTGCCCTTGGGAGACAAGCATTTTAAGTGTTACAAGGAGGTGCTGTTACTATTACAGAGGATAAAAGGACTTGGTGGGAACAGTAGCCCCATACATGAGAAAAAAATGTTACACGGTTCCAGAAGCACTGTAACAAGAGTGGAGGGTACGTAAATGATCTCAGGTCACCAGATTAGCGCAGATAATAGAAGGAAGCATGTGAACCTAAGTTCACTCTATGGATGTAAACTGGAAAATACAGAGGAATCTGCAGCATGGTGTGCTAGGAGCAGAACAGGGCACAAACGTATCCTGTGACCTGGTTATCTACAGAACATTGGGACTGGGTCCAGCTACTTTGATCCTCTAGAGAAGCAAGGCCGCTTCCTCGTGTAAAGCTAATTTGGTAGAGTTCACGGGGAGTACAGAGTTGGGTCCTGAAGCAGGCTGCCCGAGTGACCTCACTGCAGGGCACACAAGGGTTGGGGTGCCTGCCGTTCTCCTAATCAGACATCCTTCATATTGCTTGTGTGGTGTTGTTTCTTCCTGAGATGCAATTTTCTCACTCCCAGAACAATTCTAAGGCTGATAATACAAATAACACTAATAATACACTGTGTTCTGATAATTTAGGGGGTTCTCTTGCTGTCTCTGATTTCAGGATATAAGCAGGAATCCTCGTTCAAACAATAGTCCTCTGTCCCTCCCCACAGATGGTACTGTGGTTGGAAATCGTTACAGCATTCCAGAGGAACCACTGTGTCTTGGATGCATCATTATACCAAGGCCCAGGAGCTATGGAACATATTACCTTAAAGGCCTGCCTTACGCTGCCTTGGCACTTGCAAAAATGGTCTTCACGCTGAGTCCCAGAGTGTGCCTTACGAAGTAATAACTTACGTTACCAACAGCCGTTATGACCTCAGCGAGAGATTCATGCACCCAAGAGCAGCTACATGTTACTGTCAGTTAATTAGTGTGGGTATTCGTTAAAAGTGGGAGTGAGAGCTCGGAAATGATCCATTACTCATTGAGAATGGAGTCCTGGCACAGCATAAAAGCCCTCCAAGTAACCACTGAAAGCAAGAACTAGGAATCAGGATAGAGATCGACGAACTGGTTACTTGGTCATAGTTCTTTACAACATGAATGCACACTCACACAAAAACACACACACTCTTACACTGAGCCCTCACTTGCACATGCACATGTTCATTTCCATTAGCTCTGATAGTTCAGGCTGTGGGTTGAATTGTGTCCCCACCAAAACAAGATATGTTGAAGTTTTAACTCTCAGTGTTTGTGAAAGGGCACTTATTTGGAAATAGGGTCTTTGCAGATGTAGAGTTAAGATGAGGTCATACTCGAATTGAGTGGGCCCTAATCCAATATGACTAGTGTCCTTATAAAAAGAGAAACAGAGACCTAGGGAGGAAAATATCATGAAGACACAGAGACATACAGACACAGAGGCAGAGAATGGAGTTAGGCTGCCACAAGCCAAGGAATGCCTGGGGCTACAAGAGGCAAGGAAGGATCCTGCCCTAGAGGATTTGGAGGAATCATGGCCTTGCCAACACCTTCATTTCAGACTTCTAGTGTCCAGAATTGTGAGACAAATTTCTGTTGTTTTAAGTCGCCAGTTTGTGGTATTTTGTTATGAAAACCCTGGGAAACTAGTATAGTTTACTTCTAGGAAATGGACACCCTCACACTTACGGCACTTCATGTTATGCATCTTCTGACACATTTTCATACTCGTGTTATGTCTCACTTAAAACAATACAAACTTAAACACAATAAACTCAGCCATTCCTACTCCAATCAATTCATGTCAGGCCGTCCTGTTTGGAATAAAATGAAAGATGAGTCAGAATTGCAAGGTGGGCAACTGCTACTTTGTGCTCTGCTTTGGAAGTAAGGAAAACATACCCCTTTATCATTCTTCAACTCAGAAAACAGTTGTGATATAATTATAATAAAAATCTTTCTTTAGGATATATTTGTTCCATGACTAATCTAGTTTTGGAATCCCAAAAAACTTGCCCATAAAGGAAGAAGTCATTTGAGGAGTTTTTTTTTTTTTTTTTTTTTTTTTTTGTGCGGTACACGGGCCTCTCACCGCTGCGGCCCCTCCCGCCGCAGAGCACAGGCTCCGGACGCGCAGGCTCAGCGGCCATGGCTCACGGGCCCAGCCGCTCCCCGACATGTGGGATCTTCCCGGACCGGGGCACGAACCCGTGTGCCCTGCATCGGCAGGCGGACTCTCAACCACTGTGCCACCAGGGAAACCCATAAATACATTTATTAAAAAAAAAAAGAAAGATCTGACATGCTGTGAGGTGCGGCCAAAAAGTAAAATAAAGGAGTAAGGAGCCAAAAGAAATATGGTGAGCAGGAGGTGTAAATTGCGGAATACTGGTTATAGCCTATGAACACTTTGATGTCAAGAACCACCTTGTACGGCTTCCCTGGTGGTGCAGTGGTTGAGAGTCCACCTGCCGATGCAGGGGACACGGGTTCATGTCCCGGTCCGGGAAGATCCCACATGCCACGGAGCGGCTAGTCCCATGAGCCATGGCCGCTGAGCCTGCGCGTCCGGAGCCTGTGCTCCGCAATGGGAGAGGCCACAACAGTGAGAGGCCCATGTACCGCAAAAAAATAAATAAATAACTAAAATAAATGTATTTATTTTAGTTATTTATTTATTTTATTTTTGGCTGCATTGGGTCTTCGTTGCCACGTGGGCTTTCTCTAGTAGCAATGAGCGGAGGCTACTCTGCATTGTGGTGTGAGGGCTTCTCATTTCGGTGGCTTCTCTTGTTGCAGAGCACGGGCTCTAGGCACATGGGCTTCAGTAGTTGTGGCTCACAGGCTCTAGAGCGCAGGCTCAGTAGTTATGGCGCACAGGCTTAGTTGCTCCGCGGCATGTGGGATCTTCCTGGATCAGGGCTTGAACCCATTCCCCTGCATTGGCAGGCGGATTGCCAACCACTGTGCTACCAGGGAAGTCCGGTATATGGGAATCTTAGTTCCCCAACCTGGGATCTTAGTCCTAGACCTGGGATTGAACCCACGTCCCCTGTAGTGGAAGCGTCAAGTCTTAACTTCTGGACTGCCAGGGGAGTCCCTGAGCTCCCTACTCCTAATTCCAACTGTCTACTTCTACATCTCCACTTAGATATCTTAAAGGCATTCAGACTTAACATACAGAAAACCAATCTTTTGATATTTTTTGCCACTTTAATTCTCTTTCATACTCTCTTTCTCCATAAGCAGTGCTACCATCCACACAAGTACGCACGCAAGTCAAAAACCTGAGCTTCAGGTCTAACGTCACTCTCTTTCCCCACCTTCCATCACTCTACCTTTACTGAATTGAACACCACCATTTATTTTACCTCCTTATTGTCTCTGGAATCGTCCCAATCTCTCATTATCCTCCACCACTTGTTTAGACCATGCTCCCATGATCTTTCCCCTAGATTACTGCAGCAACATCCTAATGGCAGGAAGGATAAGAGCCACACTGCCCACACCTCAGCCTCTTCTTTACACTGCAGGCAAAGGGATATTTTTAGAAGGCGAATCTTAAGATGGCATCTACCTGCTTAAATGCACAGTGGTTTCCCAAAGCTTTCATAGTAAAGCTGGGAATCCTTAACTTGGTCTAGAAGCTCTGCATACCTCTCTCAGTCTGAGTTCACACGGCTCTCCTCTGTCCTTGCGTGCTGAACAGGGTCTCTTCTTATGCTGGAACAAATGCTCCGTGTTCCTCCCAACTCCAGGTCTCTACACCTGTTGTTTCTTCTGTCTCCTCCCCAAATTCTTCCTGTTAATTACCGCTCATCATTCAGGATTCTGCTCAAACAACACTCTTTCAGGCAAGTCTTTCCTGATATCATAGAACAGATCAGGGCCCCTGAGAGTATGTTTATTGATTCTCTCATTCATTCAACAGTTATCAAGCATCAGGGTATTCCAGGCACTCTTCTTGGTACGTGAGCTATATCACTGGACATGAAGACAAGACCTCTGGTCACATGAGCTTACGATATAGTTGGAGGAAGAAATAATGCACAAATAAATGAACAAGGAGCCACCAGGAGGTGATAAGCTCAATGATAGAAATAGTGGGTGAGGCATTAGACCTCTCTGAGAAGGTGACATCTAAACTTAGATCTGAGTGTCAAGAAGGAGCCCATGGTATGAAATTCCAAGGGAAGAACATTTCCAGCAGAGGTTCTAGTGGTGGAAGGAAGGCTCTAGAGAGTAGAAAGATGGTAGAATGCAAAAGTGAAGGGGATTAGGTTCTGTAGAAGAGATCTCCAGGGGCAGGATTCTGCAGGTCAGGGTAAGGTGTTTGAATTATATTCAAAGTACAATGAGAAGTGCTTTAAGCAGAGAAAGGATTTGCCCTTATTACATCTCCAAAAGATCACTCTGGCTGCTGTGTGTGAAGGATTTTAGGTGTCCAAGTCTCTAAGTACAGCTATCAGACAGGGGCTACTGCAGTAGGCCAGGTGGCTTGGACTGGGAGAGCAGCCATGGGGTTGGAGGAAGACAGACAAATAGAGGATGTCAGCTGGAAGCAGAAATAAGAAAAATTGCTGTCAGATTGGATATAGGAGATAAAGGGAAAAGACGACTCAGGGATGATTTCTTTATTGAGCAACGAGGTGAATGGTGGTAGCAATTATTGAGATAGGGGATGCTGAGTAAGAGCAGGTTTGGAGATGGGGAAAGCAAGAGCTCTGTTTTAGGCATTTGAGATATATGTTAGATGGCCAACTGGATGTATCAGGTAGGCTGTGGCTTCTAAGAATCTGGAATCCCAGTGACAGGTGATGTCTGGAGTCACAAGTTGGAAAACCATCAGCATATAGATACTATGAAAGCCATAAGCCTAGAAAGAACAGTGAAGAGGGACCAAGATTGAGCCTTGGGACATTCAGGGTGGAGTTGAGGACAAGGGACTAGGAAAGAATGCTAAAAGGAGCAGCCAGTGAAAGAGGACAAACAAAGGGTGTACTGTCAAGACGGCCAAGAGTAAAAATGATCCCATCAATTTAATTCTGCATAGGGTGTTCTGTTACTGTTACATGTTCAGCAAAAAAAAAAAAAAAATTCTAAACAACCCTTCTTTAATATATTTGACAAAAATATGAATCCTGCTTCAGCTATCAAAATTAAGTTTATTTCTCCTACCAAGAGGAGAAATCTCTCCCTTTGAGTAACAAATCTCATTCTTCTTAGTAAATGCACAGAGTATTAGGTTTTCCCCTGGCTCCCAGCCTGAGTTCTGGTTAACTCCTTCCTCTTTTCTTTTTAGATTTCAAACACTGATCAGGTAAAAGGTGACTTTAAAACATCTGAAAATAACAAATTTATGTCTGAGGATCATGGTCAAATATATTCACAAGAACATGTGGACACATCAAACATGGAAAGTAGAAGCTGGGATACCCAGTATGTAGTTGATAATTTTATACCTTTCCACTGAATATGTATGTGTCTATAGTTTAAAAAGCCCGGGAATCTTCAAAAGAAATGAAGTTTGGGAGAGCAGGGAGTAAGGGGAGATAATTAAAAGATAAATAATTTGTGTTATCAAGGTGTTTTCAACCCTGGGGTATGTGTTTTGCACGAACTGGCGTGTGTGTATCAAGCTCCAGCACGCTCATCTGGGGTAGCAGAGGTTTGCCTCAAAACATTCATCAAAACACAGGCTGCATTCCATTTCCACAGCCCGATATCAAGATTGCCCAGAATTACATCTTTAGGCCATTAGACATCTAATGCAAAGACATCAAGGCTTTCAGCTTTCCCCGGGGACCCCTTGAGAGGAATTTCTGCCGAGAGCCGGCAACTCAGACGCAATGCCTGTCAAGAATGAACCGTGGTACAAGCTTCAGGGAGGGCTTCCGTTGTCAAAACAATAATAGCTGTAATTTTCTCTCCCTCTATTTACAGGAAACAAACTCTTCCTTCCTGTCCTCTATTTTCTGTAGCAGAAAATAGACAAGCCTAGCAGATGTCCAGGGATGGCGGAGGAGTACGCTGGGCTGCAGCTTCCTTGGAGAGCAAACAAGCGCTCAACGAAGACTTGCGGGTGGGGCGTGAGGGGTGAGGGGTGAAGGGAAGAGGGGGGGCAGGAAGGTGGTGCAGTATTGCATCCTGATTCCTAATGCGGGCAGCACCCCTTGCCTTCTTTCTCTCCCTCCATCTGCCTTTGTCTCTTTCCAGTTCTTTCCTACCACTGCGAGACCTATGAACTAAATATGGCCACGGAAATCTCCGACCGTCGCAGTATTTTTATTTTTATTTTATTTTATTTTTTTCAGTCACAGTATTTTTAAACTCTTGTGGCCTCCTGTTTGCAGACTCATGTGACTCACATGAACTAGATCCCGAGAGTTTCTCATGGGAATCCAGGATGCTCTGCTGGCTGGGGCTGCTGGTGTTTTGGGCCCTTGTTAATGTAGCCCTTGGGGTTTCATTTCACATCTTCAAGACTTGGGAAGCAGCAGACCCTGTGGATGCACCAAGAATGTGCCAGGGAGGCCATCTCCATGGTGCCTCGCAAGGACGGCCACCCTGGGCCTGTGAAGCATTGCTGGCTGCGTGGATCGGCCAGCTCGGGCCAAGGGCTGAACTGCAGGGCATCTTAATGCAAACTTGGGCGCTAGCAAGAAAGATTTACCTCTCACAAGTTTCTAAGGGCCCTTTCATGTGGAAGTCCTTGTTGTCGTTGTGTTTTGTTTGGCTGTCCTTGTGTATTATCCAGCTTTAGTCAAGATATTCTGTAAATATGTGCCCCCACCCCTTCCCTTCAGCATTGCTCTTCCTAGTAACTGGTTATTTCTCTTTCTGATGCTCTTGCTGAGGTTCTTTTCTCCTCTGAAAAAAATGTTTCAAAATGTCCTGGAATAGAAAATATTTTCTTTTACTTGAGAAATATCTTTATTTTCAAGTAATTTCTTCACAAGAATTAAAGCTCATTTGAGGTTAAAATGAAAATAGGGGGGCCATTCACGTGTTTACTGAGAAAAATTACCTTTAAAACAATAACAGAGGGGGCTTCCCTGGTGGCGCAGTGGTTGAGAATCCGCCTGTCAATGCAGGGGACATGGGTTCGAGCCCCGGTCCGAGAAGATCCTACATGCCACGGAGCAACTAAGCCCAGGCACCACAACTACTGAGCCTGTGCTCTAGAGCCCACGAGGCACAACTACTGAGCCCATGTGCCACAACTACTATTTGATGTGATCCAGTTAAAGACATTTTACCTAGAGAGTTCTATATGGTTGTGCAAGACTGAATTCGATTAATTCCAAATCTCCAGATTCATTCACACACAGACATTAATTGTAACATTGGAATTCTTTCCATGTATATAGCAACTGAATTTCCATCCTATATATTTGATGCCTTCCATTATATATAATCAGCTTTATTGAGTACTTGCTGCTATCATCCCCATTTATTACATATGACAAATAAGCACAGCTATGTGAAGTAACTTTCCCTGATCACACAGCTAGTAAGTGGCAGATCTAGGATTTGATCCTAGGCAGTTTGACTACAGAGCCTGTTCTTTTAACCTTCTTGGTATGTGAATAGCGTGAAAATCACATTCAGCAAAATTTAAAACACTGCATGTGTTCGTTTAAAGATAGTTTTCAGCCGTTAGCCTTAAACCTATAATGGTTATGGAGACATTAGTTGGTGAGTAAAGTGTATATAAGTTGGAAAAAGTGAAAACAGCTTCACATACTCCTCAATATTTCATCTTAACTGAGTGCCTAGTAGGTGCTGCCTGCAACTATAGTAACACATTGGATCAAGGCCAAGTGCAGCAGCAAATTGCTAGGTCATATTCTGAAGAGGTGCTGCCTCCTACTGAGGCTCCTGGATGGGATAATTTCAGGGCACCAAGTATCCTTTACAGGCGGCAATGCAGGGCCCTGTAGCCTTAGTCTGTGTGGATGGCACCTGGGTACCCTTTCTCCAGCTAAGTCTTCTTGGACTCATGACTCATTCACTGTGTTCAGAAGGAAGTTAGTTAAGCTGCAGGACTACTGAAGAAATGGTTACTTTGTATATTGAGATACGTTGTGGTCACAGACACGGTCTGGTAATCATTTCTGTTTGTATGTTTCTTTGATTCAGGAGATCAGGTTATCAAACATTTTATTTCAGAAAAGGAGGGGTAAAAGAAAGCCATGGCAAAAATCTACAATCTATCTTATTTTAGGTCATTAGACATTTAGCTGACTCTCCATATTTGATCCCTTATTATCTTATTTGCTTCAGAAACATACCACAGCACAGGGATGATACTAGAAACATTTGGACATATTTCAAATTGAATTATCATCATTCCTTTTATTTGAATACACCATGAGAAAATTGAGCTCCAAAATGCTCCTCCTGGGTATGCCTTGACAAAGGGCATTCTTGTTTCCCTGCAGCCAAGAGGCCTGTGAGAAAGGGCAAGAAGTGTCTGCTCTATTTTCAGGAGGACTCCACTGCAAGAGTGGGTTTTCTCATGGCTGTCAGTTGACAAGGGAATTCCATGGGTCAAGCCTATAGTTAAATCAATTGCGCGCCTATATGGGAAAAACTCCGGCTTATCAAACTTTCCAGTGTAAATGCAGGAGTCTGGACTCTCTCACATACTTCAGGTATTCAAATTATTTGAAAATGTATTTTAAGATTATGTCCACTAAATCTTTTGAGCCCTGCTAGGAATAAATCAACTGCATGCCTTTCTAAGACACTAAAAAATTAGTTACCACCCAGCCTGCATCTCTACCTGTTGTGGTCCATGCCTTTTAGATCCACAGTCCTTCCAAATGTTACTTTTAGCTTCCATACTTAGAATGAAGGCAATTCTTGGACTGCTCCTGGGTGACATGATCCTACGGTGTTGAAATGTCCTGTTCTGTGACCAAATTTCCATTTTGTCTTAGAATGATCAACTTGCAATTTTAAAGTTATTTAAAAGAAGATAACTGCTTGGGCTGAATTAACTGGCTTATTTAATCCAATCACACTTTTGAATAATCTAGTGTCGATTTAATCCAGTCACTTACCCCCTCAAAAACTGTCTACTGAATAATCACGTATCTTAGTCTGATAAACTCTCACTTTTTTCCCTACACGAGCCCATTGCTCTAGATAAATCCATTAATTGATGGGCATCAAACATGATAGTTATCATCTGGTCTCTGTGTATTACCCAAATTCAAACTGCCATCTGTCCCCCATTTCCCTGTGCAGTGAGTGAATTAGGGAACCAAAGGCCCCAACTCTCTGTCACTGAGGTGTGCTAAACTTTGTTAAGGATTTTTATTGTAGGATGTGTGTAGGTTCGGATTAAGTTCTGCTGCTAATACCAGAGAGCCGTCTAGAATGGACTGAACAGTTTAAGGGTCCATTAATTTACATTTTAAAAGTCCAGGGCTTCCCTGGCGGCGCAGCGGTTGAGAGTCCGCCTGCCGATGCAGGGGACATGGGTTCGTGCCCCGGTCCGGGAAGATCCCACATGCCGCGGAGCGGCTGGGCCAGTGAGCCATGGCCGCTGAGCCTGCGCTCCACAACGGGAGAGGCCACAATGGTGAGAGGCCCGCGTACCAAAAAAAAAAAAAAAGTCCAGCGGTATTTGGCACAAGGCTGGTGGGGTTACCCTATAAAATATATCAGGGCACCAGGCTCCTTTTCTTCTGCTGCTTTGCCCTCCATTCTCAGGGTCATAAGAGGGCTGATAAAGTTACAGCCATTCACTTCACATTAGAGGAAACAATAAGCAGAAAAGGGGTGCACCTCCCTTCTAAAGAGCCTTCTGTAAGTACTCTAGAGATTTCTACCTCCATCTCATTACCCTGAATATGGCCACATGGTCATGCCAAGGAGGCTGGGAAATGCAGTTTTTCAGCTGAACACACTCAGGGTTCTGTTATAAATGAAAAGGGGGGAAACATATTAGAGGCAATGAACAGTTCCTGCCATAGTTAATATTAAAACTGATGTTATAGAAGAAAAATTTCTCACTCATTCAAAATTCAGTAAGCAAATATTTATTGATTAATACACTGACCTAGGCACTGAGATCAAAGACCAAAATGACACACTTCCTGCCTTCAGGATACCACAGTTTAATGGAGAAGATATTCCTGTTCATGTTCACAGGTGATCACATAACAGAAGTAGGTATAGCTTTCTATGAGAACAACTAGGCTAAGCTCCCTACTCAGGCAAGGGGGAGGGAGAGGAAGAAGGCTTTATGGAAGCCATAAAAGAAAACATTTGGAAAGGGAGAAGTAATCGGTGACAATATGTTGGGCCGAGGTCAAATAAGATAAAGACAGAAAATATGTTCATCAGGCTTATTAACAAAGGAGGTCTTTAGTGAGCTGAGGGAACACTATTTCAGAGGAGTGGAGGGAAGAAAATCCAGTGAGGTAGGGAGTAAATTGTAAATGATGAAATAGAGAGAGAAAATATGGAAAACTCTTTAAGAAACTTAGCTATAAAGGGGAAAAGGGGGGAAATGGCAGCAAAGAGTTCTAGGGTACAGAGAGGTTTTTTAAGGATAGGAAAACATAAGGGTATTTTAATACTACCAAAGAGAGATAGATAGAGAGAGAGAGAGAGAGAGAGAGAGAATGGGATCTTATTATCTAAAATGGTGGAAAGTAAAATCTAATGCCAAGGCAGGTGATATATAAGAAGATGGTCATATAACTGACGAACATGTCTGGAGAGGATCTCTACATTTTCTGTGAAGTAGAATTCACAGTGCTGAGATACGGACTGATAGTCAAGGAGAAGAACGGTACCTCTTAAAATAGCTATTACTGGCAATGAGAACAACAGGGATGGGTGAGGGGAGAGAAGGAGAAAGAGTGGGACATACTGTGAAAGTCCCTTCTCCCACCTTTCCAGCCATCCAGATGCCCACCACAGAGACAATTACTCTTATTCCTTTCTCACTTATTTTTCCAGAGTATTCTAAGCAATACTAGCAAATATCTATATTTAGCCCCCCCCCCCTTTTTACACAATCATGCATACTGTACACAATATTCACCCTGCTTTGGATAACTTAAATATACATAGGTGTCCTACTATTCCCAAATCTCTGATCCATCATTAATTCCTTTTCATTTGCTCACAAACAAGAGGACCACATTTCAGAGATGTTAACTGTCTTGGTCAAGATCCACAGCTGATAAGTAGCAAAACAGGAAAATGGGTTCCAGAATCCAGTATGGATCTGGTATTAAACTTGCAACTGTTCCCCCAACAAGAAATTAAATCCAAAAAAAAAAAAAGTTTGGAAATTTAACATCAAAATGAATGACATGAATGCTCCAACTATACTATAATCATCATGAAATGTCCTAGTGTTGTGTTCTATTTCACTTTTTTTTTGGTTTGTTTGTTTGTTTGTTTTGCGGTACGCGGGCCTCTCACTGTTGTGGCCTCTCCCGCTGCGGAGCACAGGCTCCGGACGTGCAGGCTCAGCAGCCATGGCTCATGAGCCCAGCCGCTCCGCGGCATGTGGGATCTTCCCGGACCGGGGCACGAACCCGTGTCCCCTGCATCGGCAGGCGGACTCCCAACCACTGCGCCACCAGGGAAGCCCCTATTTCACTTTTAAAATTGTATGAAAGACCAATTGACAGCACAACCAGAAGATTCCAGTTATGCATGGCTTTCAAAGCCACTTTGCTCTGTTTTTTTGGAAAGGTAGCTTTCGTGTGCTCTTTCAGAATTTCTCCCTCCAGTTTAATGTGAGGCACAATGGCCCTGCCCGTCCATTTTCAGGTTACTTTCCCCCTCTAATTTTCGTTTCAACCTTACTTAATTACCTACTCCAGCTGACCAATTACCTTCCTCATAAGCTCTATCTCAAGTCTCTACACTTGGAACTGCCCCTAATGGTGTCTCATTTAAATAATTTCTTTATCTTTCAAAACTCATATCTGAAACTCAGATTCATTCATTGGTTCACTCACAAGTACCTACTAAGTGCCTGTTGTGACCCAGAAAGTGTCAGCCCAGAAGATATGAGGGAACACAAGATAGGTGAGGGATCTGCCCACAGGAACTTAGAGTCTAGTGTGGAACATAGACAATAAATAAATATATTAACTAGACATTGTTTTGGGTTCTATAAAATAAGTTAACTAGGTTCTGGAATGGACCATTACAGGAGCAACCCATTTTAGATTGTTAGAGAGAGATGGTATTTAAGTTGAAGACTCAGGGTAAGAAGGAGCCAACCATATGAAGAACAAGGGAAGGAAAAGTAAGTATTACAGCCCTGAAGGAGGAAAGAGGCCTGGCCCTTCTGGGAACTGACAAAAGGCCATTGTTGGTGATGGGTGATGAGCAAGGGGACAAGTAAGAAGTACAAAAGGAAGAGGCTGGAGAGGTGAGGCAGGAACTTCATTCTAAGGATAATGGAGAATAATTTTAAAAGATTATGCAGGACCAAAGGGAGATGTTTTAAAACATCTGATTTTGTTTTTAAACAATAACTTTGGCTACTTTGTAAAGAATGGATCAGAGGAGACAAGTATGAAAACAATGGAGGATCTGATGGAGGTTGGGTAGTCTGTATACTAGACTATGGTGGTGTCAAGTAGGAAGGTGGCCATGGAAGTGAGGTGGAATCAACAGGACTTGCTGGTGAATTTGGCAGGTGTCATTCTTGGTAACTGAGTGGATGGGGGACTGTAATTCACCTACACAGATCCTTTGTAAGGATAACAAAGATGCCTTTTAAAGCAGACACAACCCCTTTGGTGCTCAGCTTGCTGGACAGATGTCACCTTTGACAAAGAAAGATGGCTCTTTACATCCAGGCAGAAGCAACTGGATGCATACAGTGTTTCAAGAAGAAGGTAGTGCTCAACTGTGTTAAACACTTGAAAAGGTGAGTTAGATGAGGCCAAAACAGCATCTGTTGGTTTTGACACCAAGAAGGTGACCAGTGACTTTTGCCAGAGTGGATTCAGAAGACTGGCTTAGGACAAAAGGCAGATAGAAGGAAGTGGAAAGTAAATAGATGAAGAAAGGAGCTACCGTGGATGGAACACTCTAGAAATTTTTCTCTGCAGATCAGAGAAATGGGCAGTAGCTGAAAGCGTATGTAGAGCAACTTAAGGTGCTTCTTCTAAAGACTGGAGTTACCTGAGTAGTCTCAGTGCAGTGGGGCTTATCCCACACTCCTTCTTCTGGGAAGCCTCACATGACCGTCTGTGCCCAGGTTACATCCATGTTCTGTGTGCTCCCAATGCAAATTGAGCATGCGTCCCCCTCGGATGTGCCACACTGGGCCACGGTTGTTCTGAACATACCAGTATTTTCAGGCTTCTGACAGTCACGTGGGAGAAGTCCTTCCCTGGGAGTGGACAACTGGTTAGGTCCCCACTTACTTGTCCTGAGCTCACCACCTTCATAGATCATCTGTGATCATTTTTAGGGAAATCTCTATATTTAGTTCAAAAGATAAGAAGGTAAACAGCCTTTTGTTTAGAAGTAGACTACCCCCTCCCTCCCCAAACACACTCAATCTGATACTGGACTTGCTGTGAAAAAGAAAAACATCCTCTTGGAAATTGTTCTTCAAAATAGAAAACACTGCTCTGGCTGGAAGGTGACATTGTTGGCACACACACTGCATTACATTCTGTTGGAGGTTTTCAATGTGCACAGGATGTGGTTGCGAGGAGCGAGCCCATCCCTGTATAGACCTGAACAAGTGTGTGTGTTTTTAACTCCAAGGACATCCAGAGTTTTCATTTCCTTGCTGGGTTTGTTCGCTCTGAGAATGGGTCCCTGTCCCTACTTTCTGTATGCTTGGTGCAGCCCCCTTTCTCTTTCTCTCAGCAGCAGCAGAAGCAGCATCTTGGCAGGACTCTGTGAGGTTCACCCTGTCAGGAAGCAAAGCACCCACACAGTCCTTGGCTTGTTTCTAAGGCAACGGGTAATAAGGACATAGGTCGAGTCTGGCTTCTTGCCAGCTGAGTGCACTCACTGTCAGAGTGTGCTGGGGTCCCAGGAGGGATTTCAGAAGGAAGGGCTGCCTGTCAGTTCTGAGGAAATGGTACCAAACAAATAAACTGCTCCCGGGCCCCTGGTTCAGCCCATTGTGCTGAGTTACCACTCCAACAGCTAATTCTTCTGTCCTCTTGCCATTGATTGGCAAGCTTAACGCCAGAAGCCGCTGAGAGCAGACGTGGCCACAGAGGCAGCTCTGTGCTGGCAAGAGGGCGTCAGGGAGCTCCAAGTACCTCTCCATCCTCATGGCTTGAGTTACATGACTTCCTCCTCTGGGGCTACAGACAGGTCATGAGGGATAAAATTATCAGCCCAGGAAAGAGAAGATTTTTATAGCTTCTGCTACTTTTACAAAAATAGATAAAAGGAAGGATTGTTTTTTCCATCCTTTGCAGCCTGTAAACTTCCTTAGCACTGTGCATAACTTGCTCCTTCTTCCAGAAACAGGGAGGCCAGTGGGACACTCTGTGTTCAGGCTGTTGGGTGCCTTGTGTGTGATGCTTGCAAGGCAGAGCTCTCCAGTTTAGAGAGTTATTGCCCTGCAGCATCCCTTTCCTCTCTGCTTTCCTTCCTTCCCTCCTTCCTGCCTTCCCTCCTTTCCCTTTTCTTTCTTTCAGCTTTGTGACTTATAATTTGCGTACCATAATTCACCTGTTTTAAGTATAAGTTACAGAGTTGTGCAACCATCACTACAATCCAATTTTAGAACACTTTTATCACCAGCCCCCAACACCTCTTTCTTTTATCAACCAATCCCCATTCCCGACTCCAGGAAACTATTAATCTACTTTCTGCCTCATGGATTTGCCTTTACTGAACATTTCATGTAAATGGAATCATACATACATTTGTTTCTTGTTCGTGTCTGGCTTCTTTCACCTAAGCTGCCCTTTTGAAGTTTTTTCTATGTTGTAGCATATGTGAGTACTCTGTTTCGTTTTGTTTTCTTTTTAATTACTGAATAGTAGTCCACTGCATGGACATACCACATTTTGTTTAACCATTCATCAGTTAATTGACTTTTGATTGATTTTACTTTTTGACTCCTATGAATAGTGCTATCACGCACATTTGCATACAAGTATTTACAGGGAAATATGTTTTCGTTTTTCCTGAGTCAATATCTAGGAGTGGAGTTGCTGGGTCATATGGTAAATTTGTGTTTAACATTTTAGAAACTGCCAAGCACAAATATATGTTTCCATCAGCAGTGGATGAGAATTACAGTTTCTCCTCATGCTGACCAGCCCTTGTTATTGTCTGTCTTTTGTATTACAGCCATCCTGGCAGGTGTGAAATGATACTGCAGCTGGATTAGGAAAGCTGGATTTAGGATACTGAGTTTTCCTGGTTGTCAAGGTATTATCTACGTTCTCCTAGCTTGGCGGGAGACAGTCTGAGATAAGGAGGCCAAACAAAATGAGTAGAAAATGATGACTAATAACACTGGCTAGAGTTTTAAAAGAAAAATATTCTCAAAAGAAGTATTCCTTTTATGGACCCTTTTATGGATCAATAGTAATGAAAAATTCATTATGTACTTTAATTCTCCTAAATAAAAAGAAGAACCATTTTGTCACATCTACCTTCTTGCTTGGCAGATATGCCAAGATTTAAGCAACGTCTTAAATGTAGAACTTTAACTTGTGGGATCTGATTCTATTTTGGGGTAGATGGTGTCAGAATTGAGTTGAATTATAGGACACCCAGCTGATGTTCAAAGCGTTGCCTGGTGGTATGAGGAACACTGCCCCCGCTGACACACACACTGGTTCCTGAACCCTTTTTAGGGCCACTTGGGTTTGCAGCATCTTCCGGTTATGATGCATTTTGAAGCAGGAGGTCTAGATTTTGTCTTACATCAGACTTCACATAAACACATTAAGCCAAAAAGAGCATTTCTAGGGGAACTTCACACTCTGGAAGTATTGCTTGACTAGTTCATATGGAGGCATGTGTGTTTTTACTTTACTTGTATTAAATAAAAGGTAATAGCTGGTTCTACTTTGGGATTTAAGAAGATGCTTTTGCGTATAGACCATATTATAAACCCCTGTTACCTGGGCTTCGTTAGTTCGTTTGGCTCTGCATAGAGCTGCTAAGCCCAATATTCCAACGTTAGCTGATCTCAGTACTTCCATGGCTACCGACTACACAAATGCGTACCCTTGGTTAGAAGTAGGTGTGGCGGGATGCATGCCAAGGTCAGCACTGGAAGGAGAGCTTGGGAAACAGATGTGACTGTTCCTTTGGTGCTTTAAAATGTCCTTTATTTTACTCTAAGTAGGTTATTCATCAAAGAATAGTGTCAAAACACTACTGAGTACTTCATGGGCACTTAATGGATATTTTCAAGGCTGCATCAATTAAGCAGGCAACTCATCATTCTGCTCATCTTTCCTAGGGTATAGAAAGAGGAGATAGAAAGAGACAAGATATGTGGACAAATTACCAGCAATGTATAATAAATTGCCCAAGACTGATACAAACAAGTGTTAGGTTTCTTGAGAAAGGAAACAATTTTTTCTCTGAGAAGTTGGGGAAGTATTCATAGTAAAAGGAATACTTGGTAAAGTTTCAATAGAGAGGCGAGAGGTGTCTTGGATAGGGCACATGGTACAGAGGCAGGAAAAAAAACGAGGTATTTTTAGGGAATTTTTTTTTGAGGTACACGGGCCTCTCACTGTTGTGACCTCTCCCGTTGCGGAGCACAGGCTCCGGACGCGCAGACTCAGGGGCCATGGCTCATGGGCCTAGCCGCTCCGCGGCATGTGGGATCCTCCCGGACCAGGGCACGAACCCACGTCCCCCTGCATCGGCAGGCGGACTCTCAACCACTGCGCCACCAGGGAAGCCCTTTAGGGAATTTTTGATGGATTATTTTGACCAAAGCAAAGAGTTTGAATAGAGAGGAGGCAAATAATGTTGGTAAATAAAGGTCTTGAATGTCCCACCAAGGAGTTGCACAGTTTGCTATAGAGAATAAGGAGGCATCTAATATCACTGGGAGGATAAGCATATGATAATATGATAATATGGTAGCAGCGTGTGCCCTGGACTGGGGGGCAGGAGATCTGGAGAGTGAGAGACTGCAGATTCTGCCTAAGGTCCAGGAGGGGAAGAGAGATCACTGCCTAAGCTAGGACCATGTCTGTGAAAACATCAAGGAAAAGACCACCACAGTGAAAGATGGTGCAAAGGCAGAAGGGAAAGGATTTCATAGCTGGCAGGATGTTCCAGGCAGGGTAGAGGGCAGTCAAGAGGCTCTCAGATCTGCAAACCTAGATGAGATGGTAATTCGTTTAACCTAATAAGTTGAGCAGAGAAACCAGTGACAGGAGAGAAAATACCAAGTTCAGTTTTTGATGTGTATTCTAAGGGACTAGAAGAGGAAATTTCAGCAGGCATTTGGAAATGCGTTTGCCTGGTACAAATTAAACATCTTTTTCTTTTTTTTTTTTTTTAAATTAAATTTCCTTCACGCAGGGCCCTTCCCTTCCCGCCCAGGAGAAGTGAGCATGAGTCACACCGTGAAAAGCTCCTGCCTGGAGGAAACTCTGCAGATTCCACTTCTGCGGGGCCAACTGCTTCCTTGCAGCAGGACAAATGAGGTCGTTTGAAACTTCCCAACACAATGCATTCGTCTCTGCCAGGTAGGAGGAAGACGGCCAGTCCCGAGGCCGGTGAAGTGTCTCCTGGCGCGGACGCTTTATCGTTTTCTCGCTCTCGTCGACATCCCTGCCGCTTTCCGGTCCCACGGGACAGCTCCAAGCCTCCCCCCTCGGGGCAAAAAATATAAAAGCCCCCCTGCACGGACAGCCAGCTTCATTCATGCCACCAACAGACACTCTTGTAGCAGATGTTAAAATTTCGGGGAGCGCCAACGACCACGCCGGGCCTCCTGGCTTCGCACGGTGGGCGATTGGGATGCGCGCTGCGCCAGGGTTGCCCGAGGACGGGGGGCGGAGCCGCCCCGCCGAGCGGCCGGCCTCTCCCACAGAACAATGCATCTGTCACCCAGTGAATGATAGGGCAGCAAGGGCTGAAAGGGAGGCGCACGTCTGGCTAGTCTTCCCACCAGGCTGGCCTGTGTGCCTCGCACTGCTCTTGGGCAAAGAGCCAGCACCCGGGTCTTGGAAGGTTCTTGACAAGGATGTACCCAGTCAAGGAGGACCAACAGAAGAAAGGATCAGCCAGGGCTGCCTTCTGCCCCGACCTGAGTGAGGTCACTGCCTTCACTCCTCCAGGTCTTAGGTCTCCAGCTGCCCACAGCACCCCTTTCAGGAGAGGACGGAGAGCTTGAGGATTGATAAGCCTTCCGACGGCTATGGGGGGAAGCCCGCCCGCGGTCACGCTGCCTGATGAGCGCTCAGGAATCCTGCTGTGGGCTATTCCTGGCTCCAGTCCTAACCTGCTCTCTAATCCGAGGCAGTCCTATCGCTCAATTTCCCCTTTTCATCAATACTCAGATGCTTTCTAGGACATAAGCCAGAAATGAGGCCGCAGAATATCAGTGACTCCCAGCACCTGCCGCAAGGCGACTGAGTGTTCCGAGTGATCGATTTTAAAGGTCAAAATTCTGGTCGTGACTTTCAAACGTGGCTGTGAGCACACATACTGTATACACATTCATATATATTCTAATGTGATTATTTCTCAAATAACATATATTTACTAATAACCTATAGCCAGTCCTTCAGGATCTGGTCGAATGAATAAACAAGACACAAATAATTAATCAGAGCAATTCATTTAGTGATAGTCTTAAGATTATTTATGCTTTTAAACAAGGTCCCTCTAATCTCATTTCTGCTTTTATTTTGTTTAAGCAACCCCAGGTGCACTTCAATTCTCTTGAACCAAGGTCGACCTCACAAATCCTTTGTTACTGGGGTCGTGATTAGGTTACACAGAAGAAGCTAACCTTTATCACGGCCACAAAATTGAGTTAGGGACAGAACTAGAATGGTCCACAGGGATCTGGATTTCCAATTCAGTATTTATTCATGACCTGATTCCACAACTAGATTATAATTTTCTAGAAGGCAAGGCTATGGCTTTTGTCTCTACTTCTTCTCAAAACTGAGAAATATGCCTGGCATACAACAGGTGCTGAATAACTATTTTTGTTGGGATGTCTCTAAAATTCCAGAAAGAAAAGGAGATGAACAAAAAGAAATAAGGACCTAGTTAACGTTACAAGGGGGAAAGAAACTCCATTACTCTATAAAATATAAATGCGGCTCAAAAAGAGGCAGGAGACACCTACATGCAGATAATAAGGTAAGAACTTTGGTTGTACTGGCACCTGGTATAATTCTGAGAGACGTTTCCACGGCCAGAAAAAAAAGTTGTGAGTGAGTACATACGAGCTGAGTTTTAAGAGAAAGGTAGTAGATGATGATTTTGGAAAAAATGTCTGGAAAAGAGAAAGAACTCCTGGCTTGATTTTGCAGTACTATTATTATAAATAGGTCACAGATGAAAACGTCCTGTGTCCAGAGTATTCAGAAATCAAATGGTTCCCAGAAAAGGCAAAGGACTGCAACATCGTAAGTCAGATGAGTGAGACTCTTGACGTTTTTAGTCAGGAAAAGATAACTGTGAAGGAAACATGTATTAGAAGAAGCCAGAAAAGACGTTTGGCCAAAGAAATTTTTGGAGTGGAGAGAGCAAACGTATCAAATTCCTGTGGACATGAAGGAAGCAAATATCTTGGTATGAGGTGAATAGTCACCAAAAAATACATCCCATCTGGTGAGGATGGGCAAAATCAGTATGGAGAACCAGAGAATGGAAAAGGGCATAAAAGGACGACCACATTAAAGTTCCCTCCAAATGACCACTGTAGATACAGGAGGGAAAGACCCAAAGGTAAAAGACAGTGAAGTGGGAGGGCGGGTAGAAGCTGGAGGACAGAAATTCAAAGAAGCAAGCTCCCACCACTGCATTCCCATCAGATGTTTCTTCTGAACAGGGACTCTCCGTGTACAACCTCATAATCCAGGGAGACTGAACTTAGGGATATATGACTACCCCTTTTCTTTTTTTTTTATTTTCACTAGAGAAGAGATGGAATTGAGTGGGGATACTGGGCGGGGCTGAAGGAGGAAATTCTCTTCTATTATGAGCATGAATTAAGATGATGTTGCTGCGAGGTCCCATCCATGTGCCTGCTCGACCTGGGCACATGTGAAGCCTGCAGCCTTTCAAGGAGTCCGGATTTCTTAATTTCAGCAGTCGGGGCTAAGGCAGCAATATCAGTGGCCGTGGGCTGCTGTGGGGACCTGTGCAAAACCACAGAATTTGTAGAACTGGGTTTTGTGCCCCTTTCATTTCTTTTTCTGAATGTCTCTCCCATCTCTTGCTCCTTCCCTTGTCTCCCAGATACTCAGCAGCCCCTGCTGCTCTCAGAAACTAATGTATTTAGCTCACCTCACAAAGCCCCACTGAGTCCATCCATACAAATGAGCTCATTTGAGCCACACCTTAAAAAGGAATTTAAAATATATACCGTTAGCACTCCTATGTTACAAGAAGGTTAAGTTATTTACCGCAAGGCCATTCAGGAAGAGATTGTCAGAGCTGAGACTGAACTCAAGTTCTCAGAAGTCTATCTCCCTTAGGTGCAGTTTGCATGGGGAATTCGCATTCCTCCTTTACACTGCTCCACACGGCCAAGGCAGATAATAAAGACAGATCAGTGTCATTGTGACATCTACTCGCCCCCTTTGCTCGTGTTTGCAAGATGCTCTCCATCCCTCCAGGGCTCAGTACAAACACTTGTTGGCTTCAAGCCTCAAGATGAGAGTGTGAGAAACTGTGAATTACAAATTGAACATGGAGGACATGTTGAAGTGGAAATGAGGAAGAAAGCCTGGCAGAGGGGGAAAGATAATGAAAAGCAGTGGTGCTGATTCCCTGGGGAGAAGGATTCTGCTTGAGGGTGAGTTTAAAGGCCTATCAGGCCTTGGAAAGGGGAGGATGGTGAGGTGAAATGCAGGCTTCCTCAGCCCAAGACCTGGGGGAAAGAAGAGAGGAAGGCAGAGCCGATGTGATGTATACCTGGATGATGGTCTCTGGGCTTGAGAGGAAGAAAGATTCCTTGTTCAGATCAGCAGCCTTGGTACCTAGCGCATCATCTGAAGTAGCAGATGCTCAATAAATATTTGTGGACACAAACCTTAACACATTTCCCAAGCAAAAACTAAAGCCGGGAAACGAAATGGGAATAAAGCCAAAAGGAATCTGTAATATGAGTTAGGGATGAATAATTAAAGACAAAAATATAATTAGGCTAGTGGTGAAAGTTATTTGTATTAAGAGACCAACCACTGGTGCTGTTGCATCTGAGGCTGTGAAAGCCAAAGGGAACAGAGAGACCGTTGAGAGCACCTGCTAATTTTATGACGGAAGAAAGTGAAAGAGAGAGAGGTTAACATCCTTCCAAAGCATAACTAGCTGGTTTAGTAGCAAAGAAAGGGCTTTACATCCGGGACTCCTTATTTAAAAGTTGAACATGAACTAAAAGGCCAACATCCTACACTAGTCCCAAAGTAGAGAGAGCTGTGGCTTCGTTTGTAGCAGACCACATTGGAGCTCTGGGTGTCACCTACTTTGTGACACTGGACAAGTCACGTGGGGTTTGAGCTTCTTGTATTATCTAAAATGTTGGGAAGATAATAATAACTACCTCTATTCCATCACAAAGTTGTTGTGAAAAACCTGTGAGATAGTATGTCAAAGGATCTTATAAAATAAAACATTTGCAAAGGTAAATTATTTTCAATGTCTTTTAGTATTTGGGCAAAAAAGCCTCATTTATATAGTGTAAGTTGCCTTAATTGTCATATAAAATCTGTGTCAGCACATGGAGACATTTTAAAAGATGTATGATATTAAATCTCATGTGATAAAGAAAAGACATGTGGTCTACGTACATTCATGCTTTTAAAAAAAACCTCATGGAAGAAATATCCTGCCTGCCAACCACATGGCAAGTCTTGTTTAGATTGTATTTTACATTTTCTTCCTTTATTTTTCTATTTAAATTATTTCACATCTATCTAAATGTTTGTAGTTATGCATACAAATTTATCTTTAGCTTCCCGTAACTATGTGTGTAGCATCTTAAGAATCTTCTCGCCTTCTAGAATGATAGGGTAAATAGATTTTAAAGGATCCTAGTGATTTTTCATCCAAGAGAAATAAACGACTGAAGTTAATGATTTCAGAGCTTCCCTTTACAGTGATTTTATTTTTTGTTGTTGCTACCATTTGAATGAGAGGGAAAGGGAACAGTGAAAAATATGTTTCAAATTTCCCACTCAAAATCATGATGGGAGAGTTGGCTTTTTTCAAAGAAAAAGAAGTGGGAAAGGGGCAAGATAATAAAATAACATCAGTGGGTAGTAAACAGATGGCAATTGTATCCTAAAAATGTAAAATAACTCTTGCAGCTACTTTGAAGGAAACCTCTGCAAATAAGCTCGATTCAAAAGAGAACAATGCAAATACATGTTGAGGAGTCTTAAGAAAATGCAAATATAGGAAGAATGGATGTACAGTTGGAAATAACTATTTAAGAGCTAAGAAAGGAAAAACGGTGTTGGTTGTTGGTTTGTTCTATTTTCCAAAGGGAAGGAGTGCCTAATGGTTACAAATAGAAGAATAAAGCACAGAGCTCCTGAGAATAGAAGGATGATGTTGAGTTTGGAGGAGCAAAATATGAGGAATACAGAAACGTCTAAATGGAATGGATGAGGGTATAGGTTATATAAAAATGTAATGAAAGGGTGCTAGTACTAGAGTGCCTTTCTTAGAACAAAATAAACAATGGAATCAGAACAATATTATTAAGAGAAAAGAGAAGACAGTTAACACATAAGAGAAGTCATATAAATTAGAGAATGGAGAAACGTTAGAAGAAATTATATAAGGAAAACCACCCATCATGATTATTGTTTGGTTTGTTTGATTTGGTGGTATGTTGGCAGGTTTGACATTTCATACATAAAAAAAAAAAAGTAGGTAGCGAATTACGATGGAGATGAGAGGAAAGGACAATAATAAAACCAAATACAATTTAAAGATTTAACAGAATTTTTTAAATGGATTTAAATAATATCCAAGTTTCTACAAGACCTAAGAGGAGACTCTCCTTGCAACTCTATACATTTCTGTGAAAAAAGGGGAGGGAAGGGCCACTTTGTATTAAGTGCAGGCATTTTCCTAGTTTAAACCTATAAGACAATTCAGATGACCACAAACTATGTTTTTTAAATGGCCAGGAGAGAAAGGGAGGATTACTAAAGCAACTTCTGAGGGATGGTTTTAGTATCTAATATTTACCACATGTTAAGTGCATCTCTGCTCCAAGGAGTTTTAAAAATATTCAACTATTTTATATCACATAAAATTGTTGTTTTATGATCTGTGCTTCTATTTAAATAATTGTGTTTCTGTCAATATTGATATTTAAGCTATCAAATATTAACTTTTTATATCGTGGGGAAAATGTCACAGGAAACCCAGAAAGTAGTTTTATGAAACTTTTTAGAAGTTTGTTAAACTATCAAAGGAAATAGTAATAAATTAAAAAACTTTTTGTGCCTGATTTTCATTTGTGCCTAAAATCCTAGGCCAAAATGTCAATTGATGCATTCCTGTCAGATTATTTATTTCACAGATCAATGATTAAATTTATTTGTCTTGTTTCCCTAGAGTAACACAAAATTTTTTTGAAAATCCCATGAGTATTAAGCTTACAGGTGTCCCTTTCCTGGTGCTCTGAAAACGTGGCCAATCTCTCCATGGGACAGGATCACACCACAGCTCGTATCCACTCTGTGCAATAATCTGCAAATGATAAAGACTTTACAAGGCCAACCCCCATGTGTACTTGCAGAAAGGCCCCTGTCAGGCGCAGCAGGTGCCTGTGATATCTGAGAGTGGATCACCAGAGCTGACATGTTCAGCAGCTCAGGAAGCCAATTTAAAGATGCAGAAGCAGGGCGCTCTGTGTGCGACTCTGATGGGGCAGTGGTCCTCGAGGCTTCCACAAGCAAGTGGCACTGAATGAAAGAAAACACTATTTACCCCTGAAACTGCTCAATCGCTGTAAAAAGAAATGCCAGGCTCGGACTGTGATCCCAAATGACAGCATTTCCTGGGCAAAAAGCTAGTCATTTCATGAAAGTCATTTCGTGAAAGAACTTGAGACCACTGGGAGACGTTTCAACTTGGAATAAAATGAAAGTGAATTTGGCAAGTAAGCGTGGGGGGTGGGGAGTTAACTTCTCTTCCTGCTCTAGGGTTCTTTAAGCTTCATACACATGCGATAGCCTCACGAACATTGAACAAATGGGGAAGCCCTCTCTTAGCTGGAATAAATAGCACTTGTCTTTACAAAATGAAGTTTTAAAGCCTGAGACCTTATTTGGACAAAATCATTAAATAAAATCTTAGATAAACCTAGCCCTGAGCCATTTATGTGGATAAACAGTATTTTCTCACTTTAAACCCTTTTGAACTTTAGAGTTGGATGTGGAGGACATTTAAGGAGCAAACTTCAGAAAGGTTAAATAACATAATCAACAGACAACTTGAATCAATGCTGTGGTTCCCAGGAAACTTGGGATTTCATAGAAGTATTATTCTTAATATTGTTATATAAGAAAGAGAGATAATATATGACTATATATTTGATTTAAATGAAATAAATACAATAAGTTCACCTTTGTCTTCATATATATACATTTAATATTTTCAGTCTAAGGAGTTGCTTTTTTTTTAATAAAAAGTATAAGCTATTTGAGAAAACTAGCTCCATTAATTGGAATATTTTAAAAATTTTAATCAAGTACAAAACTAAAGGTAGGGGAGGGGCTATGTGGTCTGTTTTTTCTTTTCTGTTGCAATTATTTGGTTATTTTATGATGCTTGTACCTAAATTAATTCAAATCCCTTACTCACTAGTTTTGTTTCTAATAATTTGAGGACTATGTAAAAATTACAATAACATTTAAAATTTGATTGTCTGTCAACATTAAGGACATTTAAATAGGAAGCTTTAGGAAATGACACATGAGAAGGAAAAGAAAAACCAACAGGTCTGCAGCAGCAGCAGCAACCTTGGTAGAACCTTGACCTGAGAATTACTTTACAGTTAAATCTTGTGACTATTCTCAAACCATGTATGAATGGATACATATATGGCTGCAGATCAGCTTAGAATCAAGAGATGAAATCAGTCTCCATTCTATGTGGTCTACATTTCAATCTCCTCTCCTTCTGCCCCTTGTCAGTGTATCAGCTTCCAGTTTAGCTGGACACCATCCCAAAGCTAAGTCATTTCTCAAGTTGAGGATACTATGAATAATAACAATAGCTCTCCTATTTATTGGGCACGTATTGCATTCTGAGATGTGCTAACCATATACATGCATTCACTCATTTAATCCTCACAATTCTACAAGGTACATACCCTTGCTGCATTTCAAGGGTTCTAATATGCACTCCCCCCACCGTCCCTAACATTCTAACATTTCTGAAATTAGAATGCATCTTACAGACAATGACGAGTCATTAATTGTGCTTCCTCAGTTGTATATTAGTTATTAATAACAAAAATTGATGGTGCATCCTATAATTGATAATGTCTTAGAATTGAAGACACACAGTACTTTCCTCACTTCACAGAGTTTCTAATTAAGGTTAGAGAAATTGTAAAACTTATCCAGGGCCACATGACCAGAGGAGTCCGGGCAACCTATGCAGTGCACACACTGAAGGCCATTCTTGCCTCCCAAGCCCTCTGTCCCCATCAGTTGCTGTGGCCCCTTTTGGGGGATTTCTCACAAAAGCACAGCTCTCCCTGAGGAACAGGAAGTTCATACATTCTGTATTTAAACTTACCTCTGACTTATATGAAAACACCACCTCTAAAAATCCAGGATTAGGAAAGACCAATTAAAACTATTTTGGTTTTAAAAAAGAAAAGAAAAGAAAGGGCAAAAAATCCCATAGTCAAACAATCACTCCTGACTTTATATTATTTCATTCTATCAATAATTCAAACTTTCAGTTGGATGGACTCAACTTTTAGACTAGCAAAGTTTTGCTAGTCAGGAAAAAGACATTCATTTTTTAAATCAAACTCCAAATGCTAATCTGTGTTTGAGATTGCACCCGAGAGCCAAAAGCAGAGGAGAGTATGGGTTGTTTTTTGCATTTTTACATGTCTTCCTCCTTTTTAACTATACATTTAAGTTAATCATAAAGAAATTTCTGTGGTTTTGAGTTAAATTTAGAATAAAAAACTTTGAGAACATGGTCACTACATTGTGGGAAGAGTGGGACTCCTGGCATTATCTCTGGTGGCTCTTTGTATCTTTATATTATTGTTAAATCCCTTTGTTAAGTGTCTCATATATTTTGTAAAGTGACATCACTAACAAATAAATGCCAACATGTTTACATTTAATATGCATGAAATTTAAAGCAAAGAAATCATCGCGTATACTATTTTTTTTACTGGTTCTTGTTAAAACCGTTTTAGCGTTTTATCTGTATATTTGTATTCTATCACAAGCTTGCTACAAATTGCATAAATAAACCTTGTTACAGTTTTAGACAATATTTTTATTTCTAAGAAATGTGTATATGCCTTGGTAAAAAGAATTTAGGGTGGAAATACTACACACTCTGGCATCTTTATGTTACAAAGCATTAGATTCCTTTATTGACAGTAAACTTACACTATTGTTTTGGGGCTCACAGTTACACAGGCAATAATCATTTATTAATCCCTTCCAGGCATCAGAAGCTGAGCTGGGCATAGATGTCCACAAGTGACTAGCACAGAGATCATGCCTTCCCTGGGCTCACAATACAGGAAACTTATAAACAGACAAATACAGCACAGAGCTGTACGACACTGTAAATAGACATGAAAAAAGTTCCACGGGAGAAGTGGATTTCATTCACACTCAGTTGCGTATAGATGCGGATATGTGCTTTATTTTCAAACTGCCTATCCTTCGGCAGTTTCATGTTATTTCCTCTTACGAGAATCTATAAACTACCAATTTGCTTTCTACTTCCTTGTAACATTATTACCTTCAGTTTATTAATATTTTGCTAATTGTTGTGCCCTCACTACTTACCACCCAGCCAGAGTTGCAAGAGAAGGATATTTAAAGCTTCTTCTTTTCAAACATAACATGTTCAAATCCCAATACAAACGACAGTAAAATCATCAAGATGAAAGGAAAAAAAAGGCCATTTCTATATTCAAGCTCTACACTTTACAGGACTAAACACCACTGCCCATTTCCAGCTCCTCCAAAGGAAGCAGGGAAGTATGGCAACCTTCTCACACTTATATAGGACAAGTAATATGTTCACTTGGTTTGAAAATTTATAAGCTACAAAATTTTTCAAAATATTAAAAAGGTACAAAAGTACATGCCCAGCTTCCAGTTGCTATCCCAGGTTTCCTTTACCTTCTCTCCTCTCTCCTCTTTCTCTTTTCCTTCTTCCCTTCCTACTGCCTCTCTTATTTTAAACACATTTAGCAAAATAAAACTATCCTCATTGTTCTGTCCCTTGACTTTTTTTTTTCCATTTAACAATATATCTTGGAGATCTTTCCACATCAATATATAATGCACTTTGCCTTTTTTAAAACAGCAGTATGCTATTCCTTTGAACAGATGTGTCAGAATATATTTAATAGTCCTAACTTAGGAATAACCTTGAACATATGTCATTTCCCTAATGAGCAAGTATACTTTAGGGACAAACTTCTAAAGGTGGAAATGTTGATTTGAAGGATATATCCAATTGAAGGAGCTATAATAGATATTGCCAAACAACCAAAGATTGTTTACTTGGTTTGACCATTGAAGAGCGACTTGGGAACCCAGCTAAAATATCTAACAACAACAACACAAGAATAGTTCTTATAGTAATGGGAGTATCTGGTTTTCAGTTTTGTCATTTTCAAGTTATTCATGTTTTGGTCTCTTTGCAGACATGATCAAAGGTCATCTGCTGAGTGCCAAAGCAGACTGAAATCCAGAGAGTATAGAAAGGTCTCGCAATAATGATTTAGTTTTAAAGATATATTATTTGTAGATAGAAATTCTGATTGTATTCCACTTCTGTCTTCTCTCATCTTCTCGATCATTTTGGCCACTGATGTTCAAAGCAAATCTGTCTTTAATATAGTTACTAAACTCTGTAGGATTTGGGTAATCTTTTTGCATGCTTTTATAAGCTGGAATTAGAGACAGCAACACAATTCAGCCTCTTGCTGTGGAAACCACAACCTTCTAAAGGGCATCCTGCCTGGACATCATTTCATAGAGAACAAGCTCTGTCCCTTGGGTGCCTTGAAGACTGCCCGCATGACTTGTTGCATCATGTGACCTTTGGCAGTAAACTTAAATTTAAACCAGGGACAAAGCGGGCATTTCGCCTTTTAACAATTGAAATCCCTCCAACTTCTGTGACAGCGCTCTTCCCATTACACTCCCTCCCCTGGTTTATCACCTAAGCATTCCTAGATTGAAAACCCACGTGATAAAAGTAAACTTGTCCCACAAGACCATTCAACGTGGGACAAGTGACCCAAAGAGTAACAGTTCTCACCTTAAGTGAGTTGATGGATGAATACTGGTCTCTCTTCGTCTTTAAAATTCTACCTCACAAGCAAGGATGGTGGGAATCTGCCTGTTCTGTTGTCATGACCAATCAGGCAAGAGAATGAAGATGGCTTTGGGTGTTATGTGTCGTGTGGTGAAAATGTTGCCCAGTATTTTCATGAGTTGTCTTGAGGAAGCGGGGGAATAAGTGAGGTTTTGAAGTGAATGGATCGTCCTTCTATCTCTAACATGGCAGTGAACTCAATGACCCATTGAGGAGTGAAATTAACATTTGAATTTTCACCTTCCTTCTCCCAATACATTGCTTTGTTTCTTGACCAGCCAGAAAAGACCTTTATCAGGGAGACAGCTAATCTGGAAGTAATAAGACAGCAGAATCGCTAGAAAAGCCAAGTTGTTTTAAATAATAGGATGACGCTGCACGAGGGCACATTGCTTAGCCAATGTTTTATGAACCAGATCTTGCAGCAACTTTGGCTTTGAGACCATGAGAGTGAGGATAAGCCTAGGCCTTATGTCCCATGTGTGACAAAGGAGCCAAGGCTCCTTTGAATAGTCGAAGGCTGGAGGGCCATAATAAGGTTAAAGACCACCATCTCCAATCAGCACTGACCTATGCAGAGAAAGAGGAAAGGTGAGTAATGAATATGATCACGGGAACCATTGTAAATTACAGATAAGCAGAAAGTCACTTGGACAAACAATGGAAATGAAAATAGTGGGAAAACACAAAAAGAAGGCACAATGGATCTAAAACACTTTAATGGAAGAACGAATAGAAGGAAGTGGCTATGATTTGATCAGGCAGTGAGACTAATGATTGGTGGTTCTTGAAAGTAACTAAAAGCATTAAAGGGGTCTGTGATGAGCCCAAGATAGGGGAGTTTTTTTGTTTTTTTTTTTTTAACGTTTTTAAAACAAAACAGGGAGCACAGTACTTTGGCATGTAAGTTTTAAAGAGTAAAGGAATAAATGGAATTATACTGGGCCTAACTGTAGCCCAGATCTCAGTAGCTCATGGGCAGGTGTCTGTTCACTGTACTGAAAAGTCCACAGCCTCCTGGAAGCTCTTGCTATCAGTAGAGCTTCACAGCTGGCCAGGTTAAATGACAACAACAACAATCAACAAACTAAAGAGGCTGCAGGCCCAGAGGAACACAGATGCACAACAGTTACCCTGGAGCAGAAATATCTGGCCACCCCACACAACGTGGTAGCCCAACTCTCTCCCTTCTTCTTGGACAAGGCGGGGTGGCGGGGGGTGGGTACTGAGCTTTAACTTTTGTTCTTTTTCACCCAGGGGATACATGGGTCCATGCTATCCAGGCTAAGTTCTCATGTAAGAAGGGCTGACTCTGACTCAGAAAACTACATGTGGTTTCACTTCCAGTGACATCTGGAAAGCAAGGGGTCAAATTTCGTCTGGTAGAGAGATGTCCTGGTGAACACAGGGAAGGAGCCAGCTCTGTTCTTTTTGGGAGATTAGTAAGGAGTGAAATAGGGCTTGATGTGGATGGAATTTTAGTGAGGAATTAGAATAATGTTTCTTTTCCTTTACTTTCCTTCTTAAATTACTTCTAAGAGGAGAGGTAAGGACAGCAGGGGTCAGCGGGGGAAAGGAAAGGAGGGAAGAAGGAGCTACTGGAATGATCACAAGAATTCAAATAAAATTACAACCTTCCAAAAGGAACTGAAAGGTTTTTCAACCTCATTTAACTACCAACCTTGTGTCTTGGCACTGTGGGTTTGAATTAATATTTCATACTTGGAGAATTTAGAAATAATGTCTATACATTCACAGCATTTTGTTTCTCAAGGCATAATAATTTTCATTTAATTTTACACCAGCCTGTCACATTTACACAAATAAAAATCGAATTGGCAATAAAGAAAACATATTCTTTTTATAATAGAAGCACTTCATGACCAATTCCTACCCTCCCCAGAACTGGCACTGGGAAATGTGATAGCACAACAGAAAGACAAAGCCAAACACACATACTCTCCCCCTCCCTAAACATATAACAAGTTCCCTCAAGTCTAATCCCCCCAGCAAGGGATCCCACATTTTTCATTAATATAATACAAAAACATATGGTTAAGAAAAGAAAGAGAACATAAAGAAATGAGCAGAAGAGCTACAGAATTCAAAGAAAACACATTCCCTAGTTCATACCCATATCTAACTGCCTAAGAAATTTCAATGAAAATCAGATGTGATTTTCAGCATGTATTCTGCTTAAATAAAATATGAGTGAAATACAAGGAATTCTCTATGTGGTGGTAACAAAATTGTCTTTCACTGTATTGAGTTATAATTGTATAGGGTTATTGTGAGGATTAGATAGCATTTGTAAGCTGTAAAAGAACTATATAAATTTATATTCCCAAATGTTAAAAATTAATTCTTACTGTTTCAGAGAGGTAGATATGGTTGTAGAAGACAAGAAAAGATAGATTTTGGGTCTAAATGTGTACCAACCTCAAGACATAAATTGAAAATATTTTTAAGAGATAAAAAAAATCCCATCAGCATTTTTTCTTTTTTTTAAAAAAAATGTGTTCTTTTTTTCCTAAAAGAAAATTCCAGAAAAAAGTAATTCCGTCCTCATTTTGTGTATGTCACAACGCAATACAAGTGGAAAAAATACAGTAGGAAGAAAGGCCTTCCCCGTAAGATCCCAAGTTTCTTAGAAAGCCCTGAAATCAAGACGAAAGAACGAAAGGAGGGAGGGAAGAAAGGAAGGAAATGGAGGGGAGAGGAGGGAAGAAACAAAGGAGAGAAAGCCAAGGTCAGACCCAACAAGGAAATGAATCTCCGCTCATCACAAGTCACTTGCTCTTCTCCTGCTGAGTCCTTTGTAGCAGCGTCACTATCTGGTTGTTAGCTTTGTTTGTTTGTTTTTAACATCTTTATTGGAGTATAATTGCTTTACAATGGTGTGTTAGTTTCTGCTTTATAACAAAGTGAATCAGTTATACATATACATATGTTCCCATATCTCTTCCCTCTTGCATCTCCCTCCCTCCCACCCTCTCTATCCCACCCCTCTAGATGGTCACAAACCACCGAGCTGATCTCCCTGTGCTATGCGGCTGCTTCTCACCAGCTATCTATTTTACATTTGGTAGTGTGTATACGTCCATCAACAGATGAATGGATAAAGAAGATGTGGCACATATACACAATGGAATATTATTCAGCCATAAAAAGAAACGAAATTGAGTTATTTGTAGTGAGGTGGATGGACCTAGAGTCTGTCATACAGAGTGAAGTAAGTCAGAAAGAGAAAAACAAATACTGTATGCTAACACATATATATGGAATCTAAGGAAACAACAACAACAACAAAAAGGTCATGAAGAACCTAGGGGTAAGACTGGAATAAAGACACAGACCTACTAGAGAATGGACTTGAGGATATGGGGAGGGGGAAGGGTAAGCTGTGACAAAGTGAGAGAGGTTAGCTCGTTTTTTAATCTGAGTCTTTGACTTCCTTTCATCCTTCTGAATCTGATCTAGTTCATCTTTAGAAGGTGCTTAAAAGACTGAGGACTGCGAAGTCTCACTCTAAAAAAGATTAAGATAAATAACAGGTTGGGGAAGGGTTTTTTCTGTCTTTTGACTTTAGGCCTTTGAGAATGTTTTCACATTTATTTCTATTTAAAGCAAAATATCATTCCTTTACTGGAGTTAAAAGCCAGAATCATAATATCAGCAGGAAAGAATATCTATTCCACATTCATCTACATGTGATGGCAAGACAAGTGAGAATAATAATGCCAACAAAACCCCAACCCTCTTCTTCCAGAGTGAATGCTCCTTCAGTCAGCACATCTATTGAGCACCTATTACGTGTCTGCATTCATTCTTTCAGGCACTGGAGATACCACAGTGGACAAAACAGATAAAAATCCTTGCCCTTAAGAAACTGAGTGGCTTGGGATGAGTGGATGTTTTAGATGCCCTAAAACATCCTTTATTTATCAGAGATTATTTGCTTTAAACACTCTCGTACATATATGCCCAGATTAGGTCAAGAGTAAGACACAAAATTTTTTGAGGTCCTAGCATCATGAAATGTTTTACAAATCCTCAAACATTTGAGAAAACTGGAATATATACAAAACATGTTTTAGCAGTTTTAAAACAAATATAAGATGATTTTCTTAGTTTGTAGTCTGAAGAGCAAAAATACTTTATAGTGGTTTTTTTCCAAAATTTAAAAATTTTTTATATTCCGTGATCAAAGCCTCATGTGTAACATAAGAAAGAAAAATATTTTTTCAAACTATTTCACAAGAGAGTGGAGAAATGGAGGGAAAAGTTCTTAAAAATATTTCTCCCCAACTTTTCTAGTTTCATTTTTATGTTCTCATAAAGCCTAACCTGGTGTCTTGCATTTCATGGCTCTTCAGTGAATATATGTTGCACAATTATTTTGTGAGTAGTATACGGCAAATTCTTAATTTAGAGAGCACCTCAAATTCATTCTAGAAAAAAATATTGTGCTGGATCTAGGCTGAAAAATAAACATTTTATTGTATGGTTCATAATTAATTCTAACCCTTTAATCCTCAAGAACCCAAATGTTTCTTTAGGAAGTGAGCTATGCTTAGAGCCTATTGTTCAAAATTTATTGGAAATAATGATATTGTTTTATTTTATAACCCATTAAAAATAGTTATTATAACCTTGCTTCTTTATTTTATAACTCCAGAAATTCTACACTATTAAATTACTTACAATATAACCTGGCCTTACCTAGTATAGTTTCAGAAATAAATGGTTTGGTGCAGGACAGAGAGATGATGCTCTGGAAGGCATAATGAAAGTCTGGGCAGAGCCGAACCAAAGGGTAAACATAGTGTTGAAGAAGCTCTGATCAGAGACCTGGGTTTATTTTGTGGTCCAGGGGGAGGAGGGGGAGGGGCCAGCCAAGGTTGATGGCTAGGAGCCAAGTGGGGGCGTTGCCAGGGACACAGCTGGAAGATGGAGCAGAAAAACTGTAACCTGTAAGACTAACCCAGGAACTGAAGGCAGGAACATGGAAAGCCAAAGAAGTCAGACGGCTCTTCCTTAGTCTAGCGCTGCCTGAAAGACATTGCCTTGTCATTCTAGGCATCATCTTTAAGACACTGTCCAACACCAGAGACAGGGACACGTGCATTTTAGTTTGGGGAGGAAGTAGACATCTCTCCAAAGAACTGTCAGTGGATTCAATGAGATCAGTGATTATGCTGGTATTATTTACCTGTTGTTATGTGACAAAATAATCCCAAACTTGGCAGTTTAAAACCGCAAACATTTATCATCTCCCAGTTTCTGTGGAGCAGGAACCCAGGAGTAGTTTAGCTGAGTGTCTCTGGCTCTGGGTCTTTCACGAGGTTGCAGGCAAGGAGTCAGCTGGGGCTACAGTCATCTCAAGTAGGAGAGTAGGAGTAGACCCACTTCCAAGGTCACGCTCCTGGCTGTTGGCAGGCCTTATGTCCTTGCTGGCTGGTGAATGAAGATATTAGTTCCTTGCCACATGGGCCTTTTAATAGGGTAGCTCACAACATGGCAGCCAGGCTTCTCTTGCAGGAGGCGAGCTAGAGAGTGAAAGAATGTTCGAGAAAGACAGAAGCCACAGTCTTCTAACCTAATCTCAGAAGTGACATCACATTGCCTTTGCACTATCCTATGTGTCAGAGTGACTCACTGTGTTCAGCCACACTCAAGCAGAGGGGATGTGCCAAAGCATCAATGTTAGGAGGCAAGAATCCCTGGGACCCTTCTTCGGGGCTGCCTACCACAGCACTCCACAAAGAAATCTGTATCACTGCATATTTTAGAACAGAATAGACAACACTTGGTCAGGCAAGGAACAGGTATTCACCTGCCTGAAGGTAGAAACTGATGTTATCTCAAAAGTTCCTTTCACCACTATAATTATACTTTCTGTAATGAAATAGGTTCTTTCTATTTTCTTGGTCAATTCTGTCTGATACACTATGGTAGCGCAATCATTATCTCCTCTATTGTCACATGGCCAAAGTCTCTAAGCAGTATAGCACAGTGGTTAAGAGACAGACTGCTAAGCTTTGAATCCCAGATCTTGTGTTACTAGCTGCTTAAGGTTATGCCTCAGTTTTCTCATCTGAAAAATGGGGATAATACTTTTATCTAGCTCACAGGCTGCTGTAAGAGTTAAATGAGTTAAGGGCTTAGTATGACTCATGCACATGCTACATGATCAATAAATGTGAGCTAACAAAAGAAATCTGACCTGTCCTCTAACTATTGACAACTTTGGGAGGAAAAGGAAGTTAACCTTTCTTCCATATGATTTCCTATATGTCAGCCACATAGACTCTTTCTCTTTCCTCACTTCCTAAAGTGAGTCTTCATCAGATTAGTCATACCTCAAACATGCTGACTCAGACACCTAGGCACAGTGACAAGATAATGTGGGTGGATACAGCCAGCCAAGGAGATGAGGACTTCAATCTTCTATTGTCTTATTCTAAGGCTAGATCAAGCCCTTCACCTGTTTACAATAACGTTTGTATTTCAGAAATTATTTCTCAGGCATTAATCTTTTCATTTTCCACAAAACAGCTGGAATTAAACTTCTCAAAAAATTCCTTTGATGTCTTCTTAGTTGATTCTTTATAGACTTCGATATTTTTATGTTAAAAAATCATGCTTATTCTAGAAAAAAATAGAGAATGGAGATAAGTAGAAAAAGAGAGAGCTAAAAAAGTAAAAAAAAGAAGAAATATATTGATAATTCCAATATTACTGATATATTCTCAGTTGATATTTAGAGCTTTTGATTTTTAATTTAAAAAAATTATGCTTACTCTAGAAAAATTACAGTAAGTAAATAAGTAAACAATTTTTTTAAAAAGAAAATTCACTGATAATCCCATATCCGTAGAGAACCATAACTAACATATTTGTGTCTATCCTGAGCATTTTTCTATACATGTGTATAAAATATAACAATAATATATACACTATTTATTAACGCTGTCTTTTTTTTTTTTTTTTAACTCAGTAGCACATTGTGAACAAGTTGATTTACTCAAAAAAGAAGTAGACCAATAGGGGCAAAAAGTCCATTTACAATATGAAAATGAAGAAAGTGAATCAATTTAGAGAGAACAGCGAGACAGGGAAAATAATAAGACTGGGAAAAGGAGTTTTGTTTTTTTTTTTAGGAGTTCTTTTGTTTACCCAGGAAAGGCTGAATTTAACTCTTCTTCCCCCTAAAACATGCAGATACTTGGAAAAGTTCACTCTTTAACTTGGGTCCAGGAGACCCAGCCAGCCTGGAAAGCAGGGACAGACTTTCTTCATGCTTACATTTTATGCATTTGATGACTACTCTGTGTGTACAGAAGGGGATCTTTGAGAATACATTCTGCTGAACACCTAATATCTATACTTTCCGAATTCATACTGATAAGGACCCACAGATGCCTCGTTTGGGGACTGAATTGAAAGCACCAATACCCACTAAAAAAATACCTTTTCCTTCTAAAAAATTACTTCTTGAATTGAAATCCATGTAATCAGCTAACATGAAAATTTGTCTAACCTGAATGAAGATACTAGTCTAATTCTGACCCACTTTTAAACTTGAGCATAATAATATATTTTCTAATATTTTCAATGAAAGAGTAATTCAACATTCACATTTGGCATTAAAAAATCTCAATAATCAGATGCTTCTCCAACAAAGAAAGCAATCTAGTCTTAACTATCAGAAAAAATAATTCCTATTTCCATTTATCTCCAGCTCCCTTTGCAGTTCATTCCAGGCCAATGATCCCTTGTTTAATTCAGCAAGAAGTCATTCAAAATGAGGTCCTTCAGTTGTCTCTGATCTTTAAGGCTTCCTCTCCCTTTCACTTTCTTTGGGTCTAAAAGAAATAAATGCCCTCCTCTTTCTATGCATTTATCTACTTTTAGAATCCATGCTCTTCTCCAGCTGTTGAATTTATTGGCATGGAATTGTTCACAATATTGCCTCGTTATTGCTTTAATGTCTGCAGAGTATGTAATAATGTCGCTTTTTAACTCACAAAAATTGTAATTTGTGGGGACTTTTTTTTTCTATTTTTCTTGGTCAGTCGAGTTAAGTTATCAATTTTATTAATCATTACAGAGAAAAAGCTTTCAGTTTCTTTGATTTTCTCTATTGTCTATCATTTCATTGACTTCCACTCTTGTGTTTATTTTATCCTTCCTAATGATTGCTTGTGTTTAATTTGTCCTTCTTTTTATGGTTTCTTAAAGTAGAAACTTATATCATTGACTTTTGATCTTTTTTTTTTCTAATATGAGCATTTAGAGTTACAAATTGCCCTTCAAGCCCTTCTACACCTATGTTTCGCACATTTTGATATACTACTACACTTTAATTTTTTTCAGGATCATTCAGTTCCAAATATATGTCAATTTTCTTTGGAATTTCCTCTTTAATCTATAGATGGTTTAGAACCTCGTTGTTTAATTTCCAAATATTTGATGATTTCCAGGTGTATTTTTTTTACTGACTTCTAAAGTTGTGTTCAGAGAACGTTTTGAACTATCCCAATTCTTTGATATTTATTGAGACACGTTTTATGGCCCAGCATCTGATCTATCTCTGTGAATGTCTTAAGTGCACTTGAAAAAAGTACTTATTCTACTGTCAATGGATATAATATTCTACAAATGTCAAATGGGTTAAGTTTGTTGTTAGTATTATTGAAAATTTTTAGATCCTTAGTGATTGATGCCAATTTTTCCAACATTTACTGAGAGAGGAGTATTGAAATCTTCAACTACAATCATGGATTTGTCTATTTCTCCCTTTGATTCTGTAAGTCTTTGTTTCATGTATTCTCTTTTTAGATTCATACCGATTCGTGGGTTGTCTCCTCCTGATGAATTGACCCTTTTATCATTATGAAATGTTCCTCTTATCTTTGTCAGTACTTTTTTTCTGAAGTCTACTTTGTCTGCTTTTAATATAGGCAACTTTTTACGATTAGTGTTTGACTGATACATATTTTACCACCCTTTAATTTTAGCCTATTTGTAGCTTTTTTTACACTTAATGTACTCCTCTTTTAAGCAGCTAATAATTTGGCCATGGATTTAATCAGGCCTGGTAAATTTATTTTTGTTGGCATGTTTATGTTTGGTTGTAAATCTACTATCTTATTGTTTGCTTTTTACTTGTTCACATAATCTGTAGGCTTTTCCCCTGCTTTTCTGACTTTCTTCTGGGTTGAGTAATTTTTAGCATTTCACTTCATTTCCTCTACTGGTTTATCTTCATATTTTTTAATTTTATTTTTTTAATAGTTACTTTAGGATTTATTACATGAATTTTAATGTTAGACTCTCCCACCAAAAATATTATAATAATTTATGTATATTGTAAGAATCTTAACAGTATAATTTCATCTTCTTCCTTCTCATCTTTTGTGCTGCCACACATGTCATAAACCCCATGATAGTTTGTTTCTCCTTTGAAGAGTCAACTAGTTTTTTTAAAAAATTATGATGTGAAAAAGTATTTTAGGGCTTCCCTGGTGGCGCAGTGGTTGAGAGTCCGCCTGCCGATGCAGGGGACACGGGTTCGTGCCCCGGTCCGGGAAGATCCCACGTGCTGCGGAGCGGCTGGGCCCGTGAGCCATGGCCGCTGAGCCTGCGCGTCCGGAGCCTGTGCTCCGCAACGGGAGAGGCCACAACAGTGAGAGGCCCGCGTACCACAGAAAAAAAAAAGTATTTTATATTTACCTATATATTAAACTTATCTGGAGCTCTTCATTTCTTTGTGTAGAATCACATTTTAATACAGCATTATCCTTCAACCTGAAGACCTTCTTTATATACTTCTTGTAGCCCAGGTCTTCTAGCAATAAATTCTCTCAGATTTGCTTGGTGTAATAATCTCTTCACTTCAGCTTCATTTGAAAAATACTTTATTTGTTTATAGAATTCTAGGTTCACACTCTTCTTTTAGTAATTTAAAAATAATGATCCATTATTTTTTCTCCATTATATCTGATTAGAAGGCAACAATCATTCTTATTACATTCCCCTGAAGGTGATGTATCTTTTCCTCTGTTTTTAAGATTATGTGCCTTAGGAAAAAATGGGTTCACCTCACTTTTATTTCCTTTCTCAGGGCTTGCTGCCCTGTGCTACCTTTTGTCAAACATTTGAAATAGTTATTTCATTTAATTTTTTCCAGTTGTATAGTTGTTTATGCCTTAGAGTAAGTTTAGTATTAGTCCCAACATCACGGTCAGAAGCAGAAGTCTGATAGGGTAGCTTTTAAATGCAAATAAGTAATGAGCATCCAAGAAATAGTGAGTTCCCCAGTTTGAATTTTTCTCTTACTTAACACTCAGTAGCTGTTGGTGATTTTGAAGTGGGGTTGTGACTTAGTGATATGATTTAGAAAGTTTTGGCTAACAGTTGTAGCAAGAATATATTGAAATGAGAAAAATAAAGAGAGGCTAGGTGAATTGAAACTTTTGTTTCAATTGTGAAGGAGAGACATAATAAATTCCTATGCCAAAAGGGAGGCATAGAGAAGGGAGAATAAATTCCCCTAGAAATAGAGATAGATTCTACAGATACAGATAAGGCAGAAATAACCCTAGCTGGAGAAGCTGAAGGGTATGGATTCTAACCAAAAGCAGGTACATGCATAGAAAGGAGGACATTTATTTCCTTTAGAACAGAAGAAAGTGAAGGGGAGAGGAAGACTAAAAGCTCAGGGACAACTGAAAAATCTCATTTTGAATGACTTCTCACTAAATTAAACAATGGATCCTTGGCCTAGAATAAGGTAGTAAGTAGAATAGGGATAAAAGGAAAATAGGACTTATTTTTCCAATAGTTAAGACAAGATGTCCTTCTTTAATGGAAAAGCAACTGATTGAGATTAAAAAAAAATAAAAGCAAAAGAAACACCTATACATAATCCTTATAGTATTAAAAAGACAGAAGATCTCATAATAACTGGATCAGGAAAACCTTATTCATAGTTAGATCTTTACCAGTGATATGTAGGAACATCTTTCATGACTTCTGGCTTCTAAATAACACAATATCATGGCATTGCAGCCTGCTTATTTTCCTGCTGAGAAATTGTTTGGCTTTTATAGTCCTATGCTGTTTCTGAAATGGTTTCTAAACGATTTTTACAAACAAGGCAGTTTGTTAAAGAAGTCAGTGTCTGGATGATAGAGAAAAACGAGAAGACTGTTTTCCACAAATCTAGCTAAGAGGTATATTTCCACTAACTTGTTCCAGTATTCCTAAATTCCTAGTGGTGGTGTATTTTAACGAATGAAACCGAAAGCCGGGGAACACATTACGCATCTCATTCAAGCCCTTACTTTACAGATGAGAACGTCATGGCTCCTCTCGCCTCACAGATGTTGAGTGATTGGCACAATGTCACATAACTTATTAGTGACAGAGCCATGCTATTAAAATCACATCATATATATCTATTAAGCGTCTTGTGCCCAGTATTATGCTAAGTGCTTTAGTGTCACAAGACACTCTGATGAGAAAACAGTGTCATAGAGGTTAAGCAAATCGCCAAGATAACCAACTAGTAAATGGCAGGGCCAGAACTGGATTCAAAGCCTGCCTGACTCCAATGCTCTTATCCAGTACTTCAAAGCCTTTTTTTTGCCCCATTTGTACTGTGCTTTTTGTCATTTCCATTGGTAAAAATGAACGACTGAACCGACAGTCTTATCAAAACTTGACAGATCGATTTGTAGAAAAACAAATGGGTAAGACCAGTAAAATAGCCCACACTCTTGCACATCAGCTTCTGACTCCAGGAAATCTAATGCCAGTGGAAAAAAATGTAGGTTTTCCTCCTTGGTGGCCCTGCAACCCTATACTTCCTTTTTCTCAGGCCATTCTGCTTTAAAAAAAATTACACATCTGGGGTACTCACAGGCTCAATGCACCACATCTAAATCTTTTCCCACTCATAAATGGGTTCCCATAAGACCAGTGTTTTTCCAACTGAGGACTGCGACCCATTAGTGCACCATGAAATCAATTTAGTGCGTCATAACTAATGTATTTTTTTAATTAAGTAAGATAGAGTACATTCTCTCCTCTACCATTTGACCCCCACTAATATATTAGGCTTGAAGGGGATTTTCTTTGATTCATATTGGGTGGCCTTGGGTAGAGGTAGTTTCTTTTAATTTTGATTTTGCTTGAGTTTTCATTGCAAATTTACTGAAATCAGCATAAATCCTGACCCAAAAAACCCCTTGCAGAGGGTCCTTAAAAGAAGAGACACTGTTTCCCTATGAGCTATTTATATAATAATTAACGTAGGGTGCTCTAGTGGTCTTTCAAACTTTCCCTTTACTGGGGGCCTGGAATCTATGTGCTTCTCAGGTTAATTGCAACCAGTCTAATTCCTGCCTCCTCTGTGCAAGTCAGGGTCCAAGACTTTGGAGGCTTGAGGGCTCTGTGAAGTTTCAGCTGCCAAATAACACGGGGCTGAGAGGATGAGAATCAGCTGGAGTTCAAGTGTTTGTCGCACTCCCTCCCCAAGTGAAAAGCCACACTGAAATATTTGTCCTCTGTGCTTTGTTCCTAAAGCAAACAGCATTTAGGTTACCATTTGCCACAACTGATAAATAAACTGGTAACCACAATGATGAGGGAGAAGTGGGGGTATTTTGAGGTCTTGAGGGGAATTGAAAGCTCTCTTTCAGTGGAGACAGGCTACAAGAGACTAAAATCATCAAAACAAGGAAATCAATCTTTTTTTTAGAACAGAAGCTTTGTTGCCTGCAATGTTTTTATTTTTAGATGACTGCTTATTAGCAGGTAGAAGAATTTGTAGAATTATTTTTCTGACAAAGAGATTAAGGGTGAAGGTAAAGGTCAAATTTCATTTTTTCTTTAAAAATTTTTACTTAAAAAATAATATTTTGGGTCCCTACTAAAAACAGAAAAATTAGATGACTAGATTTTTCTGATCAAAGCAAATTTGATAGAAACAAAATTCAAAAGCAAGATACTAAATAAGTGATGCCATGGGTTTAGAGAAATCTAAAGTTTAACTGTGTATAGTAGTTAAAGTTAATTCAGAAGAACCCGTTTTTTCTATAATTATATTGCAAAGCTTTTCTACTTATATAGGCTTTTGGTTTTACAGGGATTTGATGAAATTTACTTTGTTTAGAACTAGCAGGTGTGGCCAAGATATCTGAGTAGGAAGGCCCTGAACTCACCTCCTCTCAAAGGCCATAAAAATTACAGCTACTTACAGAGAAACTATCCGTGAGCACGACCTGAAGACTAGCAGAAAAGATTCTCCACAGCTAAAGATATAAAGAAGGAACCACAATGAGATGGGTAGAAGGCGTAGAGACCTGGTATAGTCAAGACCTACACTCCTGGGGTAGGCAACCCACAAACAGGATAATTGTGATTGCATAGGTTATCCCCAAGGAGTAAAGGGTCAGCACCGGACCTATATATTCTGTTACACTGATCTATCCATTGATTTCAGCACCATATTAAATTCTTACATAAAGTTTTAATATCTAATAAAACAAATTCCTTCTTAGCTACTCTTTCTATGTTATTTAATCCCAAAATATTCTTGGCTAAGTTTCTCTCTTTAGTCTTCTAAAAATGTTTAGAGTAGTTTTTAGTGTCCGAAAACGACACAATTGTTTTGGGCAGGGGTGGAATTTTTATTGGAACATGTATAAACATGTAAATTAATTTAGAGTAATTAACGTATTTGTCAGATTCCATCTTCCATGAAATATGATACATCTCTTTATACAGCAAAACTTTCTTTTCCATCTCAGTAAATGTTTATGGTTTTCTTAACAGAAGTCTCACATTTCTTGATAAGGTACTACTAGATTATTTTACTGTTAGATTATTAGGTTCTTATCATGCTTTATATGTTTATTATGTTTTATAAGTGCTTATAATTGATATATAGCTTTATATATATAATTTTTAGATTGATTATCTTGGGTTTTCTCAAAAGAAAATCTTATAATCTACAAATTATGCTTTATTCATTCAATGGAAAATATTTATTAAGCATTTACTCTGTGTCAGCCAAATGTTCTAAGCACTGGGCCCACAACACTGGGATGGGGGCGGGCGGTGGGGGAGAGTATGGTATATTTCTAGCCAAAAGAAGAACAACAATCCAGATTTTAACAAAGATGACATAAATTAGGATAGGTAGTGCTTAGGACAAAGGAAAAACAATGGAGCAAAGAAGAGGCATATAAAGTAACCAGGGTGGATGCTGAAATTTTAGATAGAGTAAAAGCCTCACCAAAAAATATCTTCTGAGTAAAGGAGTTGGAACAGTTCAGAAAGAGAGTAGAGGTAAATGAGATTTTTAAAACATATAATGAAGATCTAGATCAGGGAGGTCTTTGTGTGTCATAGCAAAGACTTTGGAGTTTTTATTTGGAATGAGTTGGGAAAATATTAGAAGATTTAGAGCCAAAAGGTGATATGAACTGCTTTAGACGGCTGTGGTTCTGGCTGTTGTGTTAAGAACAGATTGAAGAGGATGAAAGCAAGGAGACCATCTGGGGAGTAGAACAGAAGCTGTCATTCTCCTGGCCATACAGCCTTGGTTCACCCCAAAAGGCACCTGTAGACAGTTCTCATATATACTGACTGCTTCCTGTTTCTCTGTCTGAAAACAGCAGCGGGAGCAGAAGTGTCAGGGAGTTACACCTAGAATGACTCCCAACAAATGGGGGAGGGAGCTTGTGCATAAAGATTCCAGTTTCTCTCAGCGGGATAATTCCGAGGTGTGTTCTACACAGTCTCTAGGAGGGTCCCCAGCAGAACTGAGCTCTGAGGGTCCAAGCAGTATCTTGCTCATTAGTGCAGCTTCATCAACTTTCCCAGTTTCATTCTCCATCTAACTCACCATGCTTCCTGGATCACCCTCTTAGGGAGAGTTTCTAGAGGCACCCAAACTAAGATAGGAGTTGCAGTAATCTAGGCAAGACAGAATAATAACTTGGACCAAAGTGTATCCTTAAAGTGGGGATAATTGATTTAGTGCTGAATATGTTTTCAAGAGGAACTGAAAAGATTTGTTGATGCATTGAATGTAAAATGTAAGAGAAACAGAAAAATCAGGATGACTCCAAAACTTTTGGTCTGAGCAACTAGAAGGATTAAATCTCCATTAATTGAAATGAGAGAGTACAACCCATCTGGAAGAGACTTAGGGTACAGTGTGAGGTAGGAGTCTTTTTTTTTTTTTATTTAATATGACTATCCAGTTGATCTAGCACCATTAACTGAAAAGACCCTTCTTTATACACTGCACTGCACTGTAACTTTGTCAACAATCAAGTGACCATATATGTGTGGGTATTTGTCTGTATTTTCTATTCTGTTCCATTAGCCTATTTGTTTATTCTTACACAAATACTCCACCTTATTTTCTGTAAATTATAATAAGTCATAATAATTGGCAGTGTACTCCTCTAGCTCTGTTCTTCTTGAAGGTTACATTTTTTAACATTAAAATAAGTCATAACTTCATAATAAATCAAAATATTTGGCAGTGTAGTTCCTCCAGCTCTGTTCTTCTTGAAGATTACTATTAAAATAAGTCTTATAACTTCATAATAAATCTTAATATCCAGTATTCAATTCCTTTCAACTCTGTTCTTCCTGAAGAGTTACAAGACTCATAACTTTACAATAAATTTTAATAATCTGTGGTGTATTTCCTCCAATTCTGTACTTCTTGAGGTTACTATTAGTCCTTGTAAACATTTAGAAGCAGCTTATCACTTTAACACTTATTTAACAGCAAATATTTTTATTGGAATTATGTTGAATCTTTAAATCAATTTGGAGAGAATTAACATCTTTACAATACTGAGCTTTCAAATCAAGAGAATGTTTTTGGGGGAAAATAACAGCGTATTTCTATACTCATTAGAATAATAAAGTAAACAGAGAAAAATCATGATGCAAGATGGGGAGAATTGCTGGAGCAATATTCTGGAGTGGGCAAGAGTAGGTGGGCTCTGATGCCCAAGTGGCAGGATTGCCATAGGTAGGAACACGGCCAGTTCATGAATAGTAATGGAAAACAAGAAAGAGTATATAGTCATATACACAACTATATGTATATAGTTGAGCAAATTTGTTGTGGTGGGACCTTGTGAACTTTCTCTCTTGATTGCTTCAGCTCTGTGAAATAGTAGCCTGATAGGATGGTTATAGAGTGAATACTGTTATGTTGTCTGGCTTTTTAATGAGAAAGCCTCTGGCGGGACATCATTAAGTGTAAAGGTGGCTGCTGACTTAAAAGAATTATTTTATCATGTTTTAAAATTATGTTTTCTAAAAGTCATCAGGAAAATGTGTCCTCTTTGCCTGTATCTTCTGAGATTGATGTCTCTTTTAAAAAATATTTTTACTTTCTCTTATTATGAAAAGCTCCTTCCACAGATGGAGTTTTTTTACATTCCTCTGGGCTTCCTTGAGATCTGTATGTCTCATCTTGATTGAAATGTATCAATCAAGACAGCATACTCCAGTGTGAATTCACCAAGTTTTATGTATGATGGAGGTGATGTTGTATTTATGTATCTCATTTATACTAGAAAATGTCGTTTAGCCTTTTTTGGTCATGGTAGGATGTTGGAATAGTCTGCAATGATTACACCAGTTGCTAGCTTAGACTTTCTTTGGTAGCTCAAAGCTAATAATCATAAGTAACTTTTGGATTTTTTCCTCTAAAATTCATTACCTTACAATTGCTCAGACTGAAATTTACCTGCCACATTTCTATTACTTACATATTTCTACAAAATTTTGCTTGTGATTTTTCTCCCCAAACACAGACATTCATTTCCAAGAAGAATTTAATTTACTAACATGTTTCACTGGACTCCTCATTCTGTAACATTTAATTAATAAAGGTCAGAAAAGAGTCTGAGTACTGATTTCTAATAAATATACATTTTATACAGAAAATACAACCACTTATGCCTACACCTTTCTTTCGCCTGTAATCCAATTCCTATTTCGAAAGAAAAGTTTCCCCCAATTCCAGTACGAGACATAAATAAGGGTCAAAATTTGAAGAGTTACGTCCAGGCTGCCAAAGTGTTTATAAGTGATTATAGCAAGTACTAACAGGATGCCCTAAATGAAGCACTGCTGGAGTGGTAGGCTCACATGCACCTAAGAGGCAAGAAAACTCTTGTGTCAATCAATAGACAAAGGTGCTATGATGAAGGTGGGAGCCGCAAGTGCGGATGGGGGTAGAGGGAGGGATGAGATTTGATATCAAAAAATACTGGAAATGGGAACGAGTGACCAATTTAAACTGAGAAACAAATGGGAAAAGAATGGGAAGCTGAGATGAATCCAGGAACCAAAGAACAGGTGAGGGAGCACTGAGAACTAAATTGATTTGTCTAATGAGAAGCAGAGCCAGTTAGATACAAGACCCATGAAAAATACTGGGGCTGAGTTTGTCAGAAGAATCAGAGAGACTGGGATCTTCCTCATGAATTGTGTCTGATGCTTGGTCCACAGGGCATGGGCCCTTTGGGGCATATGCCCGACCTGCAATGCTAGCCAGTCTTCTCATGGTTTACACGATCATGGAATGATCCAGGGTTTTAGTAAGTACAGTCATGGATGTAAGTACAGATGCTTTCCTGCTTCTAACAGGTCAACTAAATATTGCTCTGTTTCCAATGACTAAAGTTTTTCTTCCATGAGATAAGCAACTCTTTTTCTCTTTAGGATTGTCCTGTCTCCAGTTACAAGCGATCCAACTGAAACGCATGCTATCAGTTTCCATTTTTCCCCATATTATTCTCTGAAATATGAGGAAAAGTATCTAGTGGAGAGTGAGAAAATTAAAGCTGTCCCCTATACACCATTCTTAGAATGTATTATTTTTATAAACAATGAAAGCAGTTTTCCCACCCTAACTATAAGTATTTCAATAAGCAAACTTTTTTTCCCTTTCATTTTTCAAAGTCTTTAGGGTGCAGGCTGTGTTGTGTCATAGACCAAAGGCATTCTGGAGCTAGACACCAGTTTGGCACTCATAGTCGTCAGCTGTCAACTTGTCCACAAGGAGAGCCAGGCACTCCTTGCTCCCATTCCAGTCTGGGTGTTGTATCAGTTGTCTCCCCTTATTGGAGAGCAAGCTTGGATGAAGAATCAATCCTAAATATCAGTCCTAAACCAGTCATGGGAGACATGAGATGAGTGGCTAGGGTTGACTCTCATTATAGCTTTCTCTTACCCAGCTCAAGACCTGAAGAATCTAGACTGTAAATCCCACTTCAACACGTGTGCATGTTACAGGTAAGTTTACACACACATAAATTCCTAGATACGTGTGATGTTTCACATTCCTTTACTTGATAAAATACTTACAAAATAATTGTAAAAACTTGTTTTTAAAAAAAGGAAAAATAATCAGACATCGGTCTTGCTAAAGCTGCTGGAATTTCAAAGAAAACAATCACTCTTTTATCACTATTCTCAAAAAGAACTGATATTAAACAAAACACCTTACACTATAGTTTTATAATTTCAACCACACCAATGGGAAGGTCTCATGGAGAAGAAATGTAATCTGGTGTTGATAGTAAAATTAATAGGTCATGTGTTTGCCAGATAAACCTTCATACATTTTGGGGACAATAAAAGAAGAGGAACTTTGTATGATGCAGCCCACTATTGTAGGAACTCAAATACAGTTCAGATTATGTCATATTTCTCAAACAGAATATCCTTGTTCAGTAGAAATTTGAAATAACACAATTTCCCTGGGAAGTGGCTGTATTTCTGGCCCCATCAATGTTGTGCTGAAGATCTTTCACTGCATGAGAAGGGGCAATGACAGAGGCTGAACAGATGATTGTCCATGAAATTTGTCCCAATAGTCTCTTCAAATTCCCACCTGCTCTCAGTCACCTCTCCATCATATAACAGACTCTGGAATTCTCACCATTAGAATCTATATATATATTTTTTTGCAGTAAGGCATTATCTCCAGTCTCTTGAAAATCACAGAATCATGGTGTCAAAAGGTATTGTCAAGAACTGTGAAGGGTCTCCTGTGGGGACCTAAATGGGAAGGAAATCCAAAAAAGAGGGGATATATGTATAGATATAGCTGATTCACTTTGTTGTGCAGCAGAAACTAACACAACACCGTAACGCAACTATACCCAAATTAAAAAAAAAAAAAAAAAAAAGAACTGTGAAGGGTCTCAGATTTTATCCTACTTGCATGCTAGCAGGTTAACCAGTCACAGTTTCTTACGTGCTGGCAGAAGACGGGAGAGGCTTGGGTCATAGATAAGAACAGTTTACTATTCACAGGCATAGCAGTAGCCAAAGTATCAGCATTTTCTCTGGTTCCCTGAGCCCCACTTCCCACAAGGTAATGCAAAGGAAGTCAGATGATACCTGCACATGCAGTGGATGCATTGGGGAAAGGAACCCTGAACTTAGGAAACCCTAATATTTTATAATGGGCAATAACCTTGCCTGCCCTTTGTTTGCTTTGTACTGATCAGTAAACAAGCCTACCCCCTTGCTCCGGAGGGAGATACTATATCTAACTTCCAAGACTGATTTCTGTAAAAACAAACTTGAAAAGATAGTTCTGAATAAAAGTATGTGTATTAACTATGTTTTGTGCTTTATGTAACTTGATGCTTTAACATCTTCAAGATGGTAATCAGCTACTTTAAGTAAACAATTGGGACCTGAGTTAATCACCTGGCATCCTCACACTCTTCACCCAGCAAGGATTTGCAGAGGCATCACTTTTTTTTTCTTTTTTTTTTTTTTTTTTGCGGTACGCGGGCCTCCAACTGCTGTGGCCTGTCCCGTTGCGGAGCACAGGCTCCGGACGCGCAGGCTCAGCGGCCATGGCTCACGGGCCCAGCCGCTCCGCGGCACACGGGATCCTCCCAGACCGGGGCACGAACCCGCGTCCCCTGCATCGGCAGGCGGACTCTCAACCACTGCGCCACCAGGGAAGCCCCCCGAGGCATCACTTTTAACCAACCCCAGGGCATCCTTCCTTGATTCACTTCCTCCTTCCTGTGGAAACCACAATAAAGTTGTTTGCCTATTTCCACCCTCTCCTCCTCTCTACCTCATGACTGACCCTGGTGTTTCCTCATGTGGTCCTGCATGGCCCACTGAATTTTCCTCTGGGGAACTGTGAGTATCATAAACTTCCATGACTTCAAGGCCCCTTTCTCTTTGATCTGTGTATGACCTCACCATACCTCAATTAAGATTAAATTATGATTAAAATACAATCAATAACTCTGCTCACAAAATGCACAAACACATGAGAGATTCATGAAGAATTGTCTCCCAACAGATACCATCTTAAAAGCCATTGATTCAAATACCACTGAAGCCCAAAAAGAAAATTTTCCAAAAAGAAAATTTCTTCCTCACACAAAGCAACTCAATCTAACTTTTAAACATTTCTTTAAAAATTCTCATCTAATCTGTGATTTTTTTAAATCTACTGGGCCTTCTTTAATACCTTGGATCTAAAGAGAACATAGGTATCTGAAAGCCTTTGTAATATACATGCCTCTTTTCTATTCTTTCCTCACTCCTGGAAACTTTCTTTTTTTTATAATCTAATTATTTCCAGTTTCTTCAACCATCCTGGTGACATTCTGCTAAATGCAGTCTGATTTATCTTCTTTTATGTTTTTTTTTGTTTTGTTTTTTGTTTTTTTTGCGGCACGCGGGCCTCTCACTGCGTCACCAGGGAAGCCCTGATTTATCTTCTTTTAAAATATACTGTTCTGAAAATCTTTTAGGTGCAGTCTGGATAAACAGCCCAGAGTAGAGTAGAACTTGTAACTCCTTTGTTTATATACTACATGGACATGGTAACTCATTTAAAAGCCACATCCCACCTCTGATGATTAAGAATCAACTATCAACTAAGGTCTCCAAGTTATCAACCCCACCACACCAATAACTCATCCATCCCGTGTTTTGGCTCTTGCTGTTAAATACAGGCATTTATATTTATCTCTGTAAAATTCAATCTTAGCTTCATTTCTCTGTTCAAGTCTCTGAAAAATGTCTCATATTCTGCAAACAAAATAAGCTATTCTTCCCAGTCTCAAAGCATCTGAAAATTTAATATGCAAATTTAACATAACTTAATCCAACTCCTTGATTAAAATGCAGAGCTGGACAGAACTTGAGGATAGGGTCCCAGACAGTCTACTGAATCCTCCCATCAGGTTTATTTTGAGGAAATGTTCATCGAGCATAGTTGTTCATCACAAGAACCCATTTAACTAAACTTTCTTCCAGACCTTTAAAAAAATCCCATATGGGGCTTCCCTGGTGGCACAGTGGTTGAGAGTCCGCCTGCCGATGCACGGTACACGGGTTCGTGCCCCGGTCCGGGAAGATCCCACATGCCGCGGAGCGGCTGGGCCCGTGAGCCATGGCCGCTGAGCCTGCGCGTCCGGAGCCTGTGCTCTGCAACGGGAGAGGCCACAGCAGTGAGAGGCCCGGGTACAGCAAAAAAAAAAAAAAAAAAAATCCCACATGGAGATTTTTGGATTACTGCGTTTCCATATTCTGTTCTGTCATCAATTTTGCTAACTAAAGAAAAGAGGTTAGCATGCTATGACTTCTTCCTACTGAATCCAGGATGGCACTCAGTGGTCACTACCTTATTTTCTCCATCATCTAGAAGCTCATTATTTTATGTTATAGTTATAGTAATTATATTATGTATAAAGTACACATTATATAAACTATATATAACATATATAAAATTTGTGTATGTATCTCTCTCTTTTTAATAAACTTAGAACGGATTAGATTAGTCTCCCAAACTATTTAGCTGCTACCTTCAAAACTGAGTTTTTATCATCATCATCAACAAACATTTAGTAAATGTTATATGTTGCCCTGATCTATGATTTGTCTTGAAGGAATGACATAAAGAACAAAAATTTTATTGGAAAAAGAAATTCTAGGAAGCATTCCAACACTGGTGACAACTGTGCCAATTAGTGTCAGCGGAAGGAGAGGCATCAGTAAGGGGAAAATGCCAAAGTGGAGAGAAGAAATTAAGTGAGGAAGAACACACTGCACTGAGTACTTTTAATTCAAATCTAACCCATCCTTTAAGAATTACATTTTTGTAATTATTTTTCTGTCCACATTACTCTCTCTGCTAAAAACTCCCTGCTATCATTTGTGTCCTTAATCTGAATCGTTATTTTATCCTTTCTCATCTAGATGTCCTGTCTGGTGCATAATACTGGAAGCCAGGGACCATATCTAATTCTTTAATATTTTGACCCCCTGCAGCTCTAGGATATAATTGGCTCACCCTATGTACTCAGTGATAATTTTGGAATTGAAAATTTCAATTTGAGAGGATTATAAAGCAGAGGTTTTTAAAGCTGAAAGGAATTTTGGAAACTGATACCTGGAAAGAGTGAATGACTTGCCTACAATCACACAAGTCTCTATGCATTCATTCACAAAAATGTTTCTCTCTAGTCTCATTTCTGAGATTGTCTTTCTTGGATATCCAAAGTTGCTCTGAAGTCCCTGCTTACAAGGCAGCAAAGCCTATTTTGATTGTTTGGCTTGGTGAAACTCGTTTACATATTAAGAAATGTACACTTTGATCCCAGAGTCTGATAATTCCTTCTAAGACCATGTGTAGGCTCTTACATAGACACAGACATAAACAAATTCATCCCAGAGTGATGAATTGGGAGTGTCTCTCAGATACTGTTGTATATTTAGGAGATGATGGTATATATTTACAGGGGTCTCTTTCCTAATTCTTTTTATTAGAAATTGGGATAGTGCCAAGAATCACAAACTGAAAGTCAGAATTTCATTAAAATGACCCAAAGAGCAAATCAAATTTTTCTGTAGCTCTGGGGAAGAACTAGCTGTGATATATTTATAAACAGAGTTAACCAGAAGGCAGAGCTTCTTTGATGATTACACTGGTCTAAGCTCTCTAATATGACTCTAATATGGAAATAGCCAGCAGTTGTGGCCATGCCTTCACCAGCTGGGCTTAAAAAGTCCCAAAGATCGTATATGTCAAATAGACCACAATCCTTCCCTGTCTTTCCACTTAATGGTCATCAAGACCCAGGGCCTTCTGCATGTACACCTCAACTTGATTTATTTTAAAAATCATTCTTTATAAATAATTGGGGTGTTTTTATTAGTTTGTATATTTTTAGACATTTTTGAGGGAAAAGGAGTACCATAATATCCATCCTTTGCCCATATCCCATTAGAAATTTTGGAAGTACACTGCTGAAGAACCTATAATACCTTCTTTCTTCATGTTAACTATCCTGCCTTTTAATTTGTAAGAGGTACAAGACACAAAGACTATACTTTTCCAGGCATTTTGTAATGGGATATAATATAGAGAAAAACTTTCAAACAACTCAGTCCAACTCTATAACTTTTCTCTCATGAAAGTCCCTGGAGAGTCTTTTTCTGGAACTTTTCCTATTTGTAAACTTAATATTTGCCATCTATCTTTCCAAGAGCTATGCAAACAAGGTTTTTAAAAATATATTTTGAGCTCTTTGGAGAAAATGATGCTGGACAAGTATGTCATTTTGGAATTGACTTTTTTTCCTTTCAGGAGGAAGAGAGAAGCCAGGCAGTTTCAAGTATTCGAAAAAACAAGTGGGGCAAGGGGAGCGGCTGAAACAGAAAGGGAAAGGAGACGGTGCCCTTATTTCATGGACGGAAGCTCCTCTTCCCTTGGCCACATGGACCCTAGAACACCTGGACTTCAGGCAGGTTGGAATTGGGGAAGGTGTCACTGAGCTAGTGCCTCTCACTGCCTTTCGCGGCCCCTAGGCCAGCATCTCCATGCAGTGTCCAAGGGTTGTTTTTGGCCGCTGCCTCTGGAGTCTAGCTGCTGCAGTGACCACACCATTCTCTAGGGCAGCCCAGATGGAAAGGAAAACACTGACGCAATTTTGTTTTTATTACCATAGAACTTCTGTCTTCTCCTCAAGTTTTGATAGAGAGCCAACTAGGTATTACTTAAAATATAAGAAAACACCCAATACTATGGGATGACCTTTTATATTTTGAGACAGAGCCTGGAGCTCATCTTTTAAACCATATTCTAAAACCCAGTTCATAGTGACAATGAAATTGTAGGGGAGCTGGTGGGCATCTCAAAAATAATACAATGGTAAATGTTCATGTATTTGGTTTAATGGATTAAAATAGAAAAGCATCAGGAAAACATATCAGCTGAACCTGATTAATTTTTTTAAATCTCAAAAAATTCTCTTCCATCCACTCTTATGAATTTTCTCAACTTTTATGTATGTGATTTACTAGTCTTTGAAGTGTTGCATTGTAAGCAAATCCATTTAGCTTTTGATGATAATTTCTATAGTTTGCAGTTTGATCACTGGAGTCATCTGTCCCATGTTGACATGTTGACATGTTGACATGAAATGTTGTAATTGAGTGGCATATCATAGCATGAATGTTCCTCAACTCATCATCCTGGAACTAAGCAGGTTCTTTGCATGATGTGCAAGTCAGTAACAACAGCAATGCAGAAAGACAATCTCCACTGGCTAATAAATCCTACACCCCTACACGAAGCCTGTCCCTACCCTGTTAACATACCCTTGGCAATTTTTAATTCAATTATGAAATTCAAGTATAAATAATCACCAATTCTAATTATCAATAAATATTACTCATAGTTAGCGACTGTGTGATTTTTTTGTTTATAAATTTCTTTCACTTGCAAATCTAATTTGAACCCCACAAATCCCTCCAAAATGTATTATCTTAATTCACAGGATTACTTAGTGTAAGCTACCACAACAAAATACCACAGACTGGGTGGCTTAAACAACAGAAATTTGTTTTGTCACAGTTCTGGAGGCTAGATGTCAAGGGACCAGCCGGGCTAGTTCCTGATGAGGACTCTCTTCCTGGCTTGCAGGCGGCTGCCTTCTCACTGTGTTCTTTCAGGGCTTTTGCTCCGTGTGCACGTGGAGAGAGAGAGTGCGCCACTGTCTCCCTCTTCTTATAAGGACTCCAGTCCTATCAGATGAGGGATCAAACTTATTTAACCTTAATTGCCTCCTTCAACACTATTTACAAATACAGTCACATTGGGAATTAGGGCTTCAACATGTTAATTTGGGGTGGGAGACAAGTCCATGACACCCCATTTTGCAGGTAAGACAACAGATTGAAAACTAGAGCTAGAAGAATTAAAGTGTCAGAGTCAGTGCCTGCTTCTAAAGTTTTACTCTCTGGTCTTTGCTTTTGCTACAATTCGTTTGTGATGAAAAATAATAATTTTATGTATGTTTGTAAAGAGCCCCTGCCTTTCCAGAAACTGCAAAGATTATCTGTAAAAAACTAAAACCATAAGAGCATGAGATTTTAAAAAATAATTATGTTTAATATTATTTAATAATTATTAAATTATTATTTAATAGCATATCATATATTGCTTATTTAATAACAATTATTATTTTACTACTGTATTGCAATGTAGTGGAAATGACGTCACGCTGCTCTGAGCCTTGGTGCTTTCGTGCCCCAGCAAGCATGCCAGCTCACCACAGAGGCATGAATGAGCCTGCTGAGACCAGATGAACCATCGAGCTGAATCCAGCCCAAATTGCCAAGCTTCAGAATTGTGAGCTAAAAAGTGGTTGTTATTCAAGCCCCTAAGTTTTGAGGTTGTTTGTTATGCAATAATAGAGAACTGACGCCCTAATCAATAAAAGAGGGCTAAAAGCAAAAGTACAAAGAAGTCAGAGCCTGTCTTAATATTTTGAATCTCCTTTCCTAGGTTTAATACTCAGGCACTTGATAGATATTTATTTTAAAAACAAATGAATAGTGGGAAGGAAATTGGTAGCTTTATCCTCAAAGCATATATCCCTTGGCATGTAAATATGACATCACACCCATATTAGCCAGACTCTTCTTTCATAGTCATAATGATAGCTATAGATACCCATAACACTTTCATTATTCTCAGAAGGGATTCTCTGAGATTGAAAATGAGCTTAGTCAGTAACATTCATTCAAAGAAAGGAATCATAGAGTAACCCAAGGGAGAAGGAATGAAAATACTTTAGATATAAAGGTTGACCTTAAAATTTTCAAGAGCCAGCAGGAGTATCTAAACCAACTCGGAAACATATATATGAATAGATGGGTACAAAGGCATACATATAACTATGTACAACAAAAGTAAAGTTTAGGGAGTGATGTGCGTGAGAGCCATGGTGGGGAGAGGAGGTGTGATTAGAGTGACTGTATGAACGTATTTTCTGACCAAAGTGAGGTTCTGAAGGGACCTCATGGTGTGCCCACATTTACTGATCTCTCCCCTACCTTTTCACCCCCACTGCAATCAAATTCACTTGCCCTTTCAGAGTCCCAGATTTCTTGACTGAAACAAGAAATCCGTTTGCTATTTCTACCTAGCAGACACAGAGAATTCTCCCACAAGCAAAAACATATTAGAGTGTAATTCATGTTTTCTCAGGCTATTGTTTGTATTTCATTGAGCCTTCTGCCTGATTGCCCTGTTCTACATCTAAGCAATAGAGATTAGGCTGGAGTTTGTGTTCTTGGCTGCCAGATAAATCAGTCTCTCTCGTGTCCTTTTTGTGAACCATCACAACTCTCCGTGTTGGTGGGCATTCTGGGCAAATATGGCATTCTGGAGAGAAGATTACTGTTGATTACAAGCACTGCATCTTGACTTTGTCCTACAGGGGAAAATTGGCAAGAAGATTATGGTAATTAGGCCTAGGCTAGATCCTAAGGTTGTATACTGAAGAATCTGATGAATGCCCTTTTGGGAAGTGGTTGCTTTGGGAAGAAATTTGTGTAAGATCTCTCAGGTGATTTTATGCAGCACCATTAGCCTCTCCAGGTCAGAGGTGGTCATCACTGGCATCTCAGAGTCCTGAGTTAAAACCATTGTGGGAACAATATGCTAGCTAGGAAAGGATTTTGTGGCAGAACACAAGACTTGTGTGGCAAATAAGTACACAGGAGTAGTTGGTATTGCAACGTTTCCAACCTAAATCTAGAGTTTGTGAACTTGCCCTGGGAAGAAATTAGGCTTCTGAAAATTTTACCATTTTTTATCTTCTTTTCTCCCACCCCCATTTACAATAAAAAATAAAATACAGACACCTCAAGAAGTCAACCTTAACATCTTACAATGTTGCAATTAAAACAATTACTCTCAACTTTTTTTTGGAGCCCATTCTGCATTTATTTATTTATAACTGAAGTGTAGTTTATTTACAATGTTGTGCTCATTTCTGGTCTTCAGCAAAGTGATTCTGTTATATATATACATACTCTTTTTCATATTCTTTTCCATTATGGTTTATTACAGGATATTAAATATAATTACCTGTACTATACAATAAGACCCTGTTGTTTACCTATTTTATATGTAGTAGTTTGTATCTGCTAATTCCAAACTCCTAATTTATAAACTTTCTTTTAAACAAAAAAATGTTATGCTATATTCGGGAATAAACTTTAGAGAATGCTCACCAAACTAGAACTTCCCCCAGGATATAATTTCTTTATTCTTCTCTCAATACTCCCTTTATATTGAATTGTCTTATACGTATTTTTTTTTGATGTGAAGTTGTTTGTTGTTTGCCACTAAGATCTTCCCATAGCCTTTTCATCCATTCCCATCTTAGTCTACTTCCTCGTTTCCTGTTTCTCCTCCTAGTTTACTTGTAAAAGAGGTACTTCTTCAGAACAACTTTTGATCAAAGTTGCATTATTGATACTTAGGGCAACTCCAAATCTTTGAATTAAGAAACTAGTCCATTGACTAGTCTATGGTCTATGATTGACCAACTGTATTGCATCAACACCAATTAGACATCTTCCTTTGTTAAATGGATCAGAAATGAGATATAAAGAAACAAACAACCAAAAACACTTTTTACCTGTAAAAGTAGTTTACCTCTTTGCTTTAAAAACAAGGCAAAGGAGTCATTTTTTTAAAAACATTAGTTTGCTGGAAGGAATTCTAGGAGGTCCTCTAGTTTATTCTTTTTCAATTAAGACCTGCTCTTGATATCACTAAATAACAGAGTAGTCTTACTATTTCTTCATTCTTTTTTTTTTTTTTCCTGCAGTACACAGGCCTCTCACTGCCGTGGCCTCTCCCGTTGCGGAGCACAGGCTCTGGACGCACAGCCCCAGCGGCCATGGCTCACGGGCCTAGCCGCTCCATGGCATGTGGGATCCTCCTGGACCAGGGCACAAACCCGTGTCCCCTGCATCGGCAGGCCGACTCTCAACCACTGCGCCACCAGAGAAGCCCTCTTCATTCTTTTTTTTGTTAATAATATAGCAAAAAAATTGGGAGGTATCTATTAAGTGTTAGGTATGCTGCTAGGACTGTTAACAAGAGGAAAACATCATGCCCACCCATTAGAAAATCATTTAATTAGAAAAGACTGACTTGGGTGCCTGAAATCCTTACATGAGGTAGGCAAAACGAGAGGATGTACAGGTCTGAAGGAGAAGAAAACAAGTGGTGTTAACAATATTGAGTTTGAAGTGCCCATGAAGGGGCCAGTAGGCAGCTAGATGTGTAAGCCTGGAGAAGTCCTGACCTATGAATATGGACTGATATTGGAGTCATTGTCATAGAAGTTGCTGAAACTGTGAGGATAGGAAAACCAGACAAGAAGACCATGAAGAGTGAAAACCAGGCCTAGGATAGATGCCAATTAAAAACCCAGCTAAACATTGTTGTTATTCTGATGGTCCTGGTTACCTACCCATAATTCTAGTTTAAAAATCCTCTTATTCAAACGATGAAGAAAAAATATGAATTTATAAAATCATGGTTTGAAAAGTCCACGGTAAACTACCTTAAAACTTGGCTGGATCCAAGCGCTACATCAGCATAGTCAGAACTTGCCCTCTTTGCATCTTTCAGTTCTGCTGTTCTCCCATTGGTTTCATTCCTTCTAAATGCAAGAATGTAAGAATATAAGATGTGTAAAAAATAGCCCCTGGAAGTAAGAGAGGAGGATAACTGACAAGACACAGAGAAAGTGGTGAGTACCCCAGGAAAAGTACCTGTAAAGTATTAGGGAGTATAGCCAGGGAAAGACACAGTTATACATATGCGCATTTCTTCTGTTTTTTGTAGTCTTCAGTGGAAACAGAAAGTCACTCATATTTGTCTTATTTATTGTACTTGATACTCCTGGAGTCCCTTATTCACTCAGAGTTGTGGAGTTCTATTCTATAGGCCAAATAATCACAATTGCATTAGTCGAATTTCCAGGTTCATTTTTGATCATGTTAAACATTTCTACACTCTATTCTGATTTGTCTCTAAATTCCCCAGGTGTTTAAACTTTATATTCTAGAGCTTGAACTTCTTGTTTTGGTAAAGGTCTGACCAGTAATAATAAATGCGTTATTCCAATGCTATGCCCCAGCTTTCTAAAAATGCTTTTAACAGTAATTACTCTACTGAATTGTATACTACTCAGTCTTTTCTCCTTTTAGGTTTTCTTCTAGCTATTTTCACATCCTGTTATGGAGGTGAAAAGAGAAAAAACATGAGAGGTGGCAATATCTCCTAGTATCTAATAGATTGGCTTTGAACTAAACTTCTACTGCAGTGGAATTACTTTCTGATTTGCCTATTTTGGTCTTTAGGTTTTTGCCTAATAGCTATTAAAAAGTTCCAGAATATTTAAATTACTCAGTACATAAAGACAAACATTATTGCTGCCATGCAAACGGACATAAGTCTGTGCGTTCAAAATCTCTAGGAAAACAAATTTTTTTAAGTGCTGTGACCAACTGAAAATTTCAGTTGAATTTGAAAATATAACTGAAAACTTTGGAACTTGTCCTCCAGTCTGTATTTGCTACCATTTTAGATATTTCAGCTGGATTTGTCAACGAGCACAAAAACTGATTTAATAATCAACATGTGTGGGGTAAACAATGTCGTGCTGGACCAGGGGTCAGGAAATCTGGCTTTGAGACCCAACACAGCTGCCCAGGTGACCTTGGAGAACTTACCTACCCTCTCTGAAAGTCCATCTGTCCTTTTGTAATATGGAATCTATAACCATTACCTGAGATGGTGGCAGAAACCCAATGACAAAACAAATGAAAACAGCTGGCTCATCCAGTGATACTTTTCTTTTCTACTTTTTAAAGGTATTAGGCCAAATGTAGAAGTATCGGAAGATATAATCCCTTTCTTCGAGCAATTTATATTCTAGTTGAAAAGACTGTATGTGAACTTTCAATGATGTCTTATAAGAATTGAGGAAGAGGCTTATCAGGAACAAGACAAATTGGAGAAGAGTTCACGTAGAATATGGAATGTGAGGTAGGCCTTGAACTTGGAAGAGTTTGCATTGCTGGAGTGGAGGAGGGAACAACCTAGCCAAGTGAAATAAGCTGAAGGAGAGCAGAGGTGCAGAGAGCTTAACAGTATGGCCTTCCAACATGAAAGCGTGATGCCTTCCCCAGGATCTTTGGCAGATAACGAAATAAATGACAAAAACGATCTTGTTCTTCCCTGCACACATCATGGCTCATCAAGTCCTAATTCAGGAGGAAAAAACTCATTTTCTTAAAAGCTATTCTTTCTTTCCATGAGTCAGCTAGGGTGGGTTATCAGAGAAAGCACTCAGTACATTTTCTCTTTAAGCACAATGTGGAGAAGGTTAGGTGGACGTCCTGAGCTCCCAGCTGTAGAGAGAGGTTTTATGAGAGATCTTTGAAACATGGACATCATGTAAAAACTTGCTAGGTTACAGCTTGAGAAAAATGATACCTAGATTCAGTGAGCGACTTTCCCAAAGCCTTAGATACTTAAAGACCTAAGTCAGATACATAAAGACCTAAGGTGAAGACCCAGGTCCTCTTGGCTCCTGAATTTTCTGTTCAGGAAGATTGAACTATAATCCAGTAACGGATTGATGAGTACTCTTTCACTCATTAAATTACTTTTGAGTGCCTGCTATGTGCTAGACACTATCCTGAGTACGAGGTTATAGTGTGGGAATAAATGAAGACCATCCGAATGAGAACAAAGGCCATTTGTTTGGAGTTTGCTATTGCAAGCGAATCGGCCACCATCACTTAAGTGTAGTTGACTCCAAGGCAGGCGGGGGAGTGGTAAAGCAATATAGTGAAAAATAGGAAGGCTTTAGGCCTGGGGGAAGCTGGAGGGGGGCTGGCTGGGAGTGGAGCATCCTATGTGATAAGTTTGGGGAACACAGTTTGCTTTCTCTGTTTGGCCCTGATCTGGGTATGGGGACAAAACTGGAGAAGCTGGCAGGCGTCAACCAAGCCCTGAGGATTCTCCTGATCGTTCTGGATCAAGAAGTTGCACTTTGACATCTGGAACTGGTTGCTGCAGAGGTTGAGGGTCAGAGTTCTACTGTCATATGTGATCCGGCCAGTGTCCATTTATATATTCGTTCCCTTTGGTAGCGAGCCAGAGAGAAGCCGTGCCCCATCTGTGGAGCTTACAGGCTACGGAAGAAGGCAGATGATGAAAAATGGTTTAATCAGGCTTTAGACCATGCTTCCTGGGTGTGGAAAGAGACCCCTAAGAGCGGACTTGACATATCTGGGGAGTCAGGGAGTTTACCTGAGTAAATGACATCAAGCTGGACCCCAAATGCTGAGTGGAAGAAGTTATTCAGAAGTAAAGTGTCAATATGTCATTACTAAAAGTATTTGTGAGGTTTGTCAAATATCTCTGTCAAGAGTAGACTATAGTCTCACAAAAGGGTATCAGTTCCCCCTCCGTCGCTGATGGGGGACACAAGGCTTTATGCTATTTTTGTCTTTCACACCATAGCAACAAAATCAGACGGGCTCCCATCGAGAGGGCCTACTGTGTCTTAAAACAGACCCCCCGAAAGAGCAGCATTTAACATGAAAAGAGTATGCTGACCCTCCTTGGACTAAATGTCGTTAATCAAGTTTAAATTTAGCTCCCACACAGTCTCAAAAGAAAAGGAGACAGCGAGGCTGAGAGAGGAAAAACCTTGGAGGCCTCGGAGGCAAGGAAAACACGTGTCAAGTCTATACCGGCGCCCTGTAAAAACAAACGGTGCAGATGGGAAGGCGCAGCTTCCAGAGGCTCATTAGCAATCAGACACAGCCACGGGGCTGTCTCCGGGTGGGGAGCAGGGCCCACGCCACCACGGAGCCTGTGACTCAGTGGCCTGCCTGCTGCCGCGCTCCTAAGATGTGCCCTCGAGGGGCTTGGACAGGGAGGAAGACGGGCAGGAAGCCAGGAAACACGACAGGCGACGTGAAGAAAAGCGAAGCTATGGTCCTTACCTACCCACTGATAACCAGTAATGAGAGATGCAGAGAGGGTGCTGCCAGAGGAAACCAAGCCAGCAGGATTTAATGCGAGGCCCAGAGCTCCGCGGCTGCCCTTTTGCTCCATGCGAAAGCTGTTTCCACTCCTTAGAAGTCAAAGGACCTCTTAATATCAACCTATTTTGTGGCCTTTTACATGAGTGGAGATGCATGTTATCTTTTAAATAAATTAAAATTTTTTTTCAAAAAAAGGCTACCTTGAATTTGATAAACACTTTAAGTGAATTTGTATTTTCTTCCCTCAACAGCAGCTGCATACATGGGAAAACAGGGGGTATAGTTTACAAATCGTGGCACAGCCCTTCCCCAGCACTCCTGCATCCCTGCAGGCTCGCAGGAGGGAACCACTGTGCCACACAACGGAAAAGGAAAGAGTGAAAAGGGGAAACTTGCGCTTATTGAGTACTGACTGCATACCATTCTTGGGTAAGAAAGGTATTATTTATTATCCTTCTTTTGTGTACTAGGAAACGACAGTTAACTTGGAGAAATTAAAACACCTGCCTCAGGTCCGACTATTGGTAAGTGTGAGAGCAAGAACTTAAAATCACAGCACTCGCCACCCGCCATGTTCCTGCTTATTAAATTAAGTAAGCAAGGAGCCCGTTAGACTGAGGAGGTTCTAATGCCTTCGCAGCCTTTGTAAGCAGACAAAACCGAAGCCTGTAGATGCCTCAAGAGGAAAAAATTGGAACCTAATGGACAACCAGTCACACACAGCCAGCTAGCCTTTTTCAAATAAGGTAAGCACTTAAGCTACAGCCAATCAAATAATCTCCTTTCTCTGCTTCCACCTCTTCTCTGGAAAAGACTTTCCCCAGCTCTTGTCAGAGCTACTAAACACTTCTGGTTTGGTGCTGCCTGACTTGAATGGATTTTTGCTCAAATAAGCTCTTAAAATTTTTAACAGGCCTCGGTTTATCTTTTCACATACTTAAATCAGTCCAACCTCACTGGGGGTACATTAGGAGTCCGTTGACTCTCTCATGCACATTTGTGAAGGAGTCTTGCACCTGGAGGGATTTTATTTCCTAGATGCTATTGGTGGGATGCAGCAGTGATGAGTGATTGAAAGGGGATGGGGCTTCTTGGACCTAGAAGGTTCAGGATAGCTATGTGAACAGGAGACTGTAGGAACTTTGACTAAAAAGACACATTAAGTGTTAAAACGATAAAGGATTTGATATATAATTCATAACCCCCCCACACACAAAATCTTCTATAGAGAAAAGAATGAGGGATTAACATTTGGGCCACCATTCCCAAGTGATTTTTTAAAAAATCTATTTTCTGTCAGTACCTGAACTTCACCCAGGGCACTAGTTTTCAAATGTGCTCAAATTCCTCCAAACCCTTCAGGAGGAATTCAGGGATCCCCTTGGGAAGCAATGGCTGATCTGAGAGCCCCATCTCAGGCCTGAGACCCCACCCCTGCTTTCACAAAAGCTGCTTCGTGTTGGTCTGTTTCACAGGTTGGATTGATGTGATAGATTTTGCTTGAAGAAAGTTGTCTCTGCCTTAAAAAAAATGTAAAATCGCTGTACTAAATAACTTTAATGCCTGGATGGTGAAAAGCCCTCAAAAAAAATTTGTTGGCCAAGGGTAGACTACTTGAACCACAAATGATTCTTCTGGAACAGTCATTTAATCCTTATTTAAAATAACAATGTGAGAAAGTATTAGAAACTTTCATGTATTTTCACAGAAGATGAACTATGACATTATTAATTTGGTTCATGCTGGAAGATTAGGAAAAACACGTTGCTGTTGCCTGACCCGTAAGTGGGGTTAAGGAAATCTCCTGGGGGTCAGGGGGAGCGTATGAGCTGTCACCCTACTGAAGATGCTTACTCAAGTCACATTTTCAATTTTGGAGTTACTATTAAACCCGCAGATTTTTTTTTCAATTAAAAACTAATGATCCTGTGGTCCCCTCCACTCTGAGAGAACAGGGATGTTGTAAGACCTCTGAGAAGCCACCTTTACTGCACACCCAACCTCCAGGAGCTTCCCGTACCACACAGCGCTGCAGAAGTAGCTTTCTCGGACTTGTTAGTTGACTGTGACATAATGAGATACAGGACAAGTAAGATGCTCTCTGGGGGAATATGGTGCTGATAAGCAAAGAATGATGAGGTGGGCAGTGCTCTTCTCATCCAGAAAAGAAGCAACAGCACCATTTCTTGAACCCTTACTAAGAAACAAGCACTCTATGATTCACTCCTTTGAAGTAGTTACACTCACCACTTTACAAGCAGAGACTGTGGCTTGCTGAAAATGCTCCAGTGGCTCTCCATTCCAATTAGAAAAGAATATGAACATTTGACCTTGGTTCCAAGGCTCTAGGTAATCCTCTCTGACCTGGTCTTTCTCTTTCCACTCTCCCTTTTGGTAGCCCTGCTCCTGTCTTACTGGTCTTCTTCCTGTCCCTTGCCTGTCTAAGCTTATTGTGGGGCTTGTGGTCCTATTTATATATACACCTATATATATATATATATATATATATATATATATATGCTAGTTATTTGACCTGGGCAGGCACCTATTTCTCAGGGTCACTCAGTCTTTTGGAGCAGGGAAAAGACAACTCTCTCCTGGGTTGCGAATCTGAGCCCTTCATCTGTGACGCAGTCTCCTCTTCTATAACTTCTACTCCTTGCCTTTTACAATCAGAGATAAATGTGTTTACCTCTCTCTTCTGCAGATCAGCATGGAAACGTGTCTTCTTAGGACTATGAATCTGGTTAATAAAAGAGTAATTTCAATTCAGAGATTTTAAAGGCCTGGATGAACTTTTGGAAAGATTGTTATTTGAGATTCCTTTATTACCCTTGAGAAGATGTAGGAACCTAGTAAGCCAAATAAGAGACTTGAGCCATTTTTACTCCTTAGTAGACCAAGTCAGAGGTCTACAAACTCCGTAAATAATGATTGCATTTAAACCACCTCAAATAAGCACCCTAAAGGCTTACTTTGATCATTTAATCCTGGGATCATTCTGACTTAAACTTTCTTAGCTTTGGATGAGTTACCTGACCGAATTTGTTAAAGCTTAGTTTACAAACAATAACTAAGCAAAGCCCTTCTGTCTGTGGAGAATCACGCCTACCAGTTGGAATGATCTGAATAGAAGAACTTTTTTCTATGCAGCTTGCTTAGACCGGAGTTGGAAAATCTTATATCTGAATTCCTGTCAGTTGACCTCAATAACTTTCACTTGTAATGGGCTCGAAACATTGATTTTTGCCTAACTTGAAACCAGGGGGAAAAAAGAAGCTTCACCTGAAACTTGGCCCAGAATTCTTTGTGGTTTATAAATCATGCGCACACACTCGGGTTGGGTTAGTGTTTAGAGCAAAAATCAGACAAGGAAACTTTTGCCTATTTTAGGTTTCAAAAAAAACCTTACAGTCCCGCCCAGCACACTATGTGTTATAGATACCAGAATGCACTTCTGGACATTTGAGTGGATAGGAAGATCTTAGGGCAGAAAATTAGACAGAAATCTTGGATATCCCATCTGAATGTACTAGATTTGTTTCAGGGGTTACACTAGTAACCTTTTAAAGGAGTTTTTTCAAACTGCTCTAAAGTGTGCTTTGCTATCAATGAAACATTTTAATATCTCTCCTTGACTTGTCACTTTTTGGAAGAGGTGATTTGTGTCTTTCCCACATCCCAACCCCAATCCTTTCCTGTGATCTTCTCCTGGTGATGCAGGACTAGCCCTGATGCATTCATTAAGCTATTTTAGACTGCAAGCATGGAAAACCCAAACAAAGTTGACTTAAAAAATGAAATAGCTCCGTGCCTTTGACATCCACTCAGCTCTGCCCTTGTATCAGCTTAGTTCTCACACCAGCTTTCCTCGTGATGACAAAGTCTCTTCCAATGGTACTTGAGAATACGCGCGCCCTGCTTTATGTCCAGAGTCAATAATATATGGATATATAAATTGTTTTTCCACTTGCTTTTTTAACCTAACGTTATGTCTTGGAGATCATTCCTAATTTTATATCTAATGCTACCTCATTCCTTTTTAAAGACTGCATGGTACTCCAATGTATGGATATACCTTAATTTATGTAAGCAGTGCCTTAGTGATGGACACTTAGATACTTTCTAATCTTTTGATATTGTAGCACTACTGCAATGCATATTCACATATGCATGTTGTTCAGCACAAATGCAAATATATCTCCAAGACAAAATTCTTAGAAATACAATTCTTAAAAGAAAAGATACATGGATTTTAAATTTTCTCAGTATTTCATAGTGAAAAATTTCAAGCATACAAAAATAGGGGGATTACAAAATGTAGAGAGCGACATCCCAGAAACCCATCCTCCACCATCAACAATTATCAGCACACGTTTAAACTTGTTTCATATCTACTCCTTCACTTTAAAAATATAACCAAATACCATGATCGAATTAATAACTTTTTTAAATTTAATATCTTTTTTGGAGTATAATTGCTTTGCAATGGTGTGTTAGTTTCTGCTGTATAACAAAGTGAATCAGCTCTATGTATACATATATCCCCATATCCCCTCCCTAATATTATCAAAAATATTCAGACTTCCCTGATTGTTTCATAACATATTGTATAGTTGTTTTGTTCAAATCAGGATCAAGCAAGGTCTGCACACTCATTTGGTTGATATGCTTTATAAGTTTCTCTTAGTCTATAAGTTCCTTCTCCCCCTTTTTTTAGTTCTTTAAAATTTAGGAAATTATTAGGGAAACAGGATGTAGAATTGTGCCCTTGTTGTGTCATTTAACATGGTCCATTGTCTCCAGCATATTAGCAAACTGGTAGTTAGATCTAGAGGCTTGATTTGGTTCCAGTTTTTTTTTTTTTTTTGGTGGGGGAGGGGACAGAGACATTTTATAAGTGATGTTCTGTACTTCCTGTTACATCCTATCAGAAGGTACATATTTTATGGTTATCCCTCTTTTTGTTTTATCATTGTAATTGTTCAGTTGATCAATGATAGATATTGTCAACCCAATCCATTACAAATTGTTCAACAACTTTCTACTTAATAACTGTCTAAATCCTTTATCTCATTAGGGTCTTGAAAATGGTAACATTCCAATTCTACCATCTTTCTGCCTTTATTAATTGGAAATCTTCTCATAAAGAAGACTGTTCACTTATTTGGTTACCCTGAGGTACAATTTGTTCTTGAAAAGCAATATAGATGTTTGATTCTTTTCCATTCTGCCAGTTATTAGAATAATGGATTGATTCTGTAATATTGTTAATGTTGGCATATGAACTATGCAATTTAAATACTATTTTGGGGACTTCGCTGGTGGTGCAGTGGTTAAGAATCCACCTTCCAATGCAGGGGCTGCGGGTTCAATCCTGGGTCAGGGAACTAGATCCCACATGCATGACACAACTAAGAGTTTGCATGCCACAACTTAGGAGCCTGCCAGCCGCAACTAAGGCCCGGCGCAACCAAAATAATAATAATAATAATAATAATAATAATAATATTTTCCTCCTTTACTAAAGAAGAAACCAGGGCTTGAAAGAAATGGCTGATTCCAGGCTTGGGGCAGGATGAACAAGACGGAATATTCAATATCAAAAATCGTAAAAGCTTTCTAAGACTATTGGAATTGTATCAAAGGGACTCAGGAGCGAACTTGAAGAAAATGCTACTGGCCAAAGATGGAAAATTTTGAACATAAAAGAAGAAGAAGAACAGCAGTGGATGGATATACAAAAATACATTAAAATCAATGAGTTTGTAAAGATACACTTTACAAAGGACACATTGGTTAACTTTAGAGGATGTGTTTTTTAATTTCCATTAGTACAGTTACAGGTTTCCTAAATTATAATCATTTTCATGTAAAATATTTATAATATTGCCATTATAAATCTCCATAAAAGTCTAGAAAATAAGTGGAATTTTATAGAGAAGTCAAAGTTATATGAAGATTAAATTAAGCAGAAATGAAAGATTTCTTAGTAGCCTACATATATATTCCAAAATCTAGACTTCTCATTATTAGATGATATGAATTCAGAAGATGGAAAATAGTCTTGGAAGAGCTTCATTGTAACAGATGGATTAATATATGTAATTGGAAGCTATCATACCAGAGAAATAGTAGCTTTCTGTAAGTTATTAAAATTATTTTGCATTAGTAGTATATTTTTAATATTTTAAGGCTTAGGGGAAATTATGATTATTTTTGGAGCTATTTAACAAGAGAAAGGAACTCCTCTTGAAGTATTGAGATAATCAAAAATATTTAAGCAGTCAATTTTTCTGAAGAGTAATACAGAAGGAATGAAAAATTGATGAGAAAATATTCTTCAATCTCTAAACTTCAAAAATTTAAATCTGTGATTCTCTAAGGATGTGTACCATTACAGTAAGAATATTTATATTTCTATCAGTAGTTACAAAATTTTTATTATGAGTCATCTAGAAACACGATGACTCAATCATTTTTGAATAGTTTAAATAAAACTTTATCTTCTAGGTACTTAAATATGAAGAACAAAATTATCTATTGAGATGCCTCTTAGTTCTGAGAAGTATGACACATTTAGGAAAGAGTCTTCCTCTTCTTTCTCCTAAATAAACTGGTTATTGATTTTGGAAGTGTTTTAATCTTCCAATGGAAAGAGGTTTTATATTTATTTTATACAAATTAACTGCAGATAAATGTAATTAACACTTTCAGTCACAGAAGAGGATGGAGAGTAAGGAGAGTAAAAAGTTGAAAATAGGGGCTTCCCTGGTGGCACAGTGGTTGAGAGTCCGCTTGCCGATGCAGGGGACACGGGTTCGTGCCCCAGTCCGGGAAGATCCCACATGCCGCGAAGCGGCTGGGCCCGTGAGCCATGGCCGCTGAGCCTGCGCGTCCGGAGCCCACAACAGCGAGAGGCCCGCGTACCGCAAAAAAAAAAAAAAAAAGTTGAAAATGGAGGAAAGAGAAGCAGGTAGAGCTCTCTGTCCATAGAAGCCCATAAAACGTGTGCTGTAAGGAATGGAGTGACCTCCAGTGAAGTGCAGGTGGGCTTAAAGTAACATGGGTAAAATATTTTCCTACAGATGTATCTTCATAAAAATCGTGAGGGGAAATTATAGATGTTTAAATGGCTAAAAGAGATTATTAGATAGCCTTTCCATGGAATGATGTAGCTTATGGGGATTATCTAATTCTATAGGGTTGTGTGCCTTTGTCTCTCTTTGACTAGGCTCCTCCAACTCTGTAGAGAGAAGTTAACCGTACAAAAATGCTAATGTTTCTGTCCATAGCTATGCAAATGATTCCTGTTCAAGGCAATGAAAATGGATTTCTCAGTGTGTTAGCTCAGGCTGCCATAACAAAATAGTATAGAGAGGGTAGTTTAAACAACAGAAACTTGTTTTCTTACAGGTCTTGAGGCTAGAAGTCTGAGATCAGAATGCCAGTATGGTCACATTCTGGTGACAGCTCTCTTCTTGGCTTGCAGGTGGCTGCCGCCTTATTGTGTCCTCCCATGGCAGGGAGAGAGTTATCGCTGGTATCTCTTGCTCTTTTATGAGGACACCAGTTCAACTGGATCAAGGATTTACTCTTAAATCTTAGTTTAACCTTAATCACCTCCGTAAAGGCCCTAACCCTCAACAGTCATATGAAGGGTTAGGGCTTTAACATATGAATTTGGGTGGGAGTTGTGAGGGGCAGACACAATTCAGTCCTTAGCACTCAGGTAGATAATATATTATCTCTGTATGTCAAACTACCATTTAAATCAATTGCAACATCTTACTGGTTCCCTCATTAATTAATTAGTTAAATCAAATATTTGACGTGGTTTCTTTATACTTGCGTAAGTCATATCTCTTTTATAATTTACCCTTTAACAAGAGGATCAGACTTTATTCTTACATGGCAGCTCCTAAACTTACTGAAAAGAGAGATATTTTAAGACCCTTTTCTGCCCCAATTTATTGGAGTTACTTTCCTTGGTTGAAAAAACTCACCCTGGCTTTCTTTTTATAGTTTATGGATCAATTATTAATTAAAAAGCAGCTGGATGAAAACATTAAGAAGTAGACCTCCTTAGTAGACCATCCTGGTCTACACCCAGGCGGAGTCCTACAAGTTATACAATTTGGTTAAAGTCACTCAAACCCTTGGCCTCCATTCTTCCATCAATATAATGAAGGAATTGGGATGAATGTTCTCTAATGTTCCTTCCAAATTTTAGAATGTGCTGGTTCCACGATTTGTGCATATAAAGGGTGGGATTGTAGAGACCAGACTTTCCCACTCGTCTAGAAGAAAAATATTTTAATAAATTTCCACATTTCAGTGATGTCTGCCTTCTCCACACCCTGCCAGGTAAGATTGGGTTTCAGAAGATTTTCTTTCTCTTCTCTTCCCCCATCCCTTTATACAGCTGCTTCCTGCCCCCTCAAGAAGTCACTAACTCCCTTTGTGTTCAAGTTTCTCCATCTGTGAAATGCGAGGCTGAGTGCCCATGGGCCTCCCAGGGGTATTTCGTGTCCGACTGCCTTTACAGAGCATTCACTATGCTGGGCATTATCTACAGGCTAAGTTTGGCATTTCCTTCCCTTCCTTTCTTGATCATAATTTGATCCTAACTTCCTTGGGAGCCTCTTGTCTTTACAATTTGTCAGTAGTTCTAATCCTGTTTCAACATAATTTAGAGCTATGGTGATGCTAATGATGTCACTGATAATGAGCTGGGGATTGGCAGAGAGCCTTTAAAAAAATGTGTTCAAATAGTGAAGAAAAGAGTCCAAAAACAAAAAAAGAAACAAGCAACAGCAACAAAAAACCCCACAGTGGTAACATAGGAAAAAGCGCCCATCTAAATAAAATAATTTACCCAAGACAGCGTTGCCAGATAAAATACAGGACACTCAGTTAAACTTGAATTTCAGATAAACAGAGAATAAATTTTTAGTGTCCCATCCAACGGATATGTGCCTCATCCATACTAAAAACATTTTTTGTTGTTTATCTGAAGTTCAGATTTAACTGAGTGCCCTGTATTTTTATTTGTTAAATCTGGCAACCTTAATAAGACATTAAAAACAGAGCTTCTGTCTAGCAATTTCTGCCTGAGATAATCTGAGGTTCCAGTGTGAGGCTGGGCTTTTATTAGTTCTTCAAATATTAAACAGAGAAATATTCCAAAGTTGACAAGGGGAAGAGGTTGAAACTTCCCCATAGTCTTACTGTTAAAAAATATGTGGGAAAACTATAGATATCATCACACTGAACTTTTAGTGTCCTGGATATTTGGTCCTAGAAAAAAAAAATTTGGCAATTCCACGAGAAGTTGCAGTTCTCATATGTTTAGTAGAAATAATGCAAGAGTTTCCTAACGGCTGTAATATTTGTAGTGTTTGAAGGGTTCTGAATGTAGTATTGATAAACGAAAGGATGCAGGTATCTTCAGGAAGTCTTTGGCTTTAAAGCACTCAGTGCCAAGGATAAGGCTGCACAATAGTGGGCACTGACTCAGCGGTCACTCTGTCTAGGACCCTGTGATAACCATGCAGCAAAAGGCTCGAGCAGTCTCCATGGTACACGTGCACACTGATGATCCCTACTCCACCTCATCCGTGACATCTGTACCCTCTACAGCAACTTGAACTATGAGGGATACTCAATTCATTGACCATTAGAGAAGCAGCTCCTTACTTGCTTTGCAAAAACAAAAAGGACTTTTCTCTAATGTTCCTTGGCAAATAAAGTGATCAGGGAAAGATGCAAATGCAAAAAAATTGAGAGGTATGACCACCTCTGTCATCCGACCCAGCACTACTCAAAGTATGGTCAGCTGTCTAATGCTGGTTTGTGAGCTGTCACCATGCAGCATCAGGAAAATTGCAGAAATTTAGAGTAAACATTTAGAAACCTTTAAGAGTTATCCCATTGAGTAAAAACAAGTCTGCTGTATGTAATAATGAAAAATTGGGGCTAGCATTTTGTATGTCTTTTTTGTTATTGCTGGTTTCACTTTTTTAGTAATTTGTTTTTATAAATATTTCACAAAAGTATCAGTTATTAAAGGGCTATCATATTGTAAAAGATGAAAGACACACTAATTTTGATGTCCTTTAAAACAGACAACTCCTACAATGGCTTCAATGAAAATCATTAAATTGAGCAATTCAGAGTTTCAATAAATAGTAATTACAAAGCAGGCACTTTGCTAGACACTGTGGGTAAAGTGTTGAATAAAATAAGTATAGTACTGGGGTTCCTGCCCTCACAGAATACATTTCAGGGAAGAAGACATAATAAAATCACAATAAAGTAGATAGAAAAATACAAGTGAAATGGGAGTGCACTGTAAGAGACCCTAAGCTTGTCAAGAATTCTGTGAAACATTCCCAGAGGAAATTACCCAAGCTCTGTTAGGTACGCTAGTCTGAAATTCAGAGAAGAGATCTGAGCCGGAGGTATAAATGTGGAACAGTCCTCTGAAGATGTTAATTTAGGACTCAGGAATGGATGAAATTGCCTAGGTGGAAGACAGCACATGAATTGAGGGGAGAACTGAATCTTAGAGGTCTAACAGCTGAAATGAACCTCCAAAGAAGATGGAAATAGAGTAGCAAAAGAGGAGAGAGGAATTAAGATTGTGGAGTGCCTGAAGCTAAACAAAGAGCGTTTGGAGAAACAGGGAATGATAAAGAACTTCAAATACTGCCGAGAGGTCAAACAAGAACTGAAAATTACGCACTGTGTTCACAACATGAAAGTCACTGTTTTTGGTGGGAGAGGTTCCTGGGATCTGGTGATGGAGGTGGGAAGTGTTTCAGAAGCCAAGTTGCAGGAGGATGTAAGAAAAAGAATACAGTGATTATAAGCAGCTCTTTCTAGAAGTTTTGCTGGGGAATGGAAGACAATGTAGCACTATATTTAGAGGGAAATAGGCATAAAGGAATTTTTATCTTACTTTTAAGGTGAAGGGGCAAGCATAAATACTAATCGTGGGGATGTTATAAAAAGCAAGCGCTTGGAGATAGTGAAGATGTAGGACTTGGTCAATGGCAGTTTCCAAGAAGGCAGGAGGAGACAGAATCCCTGTGTGACTTTACACTCATCCTATTTATAATAACCAAATACCTGTTCTCTACTAGGTTCTCAACTCTGAGGGCAGGGACCATGTTTGTGCAGATCATCACCCTCTACTTGGCACCTGGGCTGGTGCTGGAACATCAAGATGCTCAGGAAATTATGAAGAGAACTGGATGCCAGTAGAGGATGTGTGTCTTTGACACATGGAGGGGTACCTCTTCCTCCCTGATAAGAAGACATGAAGGAATACTGTGAGGAGGGAGAAATGTGAGGGATTTTTTCAACTGATATGTTTTATTTTCTCTGTGAAATGAAAGAGTGAAAAAAGAATGGGGAGTTGATAGGATAGAAGGCTTGAGAAGAACGATGAGGTTTTGACACTACTGTTGTGTAACAAGATTTACTGAACCACTGAAGAGTAATAAATGGTAGTCTGTGATGAAGACAAAACTAAGCTGTGTTAGATATTCATATATGGCACACACTTCTTAGAGTCACAACTGACAAGGAAATCATGAAAGAGAAAAAACTTCTGGTTGACCATGGAGTATGTAAACTGAGAAGAAGGGATTGGGCTTTGGCACTGGGAAAGCAGCGTGAGCAGAGGCTCAATGATAGAATCTGGCCCTTTGGAATCTACAGGAATAGCAGCTACATTGAGCTGAAGTTCCCCTCAGGTACTGAAATTAAAGAATTGGGGGCAGGGGAGAAAGGCAATAGAGGGTCATGGGCACCCTTGGCCATTTCATAAAATGCCCACACTGTCTGAATGTCTCCCAACCTCATGTTAAACTTTTCATGTTTTAGATTCACACCATCATCCTTCTTCCCTCTTTTCTGCTGTCCACCACTCTCCAATCACTCTCTCATTTATTGAGGACTTTGAGTCAGGTTACCCTTCCTGTCCAGGGCCTAAATTTGCCCTGGTGACTTGTGTGCTGGAACGTAAATCACAATCAGCTCTAGCTTCAAGGGCATCTGGGAAATGTCACTGTTTAGTTTTCAAGCCTTTTTAGTATAGGAAGAAAAGTAGAAGATTAGAATAGATATTAAGCAAGCAAATATCCACCATTATATCCACCACAGTGGAGAGAGAAAGTATATTAGAACAAGATTATCAGAGGCAGAAAAGAAAAACTAGGAAAGTTTAAAAATAAAGTCTTCTGGTATAATACTAAGTGACAAAGTACAGCTTGAAGAACTCTATTGATACTAATACTGTAAATATGCAAAAACTGATGAACATATGGACAAGTAGTAGACGATATCACAGACAAATTAGGTAATGTGATATGGGACAATTTTTATCTTGGATTTCAATAACATTAATTGGTTTGCATTAAGATAACATTAAAAATGTGGGATATTGAAATTTAAAAGTTCAGTTGGCAAGGTTAACGGTGTAACAATTACTATGGACTGAGGAAGTGAGGTGAAGATGAAAGTCTCTGGAGGCGAGATCAAAGGATTAAGGATTTTGTTCACCTGTCCCGTAACTAACACAATGCTTAACAGATAATAGATGCTCTATAAATGTTTTGAATGACTATCTCTTTAGCTCAGATAAGACTGTCCAAGTGACACTGAGTGACTTTCCAAACTCCTGTTAAATATTTGAGACTGTTACAAGCCATCTTTTTTACAGTTGGGGAAACAGGAGTTCTAAAAAGTGAAGCACAGTAATCACTTGCAATTGTACAGTCTTTTACATTTCAAAGCTCTTTTGTGTAATATCCTTGTTTACAAAAAAGAATTTTCCAAACAATAAAGAACGATCTCTATGTAAATAACTGTCATTGTTACCCCCTGAGAGATAGTTGCAGAATAACTTGTGTTTTAAGTATCCCCATTTCACAAATGCAGACGCTGAGATATACAGGGCAGTAGGGAGTGACCCAGAGCCTAACAGCCACTCAAGACCAGGGCTCAGTTCTTCAGAAGCAAGCAAGCCCTGTAACAATTTTTTTTTTTTTTAATTGCCAGTGATTTTCCCTAGGCTCCTTACCAATGGCTAAAAGAGCAAAGAGGAAGAGTCAGACAATTTGGGGATGAGATTTGACTCAACTTCAGATTGACTCTGGGTCAACTCCCAGAAGCCATGATACTTGCTTTGTCAGCTTCTTGTCCAGGTGCAATAATACACACCTAAATTCTGCAGTCTCTAAGAACTCTGTGTTTGGCACTGTTTTTTTCCTTAGGCCTCTTATATCACTTGTGATAACCACCGTGTCTTCCAGATTTATAACACCAAATTGAAATGATTAATTTAGTGCAAGGCACTGTATGAGTGCTAAATACATACTAAATTTTGTTAATATACATATATGTATAATAAATGAGTCTAACAGAATAAAAAATAAAACAAAAATGTGTTTGAAAGTAGAATGAAAATACACAAAAGGGATAAATGAGTCATCTACTCCAAATCTCCTAATAGTAGGAAAAGAACACAGCATTTAAAAAAAAATTGAAGTATAGTTGATTTACAATATTATGTTAGTTTCAGGTATGCAGCATAGTGATTCAGTGTTTTCACAGATTATATTCCATTGCAGGTTATTACAAGATAATGGTTATAATTCCCTGTGCTATACAGTCTATCCTTGTTGCTTATCTATTTTATAGGAGTTTGTATCTGTTAATCCCATACTCCTAATTCGTCCCTTCCCCCTTCCTTCTCTCCTTTCGTAACATCAAACTTGTTTTCTATGTAAGAGCCCAGCATTTTTATAGCTTCCTTCCTCTTTATCACTTCAAACATAAAATAAATATAGAGATATAAATACATGGCTAAAGAATGCCATTAAAACGGACTCAAAAGCATTTGCACCAAAAATAACCAAAACTTGACTTTCTGTTATATAGATCCAGGTCTGTTAGTCCTTTCTTAAAACAAGATCTGCACATCAAATTGCTGACATTTGAGTGGCCGCTGGAGCTGATTTTGAATTTCACTTCATTTCCTGTTTTAGTGCTTAATTATGTCTTGATAAATTAATGACATCAAATTAATGCTTTCTGGGAGATTTGAAAAATCCCAGACACCACAGTCTTTAAGAAAAATCTCTTCAACCTAGTGTATCATTTCCCATCCAGTCAGTGATGTTGACAGTCTTGACCTACCTTGGAATCTCTTCTCCACAACTGTCTACAGAGAAGATTGCACTGAGGGTAAGTTTTTAAGCCAAATGCAACCAAGTATATGTGGGTAAAAACCCAAGGAACTTTCCCCAAAGGGTAGTTACACATTCCGCTCTCCTGTTTGCCAACACGATCACCATAACCCAGTGAGTTCCCCAAGGGTTAGGAGCCGCCACAACTTCTCTGTGAGGCCAGGAGTCCCACTGCCCTGACGCAGCACCAAACTCAAGGGCATGTCCCGAGGCATCGCCTGTGTCCTTTCAGGCTGAAAGCTGTATTTGTCTTCAGTTCCACGGACACCCCAGAGGCAGAGCTGCTTTGACCACCCACTCTCCGAGAGGGTCATCACCTGTTGCCTCGCCCAGGTCAAAGGAGGTCAGCTTCTCAACGGGAATTTTCAAAAAGGAGGCAGGCTTGGTCTGTCCATAAAAGGACCTCTTTGAGGTTGGTAGGAAAAAAAAAAAAAAAGCAATGCATTTTGTGTTCCCAGTTAGAGCCTCTGGAACGAGGCCGCCTGAGAACAGGCCTGTGAACGGTTCTTGTTGGAGGAGGGCCAGCAGAGGCAGCCCAGACAATTTTCACAGGACCTCTTGCTGCCACTGCTCACCCAGAGCAGCCGCAACTGGAGTCGGGGTGGCCACCTACTGGCCCCCCCTGCCCCCCTACCCCAGGCGGCTGCTAAGCATCACCCTGCCACCAAAGCAGCTGCCTTCTGACAGGATCAAGTCATTCAGGGTCAAGGGCAGGAAACCAGATTTACACAGACAGGCCAGATGAAACGTGGACATTTGCTGATGACCGTGGGGAGTCTCCACTCTTCTTGGCCTCCTTCCCTTGCGGAGAAAAAGTCATGAAATCCATCCTGCAGTCCCCTTCCCACAACAGCACCCTTTAGCTCAGTATACCTGTGAATGAGAATTCAGTCACACGGGGACACACGTAGTGGCCGGCTGTGTACAGTTCTGGGGACTGTTGTTCACCTCCCTTTACCTCCTTCCCTTCCCTCTGGAGACCTGGGGCACATTCAGCAGAACAGCCCAGTGTGCTGGGCTTGCACAGCGTGGGAGGTCGGGGCCAAGTGTCAGGCGTGGGCAGTGCTGGGTGTGGCTTGGAGCTGTGTGGGCCGCTGCCGGCTCAGTCCTGAGGCAGAGGGGCCGCCCATGCCCACCTGCCTCCCTCACACAGAGCAGACATCTCTGAGCAGCCAGTACCTGCCTTGCAGCTCCCTGGAACCTGAGTGCCTTCCCTCTCCCCTCTCCTGCCTCTCCCCACCCCACCACGATAACTGCACATCAAAAAACAAAAACTTAGAATTTGAGAGAATCTGAGAGTTCAGAAACCAAAAGAAAGTAAGAGAATGTGCAATCAGAAAGCGCTCTGGGCCAGACTCTCAGGGCCAATCTGCCCCTCTTGCATCCAAACAGCTAAACTTTCACTCACCCCTAATGTTGTCTGAAAAACAATTTTCTTTACTGCACTGTCTGAAATTTGTCATCATCTCTACTTTTATTAAGAAAAATTGTGGGGACTTCCCTGGTGGCACAGTGGTTAAGAATCTGCCTGCCAATGCAGGGGACACGGGTTTGAGCCCTGATCCGGGAAGATACCAAATGGCCACGGAGCAGCTAAGCCCATGCGCCACAACTACCGAGCCGGTGCCCTAGAGCCCGCAAGCCACAACTACTGAGCACGCATGCCACAACTACTGAAGCCCATGCGCCTAGAGCCCGTGCTCCGCCACAAGAGAAACCACTGCAATGAGAAGCCCGAGCACCGCAACAAAGAGTAGCCCCCGCTGGCTGCAACTAGAGAAAGCCTGGGTGCAGCAACGAAGACCCAATGCAGCCAAAAAAAACAAAAAAGTTAATCCCTCTAGAAAACCTGAATGCACCGTAGGGTTTCATGGCTTATGCTTTGTCTCTCTCTCTCCACAGGGCAACAGTGCTATCTTGCTTCTCTCCAGACCCAGTTCAAATATCTCCTTTCCTGTGAAGCCTTCTGGATGCTCTCAGATATTCAGTTCTCTCTATACCCTGTAGGTACAACTACTCTCTGCTCTGCACTACTAAGTGGAACTATGTACGTCTACTACTTAGTTTTAATGAAGTTCTTCGCTACTACCAGTGAAACAATGATTTTTAAGGCTCTTCTCTTGGCACTGCAGCATGGAAACTTCACCAGCACCTTAACTCAACGTCTCTGTGGCCAAGCCCGGGCCTTTGTGGGGTGGCTGGAGGAACTGAGCCTAGCGATTCTTTGGGCTGGAGCTCACACTTTGGCTCCATTGGAGCAGTGATCTAACAAGCCCCTTAGTTGCCCGGACCCATCTCTTAGCTACCAAGGCAGCACACTCAAAGGTGAATCAACTCATGATCATAATGCGGAGTGTAGATTTGGACCCACAGCTTCCAGAGACAAACCAATACAAGAAAATATAGGAGGAAAAGAACTCCGGCAACATCCACTAACACAGACTTTTGTGGCATCAAGTCTTTTTTTTTTTTTTAACAGATCTTTATTGGAGTATAATTGCTTCACAATACTGTGTTAGTTTCTGTTGCGCCACAAAGAGAATCAGCCATATGTATACACATGTCCCCACAACCCCTCCCTCTTAAGCCTCCATCCCACCCTCCCTAACCCACCCCTCTAGGTGGTCACAAAGCACCAAGCTGATCTCCCTGTGCTATGCGGCTGCTTCCCACAGTCAACTATTTTACATTCAGTAGTGTATATACATCGATGCTACACTCACTTTACCCCAGCTTTGCCCTCCCACCCTGTGTCCTCAAGTCCATTTTCTATGTCTACCTCTTTATTCCTGCCCTGCAGCTAGGTTCATCAATACCATTTTTTTTTTTTTAGATTCCGTATATAAGCATTAGCATACAGTATTTGTTTTTCTCTTTCTGACTTACTTCACTCTGTATGACAGACTCTAGGTCCATCCACCTCACTACAAATAACCCAAATTCATCCCTTTTTACAGCTGAGTAATATTCCATTGTATATATTGCCACAATTCTTTATCCATTCATCTGTTGATGGACATTTAGGTTGGTTCCATGTCTTGGCTATTGTAAATAGTGCTGCAATGAACATTTTGGTACATGACTCTTTTTGAATTACGGTTTTCTCAGGGTATATGCCCAGTAGTGGGATTCCTGGGTCGTATGGTAATTCTGTTTTTAGTTTTTTAAGGAACCTCCATACTGTTCTCCATAGTGGCTGTATCAATTTACATCCCCCCCAACAGTGCAGGAGGGTTTCCTTTTCACCACACCCTTTCCAGCATTTATTGTTTCTAGAGTTTTTGATGATGGCTATTCTGACAGGTGTGAGGTGATACCTCATTGTGGTTTTTATTTGCATTTCTCTAATAATTAGTGATGTTGAGCATCTTTTCATGTGCCTCTTGGCAATCTATATGTCTTCCTTGGTGAAATGTCTATTTGGGTCTTCTGCCCATTTTTTAACTGGATTGTGTGTTTTTTTGATATTGAGCTCCATGAGCTGTTTGTATATTTTGGAGATTAATCCTTTGTCTGTTGTTTCATTTGCAAATATTTTCTCCCGTTCTGAGGGTGCTCTTTTTGTCTTGTTTATGGTTTCCTTTGCTGTGCAAAAGCTTTTAAGTTTAATTAAGTGCCATTAGTTTATTTTTGTTTTTATTTCCGTTACTCTAGGAGGTGGGTCAAAAAAGATCTTGCTGTGGTTTATGTCAAAGAGTGTTTTTCCTATGTTTTTCTCTAAGAGTTTTATAGTGTCTGGTCTTACATTTAAGTCTTTAATCCATTTGGAATTTATTTTTGTGTATGGTGTTAGGTAGTGTTCTAATTTCATTCTTTTACATGTAGCTGTCCAGTTTTCCCAGCACCACTTATTGAAGACGCTGTCTTTTCTCCATTGTATGTTCTTGCCTCCTTTGTCATAAATTAGGTGTCCATATGTGCGTGGGTTTATCTCTGGGCATTCTATCCTGTACCATTGATGTATATTTCTGTTTTTGTGCCAGTACCATACTATTTTGATTACTGTAGCTTTGTGGTATAATTTGAAGTCAGGGAGCCTGATTCCTCCAACTCTGCTTTTCTTTCTCAAGATTGCTTTGGCTATTCGGGGTCTTTTGTGTTTCCATACAAATTGTAAAATTTTTTGTTCTAATTCTGTGAAGAATGCCATTGGTAGTTTGATGGGGATTGCATAGAATCTGTAGATTGCTTTGGGTAGTATAGTCATTTTCAAAATATTAATTCTTCCAGTCCAAGAATATGGTATATTTCTCCATCTGTTTATGTCATCTTTGATTTCTTTCATCAGTGTTTTATAGTTTCCTGAGTACAAATCTTTCACCTCCTTAGGCAGGTTTATTCCTAGGTATTTTATTCTTTTTGTTGCAGTGGTATATGGGAGTGTTTCCTTAATTTCTTTGATTTTTTTGTTGTTGATGTAGAGGAATGCCACAGATTTCTGTGCATTAATTTTGTATCCTGCAACCTTACCAAATTCATTGATTAGTTCTAGTAGTTTTCTGGTGGCATCTTTAGGATTTTCTATGTATAGTATCATTTCATCAGCAAACAGTGAAGTTTTACTTCTTCTTTTCCAATTTGTATTCCTTTTATTTCTTTTTCTTCTCTGATTGCTGTGGCTAGGACTTCCAAAACTATGTTGAATAAGAGTGGTGAGAGTGGACATCCTTGTCTTGTTCCTGATCTTAGTGGGTATGCTTTCAGTTTTTCACCATTGAGTATGATGCTTGCTGTGAGTTTGTCATATATGGCCTTTATTATGTTGAGGTAGGTTCCCTCTATGATCATTTTCTGGAGAGTTTTTATCATAAGTGGGTGTTGAATTTTGTCAAAAGCTTTTTCTGCATCTATTGAGATGATCATATGGTTTTTATTTTTCAATTTGTTAATATGGGTTATCACATTGAGTGATATGTGCATATTGAAGAATCCTTGCATCCCTGGAATAAATCCCACTTGACCATGGTGTATGATCCTTTTAATGGGCTGTTGGATTCTGTTTGTTAGTATTTTGTTCAGGATTTTTGCCTCTATGTTCATCAGTGATATTGGTCTATAATTTTCTTTTTTTGTGATATCTTTTTCTGGTTTTGGTATCAGGGTGATGGTGGCTTCGTAGAATGAATTTGGTAGTGTGTCTCTCTCTGCAACGTTTTGGAAGAGTTTGAGAAGGATTGGTGTTAGCTCTTCTCTAAATGTTTGATAGAATTAGCCTGTGGAGCCATCTGATCCTGGACTTTTGTTTGTTGGAAGATTTTTAATTACGGTTTTAATTTCATTACTTGTGATAGGTCTGTTTATATTTTTTAATTCTTCCTGGTTCAAGTCTTGGAAAATCGTACCTTTCCAAGAATTTGTCCATTTCTTCCAGGTTGTCCATTTTATTGGCATATAGTTGTTTGTAGTAGTCTCTTATAATCCTTTGCATTTCTGCAGTGTCAGTTGTGATTTCTCCTTTTTCATTTCTAATTTTATTGATTTGCGTCCTCTCCCTTTTTTCTTGATGAGTCTGGCTAAGGGTTTATCAATTTTGTTTATCTTCTCAAAGAACCAGCTTTTAGTTTTATTCATCTTTTCTACTGTCTTCTTTGTTTCTATTTCATTTATTTCTGCTCTGATCTTTATGATTTCTTTCCTTCTACTGACTTTGGGTTTTCTTTGTTCTTCTTTCTCTAGTTGTTTTTAAGTGTAGGGTTAGATTGTTTATTTGAGATTTTTCTTGTTTCTTGAGGTGAGATTGTATTCCTATAAACTTCCCTCTTACAACTGCTTTTGCTGTGTCCCATAGGTTTTGGGTCGTCGTGTTTTCGTCATCATTTGTTTCTATGTATTTTTTAAATTTCTTCTTTGATTTCTTCAGTGATCTCTTGGTTATTTAGTAGCGCACTGTTTAGCCTCCATGTATTTGTGTTTTTTAAGTTTTTTCCCTGTAATTGATTTCCAGTCTCATAGTGTTGTGGTCAGAAAAGATGATTGATAAAATTTCAATTTCCTGAAATTTTCCAGGGCTTGATTTGTGACCCAAGATGTGATCTATCCTGGAGAACGTTCCATGTGCACTTGAGAAGAAATTGTATTCTGCCACTTTTGGGTGGAATGTTCTATAAATATCTATTAGATTTATCTGGTCTATTGTGTCATTTAAAGCTTGTGTTTCCTTATTTATTTTCTGTTTGGATGATCTGTCCATTGGTGTAAGTGGGGTGTTAAAGTCCCTTACTATTATTGTGTTACTGTTGATTTCTCCTTTCATAGTTGTTAGCATTTGCCTTATGTATTGAGGTATTCCTATTGGGGTGCATAAATATTTATAATTGTTATATGTTCTTCTTGGATTGATCCTTTGATCATTATGGAGTGTCCCTCCTTATCTCTTGTAACAGTCTTTATTTTATTTTATTTTTTATTTATTTTTTTGCGGTATGTGGGCCTCTCACTGTTGTGGCCTCTCCCATTGCAGAGCACAGGCTCCGGATGCGCAGGCTCAGCGGCCATGGCTCACAGGCCCCGCCACTCCACGGCATGTGGGATCTTCCCAGACCGGGGCACGAACCCGTGTCTCCTGCATCGGCAGGTGGACTCTCAACCACTGCGCCACCAGGGAAGCCCCAGTCTTTATTTTAAAGTCTATTTTATCTGATATGAGTATTGCTACTCCAGCTTTCTTTTGATTTCCTTTTGCATGGAATATCTTTTTCCATCCCTTCACTTTCAGTCTGTATGTGTCCCTAGGTCTGATGTGGGTCTTTTGTAGGCAGCATATATATGAGTCTTGTTTTTGTATCCACTCAGCCAGTCTGTGTCTTTTGGTGGGGGCATTTAATCCATTTAAATTCAAGGTTATTATTGATATGTATGTTCCTATTACCATTTTCTTAATTGTTTGGGTTTGTTTTTTTTTGTGTGGGTCTTTTTCTTCTCTTGTGTTTCCTGCTTGGAGAAGATTCTTTAGCATTTGTTGTAAAGCTGGTTTGGTGGTGCTGAATTTTCTTAGCTTTTGCTAGTCTGAAAAGCTTTTGACTTCTCCATCAGATCTGAATGAGATCTGTGCCGGGTAGAGTAGTCTTGATTGTAGGTTTTTCTCTCTCAACACTTTAAGTATATCCTGCCACTTCCTTCTGGCCTGCAGAGTCTCAGCTGAAAAATCAGCTGATAACCTTATGGGGATTCCTTTGTATGTTATTTTTTGTTTTTCCCTTGCTGCTTTTAATATTTTTTTCTTTGAATTTAATTTTTGTTAGTTTGATTAATATGTGTCTTGGTGTGTTTTTCCTAGGGTTTATCCTGAATGGGACTCTCTGTGCCTCCTGGACTTGGGTGACTATTTCCTTTCCCATTTTAAGGAAGTTTTCCACTATAATCTCTTCAAATATTTTCTCAGACCCTTTCTTTTTTTCTTCTTCTCCTGGGACCCCTATAATGTGAATGTTGGTGCATTTAGTGTTGTCCCAGAGGTCTCTGAGATTGTCTTCAATTCTTTTCATTCCATCAAGTCTTTATTAGATTTGGTGTGTGTTCTTTTGGAATCTGCACATATTCTTATTGTTGTTTGTTTAAGCCAGAAGTGGTCTTGTCTCTCAGCTCCCTCGCTCATCAGAGGCTGGTGGATGCCAGTTACTATTTAGTTGCTGGTAGGATGCTATTTGAGTGAACCACATCTGAGGACGCTGGTGCTAGTAAAGCATCTTTTCAGTTGAATAATGCAAGACAGCACATTTGGGGAGGTGAAAGGCATGCAGTGGTAGTTCAGAGGAAGACAAAGAGGAAACAGACCGCTGACTCTGGTGGGAACCAGGGTGGTATGTGGCATCCCTCACATAGAGACAAAGATCCCAGCAAATTACCACAATGCCAAACAGAGGGATGTGACAGACATAATGGAACCATGGCCCTACTTTGTGCAACAATTAAAAGAAAAATCGTAGTATATGCATTGGTCGTTTTCAGACAAGAGAATTAAAAGACTTCTTTGGTTTTCCTTTAAAACGCATTTCAAAAATTCCTTACGTGGAGATTTGGAGGATGCATACTTTCATAAAGCTGCAGCCATGATCTCAAGCTGTTGAGCTATTTGCTTTTAGGACTTAATTATTTCCCACTGCACCCTTACTAGTTAATTCCTCCAGCTCCTGAAAGGCTACCCGGAAATCTCCAGGTTGCTCATCCACCTCTTCCCCGTTAAATTCCAATTTTCTTCTCTGCAAACTTATCTGCAGCAAAAGGAGCCTCTCTATGCAGCTCTTTGGAACTTGCCAGCCCTGCTTCTGCACAGTTGCTGAAAGGATGGATTATGGCCCTCCTTTTTTGCTGATTCACTTGGTTGCATATAGTTGCATAACATCAGCAAAGGAAGTGAGCACTTTATGTGCATGTTTTTGCACAAATTCCCTCATCTGTTGCTTATTGTTATTTTAGTGGAAAAATAGGGAAGCAAGGGTAAGGTATACCTGGATTTTCTTCTATGCTGCAAAGCTCTCAGATATTTTACAAAAACGCATTGCAGATGCAGAGGACCTCATAGGCTATTGAATAAATTGTAAGAATCTCCTGAGCTTGTTCTAAGCCACCTTTCCCTCTTCTTCTCCTGGAGACACCTCAGTTCTGAACTTGAGATCAGGCTGAAGAAAGATCAGGAAGCTTTAAATGTTACTTAGACAAAACTCATATAAGATGCTTATGTTCTGCTGTAGGAAACAATGTTCTTTTAAACTATAAGTAAAAAGCTTGTGAAAGCATTTTATGAACAAATCGATGTCTTTTATTTTAATATCTTATATTAATGAGAAATCACCTTTGGAAAAATCTGAGTCATGGCTTTGACAGTAAAGCACACGATATGTTCTTTGGACCTATAATGTCTCCCTGGCAATCCACAGGAAGGGCAAAATGCAAGAAGATTCACATTGATGCAGGGCTCCTCTCAAATGCTGGAAGTGGAAAACTACATAAGATTTCTCAAAACAAAGCCTTGTGTTGTAAAACTCTGGGGTGGTCTTCCTCAAAACAGTCCACAAAGGGCCCAAGATGACTTTGGGACATAGTAAATCCTAAAAGAAAGGAAATCAAATAAAATCTGCAGAATCATTACATGGTAGGAAGCCAGTTTAAGGTTGGGAATTTAAGAGCCGTGATCTCTGGCCATCACTGATTCCGTCCTCTGCCCTGGAGATCCTGAGGCTTGTTCTATGTAACATTCCATTTCTAAGGTGCCTGATGAGACTCATTCATTCATTTATGTGTTCAGTTTATTCAAGAAATGTCTACTTGAGCACCACCCTTTGAGCGCACTGCGCTACGTATCACTGGATTTACAAAGGATAATAATCATAGCTAAGATTTATTGTGTTGCTACTAATCATTGTGGTGTTTTACATGTATTTCTCACTTGTTCTTTATAATCCCACCCTACAAAGTAGGTAGCATTATTGTTGTTGTTGTTACTGCTGTTATTATTATTTCAACTCACAGATGAAAAAACTGAGACTCAGATTGGCTGACTTGCCCAAGGACACAAATCTATTAAGGGGTTTGTCTGGGACACAAATCTAGGTGATCTGACCCCAGAGCCCACGGTTTAACCATCACATAACATTAAACAGGGTCATAACTGCCCTCAGGAACTTACGCTCTAGTGGAGGATACAGCATGTATACTTGGCTCTTGTCCAGGGCCAGCTATTGGGAGCCATAGCTCTAATTTCTGAGTCACTCTTCAATTATTTACTCTTTATGTTTTCTGGGTTTGAGAGCAAAGCATAATTGCTCTTGACTATGGATATTTTACTCCTGTATCTCTCTTGCACCTCCCATAGCTTGGGGACATTGTGGGAAAGTATCCTAGGTTGACCTTACATTTACTGCAATTTAAAATCATATCATAATTACATCCTATCTGTCTCCTACACCTCCCTTGTCTGGAATCCAAATCTCTTTTCACTTAACTGTTCATATCTTGTCTTAATCCAGAAAGGAGTCATTTTAAACTTGTAGTCATTTAAAACCAAAGTCATCTATCTTTCTCTTTATTCATTTCATCTTTACCATCCTTTTTGTATTCTGTATTCACATTCTTAACCCAATTGGTTGTCACGGCCCACTGTTTATCTCTAAGTTCATATCTTTTCCTCATCTGAGCTGTATTTCACCTCTACCATCTTCACCAGCGATACTAGCTGGGGGTCTACAGGGTGTGGGTGTAAGAGTGAACGTTGGGATGGTAGAAATCTGGTAAGTGAGAATGGCAATCAGAATCATCACATGATCCTGGGGAGTATAGAACGTTTAATTACTTTCTAATGAGAGTTCTTAGCTCATGCAGATGATGCTTTGTGGGTAATGCCTTGGGTCTCTCCTTGCAGATCTCTGGGGTGGGGAGCTAGAGTCTAGGGTAGTTTCCTAAGGGCTAAACTGGAGCGTAGGGAGCCTCACTGTGATTGATGTTCCTGAGGAATGGAGCCTGGACTGAATTCTGTGGCTTCTGCACTTCTAGGACGGATCAATGAAACAACTAGAACACGGAGTGCTAAGGAACAAGGGAGGACTGTGCTCTGATAGAAGGCAGCGATCCAGGTTAAAATTTAGAGGCCACTGGCACTTCTAGAAAACCCAAATTTCAATTCCCAGTGAGCATGGTACTGGAGGAGGTTAGCATTCGTGTAGCCCTTGTGTGTTGAGGGGATATGATGGTGAGCATCCTAGGTAGAAGCCTGCTGAGTGTGGGCAGAGGAACTAGGAAGACTGCAAGGACTCCGAGGGTCTTCAGCTCCTGAAGTTATCTCTGATCAGTTCTTAGTGTTTATGAAAACAATGGTTAATTAGACCTTGTTCAGTTACTCTACTACTAATTCCCAATCAAGAATTTCTCTTTCAATAGTTGTGATCTCTGTCTGCCTTTTTGAAGTTACAGAAGAATCTTACATGAGCCCTTTCAGATATGAACACCATAGAACACCTGCCTTTTCCCTATTTGCATGTTATGTATTATCCTTTTATGGAACTCCTTGGTGATCCCTCCACACCTAACAGTTGTCATTTTAGCTTCATTTTCACTTCTGGAATTATTTTTTCACTTCCCTTGATTTAATATAATACTAAATTCAATGTACAAGATATGTAATGTCATCCAACCAAAAGAATATTAATGAAGAGTGATGACATTTGCCTGATAATGCCAAAAGATTATCATGTGCTAGATCAGAATTTATGCACAAATAAAATATCTTTAAAAATATATTCACAAACTCCCAACTCCAAACTCATGGGACCAGACTCTAGAAATGATTCTTGGCTTTAGCACATCCAGTGGCCCTAAGAGCAAATAAAATGTGGATGAAAAATTGAAAAATATCTAAAATGAAAATGTTTCCCATTTCCCTTTTAAGAAAATGCTTGTTTAATTCATTGAAATGGGACCGGGAATTCCTATACTCAACAACCACAATCCTCCTAATTTTTTAAAGATGTTTCTTCTTATGATGAGGATCATCAGATCCAAGAAAGTCAAAACTAACCTACGGTTTATTACAAAAATAAGACTTGCCCAATGATCTCCCCACTTCCTCTCCTTTTGGTTTCTTTATGAATGAACTCTTTGGGGAGGAATGTTACAATGATGCTCTCAGATCTTGTGATAATATGGAACCAAACCACAGAATTAAAGTGTTCTCCAGTTCATAATCATTTTCCTCTTAAAATCTTAAAATTTTAGATCAAAACAATGGATCTTTTGCACTCATTTAATAAAGGACGAAAAAATCTTAAAAGTTTACGATTTGCTAGGAGAACTTAATTTTTACAAAGTTTTTTTTTAGCTATGTTAAAAATTACTCATTTTCAATCAGGGAGAAAAATAGATTCAATACAGCTTTACACAGATTCAGCAATTTGAGCAATTCAGTTGTTCGAACACCATGTAAATCCATGCAACTGAAGATGTACCCAGTGATAAAGTCCAGGTTACCATTATCACAGACACAATTTCTGAAGAGAAGTATCTGTGGACATAAAATGAATGTTACAACATTCATTAAGTCCTCTTTTCCCCCTTGATAGTCAACTTCTAGCAATCTTTCAAGTGGATGTTAGTAACCTGTATCAGTAGCAAGGAACTCACAGCAGTGAATAATTACAGTAAATGTTTTGATCAATCATATATTCAGTCATTTGAAAATAGGTGTTTTAATTAAATGATTAAATCATAACTAACTGCTATAATCAGTAAATGGTTCTAGTATAATTGGTGGATGGTTTAATTACTATTGGTTCAATTACAATATTTAACACCTAAAAATATCAAATAAAATTGTTCTGTTTTAGGTCTCGTGTGAAAAGTAGGACATGAGCAAAGGATACAATACATCCACCTAGTCGGGAATATAAGTATCAGTATGGCAAACTTCCTTTAGTTGATTCTTTTGTGCCAACAGGAAGCTTTAGGTTAAAAGAATTGGCTCTTGCTAGTTAGGATTTGCTTCAAGTTCTTGCAGAAATTCTTCAGTGTTTACACAGAATAATATGCATTTGTTTCTGGTACTACAGTAATTTGATATTTAGGGACATACTTAACAGCAATGACCATACCAGCCCTTACATATGCATGGTGATTTTCCCTTTTCCTGTAGCCTTCTTCAACACTCTTATTCTCTTCTTGTTACATTTCCATCAGATAAGCACCTATGTATTTAATAGGATACTCTCCCCTAGCATGCTGGTAACTGAGAGCAACAAAAGATGTTTACAGAGAATTTTTCTAAAAAGAAGATAAAATTCAGTTCCACTAAGTTATTAAGTACACACTACATGCCCAGCGCTAATACAGATGCTGAGGAAACTAGGATGGAAAGACAGAGCTCCTGTCCTCAAGCAGTTCACCAAATGGAAGTGTAGATTCTTACACAATGGTGTGAGAAACCCTAAAATAGTTTTAAGGTCCTAGTTTTATGAAACAATAATTGAAAAGACTGTTTATTCCATTAAGAGTATTTGGAGAAGTTTCACAAAGGAAGGGACATCTCCTAGCATCTCAGGATTGAAAGGAAGGTCAATCCTAGTACAGGGGCAACCATGGGCCCAATCTCATAGAACCAAAAAGTTAAAAAAAAAATAAAGCAATAGACATACTTTAGATTGTCCATTTTTATTTTGCCAAGAGTGAATATTAAAACAAAAAGTCAGGCAATTGGCTAGGATCTATCGCTTTCATTATCTATTGCTACAGAACAAACTATCCCAAAACCTAATGGCTCACAACAACAGCAATTTATTATTTCTCACAATTCTGTAGGTTGTCTGAGAATGCATACTTCCCATGGTTTCAGCTGGAAGAGCTGGAAAAGCAGCCTCATTTACATGTCAGCTTGGCAGTTAGCAGGGGCTGTCAGCCCAGGGCATTGCTTCTCCTTCACATGGACCTCTCCACCTGGCTACTCGGGCTTCCTCACTAGACAGTACTGGGTTCCAAGAGGAAGCAGTCTATGAAATGAGAGCAAAAGCTACAGATCTCTTAAATCCAAGTCTTGGAAGTTAAACAGCATCACTTCTGCTGTGTTCCGTTACTGAATACAGGTCATAGGGCCAGGCCAGATTTAAGGGGATGCAAAACAGATTCTACCTTTTGATGGAACAGTGACAAAGTCTACACTGGAAAAGGTCATGTGGAATGGGCAATGTGGCCATGTTTGGAAATACTATTTACCATCCCTCATTTTAAAAAAAGAAAGGACACTTTGACACTGATATATTTAGAAGGACATAATCTGAGACTAAAGGAAGACCATTTAAATCGAATAAATCTAGCTTAATGAAAAACCTAGCATGTTGCTTATATGTTTCTCTATTTACTAAATACCAGAGATAACTTTATCAAGAACAGCCCTGATTCAAAGACCAGCCAAGGTCCGGAGACCAATTATTTAGCCAGCAGCTTTCATACCTACTTAATAACATTTTCACAACTCAGTGAGCACATGCACATACATCAAACAAATCAAGTTTCACAAATGTTGTCCTTTGAATAATTTCTCTTCTACATTTTCTGTTTCATTTTAAAATTATACTGTTGATATCCTACTAAATTAATTTCAGCATCTAATAATTGGGAAATATCCATGGTTGGTAAAAACCATTCCCTCCACATTCTTTCTCTTTTGAATACCTTGAGTAATGACAGTAAGACTGTCTTTCGAGACAATCTTTATTATCAAGAACAGTTCTTTTTGTTAGAAAATCATTCTTTTAATTTAGGTTAAACTTGCTTCCTTAAGGCTTTCATACATTCTCCTTTGGGCCCAAGTTCAACCTTTCTTCCACCTGAGAGAACTTCCACTATCTGGGGACAGGTATCATATTCTTCGAGTCAGCCTGTCCTTGAGCCAGTTTACTCCTTGTTCTTTCATCTTATCCTCAGAGACCAGCATCTTCAGTTCCACAGGGAAGTGGGTAAGAGAGTGAGCCCTACAGTCAGTTTGCCTAGATTTGAATCTTGGCTTCATCTTTTATTAGTTGTCTGGCTTTGTGTAAGTCACTCAATTTTCCAGAGCCTTGATCTCCTCATGTGTAAACTGGAGGATAATTATCATGCCTAGATCCTAAGGGACTAGGAAGGTTAAATTAAGGAATGTAAGTAAAATGCTTGGCATGATACTTGGCATGTATCAAATGTTCAGAAGTTACTAGATACTATTTTTATAGTTACCACTCTTTACTTTGTCTATATTCCATTCAAGATGAAACACCTACAGTAGAACATCATATATTGTGCATTTATAGTATATATCATATGACCATATGAAATATATAGTGGATACGTAGCATTCAATGCTCCCAGCATCATCTGTTAAGTGCAGTATGAGAAAAGGATATTCCTTTCCTGAATAAGCATACTATGCTTCTGTTAGAGCAGATTAAAGTGGCATAACTTTCATAGTTGCCACTTTTTGTTTTTACTCAAATTGCACTAACTGGTGTCCATAATCCATTAATTGTTTTTCACACATATTTCTGCTAAGACAAGTCTCCACCGTCCTATATTTGGGCATTCGTCTTTGGAGGCCCTGTTCCATTTCATCTTGTTAGAGTCAGACTACTGTTCAAATCTGTTAAATAATGTTATATTCTAATCCTGCTGTCCAGCGAATTACAAAACTTTTGATCTCCCTGTCATCAGTGGAGACTATGAGGCTATCCTCTGTATTTCCATCTAAGACATAGATAAATAAGAGGAACAGAATCCATTCAGAGCTCCCACAACATGGCACCAGAAACACCCATCAAGACACACAATGATCAGTCAGGATTCTTTACATCCAGTATTTTGACCAGTTGCTGTCATCTAAATGGCCTGATGACCAAACCACAGATCTCTTTTCCTCTCATTTTATAGGCTCTAATGAAAGATCTATGGAATTTTTTTAGAGCTCAGTTATACTACACTCAGTTCCATACTTCCTTGAAATAACATTCTGGTAATAACCCCATCAACAAAACAAATTGATCACCTAACATGTATCTAAATGCCAGCTTGACACTTTCACTTTTATGTCTAAGAGACATTTCGATATTTATATTTCTGTATTAGTTAGGTTAATTCTAGGAGGAGAAGGAAGAGGTAGAAGAGAAGAATAAGAAGAAACCCAAAACATCAGCGGCTTAACACAGTAGAATTCTTTGGCTGGTTCAAGTAACTGTTTAATGCACCTGTTCCTGGGTTGTTGGGGAGCTTTCTTCCATGTGGTGATTCAGGGAACCAAGATCATTATGCTTGTGGCTCATTATTCCCTAGGACTTCAATGTCCTCTGAATCCAGCTGAGAAAATGGAAAGAGAATCTGGAGAAGGCACATCTATTCCATAAAAGCCTTGGCCAGTGAGAGATACAATCATTTCTACTTACATTGTACTGGTGAGGCTTGGCACATGGCACAGGGGATTGTGAAAGGTGGGCTCTGGCTGGGCAGCTGCTTTGCTAATACAACTCTGCTCTATGGAAGGAGGGCAGATTTTGTGGACAGTGAGTTATCTCTGCCACAGTGTTAAAACAGACTCTTAATTGTGCCACTCAAACCTACTCTTTTTTCATTGTTCACATCTCAGTAAATGGTACCTCCATTTCACCCAGCTGCTTTGGCAAAACCCCTTGGAAATATCCTTGATTCCGCCCTCCCTCTCATTCTGCAGATCAAATCTATCATCAAATCCTGCTGACCATACTGTCATGACATATCCGGAATATGAGCATCTTTCACTCTTTCTGCTGTTAAACTCCTGCTCTGAACCAATATTGATACATTATTGTTAACTAAGCTCCATACATTATTTGTATTTTCCCCTAATGTAATTTTTCTGTTCCAGAATACCATCCAAGAGACCATATTACCTGTATTCATTTTGCTTCTTTAAGTTTCCCTGGACTGTGCCAATTTCTCAGACTTTGTTTGTGATGACCTTGACAGTCTGAGGAGTACTGGTCATGTATTTTGTAGAATATCCCTCAGTTGGGATTTGTTGGGTGTTTTTCTCATGATTAGACTGAGGTTATTGATTTGGGAGAAAGACCAGAGAGGTAAGGTGCCATTCTCAACAAATCACATGAAGGACTCGTGCTATCAACATGACTTAATACTGATGATGTTAATCTTGATAACCTGGCTAGGGTGGTGTGTACCAGGTTTCTCTTTACTGTAATGTTTAGAAGCAAGTCACTAAGTGTAGCCCACGTTTAAAGAATGGGGTGTTACGCTCCATCTCCTTGAGGGCAGAGTATCTATACAAATTATTTGGAATTCTTCTGTATAAATGTGTCTCCCCCCTCAATTTATTTATTTATTCAATCATGTGTTTAGACTATGGGCTGATGGATATTTATTATATATTTTGCCTTATATTGCCAGTGCTACTTTATGTATTTTGATCCATGAGTTGTACCATCTTTGGTCTCTGAATTCTCTTTCAGTAGACTCCTATGTCCCTCTGAGATACTCATGCCACTTTCTTTGAGCACTTCCTCATTTTCTGGTACTACAAGATGACTGAGTTTACCTTGTATATTCCCTAACCAAGCCTTAGGACCAGTCATTTCTCCACAGATTACTGATTCATTTTATTGGAGAAAAGTATTAGAAACCAAGATCTGGGTGGAGGTTTTACTTGCTGATATTGGGATATAACTGCTTTTAGTCCCTCTTAGCAGACAGATCTGGGAAACAAATGTATGTATACTAACTATATATACACACATTTCTATAACTGTTTCTATATGGATCCTACAGTATCTATATTAAGCTAACCATGAGTTCATAATCATGTCTCCAGCTCTAATCCAGTACCTCATCAGTTCATTCTAGCCTTGAATGTGGTAACGTTAAAGCTTAAACTGTTACAATTGTGTGAGATTGACTGATAAGAGAAAAGGCTAGTTAGGGGCTTCACTAGGCAAAGTGAGAGACTTTGAGGTATTATTTTGAACAATCTCTGGAGATGCAATGCAGGGAGCTGAGGCAAAAGTAGGATGACTTACTGACTGCATCTAACATGGCAGCGGCAGACATTAAATGCCCACTGTAGGCACTGGCATTAGACAAAGAACTAGGGTAGATTCAACATTATACACCTTAGCTTCTCTCCCATTTATGTATTGAACAAATATCTGTTGACAGCCCACTACGGAGTAGGCACAGAACTGTGCTCCCGGCATGCAATGGTGAACAAAGCAGACATGCTCCTTGCCCTTGGGGTACTAAACCGTAAATGAGGACAGAGAGAGGCAGTAAACAAATAAATACATGTATAAGTATATGGTTGCAAACCATGCTGTGGGCTATGAAGAAAGAGAATATGAGTGAGATTAAAGGAGGAATCAAATTTGGACATGCAATCTGTTTGTTTCCCTTGAGAACAGGGGGGAAAGCTTCAATTTTAACAAAAAAAAGGTTTAGATTTGGGCATTTCTAACGATAAAGGATGCTAAATGTTGGAGTGCTTTACTAAAGAGGAGGAGGGTCCTTTCTACTCTGCCTTTTTGAGAAAGGCTAATTGGCAGAGACGTATGCGTTCCTTCATTAATCCTTTTACTACAAGTCGTTTTCAGTTCTGCATTTCCCCGATGGGGGAGGGGCCCAGATGCCACTCTGGTGCCTGGGTTCTTCATGTGGTTTGTCTGAAGAAAACCAAAAAACAAGCTCTTTATCCCCAGCGTTTATAGGAATCTCAAACTGGGTTACATAAAAGGAGCAATTTAGTTACATGTAGCAGCACAGGAATAGAAATGGCAGTCCTATTTGCTGACAGGGAAACTGCCTAATGTCACTTATTACAAACAAAATGCCTTTTGTAAACTCCCCAACACACTTATTAAATATATATCTCTGTGTTTTGAGAAAGGCTGGGAAGTGGTTTGGTAATTACAGCCCAGAGTTAACAGAGTTTACCCCCGCTTCTTCAGTTCCAGTTTTCAGATTCCCACTGCTTTGCTGGGACCCCTGTGGACCATCCTGACCACATCTTTGCCTGATACTTATCTTTCAAACCTAGCAATTATCAACCAGATCTTCACCACCGCCATTGTGGTCAGAATCTCCTGACCTTAAGGACCTGCCAGGACTCAGCATTAAACAGCCTCTGGTTCTTCTTACCCCGCTGCTGACAGCTGTGCCCCCCACATTAGGACTGTGCAAACCACATGCCGAAGAATGCTCTCTCCCAAGCCGTATGCACCATATACTTATTCATAGTTTAATGTGTCCTGTCCTCTGTATTGCCCTTTTCCTCCTTGTCCTATATCAAACTCATAATTTTGTACCCACTTTGCCTTGCCAAAGCACCTTTCTTTGCACTCTGTTTCTAAGCACTCCATTTACTTTTACCATGATCAGATTTGGGGTGTCACTTTCTCCCTCACCTGTGCTGTATCTCAATCCCAAGAGTTATTTCTCCTCTGATTTTGCCAGGAGGCAGTTTGGTGTAGCAGTCAAGGGCATGAGCTTTGGTGACATACTTCCTTAGATGGAATCCTAACTTGCACTTAGCAGCTGTGAAACCTGGACAAGCTTTACCTTTTCTTTGAGCCTCAGTGTTCTCATCTGTATAATGGCAATAGTAATAGTACCTACTCCAAGGTCATAGTGAGGATCGGATAAGTCAATATATGCAAAGTGCTCAGAAAAATATGAGGCATATAGTAAGCCCTACAGAGATGTTAGCTACCATAATTATCTTATTCATGCACTTCCTAGGAGAAATGTGACTTAGTAGCTACGAAAGCTCATCCTGGGTCAGACTTCCTGGACTTGAATTCCAGTCTCATCAACTCACTGGCTATTTTCATCTCTCTTTGAGCCGCTGTTTTCCTTCTCTGAGAATATAGATACTAACAGTACTTTCCTCATATGGTATTCACAAGGATTCAAAGGAGGTAATAAATATAAAGCGTATAACATGGAGTCTGACACATGGTTAAAAGGAAAAAAAAGACCCAAATGGAAATTCTACAACTGAACAATAAAATTACAAAAACTAAGAACTCACTAGATGGGTTTAACAGAAGATTAGATACAGCAGAAGAGAGATTTTTTTTGAGCCAGAGTACAAGTCTTTAGAACGTATCCAGATTGGAGCACAGTGAGAAAGAAGGATGGTGTATATAGAAAAGAGCATTAAAGGCAGATGGGATACAGAGAAAAGGTCTAACAAACACGTCATTGGACTCTCAAATTTGAAGGGAGGGACTTCCCTGGTCGTCCAGTGGTTAAGAATCCGCCTTCCAATGCAGGGGACGCAGGTTCGACCCCTGGTCAGGGAACTAAGATCTCACATGCTGTGGTGCAACTAAGCCCATGTGCTCCAACTGCTGAGCTCGCGCGCCTCAACGAGAGAGAGAAAACCCGCAAGCCACAACTAGAGAGAAGCCCGCGCGCAGCAAAGAAAGATCCTGCATGCCTCAACAAAGATCCCGTGTGCCGCAACTAAGAACCGATGCAGCCAAAAAATAAACAAAGTAACTAAATAATAAATACATCTTTTTTAAAAAACTGAAGGGAAAGAAGGTAAGGCAGAGATAATATCTGAATATTTATCAAATATTGCATATTTAAATATTCATCACTTTCCAAAACTGATGAAAGGCATCCAACCACTTCAAGAAACTCCAGAAATTCCAAGAAAGGTAACTACTAAGAAATTCATACCTGAGCATCAGAGTAAAACTGTGGAATAGCAAAGACAGAGAGAAATTCCAGTAAGTAGCCAGAGAAAAGAGACACATTACCTCTAAAGGAGCAACAATAAAATTTCTACTTGCCTGTTCAACAGAAAGTCTAGAAGCCAAGAGAATGTCATTGTATCTTTAAAATGAAGTGTCAACCTGGAATTCTATATATATTTCCTATATCTAAAATAGATAACTAATAAGGACCTACTGTATAGCACAGGGAACTCTACTCAATACTCTGTAATGACCTATACGGGAAAAGAATCTAAAAAAGAGTGGATATATGTATATATATAACTGATTCACCTTCCTGTACATCTGAAACTAATACAGCATTGTTAATCAACTCTACTCCAATGAAAATTTTAAAACACAAAGTGAGGAGAAAATAAAGTTGTTTTCAGAGAATTTGTTACCAGCATACCCACACCAAAAATATGGTAAGGGGAATTCTTTAGGTAGAAAGAAAGTTAGCCCACATAGGAAATTCAAGATAGACTGGGATATGCAGATTTATTTTAAAGTTACAGTAATTCAAACACTGCAGTTATGACCTAAACATAGACTAATAGTCTAATGGAAAAAGCATAGAAGGCCCCGGAAAAGAACAGAAAGTCCAAAACAGGCTCGTACATATACAATCACTTGATTGATGACAAAAACACCTGTTATGGGTTGAACTGTGTCCCCCCACAACGAAAATATATATTAAAGTCCTAACTCCTGGTACCTCAGTGTAAACTGATTTGGGAAGGGGGAAGTTACAGATATAATTAGGATGAAATCTTCTAAGAGTAGGGTGGGCCCTTAATCCAGTATCACTGGTGTCCTTGTAAGAAGAGGGACATTTGAGCACAGACATGGTGGGAGAAAACCATGTGATGAAGAGGCAGAGATCGAAGTGCTGTGGCTGCATGCTGAGGAATGACAAAAATTGCCAGTAAACCATCGGAAGCTAGAGAGAGGCAGCGAAGGCTTCTCTGCTACAGGAGCGCGGCCCTGCTGACAACCTGATTTTGGACTTGTAGCCTCCAGAACTGTGAGACAATAAATTTCTGTGGTTAAAAGCCAAACAGTTATGGTATTTTTGTTAGGGCAGCCTTAGGAAACACATACAATGCCACTGCAATGAAGCAGGAATAACAATCTTGCAACAAATGGTGCTGGGTAAACTGAATATCCATATTTTTAAAAAATATATCTTGGTATTACTTTAAAGAGGATAAAAAGTTTACTAAAGAAGGATACAAATGTATCTTGATATTTTATGAATGAAAATACTGAAAAGTCAATAAATACATAAAAAGTGCTTAACATCATTTATTTTTAGAAAAATACCAACTAAGCTATAATGAGATTCTACTGTATATCCTCAAGACTGGCTAAAATTCAAAATAAACTTGAGAATACCACGCGTGGATAAGGATGAGAGGGGTTCAAACTTTCATACACCGCTTATATTATTGTAATTGGTACATCCACCTTGGGAAATGATTAAGTAGTATCTACTAGAGCAGAGAAAATACACAACCATTGATCTACAAATTCATTTCCCAACTGTAATGCAAAATATATGTATCAAAAGACATGGATAAGAATGTTCATAGCAACATTATTTCTAATAAATAGTGAGAAAACAAAAATAAACACCAAAACCCAACTGTCCATCTACAGTAGAATGGCTTTTAAAAGTTGTGATATATGGCAATAAATATAAATGAAATACTGCTACTTGAAGTAACAGGGATGACCATCAAAAACATAATGATTAGAGGAAAAAAAAGGCAGGTACGAAAGAGTATATAATGCTTGATTCCCAACGCATAAAACCCAAGAACAAGCAAATTAATCTATAATGATAGAAGTCAAAACAATGATTATCTCAGGAAGGGGATTAATGATCTGAGGGGTACAGAGAGGCTTCTGAGACACTGGCAATGTTCTACTTTATTGTTTGGATGGTAATTATATGTGTGTGTTCCCTTTATAAAAATTCATTGAACTGTGCCCTTATGATTTATGTATTTTTCTGTATGTATACATTCAAAGATAGCATTTACAAAAACATTGCATGTATATTAGTTATCTATTGTTCTGTAACGAATTATCTCGAAACAACAGCTTGACACATTTATTATCATGCAGTTTCTATGGGTCAAGAACCCAGGCAGGGCTTTACTGGGTCCTCTGGCTCTCTCTGGGTCTCTCCAAGGCTACAGTCATCTCAAGGCTCCACTAGGAAGGATCTGTATCCAGTTCACTCCTGGGATTGATGGCAGGATTCAGTTCCTTGCTGATTATTGGTTAGAGTCCGTTCCTCCTGAGCTATTGGCCGGAGGTCTCCATTCATTCTTTGCCCTGTAGGTCTCTCCATAGAGCATCTCACAACGTAACAACAGAATGTGCCCATGACAGAGAGTGCTGGCAAAAAGGAAGTCACAGTCCTTTGTAACCTAATTGTGGAAGTGACAACCCATCACCTTTGCCATGTCTACTCATTTGGTTCAGGTCACACAAGAGGCGAGGGTGTTACACAAGGGCATGAATCCTACGAGGCACAGATCATTGGGAACCATTTTAGAAGTCCGCGTGCCACAGCCTGGTATGAGTTGTGGTGAACAACAACAAAATATATACAAATATTTATATCGCTACACTTCCCTGTGCATTTCCTAGTACACAGGATAAGGTCAACCAAACAGAACTCTGTGTTAAATGGAAAAGTCTCTATTCCTGTTTCACTTTGGTTGTGTAGATGGAGTGATGTGAATTTTAACTGACCACTGGTCCTCTCCCAAAAGAAATTAAATTAAATTTTATAGAGAAAAAAATCCCCACAAAAAGAAAGAGCAGAATACTTTGTTTTAATAAGTCTTGAAGACTCTGCCCCAATAACAAATGTTCTTAGTTATCCCACCACCCACTTGAAAAGCAACTGGCATTAGGGCTAAGGAAGAACAGTGTTGTCTGGCCTATTGTAGGAAGCCTCATTTTATTGGAATGCAAGAATTACTGCAAAATAAGGAGGAAGAGAAAGAAAATGGGAAAATGGCCTCTACAACTGCTTTTAATGGAAATGGCATGATGGCCCCTCATCCTCTTCATGGTTTTAAGTCAATGATCCCCAGAGAACATATCTGAGGCTGCAAATGAAAAGATTTCATTTGAGAAAGTCTGTATGCAAGTTCTCTCTTCTTTGATGCCCGAGTGAGAGGGAATGTTTCCATTGTGTGTGGTTTTTGATATATTGCTTTGAAAAGAATACTTAATCCTTCCATGAAAAGGTTGAACATTGTGCTCTTTGCTGAGTAAAGAGAGTTGTTGTTTTTGAGTAAGACTGAAATCCCACTCAAAGTTGCCCTTGTTCATGATCTGCTATTTTCTCAGGAGGCACATCAATGTACCCTTTCTTTTATTTTTTTTCTTTTCATGGAGGACACAGCCTTTCTATTCTTTTTTTTAAATTGAAGTATAGTTGACTTACAGTGTTGTGTGAGTTTCAGGTGTACAGCAAACTGATATATATATATTCTTTTTCAGATTCTTTTTCATTATAGGTTCCATTATAATATATATATATATATACTATATGTATAGTAGTGTGTATCTGTTAATCCCATACTCCTAATTTATCCCTACCCCCTTTCTATTCTTAATGGCAATAGAAATATCAAGCTGAAAAAGGAAAAATCATGAAACTGCAGGTAACCTTTTTTTAAGGTTTAGAAAAAATATGAGGCTGTGATGTGTCCTCTCATAAGACTAGAGCCATGATACGTTGAAGCTGCAGATGTTAGAGGCTGGAGTCTGCATAGACAGTTCCATGTGAAATTCTCCCACTCCAAGGGGGGGAAAATGCAGTGGAAAGTACAGAACTGTGTTAACACAGAGAAATCCAATAAACTGGACCTTTCAAATAAGTGGAATTTTTTGGTGATCAGCACAGCTAGGAAAATAATAAGAAAGCAAATGAAAACTGGACTTTGTTTAAACAGCCCACTACATACCACAGCCCAGGAAAAGGACGCTGTGGTTTTGTGCATCCCAAAGTTAGCTGAAAATCAAAATTACCCTGCAAGCTGCTTCCAACTTAGATTTCTACAGCCTCATCCAAATCTACTGAATCAGAATCTCTAGGGGTAAAATGTGAGTATCTTTATTTTGGAAAAAAAGCCATTCAGGTGAGAGGAGCTTGGGCCAAAAGTGTTTTTTTTTTTTGCCAGGAGAACAAACACACTGTCATATAGTTATATTTACCCACACAAAGTAAAAAGAGCCCTGCAGATTATGGTGATGATCTAGGTTCAGAAACCTTCCACCTGAGAGCTCCAGTAACTGAGGTGACATAGAAACTTTTCAGTTGTGCAGATAATTGCCTAAATCTTCCATTAATGTTATGTGTGCAAGGTCCAGAGGATATAGGGCCCCTCTCATTACCAACATTGTGCTAGTAATTTCTTTTATAAATATCAATATATCTATGCCACTGAATTATATTATGTTATGTTAAAAGCTCCCTGTTTTCTACTTTTTATAGAATATATGTTATTATTTGAACTGTCTATTGTAGGAACCATTAAACACTGCCTAATTATACTTTTGATACTTTTGTCATCTCTCAGTCTCTCATTTTCCAGATGAAGCCCATCTGTCTCTCTCAGTTGTTCTCAGGTGCCAGGCAACTGGAATCAGGGGAACTAACTTTCCCAGAAACACTGACTTTTAAGCCTTTAGACTTCAGTCTCCAGTCTTCACAATAACAGTACTTTGCTGTCTCCAGGCTTGTGTCTGTAGGGCTGGGCTGGAGGACCCTCACTCCCGTCTCTTCTCTCTCTCAGGGGCTGGAGAGCTACAAATACTCTGGGAAACCTGTCCAGGAGGTCTTCCTTGATGCTCGTCAGAAGGATTGTTCTTCCATCTGACCAAGATCACAGCTGCATTAAGGAAAGGAAATCTCCTCTGGATCCTCCAAATGACGCCCCTTCTCAAGAAATGCACACAAATCGTTTAAACATAAGACATCAGTGTTGCACCTGTTGATAAAGAAACGTCCATGTTCACACGCCACCAGATTTCTTTCCACCAGCAGAATGTGTCCTTCAATCAGTCTGAACAACGTTGTGTTCTGAATCCAAACATTTAATCCAAACACTGGGCAATTTCACACATCAGACACTGACAAGAAGGTGCTTCCACACCAAGCACACACTACAAATTCCAGATCATTTTCTCTTGAATTCAGCAGCTGCACCAACCCAAAAGTTACTGGTTATTTTGGTGCAGCTGTTCAACTATGAGAAAAAGAGAGAGGGCGTAGGTAATGAGCTCCATTCTGACAATGCATTTAGGGTCCATGTGCCTGGTGTGATGGGAAAAGGTCTAGAATTTGAGAGTTTCTCAGATGCCTTTGAAGTCCTCACTTGCCACCTTCTTGCCGTGTGACTAAGTGAAGTAACTTTATTTCACTAAACTTCATTTTCCTCATGTTTAAAATGAGGATAATATGCCCAGCTGATTTTTAGTGTTGTGAGTATATGGACAGAAGATGAATGTGAAAATGCCATATAAACTGTCAGTGGTTAACAAAGTGTATGGAGGTGTAATTGGCCACCTGTTTGGTCTCTAAACCGTGCTATTCTATATCTAGTACTGGTGAACACATTGTTTCATGTGGTACACATACTTTTCGTGATTTCCTTAGCAAATTTTTCATGGATTGAGTGATAGGGTGGGGACCCAGAGATATGGAAGTAAAAAATCACCTACCACTTAACTAGACATTTCTTTATTTTACAGTATGTCCTCATTATGAATCTGCCATTGATTGATTACATTCATTCAACAAATATTGAACTGTACTATATACCAGGCACTGCCCTAATTCATGGGAAAGTTCAACAATTTAAATATATATATACACACACACACACACACACACACACATATATATATAGCTGGTGGGAATGTAAACTGGTACAGCCATTATGGAGAACAGTATGGAGGTTCCTTAAAAAACTAAAAATAGAACTACCATATGATCCAGCAATCCCCCTCCTGGCCATATATCCGGAGAAAATTCTAATTCAAAAAATGCATGCATCCCAGTATTCATAGCAGCACGATTTACAATAGCCAAGACATGGAAGCAACCTAAATGTCCATCGACAGATGAACGGATAAAGAAGATGTGGTGTATATATATACAACCCAATATAACTCAGCCATCAAAAAGAATGAAATAATACCATTTACAGCAACATGGATGGACCTAGAGATTATCATACTAAGTGAAGTAAGTCAGACAAATATCATATGATATCACTAAGTAGTTCTGCAGTATGGCTGAACAATTTTCTTGGCTGCATAACATCCAACTTTGCTTCCATGACATATCTAGAAATTCCATATGCAACCTAATAATCTTTATTAAACCCTTTCTGCTCAAAGTAGGTTGCGTGTTTTCTGCAATTAAACATCTTAACCAGTAAAATACCTTTCTTACTATAGCATATCATCTTGCTTTGCTATATAATATGTTTACTGTGCTCCGACAGATTGTTTAGACAGGACGTAACTATGTCAAACTCCCCCTTGTGTACAATACAGCCCCAGGCTGCCACAGCAAACTCAGAAGGATGCTGCAAGGCATGTTAACACAGCGACATGTCCATTTTGGTCACTGAGCAACCTACTACTATTAAGTTGTTTGAATCTTTCTACTTAATAAATGGAACTGGGTTTTTTTTTTTTTCATTAAAAAAGTCATAAAGATAAGTTACCAAGACACTAAGGGGACCATGAACCAAGAAAGCCTGGTAATCTCTGCACTAGATGCTGAATAGAAATAAATGTTGAGTCTCACCTCTGTTTGGACAAGACTTGGGGAGGCCAGTCCTTCTCGGTTCAGGAACAAGGGGAAATCTGACCCATATGAGAACCAGTCAAAGCAGGGAGGATGGAAAAATAGGACTTAAATAGATACCATCTCAAATAGACTTCTTTAATTTCGGCCGAAAATCGTGGGAAATGCTCCAATGCCTACAGCAGGCAGAGAACCCACTGCTTATCTTTGCATCACTGAAGTTATTATGGGAGCTCTCCTGGAGTCGTCTTGTCAGCTTGCTCTTTATCTTCTATGCTGCTGCATCGCAGCATTCTATTGGCTTAAACGAAGACTACAAGCCCAGAAAGGAGGTCAGATATAGGCAGACAGCCTAGCTGAGGCTATGATGGAGATGAAAGGCTGTATTTTAATTGCTGGCATGTTGGCGCATATCTTTTGCCAAATGATATTTATACAGCTGAGAGGTATGTTAGTTTCATGTTCCTTCTGCACAGGAGTCAGAGCCAGTCTCAAGAGAAGGGTCTTAAATGGAATGCATATGCTTTACAATATCCAAATGAGCTTCCCATCCTCAGATCCTTGAGCCCTTAAATACCACTACTTTGGCTAAGCTGGCAGGCTCCTTTCTGGCCAGAGCTCTGATTAGAATCTAAACTTCAGATGATTATACTCCAAAGTCAGAATTGAACCATGTTGGGGTTTTGCATTGTGTGAATTCAATTCATTATGGTTACTGAGGTTTAGGATTCATTGGAAGGAGCTAGAATTAGTGTGAGGAGACATTTTATCAGACAGTTTTCAACTCTGCCAAATTTTCCTGAGAGCTCAGAAACTGTGGTCCAAGGCTGGGATCTCAGCCACCCAAAGCAGCAATTAGGTGGCTGAAAGGCAACCCACTAAGTCCACTTGGATTTGCCTAATGGAAATGTGAGTCAGTGTTCTCTGGGAAGCAGTAGCCAGGCCTGTGGGCCAAGGAGTATATAGACTGAGCGGGAAAGGCATTGACAAGCAACGTCCATTTTATGGAAAGAAATAAGGTTACAAGCAAGTTGTTCTACTCTTCAGGGGCCCCCAGAGATAAGAATGTAGCTGCTCTCAGACTTCCCTGGTGGCGCAGTGGTTAAGAATCTGTCTGTCAATGCAGGGGACACGGGTCTGAGCCCTGGTTCGGGAAGATCCCACATGCCGTGGAGCAACTAAGCCCATGCGCCACAACTACTGAGCCTGCGCTCTAGAGCCCACGAGCCACAACTACTGAAGCCCACATGCCTAGAGCCCGTGCTCCGCAACAAGAGAAGCCACCGCAATGAGAAGCCTGCACACTGCAACTAAGAGTAGCCCCTGCTCACCTCAACTAGAGAAAAGCCCCTGCGCAGCAGCGAAGACCCAACGTAGCCAAAAATAAAATATATATAAATAAAATTTTTTAAAAAGAGAGAAAGAATACAGCAGCTCATAAAGCAATTATTACAGAGCTCACACAATCTCTCTCTCTCACTCTCGATCTTTTCAGTTTTTCAATATTTAACATCCATTTAAAACTGAGAGTATTATACTCCAATAAAGATGTTAAAAAATTATAAAATAAAATAAATAATACTGAGAGTAGTGCTTGGGAATAGAGCTACAGAGAAGAGAGGAGAATGGGGAAGACTGGAAACAGATTTTTAGTTATTTGGAAAGAAGTATGTGTAATCTTATGGTTGCTCCCTGTCTTCAAATTTTACAGAGCAGTACAGAGCCATGATGGCCGAGAACACTGTAGAAGATAGTAAAGTAAATGCTGGAGCTTTTTTTTCCCCCTTAAGAACCAAATTAGGAGGGACTTCCCTGGTGGTCCAGTGGTTAAGACTCCACACTCCCAATGTATGCTTGTCTGTGGGAGAGGAAGAACATTGGCGTCTCCTGATAATCTATTTAGCAGCTCTTTTTCAGCTAAGAATGTGACTAGGACAGAATCCCAAAGAAAAACTGAACCAAAACATGTAAATATTTACTTGGCAACCTTTTTGCCAAAACAGATACAATATTTGTATTGGTGATATTTGCTTCTTCACTGGTGAGAGAAGTTCTCTTTACCTTGAAACACTAAAAGCAGCCTGACCTAAAATCATAAATTAAAAATTGTACATACCCCCAAGACCTTTGAAAGGTCAGTGTTGTCACTAACTTAAATGATTTTGCACTTAATATTTTAACTTGGGGTCTTTTCTTCAGGCCTTCATTTTCTCTCCTAGGGAATCATCTATCTGTTAAAGCAGGTTGTTTGAGGGTAGAGAGAATTCTAGATGAGGCGTCACTAGACAGGTGGCCCGTCTGTTATTCATTAGGGTATGCCCATGGGCTGCTCATTCAACTCTCTGGCATCAGCAATAGGACAAGGCAGAAAGAAAATGTTTTCTAAGATCTCTTCCAACTTGAGCAACTGCTGATTTTAAAAATTTAGCAATGCACTCTGTCGGCCTTTGTGCCTCTTTACATCTATCCTCCCACCTTTTAGCATTGTTCCCTCAACACATAGCCACACATTAGTTTCTGTATATTCTTGTTTAAAAGCCAAGCCAACATGTCCTGAGGATGTCATGTACATCACGGTGACCATAGTTAACAATACTGTATTGTATATTTGAAAGTTGCTACAAAAGTAGATCTTAAAAGTTCCTCACTCAAGAAAAAATTTTTAACAATGTGAGGTAACGTATATTATTGCGGTAATCATTTTGTAATCTATGCATACATCAAATTATTACATTTTACATCTTAAACTAATACAATATTACAGGTCAGTTACATCTCAATTAAACTGGAACCAAAAAAGGAAAAAAAGAAAAAGCCAAGTCCAACTCTCTGATATAGTGCCCATAAATAATTCTTCTCATTGCCAACTGAGCCTAAGAGATATCTCTGGATTTTTCTACAAACCCCAAAACAATTGTCCAATTTTGCAAACTAAATCAAAGTTGTCAACTGAAGGAACAAATCGCTTAAAGTATTGAAGGAACTGATTATTTGATTAATCAATTTAGTGGCAATGGTCAACCAGCCTCCCTGTGCAGACATCCTGCATCAGAGTGGAAGGGTCGGGAGAGGAGGCCACGTAAGGGCGGGCCCAGATGTGAATCTCTATTGCACTATTTAGCAGCTCTTTGGCCTTGTGGAAGTTTCACAACATCACCTAGCTGTAGTTTCTTCATGTGTAAGACAAAGATGATATTTCATAACTTACAGGGCTGCTTAAATGAAATGACGTGTATCAAGTACCTGGCACAATGCTAATTCATTTCCTTCTCCCTCTTACCTTCCTACCAGGCTAAGAGTTCCTTTTATAGCAACCCCGGCAAGTAGGCATGGAACTTCTGGGAAAATTTCTCCAGAGTAGGGGAGCTCATTACCAAGAGATGAAGCTTAACAACAACAACAACAACAAAAAGGCAAAGGACTTCCTTTGGATTCAAAACAGCAATTGTAAAATTTTAGGATAAAGAGATGTCCATAACCATAAACAAACAAACAAAACCCTTCAGTTGATCTCATCTTATTTCAACCGTGGAATTTTAGAAGTAGATATATATGCCCCCGAAAAGTATTCTTTTCTTCAATATCTGTGTAATCTGTCAACCAATATGCTTGCAGAAACAGAGAACTCATTCCACTAAAGCTCTTCCACATTTAGATAGCCTTATTCAACATTAGTACTAAAATCTTGCTTATTTCTAATTTCTCCTTGAGGTTCTAACTCTTCTCTCTGGAGTAATTTAGAATGCTTACCCCTTAGCCACATACAGCCCATCATATACTTGAGGGAGAATCTCAGGCCTTCCAAAGTCCACTCTTTCCCCAAATAAAAGTGACCTTAACTTTTCCATGTAAGATATTGAAATCTAGTCCTTTTCCCTGGGAGAGTGGAGGGTCTGTGAGTGAACGTGAGACATCTGTGTAAAGGAAAAAGTGGATGTTTGCTTTAACAAAGCAGTGAGATCCTGGGAAGAGTTTAACACGTTACAGTCTTGCTCATTTATCCTTAAAGACATTCAGGTTTAAATAAAAATAAATGAAATATTTCAATTCTTCCTTAATTTGTTCATCCAAATCTGACAGTGCATTTTCACACATATCTTTAATGTCATGGTATGAGCGCGTGCACACACACACATACATACATACATCAAATATCGAAAACTGATTTGGGGCCTTTTTTTCTGGGAACAAAAATCTTGAGCTTTTTCAGACAAAATAGTAACACACAACCAAATGTCCACTGTAATAATTTCTCTTGCAGCAGATTTTAAGTGGCTCTCAAAGATCAGTTATAAAGAAGAGAAAACAACATCTCTTAGCAAAGTGTTATCAAGTTAGAGGGCCCAAGAATAGATCCAGAGAATTTCACAAACTTGTAAATGCTGGAAGTTTGCTGGAAGCCTTTCAGAAAACATGTGGCCTAAAACCTAAAGTCCAGATGTATTTGCCATACATATAATAAGCAACGGTGGCGTGATGAGTGAGGAGAGACAGGACAGCAGCTCCAAATACCCGCTAAGCGGGAAAGCAGGGTGGGCACACAGTCTCCCTGTCAAGTCAGGCGGGCTCTCTGGCTCTAGACCTTGTTTGCTGCCTGGCAATTTGTCCAGAGACAAAGCAGCAAACTTCCTTAGGCTGCAGATTCCTTGAACAGCCTTGGTAAACACCCCTGATGGCACGAGGAGCGCCAATGCCACAGTCAGAGCAGGGAGCCTGAAGCCCTTCGGTGTTCCCACCACTTCCGCTCAGGGAGTCTGTTCACCCCCTTCCCACCCAGCCTGTCCTCTTCGCCTCTGCAGAAATACCCCCTTGGAGTTTTTATTCTGAGTTCATACCATTTGTGGCTACATTCACTAATGCTCAATTTCTTTGCCTTTTTTTTAAAAAAATACAGTTCTAAAAATAGAGTAGACATTTCACTTCAAGAAAATCTTAAAAAAAAAAAATTCCAGTGTCATTTGCATCTTGGAACACATGGTTCTTGATGCTGACACTGTTGTGCTGAAATCTCCTTTTTCCGCCCTCTGACCCATCCAAGAATCTGACTAAAGGCTTTCTAGGCGAGCAAAAACAAGTAACCATCTAAGAAAGCCACCTAAGATCGCAAATTGTAATCAGGAAATATCTCTTCCCTCTCCCTTTTCCTCCCCTGCACAGACCATGATAAACTTCCACAGTCTCCTGCTGAGCACCACGTTCTGAATGTCAGCCAAAAGAAAAATCATACCTCTTCTACTCCTGAAAGTAATGATTTAAAATATCCAACATTAATTCAACAAATAGTTATTGAGCATCTCTTAGGTACCAAGCATTGTTCTAAGTGCTAGGGATACAGCAGTGAGCAGTAGGATAGTAAGTACTGAAGAGGCAAGGGAAGGGGGCGATGAAGGGCAGCTGGAGAGTAAAATTTAATTAGGGAAAGGCTGTACTGAGAAGATAGCTTTGGAAGAAAGATCTGAAGGATGTGAGGGATCTATCCAAGCAGGGAAGAAATTTGAAGCACAGGGAACAGCAGGTGCAAAGGATCTGAGGCAACAGTGTGCCTGGAGGTCCAAGGAATGGGGAGAGGAAGGCTTGTGTGGCTGAAGCAGAGTGAGCCGGGAAGGTGGGGAGAAATGTGGTCCGAGGAAGCCAGATGACGCGGGGCTTGTGGCTCCTAGGAAAGATTTTGGCTTTTACTCTGAATGAGCTGCAACGCTTCGGAGCGTTTGAAGCAGAGGAGCAACAGGAACTGACATGTCTTAACAGGATCACTCTGGCTACCGTGTCAAAAACACACAAGCTGTGAAATTACGGGAGCTCCAGGTAGAAGGCAACTGGCGAGATATGGCGGTGATATGGAGCAACAAGACAGCTGTGGGGTTGGTGGGAAGGAGTTGAATCCCGAATAGAAGACTCAAAGATAACTTAAGGATTTGGGCCTGAGTAATTAGAAGGATGGAGTTGCCATTAACTGAGGCAGGGAAAGGGGCAGGAGGTTTGGAGCTAAAAGGTACTAGGAGTTCAGTTTTGGACATATTAAGGGTAAAAATCCACTAAATCTGTAACTTTTCCCCTTGCTTTCTGACATGTAAGATAAGCTCCCTTTCTTAATAGACACACACACACACACACACACACACACACACACACACACGTGCTATTTTCTACCACCCAGACTCAAGCCTTGGCGGTCCTTTGATTCTTGAAGGAATTACTTCCCTGTTGAATGGATCACTTCCCAAAGGTCCAGTTGAGCATGGAGATTTCTAAGTCTCAAAGCCAAGTGAGAATGGGCTGAAATTTCTTTGATACTCTGCAGAAACATTTCCTAGTTGTTTGTTTGTTTGTTTGTTTTTTCCCCTTTCACTTACTAGCAGGCAGAGAACCATGGTGTCAAACCACAGAAAGCCAAATGAGCCCTGGAGGAAATGATAAATTTCAAACCATCAACTCTGGACTGTCTGTGATTCCCTGAAGCCTGCAGCAGAATCACAAATGGAAGGGATGGAGACAACCTAGGAAGCATGGATTGTTAACACTATTGGCAGGGAATCATCAACTATTATTGTAAGAGAATATCATCTTTAATCCATTCTTTCTTTATTCACCTATTCAATCATTCAGTCAACACACACTTTTGGAGAACTTACTAAGTGACCGGTACTGGGATATAAAATGAATATTGTGGCCACATCTTTCTTTCAAAGATCTTAAGTCAGTTGGGAAGATAAGATGCAACCTAACAATATGAGGTGTGGTCAGAGAAAGATGTGAAACAATGACGGTCGGTGATAGAGAGGCAAGAAGGACAGCACTCTGCCTAGGCTGAGAGAGGAAGTGATGCTTGAACCAAGTTGCAAAGAAAGAGTGGATAGTCCGCTGGCAGGCCCAGGGGAGAAGGAAGCAAGGGAGAATGCACTTCTCTCAGGTGGACCAGCTTGAACAAAGAGTGAAGCTGCGGGCACCTTCACAAGCCTACAAACTACTCCACAGGAATGTGGCATGGGGGGCAATGAGGAAAGTGGGGAGCGATGAAGCTGCTCTCAAAGGGTCTGGTTGCAGGTAGTTTCCATTAAGTAGGGAAATGGCATGATTAGATTTGCCTTTTAGAAAAATCACCCTGGGGGAGGGACAAGGAAATGCACACGAAACCTGAACATGTACAAGACCTACACGACTTTTGGAAGAATTCCAGAGACGTTAATGTAAACACAATTTCTAAAGGTTTTATGTTTGTTTGTTTTGTTGTCAAATATACTGTAGGTTAATTAAGACAGTTCTCCTTAGCAAACTGACTCACGTGAACACTTACAGAGTTGCATTTGCCTATCAGTACTTGACTATTGTCTGTTTTCACTGTCACCAAGCCAAACTTGAAAGAAAAGTTTTACGTGTTTGTCTATCCCCTAAGTAAAATGAATATGAAAGACAAAGAAACATTTTGTAAGGCTAGTCTCTCAGAATGATTCTTTAATTCTAGAAGCTATTCAGTGTAACTCATCTACTTCTACATTGCATAAAGTCATTTCAGGGTATTTATCTTTAGAAAAGGTATATATTATTAATGAAAACAAAAATAAAGGGAAATTCAGGTTCTCAACTAATGTCATGTATATATTTGAGGTGCAGAAAGGTTTTAAGAAGCCTCTGTGTTGGAATAACTGGTTTGGAAAATACCAGGTGAATGTATAGTGCAACATTTCAAAGAAATGGAAAAAAAAGAAAAGAGTTCACTTATCCTAAAGGTCACTGAAAGATTTTAGATATATCAGAAATTTTGCTAAAAATATTAATAAATTTTCAGTGATTATTTGAGAGTAGATGCAAATAAATAACTAATAAGTAAACAAGCAAAGCTGTTTCGATGCAGGAGACTTTCCAGAGTCCCTGAATTAATCGTTTTCTCACAAATGAAGTACCCAGCCTGCAAAGGCTGGGCTCTGCCCTCTGTGCATCCTGTCAGCCACCCATGGTGGGATTCAGATCACTGTGAGAAAGTTGCCAGAGTGCAGAAATGAAAAACTAATCCAGGGAGGGAGGGAGACGCAAGAGGGAAGAGATATGGGAACATATATATATGTATAACTGATTCACTTTGTTATAAAGCAGAAACCAACACACCATTGTAAAGCAATTATACTCCAATAAAGATGTTAAAAAAAAAAAAACTAATCCAGTCATCAGGCATCATTTCTTTTTTATTGGTTAACACTGAATCCAACTTGTTCTCCCCACTAGTATATCCTAAACCCTTTGAAACTAGTTCCCCAACCTTTCCTTACCAACATGGAAATGCTGGTGAAATCCTCAGGCATCTTACAGACCTTTTCCACAGCTCCCTATTAAAAAACAAAAACAAACAAATCCCAAACACTCACTTATGACAAAGACCCTGCAGTCTTGCACCAGTGTTTCTGCTTTGATACACTGCTCATTTGCATTTCGACACTGTTGGCAGGAGAATGAATTCCAAGCCCCATCTCTTATCTCTACCCAGTGATAGCAATAGTGTCATCATTCCTACTTTTATAAGAATTCTGAGACAGTGTGTGGGCGAACTTGGACTGGAAGAGAAGAGGGGGATTCCAAGCAGGAGGGCCTCAATTCTGAGTGTCACTATGGACCATGACGTGCAAAGGAGAGGCCATCAAACCTCCCACTTCTAGCCTCTACAATTCCCTGTGCACTCAATTCAGATATGAGAAAATGCTGGGGGCTGAGGAAGCAGAGAAAAATTTCTCTCATCCTTATTCCACCTAGCTCTCGTGAATTGAAATATCTTAAAGAGAGTGGATGGATAATTCGGACAAAGCACTAGGAAAAAAGGGTTTGCTGAGTGAATTACAAATGTAACTAAGATTACAGGAAGAAAGAAATTAAGTGCTTTTGAAGCATCTTTTCAAAAAGCACGTTAAAATATTAACATTAGCTAAACCTTTTGCATACTTATCATTTGTTCAACACATACACACACAGTATCTCACCAAATCCTCAGTACTGATTTGGGAGAAGCCATGCACAGTCTGAAGGGTGAAGGACTTGCCCAGGAACACAAAGCTTTACGTGGCAAATTGGGATTCAGATGTAGGTCTTTCTGTGCTCAATATAATATATGGTGTCCTGACTGTGATGGTAATACTGTAGGTCTCCTTGAACAAATATTGTTAATACTTTGTAAATGATTCTTGAATACATTCTTGAATACATTCTTGAAAGTGATACAACTGTTTTCATTTTTAAATGAATGTAATCTGGCATTTTCACCACTTCAGACTATTCTATTTAATTATTTAGAATTTGTATGACTCTACCACAAAATTCACATGTGCTAGTCAAAACCCAGAAAGAAAAATAAATGAATTCCACACAAGCAGTCCAAAAATTAGTATTATCTTGTTTTTATTTAAATTGTATTCCATTGGTTCTAATAGCCAAATAGGATTCAATTGCCTAAATACACACAGTGCAGCTCAGAACATTTCAACAGGACGTAAAGTAGAGAGGGTTCCTGCTATATAGAAGTTTAAAATCTGAAATTCAACATGAGCACAGAACAATGTGAGGAACATATAACCACATACCCCACCGTACGAGAGGAAAGAAAGAAGTGCACGAGACCCTCAATACAGCAGCAAGTACACAAGTGATCACTAAGTTTAACAACTCCTCTGAGGTTTTCATTGCCAACAAGAGAGATCAATTATCACTCAGATCATGGAGCACTGGAGAAGAAATGAAAGAGAGGAGAGGACTTTTCCCAGTAGAGAGACTGCTGGACGAAGCCTGGGAATGACTTCGATGAAAGAGTGAGGTCTGCTCGGTCGAACAAGATGAAGTGAATGCTGAGGAGATAGGCTTGGGCAAAGTGACGGGAGCATGAAGGAAGGGAAGAGATTCGTTACACACCCCGGGGATCCGATTAAGAGCCCCATAAAAGGGCCCGAGCAGCCTGGCCTACATAGAGGGAACAAAGGAAAGCACAGCCGATTTCAAAGGGTAAGGTAACCTGGTGCAGGTGGTGAAGGCACTGGCCTCGCTGCCTCACCTGGCTTGCCAGGATCCGAGGTGGAGGAAAGTGGGCCAGTGAGAAGGAAGTGGCCATGGTCAAGCCTGGAAGCTGATTAATCAGAAAATAAGTCCATTTATCCACAGAATGCCACTTCTTTCGATGAAAAGGACAGAGTTCAAATCTACACTAAGGCCCCATTCCCGTTTCCTTCAGGTGTTCAGGCAGTAACTCAGCATACAGTAGGGGAAACGTGGGGAGCGGGCAGGACAGGGTGGTTAGGGAGGAAGTAAGGCTAGATTATAAAGGGCTGAGGTTTAGTGGTAGAAATTGACATAAAATAGGCAGTCCTAGTCTCTCATGCCCACGGGGGATTTGTCGCAGGACAAGTAGGGGATATCAAAATTCCTACATAATCAAATCCCATCATCGGCCCTCTGCATCCGTGGATTCAATCAACCGCCCATCATGTATTAAGTGTGCAATCCCTGGTTGGCTGAATTCTCAGATGTGGACCCGCAGGTACGGAGCGCTGACTGTATTATTTTGATAAAAATCCCCTTACGAGTGAACCCACGCAGTTCAAACCCATGTTGTTTAAGGATCAACCGCACTCGCTACTATGTTCTCGTCTCCTCACTGTGTTCCTTGGTAAAATTCTATGTCCATTCTGATCAATGAAAAATATTCAAACTTTATCTCTACAACATCATTATTAACAAACTCTATTTCCTTATTCTATGTCTTCACAAAAGCTCATGAAGTCAGTCTGCACCACATTTGCACTTGTTTATGTATTTCTTCGGTAGAGAGTTTTAATGCCATTTGCCGTGGCTAGGAGGTAAGGATGTGAGGCCAGACACACCTGGGTTCAAACTCCAGCTCTGCTGCTAGCTGGGATGTTGGGAAGGTACTTAATGTCCCCACGTCTCAGTGTCTTCACCTGTAATAATGATGATATCTACCCACATGGTTGTTTTAAGGATTAACTAAATGCACGTAAAGACAATATATTGAGTGCTGGCAAACGGCAACTGCTTGAAGAATATTAAACGTTATAGTTATTTTTCTGTATGCTTTCTCTCCAGATAAATTTCAAGTTTCTTAAAAGTTCAAAATTTGTGCAACATCAGGTACCACAGGAAAATATCAAGTCCTGTCTTCCACAGACAGTGAGGGGCAGAGAAACTGACAATATTGTGCCTGTGGCCATGATGGTACACCGAACAATATCCAGGAAGAAAGTGGATAATGCTGCTCGCCATTCAGACAGCAACAAACACCCCCCCTCATTTCTGACTGAATGGATTGTTGGCTTCTGAAAGGAGAGATTTAGAAACTGCTATGGATTAATAAGTTTACAGGATTTGAATCTCCTGTGAAACTTGCAGAGGTGTGGTGTTTGATATTTAGTTGTTCATCACTGATGGTCTTTCTTTCCTTCTTATACTTCACTGTAACCATGGTCTATTTTATCATCTGAGTGCATGACCTGCTAATGAAGTCAAGCATTTTCATCTCAATGCACTCAATTTTTAATGATAGTGTCCTATTTTGAATATATATCATTGGAATCTCACTCCTGGCACATGATGAATTCCTCTCTGTGCCCTGTTTAGGACTCTATTAAATCTTTGTGAACCTCACCACAATGGTTCGGTTCAGTATCCCTCCACCATCGAATACATTAAAACCAAAACAAAACACTGTCATACATGTAAGAGTTCATAAAATCCAGCTTGTGAAAGACCGTCAGCAATCTGTCCAAGTCACGTCCTGGACTTTTTGTTTTACAGACTTTCCCAGAACATTGACTTAATGTTAATAGAGAAACTGTAGATAAAACTCAAAAAGGAAGGGGTCGGTTAGCCTATGGGAGACCAGGCCCTAGCATGCTGCCCACACCTCTGTGAAACACCGAGTTTGCTAAATCCGCTATTGTCAGCTAGCAAGGGTTGATAAAAATCACAGGACTCTAAAGTATGCATACTCAGCCCTTTGGGGTTACTTCTAAGTAGGCCTATAAAGGTACTTTTTTGTTTTTTCTATGAACTGCAAATGCAAAGACATCAGAAAGCAGTTATTTGCAAACACATAATATTTTTCTTTCAGGCTATGCATTTTCTTTTTTTTTAACTGGACTGACAGAATTTGAAGTTCTATGTACGAATAGTTATCCTCATTTGCCCTACTTTTAAAAAATAAAAGAATTCTTTCATATTCAGTGTTTTAGCTACATTTTTGAAGTAAAATGAACTTAAGAACTAAAAAGTTCTTAATAAAGGAAATTGATGCTCAGAGAATTTTAAAGATTCAGCCAGTGAGAGGTAGATCTGGGATTAGGATTCTGTTCTCCCATTTCTAAACACAGTATTTATACCCTGTCAAGCAGCCCAATTTCAAGTAGCACCGGAATTAGAGTTTCCCACCTGGTCTGGCCTCTCAGACACCCCAAACCTGGAAAAGTCCCCCTTGCCCTTCATTTAAGTGTTTCCTACCTTTACTCTGATCACCTCACGTTCTAAGGTAATCAGCTAGAATTCAAGCAGTTTTGGCACATTTCATCAATCCAGCTAAAGCCATGGCTTCTTACACAACTGCAGTATAAAAACACAGATATCCTAAAGGCAAAAAAATACTAATAATGTGTCATGTCATGATCTACATGAGTACCACTCACAAACACAGGCTCGGGTCAGAAACAAGAGGTGAGCAGGGTGTGTAAGGGAAAGTCCTGCAATGTGATGGGGTGGAAAGTACCGTGGGAGAAGAGACATGGAGGACACAGAGAGCTTGTGCAACAGATGATCCTGATCTTAAAGGATGCGCAAGCATTGGGCTGGGCTGGGGGAAGCACCCCTGTCACAGTAACCAGATTTGATTTCTATTCTACCACTAACTAGCTATAAGCCCTTGGCAAGTTACACAATACCCTGAGTTTCAAGGTCCTTATCTGAAAATAGAGCTACCAATAGTAACTCCCCAAAAAGCGTTGTGAGGTTCAAATGAACAAAGGTGTGTAATATTCTTAGGAAAGCATCAGGCACATAGCAGATACTCCATAAATGTTAGTTATGATGTTGTTGATGGTGATGGAACATTATGTTCAAGGAATCAGAGGTCAAAATTACATAATCCTGAACGTTCCAGGAAAAGCAAATAGTTCAAACTGGTGGGAGCACAGAGGATAAATGTAATCAAAATGAACTGTGCTCACTTCTCCCAGCTCTGGTGTAGACCAGAAATTGTACATTGCACCAACTACATAATATATCAGAATACCCATTAAAACCTGTTTGCACTTCAAAGGGTTGATGGTGGGTTTATGGCAGCATCCATTAGAAGGAGGGTGTGAATTTATGGTAGCCGGCCTTAGTGTAGGTAAAAAGATTTAAGTGCTAAGAGGAAGGTAAAGTGGATCCCAGGGAGTGGCAGCGATGGGAAGCCAGAGCTGGATTTAAGATAACTGACCGCATACCTGGGAGTAGGTCTATAGCCCCCAGGAGTAGTGGCCCACAGAACTTCCTCCAGGGCACCGTTTAAAAGATCTGAAGTTGCAGGCCTCAGAAAACTAATTGCAGCTTTTGGCTTGGGGATAACCCTCCTGGATGGACTGCCCACCAGGCGAATGAAGTTTTTAGTCTTGCCTGTGTCTTGTGCCTGGGGGCCATCCCATGAGTGGGATCTTTGATCCAGAGGGGCTTCAAGTCCAGGAATGCCAATGAAGGGACTGTTAAATGGAACTGATAATCATGCGTGTGGCAAGAGATGGTTTTGCTTCTAAGAGAGAAATAAGTAATTTATAAATGAAGGTAAAATGACTTTTTCCAGGTGTCAGGGGAAACCTCAGGCAGAATTTGGCCTCAAAGATCTCAGAGGCATGGGGATTGTCCTTTGGCAAGAGAAAATAACCAATCCAAATTACTTAAATAAGCATCTTCTCCTTTAAAATCAGCAAGATTCCTAAGTTCTGAAAAAGCTATCTGATATAGACTAAATGTTGTGTCTCCCCAATATTCAGATGCCGAAACCTAATCTTCACTGTGATGGTATTTGGAGGTTGGTCCTTTGGGAGGTGATTAGGTCATGAGGGTGAAGCCCTCATGAATGGCATTAGTGTCCTTATGAAAAGAGACCCCAGAGATCTCTCTTGCCCTCCTTCTGCCATGTGAGGATACAGTGAGAAGAGAGCCATCTGTGAAACAGAAAGCTGGTCTCTCATCAGACACCAAATCTGCTGCTTTCTTGATCTTGGACCTCTTGTCCTCTAACACTGTGAGAAATAAACATTTGTTGTTGAAGTCACCCAGTCTATCCTATTTTTGTTATGGTAGCCCAAACTGATTAAAACACTGTCTGTGCTAGAAACACCAAAATAAAATGTGACTGGAGCGCTCTTGCATCCTTTCCAAATGCACCTGAACCACTCAGGAATCTGGATGGCAGGCAACTGAGACCCACCTCGGCTCTCATTCCAGGCATGTGGGAATTTAGAAACACCCTTCCCTCTTCTGCTTCTTTCTTCTCCTCATCCCTTCCACATATTTACAAGGTTGTCTGGACTTCCCAATCTTGCTTTACCTTAAACTTAAAACACACTCCCCACCACTGCTTATCCCTGTAGAAGAATCTTGTGCTTACTGGCCTGAAGGTATTGTATTAAGTCATTTTCATTTAATGAGCAGGACGTGCTCACAGAGTGATCCAGTGCATTATATAAATCAGCCAGTGCATTATTAATCATTCCATCGTGCCATAAAATGACAGGCATTTGGTTCCCAAATGCAAATACTACAAACCAAGAACCTTAATGTAGAGGTGGATTTAAATTATTATAGCAAGTGGCAAGTCCTTGGTGCGTGTAGAGATAACAAGAGGATAAAAAGAGCTTCTGGTGCCTCTCTAATTGTTTTTAAATTTTTATTTATGGTCATATTAAGCAGTTCTCTGAGGGCTCGAGCCATGTAAATTACGAGGATTCTTTCTGAAGGCTTTTAACTGCAAGGAAATTGGGAATTAGTTCCTTTTCTGAGGAGACACAGGTGCCTGAGTATTTCTTAACAGACTTTTTTCTTTCATACTTGCTGAGTGGATGGGTTACCAGTGGTTCGAAACCTTCAGAATTCCCTGATGGACTTAATAAATTCAGACTGCTGGGCCCCAGTCCTAGCATCCTTGCTTCAGTAGGTCTGAGGCAGAGCCTGGAAACCTGCATTTCTAACATGTTCCCAGGCTATGCTGATGCTGAAGTCTTAGGGACCATACTATGAGAACCACTGGTATAGAATATACTTTGAGTTAATGCACAAGGCCATCTGTCATTGTTGGATAGGGTTTAAAAGGATATGGTCCTCAACAAGCACCCCAGCCCTTCCATTTTCTTTATCCCAGTATGAAGGGAACACTCCCATCCTTACACTATGCTCTTCTAATTGCCTATAGATTAGGTACTGCTTATGGTGTCTGTTCCCACTCATTACCATGGAGAAACATCTAATACATACGTGGGGTTGAGCCAAATAGCACGATGATGTGAATCTAGCAACATTTTTCCTGGATCACTCAGGAAAATTAGGAAATAATTACATGTAATTTTCAAGCAAGTCCAGTGATGTTTTTATGTCCAATAAGTCCATACCTCAGTATGTTCCCTTTTAGAATGAGTCAGGAATAACCATATATAATTTCAGTAATGAAGTTGCAATAAAGGTTTTTTTATGCCTTAACTCTGACAAACTCTGACATCTCTTGATTTCATTTCAACTTATTTTTCTTTATCAACAGCTTACGATTCTCCCTGAAAGAATTTTTATTAAATATGAGTATTTCTAATATTTCACCTTAGGTTGTTCTCTCAGGGTAATTTCTTTTACACTTGCTAATTCTGTCTTAGGTAGTTGATTTAAGTTAATTTCCTATGTTGTTTGTACTGAAATTCATTAATTTTTTAACCTTTTATTTTGAAATAAATTCACACATGTAAGAAAATTGCAAGAATGGTATCAAGAACTCCCATGTAACCTACATGCAGATTGGCTGATTGTTCACATTTTCTCCCATTCTCTCTCGCGGGCGCTCTCTCTATATACAGACGCATATATATCATATGTCATGTATAAGTAAAATACGAACATATATATCTAACATCACTTTAATTACTCTATATAATAAATATACTTTTTCTGAACCGTTCAAGAGTAAGTAGCAGACAAAACACCCACTTATGTCTCAAGATATTAGTGTCTATTTCCTAAAAATAAGGACATTCTCCCACACAGGCACAGAACAATCATAATCATCAGAAAATCTGCATAAATAAATTACCACCATCACATTCACAGACTCTATTCAAATTATATAATATAATATCCTTTATAAAATGAGGAGCCAATCTAGGATTACTTGTGTTTAGTTGCCATGTCTTTTTAGTTCCTTTAACTTGGAAAAATTCTCAGTCTTTTCTTGTGTTTTATATACTTGCTATTTTTTAAGAGAACAGGACTATTTAGTGCAGTGGTCTTCAACCTGAAGGTTTTGATTTTTCCTCCTGGTTAGATTCAGGGTACGCTTTATGACAATACTACCACAGCAGTGATGCTGTGTTCTTCTTGGAGTATGATATGAGGAAGCACATGATGTCAATTTGTCCCATGATGGGTGCTGTTAACTTTTACCACTTGGTTACAATGGTATCTTCCATTGTAGATAGAAATAGAAATCTTCTATTTTTTTTTCTATTTATTAGTAAATGATTAACAAGTATTTTGGTAAGATACACATTAACACTGTAAACATCCTGATGCTCATCAAACTATCACCAGCTAGTTTGGGCATCCTCCAATGATTTTTTTTTGCCTGAATTGATTATTGTAATTGTACTTGCCAAGTGGTAATTTCATAATTCCATCATTCTTTCTACTTTAAGGTACAGCTTTCCCTCTGGTCCTTTAATCTACCTATCAACTATCTATAGAGACATTAATAGACAGATTTTTAAAATTTTATTCAATGAATTATAATCCATTACTTTTATTACTTATTTTGATATTTAAATTATCCCAGATATGGCAAGTGGGAGCTCATTGAAGCTGGCTTTTGTGTCATCATTTGAACACTTTCTTACTATCTGGCTCAGTAAGATATTCTAGACTCATCTTGAATTTTATTTGCCCAAACCCTGGAATCAGTCATTTCTCTAAGGAGTCCTGGTTCTTCTCAGTGAACCAAGATCTGGATTCTAGGAAGATATATATATATATATAATGAACTGAATATCTGTGTGCCCCTAAATTCTTAAGTTAAACCCTAACTCCCATTGTAGCAGTATTTGGAGATGGGACCTAGAAAGAGATAATTAAGGTTAAATGAGGTCATAAAGGTGGGGCCCTGATCCAATGGGATTAGTGACCTTATAAGGAGAGATATCAGAAAGCTCTCTCTCTTTCTCCATGTGCATGCACTGAGGAAAGGCCAAGTGAGTACATATTGAAAAGGCAGCTGTCTGCAAGCCAGGAAGAGAGGTCTCACCAGAGTCTGACCACAATGACACCCTGATCTTGGATTTCCAACTTCCGGAACTGTGAGAATATAAATTTCTGGTGCTTAAGCCACTCAGTTTGCGGTATTTTGTTGTGGTAACCCAAGCAGACTAATACAATCGATATCTTATCTATGTCTGTGTCTATATCTATATCTATACTATATCTATATCTACTTCTATTTATATTAAAGAAAACAACTCATGAATTTCCATCAATACTGCAAATTCCAATTCAGGGTTTATTCTGGTCTTCTCTTTTTCCATATTTGTAACTTTAATCTCTAACAGTGAGAAGCCTGGCTCTCATTATCCTCCACATATTTAGTTACTTGTTCAATCCCCTGTGTGTAACCAATCCACCAACCACATGGGCTAAGTCCTCAGTGCTGGCTCTTCTAAACACAACTAGATGGGTCACCTCCCCGTCCCTGGATTAGCCAAAAAATGTCAACTAAATCCTCAGTCCCAGAAGGAGTCTTCATTAGAGATTTAAAATTTTAAACTTAAAGAATTTGGCTAGTTTTATATTTTAAGCTAATTAAAAAATGTTTTTCTAATCTCCCAATTTAGTATAATACATGCATTTCAGTAGTCATTTTTTTGTCCAATATGAGATAATTCATCATTATATTTTTCATTGTGTAGAATTATGCTAATAAGATCAGTCTGAGGAAATGGCAGAGATGGTGAGAACTACATTGGAAACATTTTTAATCTCTTATAGAATATCTACATTTAATCATTTTAGTCTGACATTAAACACTGACTTAAAAATTAAGTGAAAACTAAAAATAGTTTGAATATATGACAATAGAAGAGTATCCATGGTCAGAAGAAATGGCAAATGGTGAAAGAAATAGTGGATCAAATGATAAAAAAAAAACAATGCTTTCTTCCAAGACAGTTACCAAAACTCTCTTGCCATGCACTGAAAAATTACACCTTCTTCTTAACAGTAGAGCAATTGTGAAATCTGATAAAATCTCAGTCTGAACAAGTGGCATAGTAGGTCAACAAGGCTGTAAAAAACCCATTTCACACAGTACAGTGATATAATTATTCTACGTACCTGAGAATATATGGCAATAAAATAGTGTGAATTTAAATCCCACGTGCTGGGACAAACTGGACTTGTCCTAATGATCATTTTGTCCATTTCTAAGATTTTCTATGCCATATGTGTAATTAAACATGTAATGCCATTATACCTACTGCCCTACTTAGGCTTGGTCGCAAGACCTAAAATGCATAATATAAATATACATTTTGCAATTCAGCTTCATATTCTAACCAAACTTCACTTTCTTTTTTAATATTTGCCCCATATAGATCAACTCACTTAATCAATCTCCACAAATACATTTTAAAAAATCCTTCTTCATCTCAGAGAGCCAAGATATTTTCAGAAGCATATAATTTGAAGATGTGTGTGTATAAATATTCAATTTATTTAATTAAAATTCACGAGTTTTATGGAAAATAAGAGCTAGAATATCAATCTAAAACAATGATCAGCCCTTCAGTTTACAGTCTAACTGGGAAACTAAGATATAGATACAAAGTAGAAAATGAACTATATGATGGAGTATCAGGCTCGTGAACTGAAGTCCTATAGCTGTTGAGAGAAGTGTGACTTGGGGTAGTCAAGCTGGCTGGGACATGAGGAAGATTTAGGCTTAGAAGGAGAAACAGAGGCTGAGGCAAAAAGCAAAGCACTATCGGAGCAGAGGATTTTGTTAGGGAGTCTGGGGAAAATAAGAGTAAAAATTTATGAAACTGAAAATCCATTTCACAGACTTTCAGGAACATGTACTTTTGACATGTGATTAAAATCAAATAAATAGGAAAGGGACTTCCCTGGTGGCCCAGTGGTTAGGACTCAGCACTTTCACTGCCATGGCACTGGGTTTGATCCCTGGTCTAGATCCCACAAGCCGTGCGGCCAAAAAAAAAAAAAAATCAAATAGGAAAGAGTATTGGAAAATATTAACTCCTACAGTAGTTTCCAACATTTTATTTATTTATTTATTTATTTATTTATTTTTGGCTGCGTTGGGTCTTTGTTGCTGCATGCAGGCTTTCTCTCGTTGCAGCAAGCCGGGGCTACTCTTCTTCTCATTGTGGTGGCTTTTTCTTCTTGCGGAGCACAGACTCTAGGCACGCGTGCTTCAGTAGTTGTGGCGCACGGGCTCAGTAGTTGTGGCTTGCGGGCTCTAGAGAGCAGGCTCAGTAGTTGTGGTGCATGGGCTTAGTTGCTCCAGGACACGTGGGATCTTCCTGGACCAGGGCTCAAACCTGTGTCCCCTGCATTGGCAGGCGGATTCTTAACCGCTGCGCCACCAGGGAAGCCTCATTGTTGGACTTTTTAACCACATGAATTTATTATTTAAAAAAAAAAAAAAATCACTCCATGGCCCAGAAATTTTAATTTGTTTGGCCTGGAATAGGGTATTTCTAAGCTCCCCAGTTGGTCCCAATGTGCAGTGTAATGTGATTCTCAGCCCCGGACCTGCAGGAGTCCACAGGAGCTACTTTGAATATTTCAAACAGCCTAAGGCCAGTCATATATTTCTCCCATGATAAAATTCCTTGGGGTTAACACTGAGTCTCTTTGCTCTTGGCTGGAACTAAATCAATGCCTTGTGGTAACAGCTTATCATTTGCCGATGAAAAACTCCAATAAGTAAATTAAGATAAATAAAATAAATAAATGAAAATAAAATATGAAAATGAAAAATTAATTATTCGTTTATAAATACCGTTTTTAAATAGAGAAAATGTTCTAGAACCTAGTTGATCATGGGAGAAAATAAATAAAAGGACCCTTTCAGGTGAAAAAGTTGGGAAGCCATCTGATAAGTTCATCTTTTAAGCTGGTATTAAAATTAGCCTCAAACACACAACAGATTAATAGAAGGCATACCAGAAAGGTGGTGGGTGCTGAGGGGAGTCAGATAGGGGCTTTTGTATTTGTCTTGGATAATGTGCACTCAGATAGGCAAAGGGCGCTGTGGGTGATTCTGTCCCGAATGCACTGCATTCTCTTGCTTTAGACAGTAGCACAGCATCTTCCCATCACCCCATCTTGCTTCTGTCAATCCCATTAGGACCAGACCCTTCAAGACCTGTCTGAGAAAAATCACAGAGGGAAGTACTAGAGATTATTTCTCTTGTCTGCCAAGTTGGTCTCTTGCTATCATCCGGAAATGTTTAACATAAGTGAATCTTTAATTAACTTCAAAAAGTGCCTGTGCTTGGTCTCAGGTATGTAAACATGGCAGGACAAAAGTCGCTAATGTTTAACAAGGGAAGTTTTCAAAACATCAATTAGAAAGAGTTGGGACGCCTGATGAACACCCACCTCGACAGTAGAAAAGAAATTAGTGCTAATCATGAGAATCCCTCTTACTTCACCAAGCATTTGTTCATGATTAAACACCAGGGGGGTGAAACCAAACATACTTTTTTTTTTTGCTATATTTTATTTATATATACATTCAGTAGATATTTAAAGGGACTATACTATATGCCAACACTGCTCTAGGCACTAGAGATAGAGAAGTGAGCTAGGTAACTCAAATGTCTTATGCCCGCAAAGCTTAGGTTCTAAAAGAACTGTAGAGCTTGGAAGTCACTGCTAGGCAAGAAAAGTACATGGCAAGGCAGCTGTCACTTGCAAATGTACTAAAACATTTATAGTTCAGACTTCTAGAACAATTTCTCCTTTGGATATAGAAAACTAAGGTATTCCTCTCAACTCGTCATGAGAATATTTTTAATTCACAGCTTCCCATTCTCTGAATTGATTAAATCAACATCTAACTAAAAGAGGGAAACATAATTGTATGTTCTATGTTCTCCATCCTCAACAGTTTACAATTCAGCATTTACTAGCCAGGAGCTTGGGTCATTCAGGTAGAGTGTATTTCTTCAGAGATGATAAGCAAGACAATGCAAGGTGTTTATGGACTTAGAGGTGAGAAGAGAAAGAAAAGCAATCTTAGGAAACCTGAAAAGGATTGTGGAGACCAGTAAAGTACTTTAGAGAACAGTGACATTCAAATCAGATACTTCCATGTAATAAATATTTGCTGAATATTTCATTGGGCAGCTAGATTCCATAGATAAGGTGACACTGTGTCTCTTAAGACGCTAGTACTTGGTATGTACAATTGTACTGTATAGGATACATTTCAGCTCTCATTTCCAGTTGGTAATCCCTTGAAAAAAACTCGTATAATGTGTCTATGGCTGAGTGTAAAATTATCTTAGGTAGAGCTTCTGTGAGAGTACTGAAGCAAATGTTAATTGTGCCACCTTCTTGGCTTGAGTGTTTTTCAAGGAACAGTAACAAAGCCTTTAAGGCAGAGAAAGTGGTTGAGAGTCACAAAGTATTCTGCAGCTGAAACCCTACTCTCGAGATAAGAGAGACCTTGCCTAAAATACAGTGAAAAGCAGCCTTGGGACAAAGAATTAATGTGAAGAGGTGCAACCAACACGTCTTCTGAAAGCCCTACACCATTGCCACATTGTTCTGAGTATTTATAAAAAGTTTTCCAGGAGTACAGACTTTTCAAGGAAAACTAAATGTTCACTTTTTATTATTATTATTTTTTTTTTTGCGGTACGCAGGCCTCTCACTGTTGTGGCCTCTCCCATTGTGGAGCACAGGCTCCGGACGCACAGGCTCAGCAGCCATGGCTCACGGGCCTAGACGCTCCGCGGCATATGGGATCTTCTCGGACCGGGGCACGAACCCGTGTCCCCTGCATCAGCAGGCGGACTCTCAATCACTGCGCCACCAGGGAAGCCCTAAATGTTCACTTTATAATGGGGGTTCCATGAAGAATTATTAAGGAATTAAGAATGCTTTTTCTTAAACAAGACTTCCTCCATTTAAAATTTTACGTTAAAATGAAGAGAAGTACATAGGTTTTGATGCTTTAGGAACTGATGATTAAATAATAAAAAAATTTAGTCATATAATAATAAAGGCATACAAATTTGATTAAAAGAAAAAGACAGAGAAATAGCTTTTTAAAAAACTGTCTACCCACAGAAATGTCAGACAAATGGAGCAATAAATTTTACCTGGATACTTTAAAAATACTTAATATCACTGTTTACATGTCAATTCAACAAGGTGTCTTGAAGAACAACAAATATGTAGGATATGATCCCTTACATGGATAAAAAAGTAACATTGGTCATGTTAAAGCATGAAAGAAAGGATTGCCAGAGAAAATACGGGACACCAAATATTGTATGGGACATATTAAAAGTTTTTTTGCTGTTTATCTGAAATTCAAATATAACTGGCATTCTGTATTTTTATTTGCTAAGTCTGGCAACCCTAAAAGAGTACATCTAAATTCAAAAGAAAATTAGTAAAACCTTAAATTTTTTAAACATTTGAAGAAAATATTCAACTAGACTCCTTCCCAAGGTGCTATGGACTAAATTGTGTCCCCTGCCCCCAAATTCATACGTTGAAGCCCTAACCCCCAATATGGCTGTATTTGAAGATAAGATTTTTAGGAAATAATAAGGTGAAATGAGGTCATAAGGGTGGGATCCTAACCCGATCGAATTGGTGGCAGAAGGAGGAGGAGAGGGAAGAGGGAAGAGAGGGAAATCTCTTTCTTCAAGCACAGTAGTGAGGGAGAGCCATGTGAACGCTGAATAAGAGGGGACCACCTACAAGACAGAAAGAAATCACGCACCAGAACCCGACCATGCTGGCACCCTGATCTCAGACTTCCAGCCTCCAGACTGAGAAAATAAATTTCTGTTGTTTAAGCCACCCAGTCCATGGTATTTTGTTATGACAGTCAACCTCACTAACACATAAGACCCATTGCACTTCCTCTCAGTCATCCCACTTGTAATTACAATAATTTCAGAAGTTTCTTTCCTGGCAGATCAAAATCTCCATGATGGCAGAAAGGGCAGAGAGCAGCCCAGCTTGCCTTTTGCTGTATGCTTAGCTTATTGAGCACTGCCTTTGGCTTGTAATAAGGACTAAGTAAATATCTGTTGACTAAATGAATACTGAACGGATTAAGTGACTAGAAAGGTAGACCCAAAACTATTTGCTACAGTGTTGTTCACTACAGTGTTATTCATAATAACAATAAAACATTAAGAAAAATCTAAGTGTCCAAAAATTGAGGAACATTTAAATAAATTAATTAAATTAATAACAGTACAATCACATGACAATATATCATGTAGTCAAGGAATTCCCTGGCAATCCAGTGGTTAGGGCTTTGTACTTCTATTGTAGGGGTCACAGGTTCTATCCCTGGTTGGGGAACTAATATCCCGCATGCCACGCAGCATGGGAAAAAAAAGGAGTCTTACAAATATTATTTTTAATGTCATGATAAAATTCACAAAACATTATGTTATATAAAAATAGGATATATATGTATATGTATACATACACACACAAAGAGGGGAATGTTTGGAAATGAGTACAATTGTTAATAGTGGTTGTCTTCAGGTAGCAGGATTTGATTATTTTTCCATTATGTTTTTCTTTACTTTTCAAATTTGCTGCAAGAATCATGGATGCTTTTTAATCAGAAAGAAAATTAGCAGTCACTTGGCACAAGTTGTACAGATTAAAAAGATAATCTTTGCAAAATTTTTATAGCAAGGAAAACAAAGCTAAGTTGGTTAAGGTTGTTATTAGTGTAGCACTCAGAAAAAAACATTTAAAATCCACTGGGGAAACACCTCAGTGTTGAGATGAAACTAAGTAACACTGTGAAGAAAGCCTTGAATGTACAGAGTAATTTCCTTGTCTGAAGCCCCAAGTCTCCCAAAGTCTTTTTGTCAGTATCACACATACACATTAGGGCCTACTTTTTCCTTGGCTTTACCTGGGTGGCTTTATCACTACCCCTTCACTCTTCCATCAAGCAATTCTCTCCTACTTGTTTTTCAAAAGAATAATTTATAGATTTTGTGACCTGAGGAGGACTTGTCCAAGGGTTAAACTTTAACCCTACAACTTAGAGAATTTCCAATTTTACTTTCAGAATGTTAATTGGAGAGACTCAAAAGATAAGAGAACTACTGATGGACTTCTATCATATCAAAAATATTATTTGGAGGATGTTTTATATGAGTCTTAGAGTTATATTTGTATTTACTGGAATGTAGGATTTATAAACATGAAAAAAAAATTTTGCAATGAAAATAACTTGTACCTTAGCCTTACATGTAGTTTGTTTCACTTTTTGTTTTGTTTTTTTGTTATTGTTTTGTAGGCTTACTGTCCTTCAGCCCTAAAAGATAAAGTGCTACACACATACATTATATTCTTACCTCATTCATTATTTTATTGCTTTATTATTATTGGTGAGACTTCAAATCAACAAGTAATTATTGAATACCTACTATCTGAAAGGCACTGTCCTAGGTTTGGGAGATACAAAGATAAATGGAGATGAACCTCTCTAACTGATCTGGAAAGATCTTTGCCCTAGTGAGGGACACAGTCATGTAAACAGATCCTGCTAGTATATTAAGGACCAAGATAAAGTCATGTAGCAGGGATCTGGGGCAGAGAGGAAAGACCTTGTAGTGGATGCCACTGTTTTGCCCTGTCAAGATTCCCTTCTTCAGCCTAGTAGAGAAAGAGCTGTTACAGTAGGAAAAAAAAACAAGTGAATATCCCTGAAATTTCCACGATAATACATCAAAAACAATATCACATCCCAGAGGGAAAGGCAGAGATTGGTACCACCCTCAGAGACTTAGAGGGTGAATGAATCATGGTCTCCATCAGCTCCATTGAATTCACCAGTCATGAAATGATTGTGGACACAATGACTTAGCCAGTTGATGTCGATCAACTAAATACTAACCCCACTGGCTAACCAGGTCTTGGAAAATACGCTCCTGGATGGAGAGAATTTCACTTGAGAAGCAACTGGATATGAGTGGCACAAGGAATAGAGTATCGTAGGTGCTGTTGGTTTTCTGCCAAGATCCCCTTTTGCACTGATCCTGCAGCTACTGTGAGTTTGTCTGCTAAAGGCTCACAGCTGCTTTCTTACCTAGAAAATTACCCTTGACCAAATGGGAATTACCTCTCCTGATGGACACTTAGGTTCCTCCCCGACAGGAGCAACCTGTAGTCAACGACTGATTGACTTTGTGTACCCAAGTCCAAGGCTGACCCAAGAACATGGTGCAATGCCCCAGAGCTCTCCACGGATCAGGCTGAAGCTGGCTCCCACGAAGAGTATGTTCTTGTTTAGCTCTTTCCCTACCCTACCCTGCTTCCCTCACTCCCTTTCTTCTGAGAAGAATCCTTCAATAAATCATATGCACAAAAATTCTTGTCTCTGGTTCTGCTGCTACGGAACATAACCCAAGATAGAACTTTGTCTACTTCTGGTGGCCAAGAACTTTTTTTTTTTTAATATAAATTTATTTATTTATTTTTGGCTGCATTGGGTCTTCATTGCTGCATGCGGGCTCTCTCTAGTTGGCAACGAGCGGGGCTACTCTTCGTCGCGGTGCGCGGGCTTCTCATTGCGGTGGCCTCCCCCGTTGCTGAGCACGGGCTCTAGGCGCATGAGCTTCAGTAGCTGCAGTGCACAGGCTCAGTAGTTGTGGCTCGCGGGATCCAGAGCGCAGGCTCAGCAGTTGTGGCGCACGGGCCTAGCTGCTTCGCGGCATGTGGGATCCTCCCAGACCAGGGCTCGAATCCATGTCCCCTGCATTGGCAGGCGGACTCTCAACCACTGAGCCACCAGGGAAGCCCTGGCCAAGAACATTTTAGAGGAGACAGTGGCTGATATGAGACTTGAAGTATTAAAGAGTAAAAAGTCAGAAAAGGACATTAGTTAACGTCTTGGTTTTAATATTCTTGTGCTTAAGCTTCTTCCACTGAGAAAGAGACTTTTCAAAGATGATAAAGTTCAAACTGGTATTTGTAATGGTAATCTGGAATTTATTTTTCAGGTAATTGTAGTAAAATTGATTTTGTACAGTCACCTTTCAGCCTGAAAAGAAAAATCGTTCCTTCTTTTTGTCTTTTTTCTGTCCCCTACCCTTTCAGAGCTTACCCTCTGGGTCATATCTGAGTCTCACTCTATTTGTCTGGAAAGATGAGAGCAGGATATGCTTCTTAGCAGAGAAGTGAGAAAACCAGTGGCTTTCTGAAAGCGAGGATGATAGGGGTAGTTTTTCCAAATACAGGCAACAAGTGGATGTACTGGTCTGTAGAGAATTTAAAGCAGTGACAAAAAAACTAAAAGTTTGCATGCTGTTTATTATCACCATATGCTAGCAATCCTAAAAAATGGTAGTATTAATGTTCACTCTCCAAACCCCCATATGTCACTGAAGAGAATCCCAATATATCCCTTTTGAGAAACCCTGGATAACCAGCCCTTCTGCAAAGCTTAGGGTCACAGCAGCTTCCATCACCACTTTAGGAGTGGTTGGAAGCAGGGGTTTAGAACAGCTTGTCCTATAATAACCTTAAGAGTTTCCGTCCCTGAGTGTCCCCAGGAAAGCCTGGGCAGTTAGTTATGCTCAAACTCTTACTTTTCTGTAGGGCTGTGGCAGGGGTGGCGGGTGGCTTAGGTCAGCACACAATGAATTTGCCTTATTATGAGTTTGCATGTTTTATCTAGAGTGAAAATGCTTTGGGGAAGGTAGAATGAAAAGAATGAAAAGGGAGGACAAAAATCAAACACTTTCTACAAGTCAGGAGTTTGACTTCTGTGGGCTCTGAGAGAAGAGTTGATCTCTTAACCTGTACTGGCAAAGATTTAAAGTCACTGTTCTGCCAGGGAAAGTCAAAAGACCAACTGTTCATTCCTAGAGATTTGGAGGTAGTAACTTGTTTATATTTTGTCAGTAAAAAAGAAGATAATTAAGGTTCTAAACAACTACAGACATCCTCCTATTCAGCGAGCTTAAAAAAAAAAATGAGTTTTAAAACTTTGCAACTTACTTGAGTAATGAACATTCTCTCATCCACATTAGTCATCACAATGGGATAGAAAATGCAGAATGAACAAATGCATTACTTTTCAAACCTTCAATTTTATTATGATCTAATCTGGTACAGTACTGTACTTAATCAAGAGACCTTGAAATAATATGGATTACATTTTATGTTTTGGGTAAATTTTTCATACGTGAAATTTTCTTTGGGAGCCTAGGAGTAAGAACAAAGGAAAATGAAAAAGTTGTTTGGCAGAACTTAGTATTTTTTTTATTGAAGTATAGTTTATTTACAATATTATATTGTTTTAGATGTATAGCATAATGATTCAGTACTTTTACAGATTATACCCCATTAAAAGTTATTACAAGGTAATGGCTGTAATCTCTTGTGCTATGCAGTATATCCTTGTTCTTTATCTATTTTATACATAGTAGTTTGTATCTCTTGTTCCCATACCCCTAACTTGCCCCTCCTCCCTTCTCTCTCCCCTCTTGTAATAACTACTAGTTTGTTTTCTATATCTTTGAGCCTATTTCTGTTTTGTATATATATTCATTTGTATTATTTTTTAGATTCCATATGTGATATCATACAGTATCTGTCTTCCTCTGTCTGACTTATTTCATTAAGCATAATATTCTCTAGCTCCATCCACATTGCTGCAAATGGCAGAATTTCATTCTTTTTTTATAGCTGAGTAATATTTCCTTGTATATATATATATACATATATATATATATATATATATATATATATATATATATATATATATATACCACGTCTTCTTTATCTATTTGTCTGTTGATGGACACTTAGGTTGCTTCTATATATCATGGTTAGTATATAGTGCTGCTATGAACATTGGGGTATATGTATTTTTGCATTAGTGTTTTCCTTTTTTCTGGATATATACCCAGAGTGGAATTGCTGGATCATATGGTAGTTCTATGTTTAGCTTTTTAAGGAAACTTCATACTGTTTTTCATAGTGCCTGCACCAATTTACATTCCCACCAAGAGTGCATAAGGGTTCCCTTTTGTCCACATCCTCACCATTTGTTATTTGTAGACTTTTTGATGATAGCTATTCTGACAGGTGTGAGGTGATATCTCATTATTCTTTTGATTTACATTTCTCTAATAATTAGCAATATTGAGCATCTTTTCATGTGTCTGTTACCCATCTGTATGTCTTTGGGAAAATGTCTTTTCAGGTCTTCTGTACATTTTTTGATTGGGTTGTTCTTTTTGATATTCAGTTATATGAGCTGTTTATGTATTTTGGATAAGAACCCCTTGTTGGCCATATCATTTGCAAATATTTTCTCCATTTTGTAGATTGTATTTTCACTTTGTCAGTGGTTTCCTTTGTGGTGCAAAAGTTTAATTAGGTCCCCTTTGTTTATTTTTGCTTTTATTTCTCTTGCCTTAGAAGACAGATCCAAAAAAAATATTGCTACGATTTACATCAGAGTGTTCTGCCTATGTTCTCTTCTAGGAGTTTTATTCTTTCAGGTCTTACATTTAGGTCTTTAATCCATTTCAAGTTTATTTTTGTATATGATCTGAGTAAATGTTCTAATCTCATTGCTTTACGTGTAGCTATCCAGTTTTTCCAGAACATTTTCTTGAAGAGACTGCCATTTCTCCATTGTATATTCTTGCCTCCTTTGTTGTATATTAATAGACCACAGGTGCATGAGTTTATTTCTGGGCTCTATTCTGTTCCATGGATCCATGTGTCTGTTTTTATGCCAGTACATGTTGTTTTGATTACTGTAGTTTTGTAGTATACTCTAAAGTCTAGGAGCGTGATACCTCCAGCTTTGTTCTTTTTTCTCAAGATTACTTTGACAATTTGGGGTCTTTTGTGGATCTTTTATTTCTTTTTCTTGTCTGATTGCTGTGGCTAGGACTTCCAATACTATGTTGAATAAAAGTGGTGAGAGGGGCATTCTTGTCTTGTTCCTGAATTTAGAGGAAAGGCTTTTAGCTTTTCACCATTGCATATGATATTATCTGTGGGTTTGTCATAAATGATCTTTATTATGTTGAGATATGTTCCCTCTATGCCCACTTTGATGAGAGTTATTGTCATAAATGAATGTTGAATTTTGTCAAAAGCTTTCTCAAGATCTACTGAGATGATCATATGACTTTTTAAACTTCCTTTTGTTAATGTGGTGTATCATATTGATAGATTTGCAAATGTTGAACCAGCCTTGTGTTCCTGGAATAACTCCATCTTGATCATGGTGTATGATCCTTTTAATATATTGTTGGATTTGGTTTGCTAATAATTTGTTGAGGATTTTTGCATCTATATTCAACAAAGATATTGGCCTGTAATTTTCTTTTTCTGTAGCGTCTTTGTCTGGTTTTGGTATCAGGGTAATAGTGGCCTCGTAGAATGAATTTGAGAGTGTTTCTGTCCTATTCAATTTTTTGGAATAGTTTGAGAAGGATAGGTATTAGCTCTTCTTTATATTTTTGGTAGAATTACCCTGTCAAGCCATCCAGTCCTGAACTTCTGTTTGCTGGGAATTTTTTTTTATTACAAATTTAATTTCATTGCTAGTCATCAGTCTGTTCAAATTGTCTGTTTCTTCTTGATTCAGTCTTGGCAGGTTGTATGTTTCTAGAAATTTGTCCATTTCTTCTAGGTTGTCAAATTTGTTGGCATATAACTGTTCTTGATATTCTCTTACCATTTTTTGTATCTCTGTGGTATCAGTTGTTATTTCTCCTCTTTCATTTCTTATTTTGTTTAGTTGGCTCCTCTCCCTTCTTGGTGAGCCTGGCTAAAGGTTTATCAATTTTGTTTATCTTTCAAAAAAAGCAGCTCTTTGTTTCATTGATCTTTTCTTTTTTTTTTTTTTTTTGCTCTATCTTATTTATTTCTTCTCTGATCTTTATAATTTCTTTCCTTCTGCTGACTTTGGGCTTTATTTGGTTTTCTTTTTCTAATTCCTTTAGGTGGTTGGTTAGGTTGTTTATTTGGAATTTTTCTTGTTTCTTGAGGACGGCTTGTATTACTATAAATTTCCCTCTTAGAACTGCTTTTGCTGTATTCTATAAATTTTGGAGTGTAGTGCTTCCATTTTTATTTGTATCAAGGTATTTTCTGATTTCTTCCTTGACTTCTTCATTGGCCAATTGGTTTTTAAGTAGCATGTTGTTTAGTCTCCATGTGTTTGTGTTTTTCTCACCTTTCTTTCTGTAACTGATTTCTAGTTTCATACTATTTTGGTCAGAAAAAAAGCTTGATATAATTTCTATCCTCTTAAATTTCTTGAGACTTTCTTTCAGTTTTTGTATATCTATTGTATGTTTTTGATTTGTGGTTACCATGGGGTTCATATATGTTGACCTATAATTATATCTACTTGTTTTAAACTGGTGGTCACTTAAGATAAAACACATTCTAAAAGATCTACATTTTTTACTCCCCTCCCCATTTTGTGTTTTTGATTTCATATTTTACATCCTCATGCTTATTCTTTGTTTATTGTAGTTGCAGTTCTTTTACAATTTTTTTGTCTATTAATCTATGTACTGGCTTATTTAAGTCCTCAGTCCTTACTACATATTTGCCTTTCCTAGGGGGATTTTGCCTTTCCTAGTGGGACTTTTCCTTTCCTATAGATTCTTACTTCTTTTTCACTTAGAGAAAGACCCTTCAACATTTCTTTTAGAGTAAGTTTAGTATTGATGAACTTTTTAGTTTTTGCTTGAGAAGTCCTTTAGGGTCTCCTATTCTAAATAATAATCTTTCTGGGTAGTGTATCCTAGGTTGTAGGTTTCTCCCTTTCAGCACTTTGAATATATCATGCCACTCCCTTCTGGCCTGCAAAGTTTCTGCAGAGAAATCAGCTGATAACTTTATGGGGATTCCTTCATATATGACTGTTTTTCTCTTGCTGCCTTTAGAATTCTTTCTTTATCTTTAAATATCGCCATTTTAATTATGACATTTCTTGGTGTGGGTTTATCTTGGGCTTATCTTATTTGGGACCTTCTGTGCTTCCTGTATCAGGATATCTATTTCCTTTATCAAGTTTGGGAAGTTTTCAGCTATAATTTCCTCAAATATATTTCAATCCCCTTCTAGCTCTCTCCTCCTTCTGAGACCCCTATAATGTAAATGTTGGTATGCTTAATATTATCCCAGAGATCTTTTAAATTGCTTTTATTTTTTTTTAATTTGTTTTTCCTTCTGCTGCTCTGATTAGGTGATTTCTACTGTTCTATCTTCGAGATCACTTATGCATTCTTCTGTATCACTTTGTCTGCTATAACTCCTTCTAGTGTGTTCTTTATTTCAGCTATTGATTTACTCATTTCTGATGTGTTCTTTTTTATATTTTCTAGTTTCTTGTTAAAACGTTCACTGCTTACATCAATTCTTTTCCTTTATTCAATTAACAATTTTATTACCAATGTTTTAAATTCTTTATCTGGTAAGTTGTTTATTTCTGTTTCATTATTTTTTCAGGGGTTTTCTCTTGCTCTTTCAGTTGAGAATAGCTCCTTTCTCTTTTTATTTTCCCCAACTTTCTCTGCTTCTATGAATATAGGTCAAGCAGTTACCTATTATCGTCTTGAAGGGGTGTTCTTATGTGAGGAGCATCCTTACACAGGCTGTGTCTGTACAATGCCTTTGATGGGAGAGCTGGATTTGACATGGATGCAAGTCACGTCTTTCCTCAGGGTGTGCTGGCCGCTATCACCTTGGTAGGTTGAGTAAGTGCTAACAATGGCTGCCATTGTCCCACCCAGGCTCCACCTCAGGACTAGGTCAACTTTGTGTCCCATGGTCGAGTCTTTTCTTTGGTCATGAGTGCCCCAGATCCAGTGTCACACTGTAGCATGGAGGGAGCAGGGCTGGAGTGTTTGCTCAGCTCAGGCTGGGGCACACGGCAAGGCTGTGGCAGGAAACCTGGCAGTAGGTGTCTCTCTACCCTGCCTCGGGGAAAAGTCCCGTGTGTCTCTCACAGCTGATCACTATCCCCAGCCTCCGCAGCTCCTGCCCTGCTGTGGAACCACTCCACAGAGCAGGCTGGGCCCGCGTGGTCTCTCTACATGTGAGGGGGTGGTGGTGAACTGTGGTGGAGCAGCAGCTGTCAAAGATCTGGGTGGCTTCTGGGGCACTGCTTGAGTAGGCTTTTATCAGGTAGCATAATGCCCTGGAAATCCATCAAGCTGCTGGGGTATCAATAGTTCCGTTTTTTTGTTTTTTTTTTTAAATCACTGAGTAGTCCACTATATGAATGTCTGAGTCCCTTCTGGCTGCTATAACAGCAATCCATAGATTAGAGTCTTATAAACAACAAAAATTTGTTTCTCATAGGAACTCTCAGTTACTGGATCCTCACTCCTGCCCTAGCCTTAATGAAGATACACCTCAGTGCTCTTCTGGTCGCTGAAGAATCATTGTTGTTCCCTACCCTTGTTCATCTTTTAGTTTGTGGATGAAACAGAGAGAACCCAGAAGCAGATCGAAGTGTAGGGGTCTAGCATAGAATCAAAGGCAATTCATAGCCCCAGACTACAGGGGAAGAGATAAACTTTAGGCAGGGAACTAAAACTAGAGATCTGAGAAATAGAGAAGGAGGTAACCTAGAGGGCAGTGGAGAGAATGGATTAATGAAGTGAGCGCTGAGATACCAGTAGGTCAGTGCACAGCTTGGGACTAGTCTCACAAAGGTAAAGTTCCTTACTAGAGACTTTCTGGAGACAGATGTTGAGGGATAGAAATGGTTGGAGCAAAAGTTGCTTTCTTCAGAGCAATCCAGATGCTAATTTCTTCTCATAGAACTTCCCAGAACTAGAGTTTTCCTTTCCTAGTACACAACTCAGAAAAATATTTCCTGAAATGATGTCCAAAATGGGGTTTTGTTTTCATATACCTTATGCCAAAATTTCTCTAAAATCCTCAAATTTCATCTCAGTGCGTCTCCACCCTTATCATTAGGGCATAAGGGGACACCAAGCATTATACCTTATATATGTATATTTTCACTACCAGCATCATATTCAAAACAGAGTTCAATCTAAGTATTCAAAGAGCAGGTTTTCAGTCCAAATATGATTTAGGAAAAGGGAATATGGACACAGAGAAATGAAAGAGACACACTAGGCCAAGATGAAAACTAATAACATTATTTTAGTGTGCTTGCTACCCAGTCATAATAAGAAAAATAACAATAGTTTTGAGGATCAACAGAGGTTTTTTTTTTTCCAAAATGGTGCCAGGATATGGTATAAGGAGTTAGACTGGGAGTTTTATGAAACCAGGTAGGAATTCTTGTTTCATCATTTAGTAGTTCCATTACCCTGGAAAAATGACATAGCTCTCAGCTTCAACAAAATGGAAGCAATCATAATACTTACCTTGTAAAGCCATTATTGGGATGAGATGAGATAGTGCATGTAAGGTGCATAGCATGATGTCTGGCATAACCTTGGCACACACTGCAGGTCACCTTTCTTTGTTTTTCCCTCTAACCTGTGATATTATCACTTCTGTTGAGCGTTTTCTACTCGGTCTGCTGTCCTTCATACATGCTGCCAGCCAGGTGCCCTCTACTCTTCTTCTGGGCCCCCTATTCTCTTGTATAAAACACCAGTTACTACAATCACCATGTGTTTTGTAATTGGGCACTGTTTCTATTAATTAAAATAACGTATTTACATAAAATGCCTAGTGAAATAATGGATCAAGTTCATCACTACCTCTTCGACTCTTGGTGTTTCCTCACTTGTCCACTAGGTTTGCCAGTGAACAGTTGATTCAAATTTACTTTATTGGACCCAACGTTCATGTTTATATTACAGTGTTTATCTTTATTCCCAATTATTCTAACCCACAGAAAGAAAGCAAGGCCCTTAAGAAAATGGAGCATGAAGTTTCAATTTTCACATGAATCACACTTGTGAATAGTGCGTTCTTTTGTCTTGGGCTCAGCGCATGCTGCAAATCAAAAAAGGATGGGAAGAGTTTTGTGCATGTAAACAGCTGGAGCACAGTGTTAAGTTGATAGTATGGAAGAATCTGAAGCTTTTTTTTTTTTTTTAAGTCTGTGTAGGGAATAAAACTAGGAAGAATCATTTTACACCCATGGGAAGGATTTACTGGTTTATAAATATGATAAACCTTTCTTAATACTTGTGCTTTGAACTTGCTGAGCGCCTTTCAGCAGTGGAATCCAAAGCACTTCACTGACTGTAAACCCCAGGACCCTTGGGATGGAGGCATTATTTCCATTTCACAGTCAGGGAAATAGATGCAAGGAGTGCTTTGCTGGAGAGCACAGAGTAAGTCCCAGTCAGGCTTATATCTCAAGGACTCAGACCAAAGCTAACCTCTAGGCTACTCTTGCCCTCACACATTTATTTTGTAAAAGAAAAACAATAATTTTAAATGTATATGAGTTAAGCATAAAGATACATTCCTTTCCACCTGTTTTAACACTTTTTTGAAGTTTTTACGTTGGCAGGATTTTCAGATAATTAGCTCTGAGTGTCTTTTATTTAAAGTGTCTCGTGTAGGGGATGAGAGAGATCGGATAATCAAGGATCTTTTCACTGCTTAGACACTAGTTCGTGTTCAGCCTAGTTGGGTGGTGATCCATAGGGAGAGAAGTAAATATAGTGACCATCTTAAGCTGGCCTTGGGTGGGGAGAGTGGTTCCAAAATGAAAAATAACAGAATTTCATTCAGGTTGTTCGAATTTTATGCAAGAGAATTCCGTGAATACCTATGAACATTGGCAGAAAATTACAGAAGGGAGTAATTTTAGAAACAATGTTCTATGTTTAGAAATAATGTTCCAGGACTTCCCTGGTGGCGCAGTGGTTAAGAACCCGCCTGCCAATGCAGGGGACACGGGTTCGAGCCCTGGTCCGGGAAGATCCCACATGCCGCGGAGTAACTAAGCCCGTGCAGCACAACTACTGAGCCTGAGCTCTAGAGCCTGCAAGCCACAACTACTGAGCCCACGCACCACAACGAGAGAAGCCCGCGCGCCTAGAGCCCATGCTCCGCAACATGAGAAGCCACTGCAATGAGAAGCCCGCGCACCGCAACGAAGAGTAGCCCCCGCTCGCAGCAACTAGAGAAAGCCCGCACACAGCAACAAAGACCCAACGCAGCCAAAAATAAATAAATAAATAATTTTTTAAAAAAAAGAAATAACGTTCCTTTCAGAAAAACAAACAAAAAAATGTAAGGCAAGTCCACTGGAAGAAGGGGCAAGAGAGGAAGGTAGAGACTGAGAAATGAAAACTGGCATCAGTAAGGCTAATAATACCAATGCTAATTTGCAAACAGATTTCAGGAGAGGTATGTAACCTTTCTGGATCAGGAAGATCAAAGGGAATAGCCAACCAGGAGACAGTGAGTTGATGGGAAAGCAATTTTATCACACCGAATGTCCTAGACAATAAATAATAAATAATAAATAAATAAATAAATAAAATAAAATATATCACTAATTTCTAAATGAAAATTTGTATCTATTTAGTTGTCTAGTATAGGTGCAACAGGTCAAAAAGTAACGGTAACTCATCACTAATATAAAAGTCAACATTTAAACTATCAAGACTCTACATGGAGTAATAAATGAACATCATTACTCACGCAGCGCGCACTGCATTAATAAAAGCTCTTCTAGTACTCCCACCCCACCCCACCCCCAAATGCACAAGACTTTTTGAAACAACTCGTAGCCTCTATCCAATCTTTATCATCTAAGGGAAGCATTAGCTTCACATGCTGACAGGTTGCTCCCTATTTCTTCTTTCCTCCCTTTCAGTCTGTAAGATCTGTGAACGGGAAGTGATATTTACTCCTTGGTGTTGAGAACAATGATAGATACTAAGGATGTACTCCACTCTAAATATTGACCACAGCAAGGGAAATGTTCCCACAGGAACACTTGTAAAGCTGGTGCTTTCATTTTTAAACATCTAAATGATTTTTTTTGTAATTTTTTTAAAAATTAAGGAGAAATTGGCATTTGGGTTAAAGGGAAAATATGCTCCACAGAACCAGAAGAGTCCACATGACCCTTGTCCAGATATACGCATGGTTTTGAGCCTGGGGGAAGTGGGTAGGGGGTAGCAATTTGATAATGCTTTCACACAAGGGACCTTGTGCATAAAATGAGTAAAATATGAAGGTCCCAAGATGAGCTCACTCACAATTCTATACAACATCCAGTTGTGCTGTAAAACGCTCGTGCTGGTATTACCATACAACCTACTTGTTTGGTGTTTAAGTTTCCATTTTATCCAGAAAAAAAAAAAAAAGGAAAATAGCACTGTCTTAAATGGAGCTTCTGCAACAATTTGCCTACCATCTTCCCCATGACCCTCTTTTTGGAGAAATTCACATATAGAGCCATGGTTTCTACACTTCTTTAATAGTACTTTATGCCCCAGCATATAACAGACAAAACATTATCTTATTAGTGTACTTCTTTTATATAATTTATAATATTGAGTTACTACAAAATCAATCATTGAGCACAACCAGTATTTTGATTTAGAAAAATAATTTGAAATCAGTCTCAGCATTTCATTTTTTGCTGTATTTTGTTTCAGTTGCACAGTATTGAGAGAAATCCTAATCCAACCATACAAGTCTTTACAAATGATGAAACTTGTGCATGGCTCTCCTTGCAAAGTTAACGTATGCTTCAAATAAGTGAGGAGCATTTCATTTAAAAAATTGAATCAACAACAATATGTGACCACTCTTTGTTCTTTCTCATAAATATAAAAGTCGGAAGAAAAGCACCCAACATTTACAGTAAGAGTCCCGAACTGTATCGAACAAATTAGCTTGTCATTTATTTTTGCACAATTGTACAGTTATCCTGGGAATAGAGCATGTTCTGAGCAGATCCCTGGGCCTGATTTGAAATTTAATCGAGCCCAACATTCACATAACATTGTCATGTACTTGTACAGTTCTACATGAGTACACTTGAGCAGGCCTGAATTTTTAAAGGAACATTTAAGCACCGTTACATTCTTAATCAATGGCACATTTAGGAGAAGGAAAAATATTTTCAGAGAAGGCAGAAGAAGCTGTATTTTGAATCTACACAAAAATGAGTTAACCTGAGGACACAAGTTACGGTATCAATGATGTCAAAAGAGTTAAAATTTAGTACATAGCATATTGAACATGCATGCCATTTCTATTCCTTTTTCAAATAGTTAAAATATATGTCTAGAATAAAATTCAAATCAAACGTTTGCGGCTCCTTGAAGGACATTGCAGAGTCCCTCTGGTATCTGGCACAATGCCTGGCACAGAGTCGGCAGTAAATACTTGTTGACTGGGTAATGGATTTTTGAAAACTCACTGGCGTAATGTAGCAAAGGCTTCTCAAAACAACCTCGGCCTCTCAAGGGGAGGTGGAATAGAAACTAAGTCATTCCAAAGTTATCTACCTTTGATACTTAACCACCTCTAGAGTTCATTTTTCACGACTACTTTACAATGGAGGTTTTTACAAGTGTAACTGTAGGTCTGTAAGGGAGGTATTATCCCACCATTTTAGCTCAAAAATCAAAATAATACTTATTAAGGTCTATTAATGAGTAAGATGTGGAATTAAGATACAGAACCTGGACCACAGGGTCCCCAAACCCATGCTTCCCCTTCTGCATCTCTTTGTCTTTGGCACTCTCCACCTCTCACTCCATCTCCTACCTCCTCCACGACCTGAAAGCATTACACATCTTTAAAACCTGTTGGAATTTGGGAGTTAGTCAAAAAAAAACTTGCACTTGTTCACATATAAAAGAATTGAAATAATAATGTATATTATATATACTAATATACAGTGTATAATAAAAAATATACAACATATTTTATCTACACATCATGTGTATGGAATAAGTTTCTTAAGGCTTGGCATAAAGTGTATTTCTCATTATATCAGAGCAATTCACAATGAGAGGCCTTTCCTATTCAGAAATGAACATTATGTTTTCTACTCTATAAACCTTTGTTTAAAGAAAGTTGCTTGAATATTTTCTTCCCTTAGAAAATGGAGAGTGTGCTAAGCAAATAAACATAGAGTATTAAAATTGCCCTGCTGATAATTCTGCTTAACCTCTGAAAAATCATCTCTGTTGCATAAATAGGATGGAGACAATAGTCAAGGATCAGGGTTTCTCAGCACACAAAGTAGGCTTTGTCCAGTGAATGTTTTCTTTGGATTTTTTCTCTTCGATAGAGTGGTAACAAAAGTATAGCTTTCCCACTTTGTCCCAGAGATGGGGGTTTGAAGTCTATTGAGGGCAACTTTGTGCCTTATCTAAGCCTCTCACGATGGGTCACTTAGGAGGGAAAGCCCTGCTTCATTGGTCCCTGGACAGGAAAGGGGGGCCACCGTGGGGACAGGGAGCAGTTCTCTGCTTAAAGGGATCTGGCAGCTTTGCATAAAGGAAGATGTTTATCCCTGTTTATGGCATATCCCTTCTGCCTTTATAATTCCCATGGCTGATGTTACTTTTTATAGCACGTCTGACTGTCTGGGAAGGAACCATGTTATTCCACCCTTAGAAAGCAAAAGGGAAAGATGAGAAACCTTAGTAATACCATCTACAGAAGGGTTTCTGGCTTTCGAAATGTACAAAGCAGATGAACTCTGCACGTGTGTGTGTGTGTGTGTGTGCACTCAAGCACATATATGCGGTATATATGATGTAGAAGTTTTTCATATGGATCATTTAATTGTAAGAATCAAAAGTTTTTTATTTATATTGCCCAATTTCTCTGATCTATTGAGTATATTGCTAAATGAATATTGATTATTAATAATCAGCTGATTCAAAATTATATTCTAACATCATTTTTGGGGGGTATAATTAATGGGTAGGATCCCACCATCTTTGAGTTTTAAAAATACCTATAGAAAACACCAAGATCCTGTGATCTACTTTTACTTTTTAAATTGAGATTATGATTTTAGTAAGAAAGAAAGAAACTTCCAAGCAGAGTTTAATTTTAAAGAGGATGCAGGGTATCTTTTAGAAAGATTTTCTTAATCATGTGGATTAATCCTACTTTCAACTCCAGATAAGAAACAGGATATCCCATAAGGAGGATTTGCAGCATGCAGGGAATTTTTTTGCCAACCAGGAAAGGCTCCCAGGGTCTAAGTTATTAAAGTTAAATTTATTGGTGATTATGTCTATTTCCTGTATAAAATGAAAATTCAAAACAAACACTCGAAAAAGTCAAGAGAAGTCAACTAAATGGCATGGTCTTTATAAATGTAAAAGAAGTGGATATTTTCAAAGGACCTCTTAGCTTGGCGGATTGAATAAAATGAATGTGAGAGCTTAAGGTTAACCCCTGACAAATGCTAACACAGTTGTAGACACACACACACACACAGAGGCATACACACAGTTAACAAGAAATAACAGACAAACTGCCAGGAGATACACAGCTTTAATCCTATCAAGGGCTCTTGTGACATTGTAAACCAAGTAACTAGAGTTTGAGTAGTTGAGGCTGTCCCTAGACCTTCTGGATGGGATTAATTCCATGCAATTCTCACAGCCCTTTCTAACTGGTTAAGATGTGTGAGACACCATGCATCACGGAATCACTTAGCCATCTGCATCTCACAGGCCATTTCAATGGAAAAAAAAAAATTCTCTTACAAAGAGAAACCAGCAACTGGCTCTACCTTACAGGAATATATTACTTACCCCTCTTCCGGACACTATGACAAATCAAAACAGTGAACATCAATGCTGCTACATAAGTCATCCCACCTCTGGCCAAAAGGGCAATTATACTGTAAATTAACCAGGATACAGCAGGGCTGGGCATCTCTCTCTGTATGTGGATTTTTAAGTTTTGGTAAAAGTAAATACCAAGCCTCATGCAAGTACACATAGTGGTTTCTTATAATTTTCTTCACAAAGTTAAGCTGTAACAAAAATAACCTACTACAGATGGAATACTTAATCCAAATCTGTACCTGCTATCCATGAAAATACTTACTCATTCTGCTGAAGTTAGAAAGTGAATCATTGGTGTGATAGAAGGTAACACAATCAGCTAGCTTGTTGAAATTTTTTCACTTTTCAATTTGTCACAGTGCTACATAAATACAACTCGAACCCACAAGTCATTACGATAGCAAAACTCAAACAAAACGATGCTCCAATATTACGCAATGCCCATGGTACACACTTAATGCTCATTCCTCATTCACACCGAATACGTCTGAGTGAGCACTGGACACTGATAATGTGTCTCAGATCAGCGAGCCTGCACATATTTGTTTGTAGCACTCGGAGACCTCAGCACAATCCAGGCAGCTTAGAGGACATACTCATGGAAGTCTATGTTTTTGAGGAAGCTAAGTGAATTTAATTATCTGGGTGCTTGTTTTTGTTGTTGTTGTTTTTAAAGTGACGATTGGAAAAAGTGCGGAAGAAAGGGTGATTTTCTTGGTAAATAGAATTGGAGATTACAAAAATAAATGTAGGAGTACATAATAAGACAGATGCAGGGTGATGAAGTGTGTTTATTTTTTATAGTTAACTATAAGAGAGCCATGTTACTCACAAAAATTAAGACTTCTGGAATGAATGTATTTAAGAGCAGTGTTGTTTTCAAGTATGTTCCTTTAGGCACCCCCATCTGAATTATCTAGTGTCTTTACTAAAAATGATCCCCACCCTCGAAGCCTTTTTCATCCCCCAGCCTTCTCGCCTGATTGACTCCAAGTAATCCTTGGAGCCATCCTTGTCTGTTATGTGCTGGGCTTTCCCCTAAACTCAGAACTGCTTTAAGATAGAAACTGTACTTCATTGATATCTCCAGAACTTAGCAGAGTCTAGCAGATATTCATGTTGAATATTAATGAAATTAATATTAATTAATTAATGAAATTAATTAATGAAATTAATATTAATCAACATTAATTCATGTTGAATGAATTAATGCTGATTTTAAGAAAGTGGCATTTCATATGATTTCACAACTAATTCTGAAATAGTTAATGTCGTGTGTTCAGCTGTCAGGTGGGTCTGAGAACAGCGAATGGCTCCACAGCCAGAGCACCTGAGCCAGTGTTCGTGCCCTGTTCACAGACAAGGGAGTGGGAACTGACGTGCATCAGGCACAACGTGCTAGGAATGATGATGGTTGCCCTACACAGTGTCTCATTTGAGCCCTGTGATACCACTAGGAGGAAGAAATTGCTACCCATTGTAAAGCCATAGTAGAAGCTCAAGGAGGTTAAGTTACTGACCCAATTTCTCAGACTTAAGAAGCAGCTGAAGAAAGATGAACTACACCTAAGGGGTCTTCTGCCCCTGTTGCAAGTGTGGGTCAAATGGATTTTATCCATGCCTGAAATATCTGATTTATCCTGGACCTGCCCCAGAAATTAAGAAAAATTCCCAGACAGGGAAATCTGTTCAATAGCACATCTCCCAGGTTTTCCAATTAGGTCAGGCAGGCTATCCAAAAGCAGCCATTTCTAAACCATTACTCTTAGAGCAGATGGGAAGAGATCCCCCTCCTCCTGGCCTCCATTAGTCTCACTAGCCTACAGCTGGGCCCAAGCCAAGACACCAAAGGGCCACAGGGCCACTCCAGAGTTCCACTCTTCAGGCAGATAGCTCAAGTCTGGGCAGAACCTAGATCCCTCACGCAAGCTGGAGTTCATGCTCTAGAGTCTGTTACTCTGTAAAGGTACAAAGAGACCATTAAAGCTGTCCCAGGTCATTTTCCAGAAGATCTGGAGAAAAAAGAAAAAGATTAGTGGTCATGAGTAGGGGAAAAATAAAAGCTGTATTTTCTAGAGATTTATGTATGTATGCAGATTGTGTATGTATGTGTACATGTTTAATTCCAGGGATCCAGTACAGAACAAAATTAAGTCTCTTCAGAATAGGTTTCCTTCTCTAGTTTAAAACTCCCTCTTTGATGAGTATGTAGTTGAATAACCCATTTATACTTGACATTTGCTGACTATTTCAGAGGTCCTGATACATACATGGTTAAGATCGTCCAGGGGCCAAAAAATGAAGATCCCCACAGCAGCCCAGGAAAGTGCATTCAAACAGATCTCATCTCCTTAGAAAGAGGTCTTCCAAGCCTTCTTCCAGGTTTTCTTACGATCACACGTAAAGAAATGTCATTACAAAAAAGAAGGAAAGAATAGAGGGAAGTTCTGATACCCCTTTTTTTTTTTTTTTTTTTTTTTTGCGGTACGCGGGCCTCTCACTGCTGTGGCCTCTCCTGTTGCGGAGCACAGGCTCCGGACGCGTAGGCTCAGCGGCCATGGCTCACGGGCCCAGCCGCTCCGCGGCATGTGGGATCTTCCCGGACCGGGGCACGAACCTGTGTCCCCTGCACTGGCAGGTGGACTCTCAACCACTGCGCCACCAGGGAAGCCCCTGATACCCTTTTTAAAATTACATTTCCCTTATTATTTTATGAAACTAAAATAAAAATATTTTCAAAAGACTAATACTAGTTATAAGAAGAATCACTCTCAACCTTAATTAATATTGACAATAGTTCTTGAATTATGTCAAATTTTTCTTTAAAAATTAGGATTGAAAAAAACATTTTTAGTTCTCAGGAAATGAGTACATCTACAGTTCAACTTTCTCATTTTTAGGAGCACACTGTATACCAAGCCATGAGACTCATTCCACTTGCCAATTTTTCCACATACATGCTTTTTTGAACTTTTCCAACTATATTTACGTTAGTTTGGGAAAGCAACAGGCAGTTGCAGGGCAGGGAGAAATATACCAAATTTTGTAGTGTTTCAACAGGGATTTCATCTGCCAAAGAAAACTGACATTCGTGAATTATTTACTGATGAGTTCTTGGCTCTCAAGCAGGCAACAGAGATGTTATCCTCCTTTACACCTCAAAGGAGACACCGTTTTTTTTGGATTAATGAGGAATCGATTTATACGAAGGCTTTCCCCATCCCTAACAATTCAACACCCTTTTAAAATTTCACAGTCTCCTTCCAAAACCACCTTCAGTGTCATAGAAGAATTCTAAACCATAACATTTTCCTAATCCAGGATTACTCATCAAAATCAGGGCCTATTAAGATATTTTGGGTAAATTTGTTTGCTTCCATCCTAAGAAGCCTATACTGAGTGTTTTGTTTGGAGGAGCAGCAAATTATGCTCAGAGACTGAGATGTCTTTGCCAATATTTTATTTAACACAAGTTCACTGTGGGAATTATCAAGATTTTGCAAGCCAGTAGCATGCAGGATAATGTCTCTTAATTGGCCAATAACGAAATAACATACTCCAAACCAATGGTAGATTAATTACACTATTGTTTCAGGCAAGGGGAAATGAAGGAATAAAATCCAAATTTAGTTTGAGGTGTACCCTTAGATGAGCTGGGGAAAACGTAAGTCCCTTTTTGCTGGAGCATGTTGCTAGGGAACGGGGATGTTTGGCAAGATGACCTTCCTGGGGCTGCTGCTTGGCTTTCGTCACTGCCAGTCAAAGAGTGGCCTTTACTAAGGCGGGAGCCAATGCCCCAAGGTCTTACGAGAGCTATTTACATCAGCAGAGTGTGGCCCTGCCCAGACTGCACATCCTCAGAGAGTCCTCACAAACTCTGGATATTTAGAAACCAGTCCCCTGGCCATGGCCGCTTCTTTATATGTTCTTATGATAGGCCCCCAGCAGCACCCTGAGCAGCTGAGCTACGGAGTGCTTCTCAGCAACCACAGATGCGGATGATGACATCTGGACACACAATTTCACTTTTATATCAAAAGAATAACTTCATTCTGAAAACACTTTTACTCTTAAAAACAATTTCATTTTTGTCACAAACAAGTGGATTTGAAATCATATCCAGCCACTACACAACACTAAGCAACAAAGGATTGGCCACCAAGGGGCAAAGCTCCGGAAGGCTGTGTGACGGTTTCCAGGTCAAGCGTACGGCACGGGCTTTCCCTTACCTGTCTCCTCACCTCCCAAGGAGAGATGCATGTATCCTTCACTAGTGAATTTGGCAAGGTCCCCGCTCCTTGCAACCACTATAGGATGGACCAAATTCCCTTTGCCTGGAATGCTTTTCTCTCACTTCAATCATGTTGTTGCCCACGTTATCACTCATGTATCAGAGCGGCCTCCCCCGACCACCCTACACAAACTAACCCACCAACACCGACACTCTCTCCGATGGATTACCCGGCGTTCTTCTTCCTCATAACCATGACTTGATGCACATGTTTTTTGGTTGCTTTTCCGCAATTAGAATGTTAGCTCCTTAGGGGGAGGATTTTGCATTTTTTGTTCAATGTGATATCCCCCAAGGCCTGGAACAATGTCAGGATGTTATTCAATTATAAATTTAAAAATTTTTTAGATTTTAATTATGCCTTATAAATTATACTTTAATTATAAATTATGAGATATAAATTATGAGATATTTGTTTTATGAAATCAATTAATGAATGGTAAGAGGCCTTTGCCTAGAATTTCAGAAAAGGTTTAGGCCATCTATTAAACTTTTGTGGTGTGTGGCCCTCAAATTTTGTGTTTGGCCCAGAGGCAAGGCACTACACCATAGGATCTGGGGGACTTCCTTCGGGCTACGGGAAAGTGTAGGGTTGGTAAGTGATGGGTGAGAGGATAAAACCTCCACTCGCTGTGGCCTGATTAGAGATTTAAAGTTCTTAGTCTGCCTTTGAAACACTCCAGAGAATGGCTCGACTCTACTTTCCAGTGTTCTCTCTCGGGGCAAACATACATTCTCAGCCAAAGGGAGCTATTTTCTACTAGGTGTGTTCACCCCTGCCACTGAGCTCTGTTTATGATATTTCATTTGTCCCCAAAATGTTCTTTCTACCTTCCCATCCTTCCAGGCATCCCTTGCCCGTTGCCACCTCACCACCCTTCAAGGCCTCTTACAGGAATCATCCTTCCATGAAGCTCTTCTTCACATACCCATCATCACAATGACCACCACTGCCCTGGCTGGAAGGGACCGCTTCTCCTCCTTGTCACTGCTTAAGACCTCCATCTCCTCCACTGCAATAACTCTCCTTACTGTATATTTGAAGGTTTTAGTTGTTTGTTTTGGTTATTGTTTGCTTACTTGTTTGTTTTTGTATAAGCCTTAGCTTCTCTATTAGACCAAGCATCAGTTTCCCTTGTTTTTACTAATCTGTCTCCACCCAGTGCACACACCCAGAATGTTCCTTGTTCACAGTCATTCTCAACCCCAGGGCACGCATCCCAAGGTGGGGAGGGGTGGAAATGGGGGCAGCGATACCTGAGGTAGCGGTGGGGGAGAATGTACATAGGCTGAACAAGTACCCCTCCTCTTGCTCCCTTCCAACCTGCAATTTCTGGCCTCTCAAATGACCTCCCATGCTTAAGATTTTCCATATTAGACTAGAAACGGCTTGTGTGTTATTCACCGTTGCATCCCCTACAGTGTCTAGCACAGAGCCTTGAACTTACTGGGTGCCGAACAAGTGTCTGACGAATGAATGAATGAATGCATCCATGGGAAACCTTTCTGTGTCCTTGCACCTAGCACCTCCCTGATCCCAGACTTGAAACACACATCCTTAAGGCAGGCTATAAGCCACCTTCATCTTTAATCCTTATCCCCTTCCATAGCCGCCCACACCCTCTGACCAGGCATTTATCTCAGGGCACAAAATGCCATTTGCCTGCTGATCAAAGGCTGTGAGAATGGCAGCATGAGCAGAATGGCAGCTGCGCTCAGATCCTGCCCACACCCTTCCTGTTTGCAGCAGCCCACCCCAAGGAGCTATTATGTTTTCAGCAGGCTAAGCGGAGCCCCTCCTCCACCACCTCCTTCCCTGGTCCTTGCAGACACTCTGTGGGTCTGAAGTGGCAGCCCCTCACCCTTGGAGCCTGCTTTCAGCGTTTCATTGTCCCCAGGCAAGGCGCAGATAGCAGGCCAGACCTCTTTTCCCCTTTCCTGGGACACTGATAAGGCAATGAAAATAGTTCTCTATTTTCCTGCACAAAAGCTGACTTAGAAGAATCGGGTGGAGCATAAATGATAACCGGCCAGAATTTGTTGCTTTTTGAAAAGAAACGTGGTGGGGAGGGGTTGGGGGAAGACAGAAAGCTTTGAGTTTTTGCTCTGGGTTGTAAGTCAGGCACCTTCCAATGACAATGCCCCCTTTCCAGCTTTGGAGCCTCATTTCACTTCTGTAATGGAAAACTCTGCCCTCAGGTCAGAGGGCCACAATGTCTCCTCCTGAGGTTGGCTGGGCCACCTGGGAGCCTCTTGGGTGACCCACTTAACCAGACTGCAGCCTACTCATCAAAATTCAGGGAGAGAGCAAAAGACCAGGGAATACCTTTTTTGCATTGAACACATTCCAATGAGGTTTCTTATACTTCTGAACCTCTCAGACGGTCAATTGGTTCTCAAGATCCGTGTGCATTAACATGGGAGCTTCATCAACTCCACACAATCTCAGTTTATCCCAAGTGAACCTGGTCAGAGGGCCTTTAAATAAACAAAACTATCTGGAGTTTCCAAGTTATTTTGCAAGATGAATCCTTCCAAGATGTAGTTGGTGTTTGGTGACTGCTGAGGTGAAGAAATGGGGTGAAAAAATGGAGGATCACCATTTCCATCTGGAACTTAAAAAAAATGAGATGGAAGAGAGAAATAAATAGGACTTTAAAAAAGTGTTTTCTGATGGGAGTACACTGCCCTGACACTGGTGGTGCTGGTCTCGCTCTGCCACCGCTTACTCTGGAACCTGGTGCAATTAACAGAATCTGCAGGTTTCATCTTTTTTTTGTTGTTTTCTGTGAAGCCAATTCAAGGGAATTCGTGTTTTGGGGTGAAGGTCCAATAGTGGTAGTGTTTTTTAAAGCAACCAAAATGGTTCTAATGTACAGTCAAGGTGGAGAATCAGTGAGCAAGATAATCTCTAAGGCATCTGCTGGTTTTAAAATGTTATGGTTTTGTAATTTAGGGTCCGTGTTTCTTTGTTATTTTTTTTTTTAGATACAACTGACATATAACATTATATTAGTTTTAGGCGTGTAATGTAATGATTCGATATTTGTGTATATTACAAAATGATCACCAAAATAAGTCTAGTTAACATCCATCACCATCAAGTTTCTCTAGTAATCCTTCTCTCATTTACCTAAAGACTTGATTCATAGCTCCTTACTGCCCCCAGGTCTTTCTGAAATGGTGGAAAAAGAAAATTCGGCAAAAAAAAAAAAAAAAAGAAAAAAGAAATCTGCTCCGTAGAGCAAATTCCCAGTTTTTGGAAAGGATTCTATTCACTACATAGGCCAACTGCCAAAGGATGCTCTCTTCAGCCTCCTCACTGTACAGCCATCCAGGATCTGACTATACATTCAGTGATGGAGTTCACTCTCTCACAAGTTGTCTCATTCCAGTCGTGATCTACTTTAATTAAAATCCAATTGAGGGCTTCCCTGGTGGCGCAGTGGTTGAGAGTCCGCCTGCCGATGCAGGGGACATGGGTTCGTGCTCCGGTCCGGGAAGATCACACATGCCGCAGAGCGGCTGGGTCCGTGAGCCATGGCCGCTGAGCCTGCGTGTCCGGAGCCTGTGCTCCACAACGGGAGAGGCCACAGCAGTGAGAGGCCCGCGTACCGCAAAAAAAAAAAAAAAAAAAAATCCAATTGAAGTCAAATACCAAATTAGAAGCACTGCGAGTAATAGCACAGCCCCAAAGGAAACATCAGCCATGGCAGAAGGAGAGGAGAAACACAAACTGGGGAGGAAGATTATAGAACGGGTAACAGTGGTCTGAGATATTTATACTTTTCCCTTAGAATCACTTTTTTTTTTTTAACATCTTTATTGGAGTATAATTGCTTTACAATGGTGTGTTAGTTTCTGCTTTATAACGAATCTGCTATATACTTTTAGAACTCCACATTCACATGGCCTTTGCATGTCCCCACTTAAAGAATGAATATTCCTATTCAGCAGCTTGTGCTGTTAGACACAAACCGCTTCCTAAAGTGAGATTTTTTTAAAAAAAGAAAATAAGGAATTTGTTCTTTGAAGCTCCAACTATTTGGCAAAAATTACCTCACTTTTGTGTTCCAGTTATTTAAATGGTATGGATAAGTTGGGAGTATTATGATTATCCCTGCTCCCCCCAAATTCTGGACTTTTAGGAAAACTGATTAGAAATATGTGTAACAATTATACCAAAACCACTGGAGTCATAGAATAACATTTTAAATCTGATGCTTCAAAACAAAGTTTTCACCCAAGATACTTTAGGTGAATAATGTAGATAAAGAAAGATAAGAACTTATTGAGGGTTGAAATCAAAGCAATTTGCTCTCTGGAATTAATTCCAGTTCTTAATGCATAGATTTTACTCCTTTAACATGAAAATATTGCTCTTGAGCTTGCTGTATTAACCAAAATAAAGATATTCCATGCACATACTGAGTTTTCAGTATAAACCAAGATAGGTTTATTTTCAGGTGTAATTGGTAGCGCTCTGAAATGCTTATATTTTTCAGAATGGGAAAGAATAATAGTAATAATAGCAAATATTTATCAAGCACTCATCATAGGCCTGGGACTGTGCTAAGAGCTTTATACCTATTATCTCATTTAAACAAATAGTCTTGATTTGCTTTATCTGAAACCGATTCCCAGGTACTATAAAATCGAATCACCATCCACCTAGATTTCCAGAAGCATTACATTTATGTGCACTTTAAACTTCTCTGAGTTCCTCCATATCCATAATCTCTTTAAGATACGTGGTAGATAGGGTAGATGCTGATAAAACTAAGAATGTGTTGGTGGAGTTGCCTAAGGACAACCAAATAAGGAGCAGCAGAGCTAAAAATAGAAGCTAAGTTCTGCTCTGTCTTCTATCTTTATAAAATGAGAAAAACTTGCAAGTTGTTCTCAAATTTCTTTCTAGTTTCAAAATCCCCACCCTATGTTTTTGCCCAAGACTAAGAGGTAATCAGCTTTATAACTTCCAGAACATTTAGAAAATAGTCCTGTGTTTATCATCTTAAAGTCAAATCAAAGCTCATCTCCTCTCCATTTTCACAGATGTGGAGATGGGTTCTAACTTTGGAAATGCATGCAGAATGAAGTAAGTCAGAAAGAGAAAAACAAATATCATATATTAATGCATATATGTGGAATCTAGAAAAATGGTACAGATGAACCTATTTGCAGGGCAGGAATAGAGACTCAGACGTAGAGAAGGGACGTGTGGACACAGGTGGGGCCTGGTGCAGGGAAGGTGGGATGAACTGGGAGATTGGGATTGACGTCTGTGCACATAGCTAGTGGGAACTGGCTGTATAGCGCAGGAGCTCAGCTCGGTGCTCTGTGATGACCTCGATGGGTGGGATGGGGGGGTGGGAGGGAGGTCCAAGAGGGCGGGGATATATGTATAGATATAGCTGATTCACTTTGTTGTAAAGCAGAAACTAACACAACATTATAAAGCAACTATACCCCAATTTAAAAAAAAGAAAAAGAAATGCACTTTAATCTAACCCAACTAGTACGGTTCCATGATGGGGGCAGTTTTAACAGAGAAGTGAGCTAGAGTTCCTAAGAATCCTAACTCTCCCTTGGAAAGATGAAGAAATGAGATAATTCCAGCTGGGAGAAACAAGGAAGTTGTTGCCGAATCCAGTAAATATGAACCATGTATGCAGGGGCTGGTTTCCAGCAGGATAAATAAAAGTAATTTTTGCAGGGCAAGCTCAGTGAGTTTCGGGAACTATAGCGCAGAAGCAGATGCTAATGGAGCAGCGTCATTTACGTATTTGCTCCACATTATTCTTAGTGTCTCTCTAGTGCTCAGCCCACACATGAGAGTCAATGTGCTTTTGTGTTTTTTTAATGACTGAATGAACAAGTAAATAAGAAACTATTAAATCAATAGTGTAATAAATGTATCTATTCACCTGCTCAACAAATATTTATTGAATATAACTCTGGACACAGTTGCTACCCATGTAGAGTTTATAGTTTAATGAGAGGAGTTTGTAACTTAATACATTAAACAACTAACCACCCAATTAATTTGTGATTCCAACGGTGGTTTTTTTCCCATCTACCCTGGGAACGTCCCTCTCTCTCACACCTGCTTTCAAGTCATCCAGTTGACTACTTCTCCTTGAGCCAACAGCTCCTTCATGCCCCACCATGGGCCACCTGGCTATTTACTGAGGACCCCTGTAAAATTCTGCTTCCTCCTCAAGGGCCCATGGGGAGGGCTTCAGAGTACAAGGCAGTTCTCACCTCCATTTGCTGGCCCATCTCTTCCTTTCTCTATAACCTCACCACCCAAAGTTGTATGGACATGTAAATGTCACTGAATAGTTGTGCAATATTAAGGGGAATCACAAAATATGAAGGAAGAAATGTCAAACCATATGCTAAATACAGCATCATATCTCAAGAGGGGAATACCCCCGAAGTGAAACCCTATGTAAGGGAATAAATTTGCTCTGAACAACATTCTCTGGGCTCAGCTGGTCCTCCCTTTCTCTCTGAGAGCACCTTTCTTGAGTCTCCAGCTACCTTTTGGGAAACTCCAGCTTAGATTGGTCAAATGTTCTTATTAATATTACATTTAGAAAACAGCAATAGTCATACAAAAGAAATAGTGCGTATAAAAAAAATGCATTGTCTTCATTCATGGTGGCTTAGGAAAGAGGGCAGTAGAGACTGTAGGGCAGCTCTAGCCATCACCATCCCCCCAGCCACCCGTGGAGCTGCCCCTGGATGGATCATTTCCCCCTGGGGATGGGGGAGGGGGAAAACCTTCCAAGACTAATTCCACAAAGGACTATTGGAGATGACAGGAATCTCTAGACAGTAGTCTTACTTTTAATATGCTACCCCCCAAATAGGGAGTGGGCAAAAGGGTTTCCTATTGCTCTATCAGAATAGTCCCTGGCCCCTTTCTGGAAGAAAAAGTGAGTAAATGTTGCAGGTGGCCAAGAGGGGTCACCAGGGAGTGGCCAGCATCAGAAGCCCCAGGACAGGAAGGTTCTACCTGGAAGCAAGAGTGCAGGCAGGAAGTTCAATTAGCTTTATGTCAGCAAGCCTTTCCTGAGCACCTACTAAGTGCAGGCCTGTGCTGAGGCCATGGATCACGGAGGTGGGTGAGCAGCATGCAACGATGAGAGATCATGCAGGCTCTGGGAGAGTTTATGCAGATGAGGGAGCAACTGAGGCAAGGATCCATCCCAGAGGAACCCAATCCTGAACCAGGAAGGATGGAGCAAGGGTGCAGCGTCAGTTAGACAGGCTAGGAATTCCAGCTTTTGCAAGAAGAAACAACTAAGCAGGAAGTTCCAGAGATCAGTCACAACTCAGCGGCAGGGGCTGTGCACTGGTTAGGGCTTATGACCTGCTGCTATGTGGGGAAGCTGGAGGGAAAGCAGAAAAGGCAGGGCGGCTTGCCCCTGACTCCCACAGGGATGGGGTGAGCCCTTCCCAGACACGCCAAACCCTGGGAGCTAGTGCATTCTTAGGTTTCCTTCTTGGCCTCTGCTGGCCTCAGACCTCAGGAGCCCCTGAAGGCCTGGTCAGCGACTGAAGTGCCACAGGCGCCGAGGCCCCTGGCTCCACTGCTCGGGGGGACCCTGCCCGTGACCACATTCTCCCCAGGGCCCGGTGGCTGCTTTCTCCAGCCTTACCTTTGTTTTCCTAGCCTGTTCCTCCCTGGGCTTGTTTGTGTAAGAAAACCTCTCTCCCTGTTTCCTGTGTCTCTGTCACTTCCTCCCATTGCCATTCTACACTGTGGCACTGAGGGCCATTGTTTTTCTTTCTAACCATATTCTAGTCTCTGGGAACTGGCCAGTAGGTGCACAGCAGTGGAAGAAGGCAGGTCTGCCGGGGCTATTTCAGAACCACTCTCAAGTGCCAGAATATCACAGAAAACCGGCGGGAGCGGTGTGTGCTTGTCAGCTAGGGAAGGAAGAAACTCAGTATCAGGAGACAGCCCCTTGCCAATTAATCCTCAGACACTATCTAAACGAAGGCTTGTTCCCAGGAGCGAAGACTGGAGATGTCTGATAGTGCTGATAACCATCTTTGCGAAAGGAAGCTGTGACTGTCCCATTTGCTTTCTGGTTTTTTGACATGTTCTTACTGCTTTTAAATTAACTAAAAAATCAACTGAGCTGTACTGAAAGGGGAGCTAAACAAGAGATCTGAAACCAAGCACAGGACGCAGGGATGCCGAATGAAACCCACTTAGGAATGGATTTCCTTGTGGTTCTATTCAGCGCTCCAGCCCGTTATCCTTTTTGATCAGCCCACTATTCACCCAACCTGTATTGTAGCGTAAGGTAAACCACTTCATGTTTTCCTGGCAGAGTTTGAATCAGGCAGGTTCTCACAGGGGCTCAGATCCTGGGTTGTTTTCCTGAGCACAGGGAGAGGGAACTGGAAAAGTAGCTGGCCTGGGGAAAGAGAAATGTGATGTCTTTTTATTTACCATGGAAATGCCAATGCTGGGCTTATGTTGATTTCCAAACATTAAGTGGGAAGAAACTGTGGTCCATATGCCATTGAAGGACTAAGCAACACACTGGCTTAGTTTTCTAACCCTGGGCATTTTTTTTAAGCGCAATTCCAATAAAGTGAACTGAGCAAGATTTGACATCGGGACTTCAGCTTGGTTTTTCATAAGAAATGTATCGAAAAACACATTTATTTTGTTGACTGTCGCCTAGCAGAAGTATGTGGGTCTATTTTGGTAGCATTTGTTCCATGGAACTTTCATGGTTTTTGCCAGTTCCTTTCATTACACTTTTCCCACCAGTTATGACACTAAGGGTCACTCATCAAAGAGATTTTGTTTATTTCAAGTTTTAAAGGGGAACGTGGTTGCCAGGAGCATGTAAACTTCCAGGTTTCTGTTAGAAGAGCAGAAAGTTGTAAAGTACCAATGTAACAGAAACATATCAAATTCCTTTATTTCAAATAAAGAAGTGTTTTTCATTAAAGGATTAAGGCATGCCCTGTGCCACCCCCATACTGCAAAGCTGCTGATCTTGGAACACATTTTAAATACCGAGCCCGTCTCCATTTATAATTCCAGAAAACAGTGGTCCCTACTACTTAGGACCAGGAGCAAATTTAAGTTGTAAAATCTTTTTCAGGGACCTCTTCCCCCAAAATCAGATTAGTCAAAGTCATTTTAGAGGAGACATTCTCTTAAAAATGGAGGGGTATTCTTTTTTTTTTTTAATGGAGGGAAATTTCCTTTTCAAAGGAGGGTATTTTTCAAAGATTCTTTTATTGCTGGGGTTAAATCATTGCTCTATACTTGGTTTAAAAAAAAAACCTCTAGGGCTTCCCTGGTGGCGCAGTGGTTGAGAGTCCGCCTGCCGATGCAGGGGACACGGGTTCGTGCCCTGCTCCGGGAGGATCCCACATGCCGCGGAGCGGCTGGGCCCGTGAGCCATGGCCGCTGGCCCTGCGCGTCTGGAGCCTGTACTCCGCAACGGGAGAGGCCACAATAGTGAGAGGCCCGCGTACCGCAGAAAACAAACAAACAAACAAACAAAAAACCTCTAGAACATACTGAAATATTTAAGGATTAAATGAAATGATTTTTGAGCTGTGCTTCAAAACAAAAAGAGAGGTGAGTTGGGGAGCTTTATATGAAACAAGACTGATGAGGAGTTAATGATGTCTGGAGGTGATGGGTAAAGCAAGGTTCGTTATAGTAATCTGTCTATTTTTGCATGTTTCAACTCATCTATAATAATAATGTACAAAATAAAAAAGAACAATGGTGGCAAAAATAAATATATTTTCCAGTATAGAGAATTAACTGGTATAATTTCTTCATTTAGCTTCTCTAATTAAGTAACACTTTACTAGCATGGCACTCTGAGGCTGTCTTCTCGAAGAGGTCAGACTTGTTGAAACTGTTGGAAATTCGGAAATCTGCGCAGGTACCTCATTTTTCAGGTGTCCAGTAAAAGAAATGCAAATCATGTAACTGCTTGCAAGTGATCTGACATTATTAACTCAGTTATAATAACTCAGTTAATAATAACTGTTCAGTCTAAACAATTTCCAATTCGGAACCTCCACTTGCTCCTTCTTAAGCTTGAGGTGGTCAGTTCCTTCAAAAGTATTCCTTAGAGGTCTCTGGTGACAATATTTGAGGAGTCAATTATTTTCATCATTTGACATATTTCTAGATAGAATGAGATTTATAAGGAAAATCTGAGAAATAGCAGTACTGGTGAATAAATCTGAGAAATGGGTTTTTCAATCTCTGGTTCTAGAGCAAGCAAATACACAGAAGCTTAGCTAGAAGTGTTCCAGAATTTGCTTCATTGGGAGGAGATCCTCATACAAAAAGATAAAACTTCCTTAGCATGTGAAAGAGAAAGGGCCGTTTTACTTCCATTGATAATAATGCTTGATCCACGCAAATCTGTATTTTCTAGGACTACATCTCAGGCTCATGTCAGTGTTCCTTCTCTGTACTTCTGAGAACAGAGTCTCATGTATCAAGATTTTTCCATCACAGTTTTGCCAATCAGTTATCACATCTCCTCCCTGGAATATTTCATTTTCCTCAGTTTATCTATTTTACCCAAATTACATTTATATATAAATATGCACAAAAACATTAAATAATGAATCACTGGGACTTCCCTGGTGGTGCAGTGGTTAGGAACCCACCTGCCAATGCACGGCACACGGGTTCGAGCCCTGGTCTGGGAGGATCCCACATGCTGCAGAGCAACTAAGCTCGTGCGCCACAACTACTGAGCCTGCGCTCTAGAGCCCGCGAACCACAACTGCTGAGCCTGCATGCCACGATTACTGAAGCCCGTGTGCCTAGAGCCCGTGCTCCGCAACAAAGAAGCCCACGCCACGGCAATGAGAAGCCCGCGCACCACAACGAACAGTAGCCCCCGCTCGCTGCAACTAGAGAAAGCCCCCAGCGCAGCAACGAAGACCCAACACAGCCAAAAATAAATACATAAATAAATTTTTAAAAAATAAATAAAATCTTAAAAAAAAATAATGAATCATTGAGATAATGCTTTCATTGTCAAAGTGTCCTACGACGAGATCCTCAAAACTTCCATAGCCAGCAAGTAGACTACATATGAAAGTAAGTTAGGATCCTGGCCCAGAGATCCATTTCTTTATGTAGCCCAGATGAGAAGCAGATAACATAGCCCAATATTTTTGTAATCAAACATTTATGGTATTTAGAGTTTGCCCTCCCAGAGGAGAGTCAACAACCAGTCTTTGGCGTTGCACGGGGAAATACCTCACTTTGGCGTGCACAGTAGTTATATTTCAGGCCATCAGAGAGACAGACTGTCCACTAAACTGAGGCGAAATAGAAAAGAATCCCTACCTCTGTGCGGGTTAAATAAAGATCACAAGTTACAACAGTCGGCCTCAAAGGGTAGAAGGGGCCTCTCCCCAGACACTCATTCTACTTATCTGGGGTCTTAATCCCAGTCTGCACCTTTTGATCAGGCAGCCCCCAGACCACAGACGACTTATCAAAGGGGCTGGAATTTGCACTGTGCCCCATGCACCCCATCTTACTGGCCACTTGTAGGCTGGATTATGGGACTAACACTTCAACAGTCACAAGTGGAGGCCTGGGGGTTGCTCACGCTGTCCATCACAGGCGAGGTGCCACGAGTCAAGTGGGAGGTCAAGCAGAACATGCCAGAAGCCCTCCCGCAGCCTCTGAGGCTCTTCCCAGCTCTCCGTGTTAACAGAAACATCCTTCCTCACTACACAGCAGCAGGCTCATTTTTCTTTTGAATGTAGGAACAAAACCCAGGTCCTGGACCTTCCTTCCCTTTTACACATCCTTTCCTTTTCAGGGTGGTCCTGCTGTCTCACTGGCTTTCCAGTTCACCCCAGGAGGCGGCTCCCACCTGTTCTGCCAGCCGGCTGAGTCCTTCTAATCCCGTCTGCCTGATTTCTGTTATCAGCCTCCAGGCCTGCTGTCTCCTAGGGTCTGTCTTTAGGGACAGCAACAGCCCCCAGGCCTTCAACTGGCTTCCAAGGTAAGTTGGACTATTACTAGGATTGATTAGTGCTCTGTTCCCAATCAGATTTCCCCATCACATGTGCCCCAAACCCCAATTCAGAGCCAGCCTTAGCTAAAAATGATGAAACAAGGAGATACATAAACCTTTGGTGGCCCCTCTCCCCCTGCCCTCAAACTAACTCCTGGACTAGCAGAAGTCCCTCACTGTAATCCCCCGCCTTGTCCTGCCATCCTCGCATAGTTTCTTCTCTAAAACGTTCTTTTCCACCTTCCAAAGCATCATATTTAGTTCCCCTGCATTACATTTTCCCCTGTCCCATCCCAGTGAATTATTCTCTAGAGAACAGGTTTCGAACAAGTTAATTAGTATTAACTAACACAAGATGTGATACACCTTCAAAGGCTGAATGTGTGATACCTTCTGAAAACATTTTAATAGTGACTTAAACAAAAGGAATGTTTTTAATGCCAGAATTTTTAAGTACCCAGGGAGATGACTGGCCCAAGAAATATTTATACAGGGGGAAAGGGTCATTTCCTATCATCTCTTTTCATAGAACACAGCCAGCCCTTACTCTGTAACGCTGATCGTGATTCATTTCCTATCAGCTTTTCCCAAGCTGGAACTCACACTTCCAGATCTAGATGGCTGTCATTAATGCTTCTGCTGGCCATTCAGGTGGCAGATGCAACGGAAAGAGCCTCTGCTTTGGAACCAGACAGACTTGGCTTCCAGGCCAAGTCCACTACCTTCTAGGCTGGTGACCTTAACAAGTTATTAACTTCTTTGAGCCCTCAGTTTCCTCATCTGTAAAATGGGAGTTCACCTACTTCTAAGTGGCTGAACAAACTGAGTGAGACGACATGTGTAACTGTTTAATGCAGCAGGCTGCCTTTAAAGCTAGTTACCAGCAGTTCTTTGAATCATGGTTCTTGAACATAAATGTAGTCTGACAAGGGCAGTAAATATGGGTTAATTTCCTCATCATTTATTTTTCTCTAATAACTGCTTCATTCAATCCTACAGAACTAGCATAACAGCCTACCTGTTGACTTTAGATGCTAGAAAACTCAAGGAGGTATTAAGATCATTTGAAATCCAGCTTTGGGCTATTCTAGACTACTTAGTGGTATATTGTGGGGGGCTTAAAAATAGGTGGAAAAGCTGTGGAAAGTGAAACAACTGAACGTCTTGATTCTTCCTACTGAGGACAGGAATTGCCTCCACGTTCAAATTTTGAATATAAAGGCTAGTATAGCTTCTAAACAATACGAACACTGGATTTTCCAACCTGTCCCTTGAGAACAGTCACTAAAAAATGATAAGTCTCACAGTGAAGTCTTCTCAGATAACAAACCTAAAATTTCCCTGCTTCTTGACAATTCCAGAGGATCTTAAAATATCCATGAATGCTCAATCTGGTGAAATGTCCTATTTCTATATAAAAATAGTTATCTAAGCACGCCTTAGGAAACGATAACATTTACTGATTCTTTAAGCATCTCAGGAAGGGAAATCTATTTGACTAAAGTTGTCACTTACTCTTACACCAGGGATGCTCTCTCCTCACGGAGTCAGCGTCTCACAGCTTAACAGATTCCTCTTTAAGTCGGTTTGTGCTTTCACATAGAAGATAAAACTTTTCTGCTTCCTGGGCTGGGAAAGGCGATGCCAACATTTTCCTTATTTCACACTGAGTCACTGTTGTGAATCTGTAGCAAGTTACTTTACTTGCTTAGAAAGTTTAAAATAACAGTAAAAAAAAGGTGGCTAATATTTATTACCCCTGATTCAGGGTTGAGGCTTCAAAGGCTCCAGGAGATTCCGGATGTGTTCGAAGTAGCCTAGGTATTGGTGGCAGAATTGAGACTCAAGCCCAGGAGGATCTAGTACCACTTGATGTACTAAGGTCAGCAGCACAGACGGCCTATGGGAGCGCGTCACCTTTGTGTCGTTCACTTCACCTGAACCCCAGCCAGGTGTCCTTCCAGAGTGTGCTGTTGTCACCAGTGGTGCCAAGTGAGAGACAGAGCAGCACGATAGCCCCTGTCCGAACCAGCCTGCCAGAGGGTACACACTCCAGGGCCGAGGCAGCTCCACTGACTCTGTTTCTCTGTCCTTTTAGAACCCCGGAAGTCCCCTCTGTGCTTCAGTTGAAAACAACTAACGTGTCTAATTCAGAGTTTGCCTTCCCCATGTATCTAAATAGGCTCCCCCTTCAGACTTTAGCCACCTTTGGTAAACCCTTCACACCTCTTTGACCTCACTCAAGAAATCAAGCAACTCTTACTTTAGAAGGTTTTCACCATCCATTCCTTCATTTCCACCCAGGCATCCAATTTCCTGTGCAGTAGGGCTTCAGGTTACCTTTCCAGTCTCATCTTCCACTTGTCTTGTAGCAGCATTTCCCAGCCTTTGTCATTCACGGCACATCTTGAAAATGATGATATTTGCCTAGCACCCTAAGGTGAATGGTCAGAGCAGGTCATGGCTGGAGCTGGCTGCTGTCAGAGCCCCAGCCCCCTCCAGGTCACCCCAAAGCCTGTGGGGATCAATCTCACCCACCTGTTCCCGGCCAAGCCACACCCTCGAGCTTCACTCCGGTGAGTCTTTCTGGTTGTGCTGCTCTGTAAGCCCACAGGAATCCTCCCTCCATTTCAAGGTTGTCAATTCTTACTGCTATCTAAAATCCTTATTCATTATCACCTCAGCATCTTTGCTTTCGCATTTCCTACACTCCCACTTCATTCCTCTCTATCAAAGCCCCAAACACCCTCTGATAAGCCACGGGACTGTCTATATCTTCCAAGAACTCTCCCCGCCAGTGGGATTCCCAGCGCTTGTCCGCAGGAGCAGTCACTCGGCATTGAATGGTAATCTACCTTACATCATCACCACATGTCACATGACATTACATGTTGCAAGGCCATGGCTCCAAAAGCTCGACAGTTTTAGAAGGCACTGCCAGCACAGCTGCCTTTTGGGGGCATAGGCAGTTAAAGAATTCACACCAGAGTAGCTAAAGCGGGAGAAGAGAATGGTCAATACCAAGTAGTGGCCAAGAGACTCCTGAAAACGACCTGTGAGGCGTTCCTGGGGACTTCCACACAATCTGCCAGTGCCATGTGCTTCCACAAAGAAGAACTGACCACTGCGGTGATGGAGACATTGTTTCCAGCTGGGATGGCCGGGAAACATGGGACACAGAGGAGACCGCACTTCTCAAAATCAGAAGGCATAGCTCATATTTTAGGGAGTGTGTATGCAACGAATATACAAAGAATCACTATTGCTTCAAACTAATTAAAATTGAACTGGGAGAGAGCCTTTATCGATTAATATTTTCAGTGGTAAGAAACACAACTTGTGACTAACTTAAGCAAAAAAGGAGTTTTCTGAAGAACTATGGGGCAGCTCACAGACTGGAAGGGAAAGCTAAACGTTCAGGTCTGAGAAAGGGCAGAAAACAGGTTAGCGAGAATGTTCTACTCGGGAGCTGGCAGACTGCCTTGGACACTGCCACCACTCCAGTGGCCTTCAATGCCTGGGTGTCTGTCTGCACAAGATCCCAGTTCCCAGGAGACAAACACTGTCTGGCCTAGACTCAGTCATATGTGCCAGGCTGAGGTCAGGGCAGAGGCACAGCAAAGACACATGGAATGGAGAAAGGGTGTTTCCCCAAGGAGGAGATGATGAACAGAAAAGGAAAAAAAAGGTAATAACTGACTCTACAATGCCCAATAGCTTTTTGTATCTAATTGACTCCTTGATTCACCAGTAACATTTCATCTAACTTTATAGTTGATAAAATGATTTTCACATTTGTTACCTAATCTCATTTAAAAACTCCTGAACTAAGTTTTATGTTCTTCTTTTAGACATGAGAAAACTGGGTCTCTAAGAAAAGATGTCACTTACACAGAACTGAAATCCAGATCTTCTAAGTACAAACTCCAAGCTCTTTCCATTATATAACATTATATTCCCTTTAAAATAAATTTTAAAAAATAAAGTGACATTTTGGAATCAGGTCTGACTCAATTTGGACTCAGTGTATGCAGTATTTTTCCAAAATACTAAAGTTCTATAATAATATGAACAAATAATAACCACTGGATGCTACTTCTAGATCTATCATATGCTAGATTTTACTCAATTAAAATAAATTCAATAAATCTACTTAAGTGCACGGAATGTGTTCCAGATGCTAGGGAATCAAATATACATGAGATGTTCTCAAAGAGTACAAATTAGATCATCTAAATAAATAGAAGCAGACATCTAAAAAAGTAAGTACAATAGAGATGTTTTAGGAACATTGTATCTTAATTGCCTATTTGCTTATATTCCCTAAACACCAAGCTTCCTGGAGTCAGAGACCCTGTTTTTTGCACTCCCAGCACTAATCATGGAGTCTGGGATAGTGTAGATTCTCGATTCATACTCAGAAAATAAATTCATGAAAAAAAAGATAAGTGTAATGGAAACTCAGTTGAAAGAGAATATTTTGATTTCTGTATTAAGAAAAGCTACATTTTCTACAAATAAGAAATGCTGGAGAGGGTGTGGAGAAAAGGGAACCCTCTTACACTGTCAGTGGGAATGTAAATTGGTGCAGCCCCTATGGAAAACACTATGGAGGTTCCTCAAAAAACTAAAAATAGAGTTGCCATATGATCCAGCAATTCCACTCCTGGGTGTATACCCAGACAAAACTATAATTCGAAAAAATACATGCACCATTATGTTCACAGCAGCACTATGTACAATAGCCAAGACATTGAAACAACCTAAATGTTCATTGACAGATGAATGGATAAAGATGTGGTATATATATACAATGGAATATAACTCAACCATAAAAAAATGAAATAATGCCATTTGCAGCTGCATGGATGGACCTAGAGATAATCATACTAAGTCAAGTAAGTCAGAAAGAGAACGACAAACACCATACGATATCACTTATATGTGGAATCCAAAATACAACACAAATGAATATATCTATGAAACAGAAACAGACTCGCAGACAAAGAGAACAGACTTGTGGTTGCCAAGGGGGAAGAGGGATAGGAGAGAGAAGTATTAGGAGTTTGAGACTAGTAGATGCAAACTATTATATATAGGATAGATAAACAACAAAGTCCTACTGTATAACACAGGGAACTATATTCAGTGATATTCTGTGATAAACCATAATGGAAAAGAAGATGAAAAAGAATATATATATATATATATATATATGTGTGTATGTATAACTGGGTCACTTTGCTGTACAGCAGAAACTAACACAACATTGTAAATCAACTATACTTCAATAAAAATTTTTTAAATTATAAAAAAGAAAAGCTACATTTTGACAAATGGTAGGATGAGTTTAAAGAATTAGTGAAAACAACTTGTCTGTAGGCTGGAGTTTGCTGTGTAAGTGAGTGTTCTTTGTCATGTTCATGACTAGAAGGGCCTTAGCATCATCAGAGGAATGCTCTTTGTCCTACAGAGAGTAATTTTGCATTGTTATGTTGAAAGAGATACTTTTATTCCAACAAATACTCCAAAAAGTAGTTTAGTTTCTTAAAGACCTCCTTCTATGGGCTTCCCTGGTGGCGCAGTGGTTGAGAGACCGTCTGCCGATGCAGGGGACACGGGTTCGTGCCCCGGTCCGGGAAGATCCCACATGCCGCGAAGCAGCTGGGCCGGTGAGCCATGGCCGCTGAGCCTGCGCGTCCGGAGCCTGTGCTCCGCAACAGGAGAGGCCACAACAGTGAGAGGCCCGCGTACCGCAAAAAAAAGACCTCCTTCTAATCTCCTCACAACTGCTGCCTTTAAATCTAACCCCACTCCAAACACTTCTACAGTCTTAATTTTCTCAAATTGTCCATTTGTACCATGTAAATTGCCCATCAAGACATTGTTTTTCTCATGTAATGTACACTTTTTCATTTATTTATTCAATAATCTACTAAGCACAGAGCCATGTATTAGGTTCATTCTGTGATTCTAGGACTTACATCCCTCCAAGTTAAACATAAAAACCTCCATCATTTCTCTCTAAGCTCATTCCTGTTTCCTGGAACTAACATATTATTCATCAGACATTCAGGAAAATGCTTGCCACCTGACAAACTCAACCGAAAGCATCTCCTCACTCAGAAGAAGTTAGAACAAGGACCACTGCTGTCTTGGCTCGAGTCTAGCATAGACTCCAAATGATACTTCCACTCTGATGCAGTTCAGGTGTCACAGGGACAAAACCCAGGGACCCTACAGGATGAATCAGAGTTACTTGAAATACTGTTACCTTCTGTCAGGTCAACAGTTGGAAAAAGGGATTCTTGAAATATTCAATCTGGAAAGCTTAGGAGTCCTGCCTATGGGGCCCAAAAAGGTGCCACACAAAATTAAGCTGCCATTTTGGACCCACTTGGAAGGAAAGCATTTTTCTTGACCTCTTTATTTATTTTAAATATTTATTTTATTTATTTGTTTGCGACAGTTGCGGCAGGTGTGCTCCTTAGTTGCAGCTTGTGGGCTCCTTTGTTGTGGCAAGTGTGCTCCTTAGTTGCAGCACGTGTGCTCCTTTGTTGCAGCCTGCAGGCTCCTTATTTGCAGCTCACAGGCTCCTTAGTTGTGGCTTGCTGGCTCCTTAGTTGTGGCATTAGAACTCTTAGTTGTGGCATGCATATGGGATCTAGTTCCCTCACCAAGGATCGAACCCAGGCCCCCTGTATTGGGAGCACAGAGTCTTAACCACTGCACCACCAGGGAAGTCCCTTTGGCCAGTTAAATGTTTGTCTTTCATTCACAGCTCATGTTTGATCCTAGACCAAAATATGTATCCCAAATTGCAAACAAAGCTATTAAAATACCCAGAATGGCCACAGTGGGGTAGTCTTCAGAAACAGCTCCAAAGGCACACATACAAGCAAAGCCCTGTGGCCACTACGCAAAACCTTTAAAGTCTCAACATCAACTCTAAACATATGGCAGCTCAGCATATGAAAAGGAGCCTTTCACTTCCTGGAGAGACGCCAGTCTTCTATAGGTAACACTGGAAGGTTCTGCCACAGTAGAGCCTCACGGGGAAGATGCAGTGGTCTGTGTGAAATACATGGTGGTCTGTCTCCTTTTTCACTGCCTCATGTATTAATGGTACAAACTGTCCCTTCAGTTGGTGTGAGCTGGTATTTTACGTTGCCTAAAGAAACCTTGCAAACTACTTTATTCTCATCATTCAGATGTAGACTTTCTCATGTGAGAGACCGTTTGGGGCCAAGTCACATCCACTAATTAAATAATTATTTTAAAAAATATAATTCCTTAAGTGAATGAAACTTGAAGCCACAGGACTGTAAGCCCCAGGTTACCCATAAAGATGGGAGAAAGCAGTACTCTGTTAACTGGATCTTCTACTTACAGAATTGTGTAGATCCCATACATAGACCACCAATTACAAAAAATTAGAAGACAATACGCTCACCTAGTATTAAAACGATACAGAGCAAAACCATTCCTGATTCAGAAGCACCTCAGAATGTAACGTGCCTCAGGGGCACCATTAAACATGACATTTTTAACAGTTGTGGAAGAATAAGCTCACTCCCCACAGACCGACCCTGGGATATGCAGTTTTAAACAAATTCTTCACATTAACATGGTTACTTTTGATTTATTTCTTTCCCATAAAATGGAGCTCAGTGCAGAAAAACAAATTCTATTGGTTTGAATATGGGCATATGGATGCAGGAACTCAGATTCCCACATCCAGATATAACTAGCCTTTTTTTCTGTACATATTTCTACATGGTTGAAAATGCATAGAAAACTTATATTCTTCTTTTCTCATTTAACAGTCCCTCTATCATGAGCATTTTTATACGTCATTAAAATCCTTTATTAACAAATTATAATTGCAATATCATATTACCTCAAATAAATCAGTTGGAATATATCATTTTCAGTTTTGGACATTTATTTAAATTGCCTAAAATTTAGCTATTATAAATATTCTGATAATTTTAATGTGTTAATCTTTGTCTAACCATTTGCTTAAAATAATTCCCTAGAAGTGGAGTGATGATCAAAGTCTTTGGTTCTTGGGTGTTAATTAATCTTACTGTGGTAATCATTTCACAGTATATACATACATCAAGTCATTACGTTGTACACTTTAACTTATACAAAAATACTTGGGGCTTCCGGGAAGATGGCGGAAGAGTAAGACGCGGAGATCACCTTCTTCCCCACAAATACACCAAAAATACATCTACAAGTGTAACGACTCCTACAGAACACCTACTGAACGCTGTCAGAAGACCTCAAACGTCCCAAAAGACAAGAAACCCCCCACATACCTGGAGAGGATTAAGAGCGCTGCTTAAAGGAGCTCCAAAGACGGGCGCGAGCCGCGGCTAAAAGCGCGGGCCCCAGAGACAGGCATGAGACACGAAGGCTGCTGCTGCCGCCACCAAGAAGCCTGTGTGAGAGCACAGGTCACTATCCACACCCCCCTTCCGGGGAGCCTGTGCAGCCCGACACTGCCAGGGTCCCGGGATCCAGGGACACCTCTCCCGGGAGAACGCACGGCGCGCCTCAGGCTGATGCAACCTCACGCCGGCGCCGCAGGCCCGCCCTGCCCTCCGTGCCCCTCCCTCCCCGCCGGCCTGAGTGAGCCAGAGACCCCGCATCAGCTGCTCCTTTAACCCCGTCCTGTCTGAGCGAAGAACAGACGCTCTCCGGTGACCTACACGCAGAGGTGGGGCCAAATCCAAAGCTGAGCCCCTGTGAGCTGTGAGAACAAAGAAGAGAAAGGGAAATCTCTCCCAGCAGCCTCAGAAGCCGCGGATTAAAACTCCACAATCAACTTGATGTACCCTGCATCTGTGGAATACATGAATTGACAACAAATCATCCCAAATTGAGGAGGTGGACTTTGAGAGCAAAATTTATGATTTTTTCCTCTTTTTGTGAGTGTGTATGTGTATGCTTCTGTGTGAGATTTTGTCTGTATAGCTTTGCTTCCACCATTTGTCCTAGGGTTCTATCCGTCCTTTTTTAAAAAATTTTTTTCTTAATAATTATTTTTTTATTTTAATACTTTTATTATATTTTATCTTACTTTATTTTATTTTACTTTATCTTCTTTCTTTCTTTTTTCCTTCCTTCCCTCCTTCATTCATTCCTTCCTTCCTCCCTCCCTTCCTCCCTCCCTCCCTTTCTCTCTTTCTTTTTTTCTTTCTTTCTACTTCTACTAATTCTTTCTTTCTACTTTTTCTCCCTTTTATTCTGAGCCATGTGGATGAAAGGCTCTTGGTGCTGCAGCCAGGAGTCAGTGCTGTGCCTCTGAGGTGGGAGAGCCAACTTCAGGACACTGGTCCACAAGAGACCTCCCAGCTACACATAATATCAAATGGCGACAAACTCCCAGAGATCTCCATCTCAACACCAGCACCCAGCTTCACTCAACGACCAGCAAGCTACAGTGCTGGACATCCTATGCCAAACAACTAGCAAGACAGGAACACAACCCCACCCATTAGCAGAGAGGCTGCCTAAAATCATAATAAGTCCACAGACACCCCAAAACACACCACCAGATGTGGATCTGCCCACCAGAAATACAAGATCCAGCCTCATCCACCAGAACACAGGCACTAGTCCCCTCCACCAGGAAGCCTACACAACCCACTGAACCAACTTTAGCCACTGGGGACAGACACCAAAAACAACGGGAACCACGAACCTGCAGCCTGCAAAATGGAGAGCCCAAACACAGTAAGATAAGCAAAATGAGAAGACAGAAAAACACATAGCACATGAAGGAGCAAGATAAAAACCCACCAGACCTAACAAATGAAGAGGAAATAGGCAGTCTACCTGAAAAAGAATTCAGAATAATGATAGTAAAGATGATCCAAAATCTTGGAAACAGAATGGTCAAAATGCAAGAAACATTTAACAAGGACCTAGAAGAACTAAAGATGAAACAAACAATGATGAACAACACAATAAATGAAAATAAAAATACTCTAGATGGGATCAATAGCAGAAGAACGGATAAGTGACCTGGAAGATAAAATAGTGGAAATAACTACTGCAGAGCAGAATAAAGAAAAAAGAATGAAAAGAACTGAGGACAGTCTCAGAGACCTCTGGGACAACATTAAACACAACAACATTCGAATTATAGGGGTTCCAGAAGACGAAGAGAAAAAGAAAGGGACAGAGAAAATATTTGAAGAGATTATAGTTGAAAACTTCCCTAATATGGGAAAGGAAATAGTTAATCAAGTCCAGGAAGCACAGAGAGTTCCATACAGGATAAATCCGAGGAGAAATATGCCAAGACACATATTAATCAAACTGTCAAAAATTAAATACAAAGAAAACATATTAAAAGCAGCAAGGGAAAAATAACACACAGGGGAATCCCCATAAGGTTAACAGCTGATCTTTCAGCAGAAACTCTGCAAGCCAGAAGGGACTGGCAGGACATATTTAAAGTGATGAAGGAGAAAAACCTGCAACCAAGATTACTCTACCCAGCAAGGATCTCATTCAGATTTGATGGAGAAATTAAAACCTTTACAGACAAGCAAAAGCTGAGAGAGTTCAGCACCACCAAACCAGCTTTACAGCAACTGCTAAAGGAACTTCTCTAGGCAAGAAACACAAGAGAAGGAAAAGACCTACAATAACGAACCCAAAACAATTAAGAAAATGGGAATAGGAACATACATATTGATACTTACCTTAAATGTAAATGGAATAAATGCTCCCACCAAAAGACACAGATTGGCTGAATGGATACAAAAACAAGACCCATATATTTGCTGTCTACAAGAGACCCACTTCAGACCTAGAGAAAAATACAGACTGAAAGTAAGGGGATGGAAAAAGATATTTCATGCAAATGGAAACCAAAAGAAAGCTGGAGTAGCAATTCTCATATCAGACAAAATAGATTTTAAAGCAAAGACTATTATAAGAGACAAAGAAGGACACTACATAATGATCAAGGGATCGATCCAAGAAGAAGATATAACAATTGTAAATATTTATGCATCCAACATAGGAGCACCTCAATACATAAGGCAAATACTAACAGCCATTAAAGGGGAAATCAACAGTAACACATTCATAGTAGGGGACTTTAACAACCCACTTTCACCAATGGACAGATCATCCAAAATGAACATAAATAAGGAAACACAAGCTTTAAATGATACATTAAACAAGATGGACTTAACTGATATTTATAGGACATTCCATCCAAAAACAACAGAATACACATTTTTCTCAAGTGCTCATGGAACATTCTCCAGGATAGATCATATCTTGGGTCACAAGTCAAGCCTTGGTAAATTTAAGAAAATTGAAATTGTTTCAAGTATCTTTTCCGACCACGACGCTATAAGACTAGATATCAATTACAGGAAAAGATCTGTAAAAAATACAAACACATGGAGGCTAAACAATACACTACTTAATAACGAAGTGATCACTGAAGAAATCAAAGAGGAAATAAAAAAATACCTAGAAACAAATGACAATGGAGACACAACGACCCAAAACCTATGGGATGCAGCAAAAGCAGTTCTAAGAGGGAAGTTTATAGCAATACATTCCTACCTTAAGAAACAGGAAACATCTCGAATAAACAACCTAACCTTGCACCTCAAGCAATTAGAGAAAGAAGAACAAAAAAAACCCAAAGTTAGCAGAAGGAAAGAAATCATAAAAATCAGATCAGAAATAAATCAAAAAGAAATGAAGGAAATGATAGCAATGATCAATAAAACTAAAAGCTGGTTCTTTGAGAAGATAAACAAAATTGATAAACCATTAGCCAGACTCATCAAGAAAAAAAGGGAGAAGACTCAAATCAATAGAATTAGAAATGAAAAAGGAGAGGTAACAACTGAAACTGCAGAAATACAAAAGATCATGAGAGATTACTACAAGCAACTCTATGCCAATAAAATGGACAACCTGGAAGAAATGGACAAATTCTTAGAAATGCACAACCTGCCAAGACTGAATCATGAAGAAATAGAAAATATGAACAGAACAATCAGAAGCACTGAAATTGAAACTGTGATTAAAAATCTTCCAATAAACAAAAGCCCAGGACCAGATGGCTTCACAGGCGAATTCTATCAAACATTTAGAGAAGAGCTAACACCTATCCTTCTCAAACTCTTCCAAAATATAGCAGAGGGAGGAACACTTCCAAACTCATTCTACGAAGCCACCATCACCTTGATACCAAAACCAGACAAGGATGTCACAAAGAAAGAAAACTACAGGCCAATATCACTGATGAACATAGATGCAAAAATCCTCAACAAAATATTAGCAAACAGAATCCAACAGCACATTAAACGGATCATACACCATGATCAAGTGGGGTTCATTACAGGAATGCAAGGATTCTTCAATATACGCAAATCAATCAACGTGATACACCATATTAACAAATTGAAGGAGAAAAACCATATGACCATCTCAGTAGATGCAGAGAAAGCTTTCGACAAAATTCAACACCCATTTATGATAAAAACCCTGCAGAAAGTAGGCATAGAGGGAACTTTCCTCAACATAATAAAGGCCATATATGACAAACCCACAGCCAACATCGTCCTCAAGGGTGAAAAACTGAAAGCATTTCCACTAAGATCAGGAACAAGACAAGGTTGCCCACTCTCACCACTCTTATTCAACATAGTTTTGGAAGTTCTAGCCACAGCAATCAGAGAAGAAAAGGAAATAAAAGGAATCCAAATCGGAAAAGAAGAAGTAAAGCTGTCACTGTTTGCAGATGACATGATACTATACATAGAGAATCCTAAAGATGCTACCAGAAAACTACTAGAGCTAATCAGTGAATTTGGTAAAGTAGCAGGATACAAAATTAATGCACAGAAATCTCTGACATTCCTATACACTAATGATGAAAAATCTGAAAGTGAAATCAAGAAAACACTCCCATTTACCATTGCAACAAAAAGAATAAAATATCTAGGAATAAACCTACCTAAGGAGACAAAAGATCTGTATGCAGAAAATTATAAGACACTGATGAAAGAAATTAAAGATGATACAAATAGATGGAGAGATATACCATGTTCTTGGATTGGAATAATCAACATTGTGAAAATGACTCTACTACCCAAAGCAATCTACAGATTCAATGCAATCCCTATCAAACTACCACTGGTATTTTTCACAGAACTAGAACAAAAAATTTCACAATTTGTATGGAAACACAAAAGACCCCGAATAGCCAAAGCAATCCTGAGAACGAAAAACAGAGCTGGAGGAATCAGGCTCCCTGACTTCAGACTATACTACAAAGCTACAGTAATCAAGACAGTATGGTACTGGCACAAAAACAGAAAGATAGATCAATGGAACAGGATAGAAAGCCCAGAGATAAACCCACGCACATATGGTCACCTTATCTTTGATAAAGGAGGCAGGAATGTACAGTGGAGAAAGGACAACCTCTTCAATAACTGGTGCTGGGAGAACTGGACAGGTACCTGTAAAAGTATGAGATTAGATCACTCCCTAACACCATACACAAAAATAAGCTCAAAATGGATTAAAGACCTAAATATAAGGCCAGAAACCATCAAACTCTTAGAGGAAAACATAGGCGGAACACTCTATGACATAAATCACAGCAAGATACTTTTTGACCCACCTCCTAGAGAAATGGAAATAAAAACAAAAATAAACAAATGGGACCTAATGAAACTTCAAAGCTTTTGCACAGCAAAGGAAACCATAAATAAGACCAAAAGACAACCCTCAGAATGGGAGGAAATATTTGCAAATGAAGCAACTGACAAAGGATTAATCTCCAAAATATACAAGCAGGCCATGCAGGTCAATAACAAAAAAACAAACAACCCAATCCAAAAATGGGCAGAAGACCTAAATAGACATTTCTCCAAAGAAGATATACAGACTGCCAACAAACACATGAAAGAATGCTCAACTTCATTAATCATTAGAGAAATGCAAATCAAAACTACAATGAGATATCATCTCACACCAGTCAGAATGGCCATCATCAAAAAATCTAGAAACAATAAATGCTGGAGAGGGTGTGGAGAAAAGGGAACCCTCTTGCACTGTTGGTGGGAATGTAAATTGATAACAGCCACTGTGGAGAACAGTATGGAGGTTCCTTAAAAAACTACAAATAGAACTACCATATGACCCAGCAATTCCACTACTGGGCATATACCCTGAGAAAACCATAATTCAAAAAGAGTCATGTACCAAAATGTTCGTTGCAGCTCTATTTACAATAGCCCAGAGATGGAAACAACCTAAGTGTCCATCATTGGATGAATGGATAAAGAAGATGTGGCACATATACACAATGGAATATTACTCAGCCATGAAAAGAAACGAAATTGAGCTATTTGTAATGAGGTGGATAGACCCAGAGTCTGTCATACAGAGTGAAGTAAGTCAGAAAGAGAAAGAGAAATACAGTATGCTAATACATATATATGGAGTTTAAGAAAAAAAAATGTCATAAAGAACCTAGGGGTAAGACAGGAATAGAGACACAGACCTACTAGAGAATGGACTTTAGGATATGGGGAGGAGGAAGGGTAAGCTGTGACAAAGCGAGAGAGAGGCATCGACATATATACACTACCCTACGTAAGGTAGATAGCTAGTGGGAAGCAGCCGCATAGCACAGGGAGATCAGCTAGGTGCTTTGTGACCACCTGGAGGGGTGGGATAGGGAGGGTGGGAGGGAGGGAGACGCAAGAGGGAAGAGATATGGGAACATATGTATATGTATAACTGATTCACTTTGTTATAAAGCAGAAACTAACACACCATTGTAAAGCAATTTTACTCCAATAAAGATGTTAAAAAAAAAAAACTTATACAATATGATATGTCAATTATATCTCAATAAAACTGGGGAAAAATCAAAAGTTTGATTCTTGATGTATGTATCTATATCTAATTATCTATATATTTTGATATATAGAATCTCCCCCAATTATTCTTCATATATATTACATATATAATAAATACAATAGCATATAAATAGATATATAAAAATAATTTATATAGAAATAAATGTATATTAAATATACACATAGAAATTTCCTCACAGGTTTACTAACTTATTTTCCATTAGCAGCATTTTTAAGTATCTTATCCATTTTATCACCATCAACAGCACTCAGAATTCATTTGAATTGGCTTTTATTTTATCTTAAGTTTTAGTCATTCCCCTAACACATCTCTCCTGGTAGGTTGTCTTATCCAATCACTCATATGGTTTCTCAGCAAGTTCTTCTGAATGCAACCATTTTTTTAAAAAGCATATTACAAATATACAACATATTTTAAGGTTACTTTGTCTTTCTGCAATAAACAGGGCTACTCTTATAATTCTATATGATTAGGGAAGGAGGTTGTCACATAGATGGAACGCAAAAGCTCTCGGCTACTCTCTGATAAGTTTAACATGACAAGTAGAGGCTCACACTTCAGTGTTTTCTGCAGGAGGGATATATTTCAGCCCTCATGATGCTAAGAAAATTTATCTGAAAATCCACATTCATTTTTGGGTATTATATTCAAATATTATGACAGAAAAAGGAGATGAAAAGCCCAAGAAAAAAATTAAAGTACATGTATTTTTGTGTTTGAAGAGGGGTTTGAAGAAAGGAAAAAAATCTCTCTCCAACTGAAGAGAACATGAATCTGTATCTGCTTTGCTCCCTTCTCAATCTCCAGGTTCCCCAAATAGGGCAGGGCTGGCTCAAAAAGCAATGGAGAAAAAGTTCTCAAGATGAATGGTAGTGATAATTGTACAACACTGTGAATGTACTTCATGCCACAGAAGGATACACTTGAAAATGGTTAAAATAGTATACTTCACTTTATGTATATTTTACTACCGCTCCCCGTAAAAAAAAAAAAGAAAAAACCGTAGAAGCTCTACTGATTTTTTTTCTTGGCCTTTCTGAGGCTGCTGCTGTCTATGAATCTGCCACAGCTTGTTAGCTGCTGCCAGGGGCTTCAAATCTTCCAAGGAAGCTAACTGACTCAGAAACCCTGCCCCAGCCCTTCTTCCTAATTAGCAGAAATGTGAGTACAACCATAAACATAATATATTTGAAAAAAGAATACTGGAAGAGTAGCAGCTGCTGCTTCACTACTGCTTGGTGACTGGAAGACAAGGTTTAGAATTGCCGTCAGAGGCCCTGACTACAGGCAACGTCACTGTAAGTGTGTCTTGCATTCCACAATGGGCAGATTTCTGGAAATGTAGTATGTAAATTGAAATGAACGAAACGAATTATTTTATGCAGAGATGAAAATGGTAATTGTATTTCAGTTATATAAATAAAGCCAATGGTGCAAAAGAGTCTGAAATACAGAATTCAACTTTTTAGAAATATCTTGTTAAACATAAAATTTTGCTTTGTTTATGCGGTGAATGCCCGTAAGAAGCCCATGCAATTCACCTTACTTCTTGGCAGAACTTAAATGAAAAGACAAGCAAGTGTAAATAAAATGTTATAATAGCTGTAAAAATACGTTAAAGAATTAGAGAAAACATTTTAAATGGATGAAAAATTAAAATAGTAAAAAAATAATAATAATAATGTTGTTTAAGAGCTAAGAGCCGCTAAAATGTCTGGAGCACTTACTCTGAGCCAGGCACTGTTCCAAGTGCTTATCTGTACTAACCCTTCATTCCTCCCAAAGCCCTACCAGCTAAGATGTTACTAATGCCCCATTTTACAGATAAGGACACTGAGAGCCAGAGAGTTTGGCAATTTGCCCAAGGCTTCCAATTAGCTGCAATGCTCTTCACCTATACCCAGTACTGCTCTTCCAGGCTGTATCTAGAACCTTACCTTGTTCATAAGATGGCCACAATCTAAAAGAATAAAGAAGCTGAAAATAAAAGCATCTGCTGGTTTTTAGAAGCCCTACAAGCACCTCTTTGAAAAATTATCATAATTCATATCTATAGAAAATTTAAAAGACAGCTAGTTATCTTCTCCTGACTCTCACATTTAGGCACTTAATTAAACTGTTGTTATGCTTTCAGATTTTCCTCATGATTCGAATCGTTTTCTAGAGGCATCGGTTATGGTCTGTCTGAGGACTGGTGAAGAGTACATCGAGAGCATACTCAACGAAAGGTCCAGAGTGGCGTCTTTCCCCGCACACTGGAATCTTCCCATTACAGCAGTCTGTTGCTGGGATGATAGTGAGGATGAGTGTTGTACAAACCGAAACTCATCCTCTTTAGACCCTGCTCATTAGAAAGTCCAGAGCCCTTTGCAGGCCCTATTTCTTCTGTCTTGAAAGCCTTTGTTCCTTGCCCCTGCCCAACCCTTAACTCCAACCACCGGCCCCAGACTTCCTGCCCCTGTTACAGGCCTAGAGATGAATCGGTGAAATCTTAAACTTCTCCCTACTGAATTCAACAGTGGCAAACTCAGGATTTGGGGTGGGGAGAATAACTTCAAACTGGACCCATCTGCAAATGTTTGGAGGCTCCAATCCCATCTGGCTGGGGTGTGGAAGTGGGGGTTTGGGGTGTTGATAACTTATCAGCACTCTGTGCTACTCAGTTAAACCAATGAGCACCCTCTGGGAAAGTGGCAAATATCCACTCACCTTACCTTGGACGGAAAGGTGCTGACAAGTCCAACCTCCACAAAGCTGGGGACTCAAGGGTTGCCATTAGCAACCAACTTATTCACTTATTTCCTGAGTTTTCATCTTTAGGACTACTTCCATATTCATAAAACAAAGAATCATTATGCTATATTTATTTCCAGGAAAGTGTTCCAGCCATTATGGAAATTTTGACTCCAGCAGAAGACAGAGTGTGGCCATCTACTATGGACTCAGGTTCTTTCTATGATGGAGAAAGATTAGGACCAGAAGGAATGCGGGAGACTTCCACACTGTATGATTCACTTGGAAATTAATCACATGCTGCTTAATGGCGCCATGTACTGTTATTTGTCTCTTTTTTAAATGTTATTTCGTGCACTCAAATATATGTCTCATCTCAACAACTAGACTGTAAATTGCTTCAGGACTATGTAATGAGCTTGTTGTGCATGTTTAAAGAGATGATATACATCAAGGACCTAGCACAGTATATAGCACATGGTAAGAGCTCATTAAGTAGCAGTTTCAAATTTTTTCAAGGCACCTAACATAGACTTAAGTCCAGAGTATGTACAACAAGTTATCAATTAACCCTTGCATGTAGGAAACACCACACTGTGGGATACTGTTTGAAGACTCCCTTGAGCAATAATTACCCAGGACTTAAAAATAATACTCCAGGGCTTCCCTGGTGGCGCAGTGGTTGAGAGTCCGCCTGCCGATGCAGGGGACACGGGTTCGTGCCCCGGTCCGGGAAGATCCCACATGCCGCGGAGCGGCTGGGCCCGTGAGCCGTGGCCGCTGAGCCTGCGTGTCCGGAGCCTGTGCTCCGCAACGGGAGAGGCCACAACAATGAGAGGCCCGCGTACCGCAAAAAGAAAAAAAAAAAAAAAAAAAAAAATACTCCAGACCCATATCAAATGACATTCCCAATTGAGCAACAATATTTAAGAGTTAAGAGGAGGCAGTGATGATGAACATAGGCTTTGGAATCAGGCAGACCCTGGTTTGAATGTCTCCTGCAACTCTTATTAGATGTGTAGCCTTGGCCAAATTACATCACTCAGTCAACTCCAAATGAGAATGATGATACCTGCTCCAGCATTGTGATAAGAATTAAAGGAACCAATGTATGTGAAGGACTGACAATCAAACAGTATTAGTTACTCCTATTATGAAGAGTCCAGAAATTTTTTGCTCTAGAATTGAGTATAGGATAAAGATTAATGTCTCCATAAAGAGAAGGAAATGAGAACTTGGTCTGACAGTCTCCTAGTCCATCAATCCAACCTTCACACTTTGACAATTAAGTAGAATAGATCACATGTATATGAACATGCTTAATGCATATATTTTTCTGGGGAAAAAAAGTTTGAAATTCTGGGAAATGTATTTTGGTTGCTGGAAAGCATGTCTTTCTGGTTTAGACTAAGATTGGATTAGTAGCCATCAGGGAAACGCAAACCAAACCGCAGTAAGATACCACTTCATACCCACGAGGACGACAGTAATCAAAAAGAAAGACAGTAACAAACGTTGGTGAGGATGTAGAGGAAATTTTGGAACCCTCATTCACCACTGGTGGGAATGTAAAATGGAGCAGCCACTTTGGAAAATAGATTGGCAGGTCCTCAGAATTGTAAGAGTTACCGTTAGAGTTAGCTTTAAAGTTAACCTATGACCCAGTAATTCCACTTTTAGGAATATACCCAAAAGAAATAAAAACATATGTCCACACAAAACTTTGCACACAGATGTTCACAGCAGCATATTAACAATAGCCAAAAAGTGAAAATAACCCAAATGTCCATCAACTGACGAATGGCTAAACAAAATGTGATATATCCATACAATAATTATTCCACAATGAAAAGGAATGAAGTGGTCATAAATGCTCAGTGAATCTTGGAAATATTAGGCCAAGTGAAAGAAGTCAGTCACAAAAGGCCACATATTACATGATTCAATTTATAAGAAATGTTCAGAATGAGCAAATTCATAGAGACAGGAAGTAAATTAGTGATTGCCCAGGACTAGGAAGAATGGGGGAAAACAGGGAGAGATTGCTAATGGTTACAGGTTACTTTTGGAGTGATGAAAATATTTTAAAATTGATTATGGGGATGGTTGCCCAACTCTGTGAATATACTTAAACCATTGAATTGGACACTTTAAATGGATGAATTGCATGGTTTGTGAAATATTTCTCAATAAAGTTTTTAATTTAAAAAGATTGCATTAGTGCTATGTTAATTAGAAAGAGTTCATTAGCTCACATAAACTCAAAAAAGAACAAACCAGGGAATTCCTTGGTGGTCCAGTGATTAGGACTCTGTGCTTCCACTGCAGGGGTCACGGGTTCTATCCCTGATCAGGGAACCAAGATCCCACATGCTGTGCAGCTCGGCCAAAAAAGAAAAAAAAGAGCAAACCAAAAAAAAAAAAACAACAAAAAACCTCACTACCAAAACAGCAAAGATTAATTAGTTTCTAAAATATATAACTATATCACTAAAATGTAACTATATTTGACAGTTGAATTTTTTTTTTTTTTTTTTTTTTGCGGTACGCGGGCCTCTCACTGTTGTGGCCTCTCCCGTTGCAGAGCACAGGCTCCGGATGCGCAGGCTCAGCGGCCATGGCTCACGGGTCCAGCCGCTTCGTGGCATGTGGGATCTTCCCGGACCCGGGCACGAACCCGTGTCCGCTGCATCGGCAGGCGGACTCTCAACCACTGCGCCACCAAGGAAGCCCGACAGTTGAATTTCTAAATGTGCTACAGTACACTCAAAAATTAAGTTAGACTTAATAAGACTCCATATCAGTGACATGTTTTAGTAAGCTACTTAGCTATTAAATTTATGATTATAGGCTATAAAACCATTTTGAATGAAAGGTAATTAATTTTAAATTGCATTTTGTTTCCAATTCTTAGTTTATGTCATCAAAATCTTTATATATTTGTATTTATAGAATTTTTAGCCCTTTTCTTTCTTTTTTTTTTTTTAGTCCTTTTCTAATCATTCAATAAAAATGATATAAAAATTATGGAGAGCAAAGGGCTACTAATACATGTACTTAAGAATTTGAAAAGATAAAGCATGTCTACCAACTATAATTTGTTACATGATATGTTCTAAAAATTACAATTGGACATTCAGTAATGTAGGGATCAGAGTGTCTTTTTACCTTTTTGGTGAAAATAATAGTTACTTTATGGAGTATTCTTTTGGAGGGGGATTCTTCCTTATACATACTTCCATTAATTTATGTATTGGTAATTATATTCAGGCTTTATAGAATCAATATTTGACATTTTAATTTGAAAATAGTTTTCCTTCTTAAACTACCTTAAAGAATCCTGTATTTTATAATTAAATTATTTATAAGTAGATAAAATATTGTTGCTCAAAATACATTCACTCAGTAAATGTATCTGGTATGCAAACAAAATATTGTATGATTTCTAAATTTTAGAAAATTCTTCTACAAAAGAAATAGATGTGTAATAGATAATGCTATTTAATTCTAATATTAAAAAAGATAACTTGTGGTAATTTAAAACTTTCAGAAAAGTATATCTGTAAGTCTTTGCTTAAGAGAAACATATATAATTTTTTATTGAAGTATAGTTGACATATGATATTATGTTACTTTCAGGTGTACAACATAGTGATTTGACAATCAAATACATTATGAAATAATAACCTCAAAAAGTGTAGCCCATCTGTCACTATGCAAAATTATTACAGTATTATTGACTATATTCCTTATGCTATATATTATATCCCTGTGACTTATTTTATACCTGAAAATTTGTACTTCTTAATCATCCAAAAGTGGAGTTGCTTGATTGTATGGTAGTTTCATTTTTAATTTTTTGAAGAACCCTCCATACTGTTTTTCACAGTGGTTGCACCAATTTACATTCCCACCAATAGTGCCCAAGGGTTTCCTTTTCTCCACATCCTCATCAGCATTTATTATCTCTTATCTTTTTGATGAGAGCCATTCTAACAGGCATGAGGTGGTGATATCCCCGTGGTTTTGATTTGCATTTCCCTGATGATTAGTGATGTTGAGCATCTTTTCATGTATCTATTGGCCATGTGTATGTCTTCTTTGGAGAAATGTCTATTCAGGTCCTCTGTCCATTTTTTTAATTGGATTGTTTGTTTTTCTGATATTGAGTTGTATGATTTCTTTATATAATTTGGATGGTAATCCCTTACTGGATGTATCATTTGCAAATGTCTTCTTTCATTCAGTAGGTCATCTTTTTGTTTTGTTGATGGTGTCCTTCACTGTGCACAAGCTTTTTAGTTTGATGTAGTTCTATTTGTTTATTTTTGCTTTTGTTACCCTTGCCTCAGAGACATATACAAAAAAAATATTGCTAAGATCAATATCAAAGAGTGTACTGCCTATGTATTCTTGTAGGAGATTTAGGGTTTCAGGTGTTACGTTTTAAGTCTTTAAACCATTTTGGGTTTATTTTTGTATATGGTGTAAGAAAAATATTTGTTTGACTATCTTGCATGTAACTGTCATTTTCTCAACACCGTTTACTAAAGAGGTTATCTTTTCCCCATTGTATATTCTTGCCTCCTTTGTTGTACATTAATTGATCATGTAAGCATGGGTTTATTTCTGGGCTCTTCTGTTCCATTGATCTATGTGTCTGTTTTTGTGCCAGTACCATACTGTTTTAAATACTATAGCTTTGTAATAATAGTTTGAAATCAGTGCATGTGATACCTCTCTGATCTTCTTTCTCAATATTTCTTTAGCTATTTTGTGGGTCTGTAAAAATTTTAGGATTATTTGTTCTAGTTCTGTGAAAAAATGTTGTTGGTATTTTGATAGGGATTGCACTGAATCTGTATATTTTTTTGAGCACTATGGACATTTTAACAATATTAATTCTTCCAATCCCTAAGCACAGTATACCTTTCTATTTCTTTGTATTATTTTCAATTTCTTTTGTCAATGTCTTATAGTTTTTAGAGTATAGGTTTTTCACCACCTTGGTTAAATTTATTCCTAGGTGTTTTATTCTTTTTGATGCAATTGCATCAATCCTAGAACACAAAATTATTTGACTCTTCATAATAGGAGTCACTAATGCTATTCAGTTCTTCACATACATTGGTTCCTTTAATTCTTACCACAGTGCTGGAGCAGGTATCATCATTCTCATTTGGAGTTGACAGAGAGATATAATTTGGTCATTTTTTTGTCCTTCTCTATTCCTTTCTTCTTCTCTTGCTCTATTACCTTGTGATTTGATGACTTTCTTCAGTATTTTTTGTTTGTATTCCTTTCTGTTAATTTTTTTTTAACATCTTTATTGGACTATAATTGCTTTACAACATTGTGTTAGTTTCTGCTGTACAACAATCTTTCTGTTTATTTTTTGTGTATCTATTATCAGTTTTTGGCTTCTAGTTACCAGAAACATATATACTTTAATTGCTATTAAAATATCTTCAAGATTCACTTTATTTAAACTCAGTGCCCTTGTTTAATATTTTTCTCTTTTAAATTTACATTTGACATCATTTTAGAAATGTTGCATGCTCCTTAATTTTAGGATCTGATTCCTGCCTTCTCTTTATAAAACATTTCTTTATATATGATTAGAAAATATTTAGCAGCAGTTGAAACTACATCTAAAATCATCTAAAGTTGAAGGTAGATTTAAAATTAAAATAAGTTATGTCAATCATACCTCAATAAAGTGTTTAAAAAAATAAAATTAAAATAATTTTAAAAGCAGAGGTTATTACAATAAAGAAAACTTCAAATTTAAACCTTTTACTGTAATGCAATAATTTTTTTAATGACCACAAATTAATTTTATTTCAAATTGCTTCAAATTTCTGCCACCATTCTGGTGTTCACCTTGCTATATTATGGAAAACAAATTAAAGAAAATATACCATTCAAGCATAGAACCACACAATGAATATTAAGAACTATGTGTCTCTCATTCTATAACTTCATAAAAAATAAAGAAGTCTATTTCAAAGAATTCTCTAAGAATTGTGTGAATTGAACACATTGTTTATACATTAATTGTGTTTTATTTTCTTGTCTTATTTAGAAAGTTGGGTTGGTGAAGGGAAAGTTCACATTTATATGTGAGGAATTCTCCTAACACTCACTTCTGATTAAGGACCATGGATTACAGTGACTAAGCTAGCATGGATTTACATGTTAGCTTTAGAAAATAGCTTGACTTCAAAAATGTGTTACTTTTTCAGATGAATGATAAAGAAAGTCTTTAAAAGTCAATAAGAAGATAGAAATTTCAAATTTTTCTCCCACCACAATAATTGTACATATTTAAAAGTATTTTTGTATTCAGAGTACTATAGAAATCTGGAAGTAATTCTGATTTTAAAAGGCAACACTTTCAGCAGCTTAAAGTTTCCTTTTAAGTGAAAATTAAAAGCCATGGTTAATGTTTCATTTTGGTTGGATCTGTTACCCTGAATATGAATAAGGTAATTATAATGGGAAGTAACAAAATACATACTAGCTATAACTTAAGTTCAGATTACTGAATATGCATTGTATATAATGAAAATGTATCTTATATATGTAACATATTTAAAAATTACTATAATGCTATCCACACATTTTTCAAAAGCAGAAAACCAACTTTTCAAAAATCTAACTGAAACCTTTAATACATACTATTGAGAGAAATCAAATTGGAGTTCTTCAATTATTTAAATAAACTGATTTATAATTGCCCAATGTAAATAAGTGAGTTTAGATGAAATTATTTTAAATGTATAAAAAAAAGCCCACAAATGTGTGTGTGTGTGTGTATAAATTTCTAGCAATAAATTTAGGGCCAAGCAATGTCATTGGAATGAATTCCTTTAACAGATGTAAAGGTCTTGATGACAGGTATTTTCCAGGTCTAGGTTCCTGCAATCACATCCCTGAAAGATTTTCTACATGAAGTGTTTGAAGAAGTGGTGGACGTGTCACTGATCTCTGAGGTCCATTCCGGGTCTCCTTTAAGGCAGAGGTGGGGCAAATAGGAGAGAAAAAAAGGTAACGCTGATAAGGGAATCTGAACCAAATGTTGTCGTATGCTAGAAATGATTAGATGCCCTTGTCAAGGAGCTGTTACAGGGGTCCAGGGTGAAAGAGGGAAACAAGAGGTCAAGTGTGAGCACATGAGCAATAAAAAAAAGTTTGTGCTGTATAGTAGAAGGAAAATGAATCTTTAATCTACTCCTAAATCTTCTCTCCTTTTCCTTTTTAAATGTTCTCTGGTCCTGGGATGGGAAGAATGGAGGTGGGTCTTGTTGCGATGTATTAACACATATCGGGTTTAGTTACACAGTATATTTGTAATTAAAATAAAAGCTTTAGCAAGAATATTCTGTTCCCTTCCTTTGAGGTTCCCAGAGCATGAGCTTGGGGCACAGCTACTGAACTGACCTTCATTATGCAAAGCTTATTTTTAAATGTTGATGTCTTATCACCATAGTTGCTTTTTGGCAGGAGACAGGTCTTAACACATTCCTTCAATAACTATACATTGAGGACCTGCTAGGGGCCAAGCCCTCTTCTAGACGATAATCAAACACACCAAAATCCTTGCTCTCATGGAGTTCACATAATAGTATGCATTTTTAAATGATGGTGAGTTGTGTTTTATTTGATGATTTTTTTTCTTTACGATGGGCCATGAAATAATACATACCTCCAGTGATAGCATTTAGGGTTCAATAAAGTACAGTAGAATATTAGAGAGTAATAAATACTTTCAGAGCAGAAGAACAGAGAGTGGAATATTGTAATTTTTAATAATGTGATCAGGGATAGCCTCACTGAGAAGGTGCCACTGGAGCCCAGACTTAAAAGATGAGGGAACAAGCCACACCGAGCATTCCAGGCAGAGGAAGCTGCAAATGCCAACGCCCTGAGACAGGAGGGTGCCTGCTCATGCTCTGAGAATACAAGTCCAATGTAGCTGGAACTGGATGGGAGTGAGGACAGCTGTAGTAAAAGGTGAAATCAGAGAAGTAGTAAGGAAGCCAGACTGCGTAGGGCCTTGCCGACCATTGTAGGGATGTTGGCTTTTACTCTGTGTGAGATGAGGGAGGACCCATAGGAGGGTTTGCAGCAGATATGATATATGATATGAATTATACATAAAAGGTAAAAAAGTACCTCTAGCTGCTGTATTGAGAATGGCTGGACCAAAGGGGAACAAGGTGGACAAATAGACTGATTAGGAATCTACTGCATTATTCCAAATAAAAGGTGATAGTGGCTATCGCTAGGGTGTAGCAGGAGAGGTGATGAGAGGTGGTCAGATTCTGAATAGATCTAGAAGATAAAACCAACAAGATTTGTTAATTTTTGATGTGGGGTTTGAGAGAGAGGTAAATTATGGATGACCCCAAATTTTTTGGCCTGAAAAACTGGAGCTAAGGTGTTACCATTAATTATTCTGATTGTAAACCAGAGGTTCTTCATACCAAATAGACAAGTTTCTAACTGAATAGGAACGTGTGAATTCAATATGGAAAATTTCAAATAGTAATGACCGTAAGAGTTCTGGATTACAAAACACGAGTGTTGTTCAACAAAGGAAGGGAAAGATGGAAGAAAGGCAAGAGTGAAGGGAAATTAACTTTATTGTACCAAGTGGTTCATGCACATTATCTCATTTAATCCCAACAACAGCCACACAGGGTTGGTATGACTCTCTCCATTTAACAAGTAAGAAATTTGGGCCTTAGGTTGGTTGACTAACTTACCAAGGTCACATAGCTATGGTTGCCCCTAAGAGGTCTCCCCTTGGAACTGGTTGCAATTCTTAAACTAGGCTTTCAAATCAGGTGCCCCACTCTCAGTTTTCTTACTGTCGCTAGCTCTATTTTACTTCCTACTCCCAAAGAATGTAAGGGATTTTTTTTTCCTGCAGATCAGTGGAAGAATATTTCAGTAGGTACTACAGTGTTGTTCCAGAATGCATCTTTCAGCCAATGCGCTTCAATGTCCCAGGACTGTCTTATATTTCACCAGCAGAGCCCTCTGCTCACCCAGGGCACCGTCGTTCATCCAACATTCAAACCCCCCTTACACACCACTTTACTTTTTCTTCTGACTCTTCATCCTGGGGGTCAAACCTCAGAACCTACAGATTTTCTAACTACCTTTGCCCATATCATCATCAGATCCTCACACCTACGTGATACCATGTCCCCTCGAGCAGTGGTTACAGAAGAGCCCCTCATACTGTGATGCTTGCCTTTAGATGGTGAGCCTTCCTCAAACAGGTTTACAAAAGCTAGTGCAGCATGAAGAGTAAGAGCTTTTGTATCAGCTAAAATTTGGTTCACATCTGAGTTTCTGACACTTTTTTTGCTCTGTGATCTATGGCAAAGTACCCAACTTCTTGAACTTCAACTTTTTTAATCACTAAAAAGCAGAAAACTATAACTATGTTATGAGAATTAAATGTGACAGTGTTCGCAGAGCTCCTAGTGTAAGGTTGGATCCTAGTAAATGCTTCCTAAATGTACACATTATTATTTGCTGGCTCCCATCCCAAGTAACGCAATTATAGAGGATATTTATACCATGCCCCTATGAGCTCCTGGGTTGCAGTGAGATCTCTGCATTCAGAATCCCACACTAATTTTTCTAATACTGCTTTTTCTCCTAAAAAATCAAGGCTGCATGGTATCCTCTATATCTGTGGCCACTCAGCCCAGCTGGTGAACTGTAACTAAGCCAAGGCAGAGTCACGATGAGTAAAAGCAGCAGACAGTGTTGGAAAAGCCGGCACTGCTGGAAAACAGAAGAAAAGTCTCAGACGGGGGCTGGCCACACAACCCCTTCTTTGTCATCAGCCCTTTGACTCATGGATTGGAAAAAATCTTTGAAAAGTGAGCTAGCCCTCTTTGCTGCTCCTAAAAACTACTGCCAGTTACATGAGCATCTACTTTGTCATTAGACTTCAAAAAAAGAAATAGATTCTCTAGTCTCTTTCAACGTGGTTTTACACATGGTTGATTCATTGCTGCTGTCGTTGTTGCATGAAGATGACATTTGTGGAGTCAGTTCTCTTACTCCCTGCCTCCTGGGTTATTGGTATTAAACTAAACACATGTATGAAGGCCTCCTCTCTTCCCTGTCTGTGCTCACCCCCAGAATGAGCACTAATTTTCATCTCTCTCTGCCAGAGGTCTTAGTTAAGATGTCTTATGGGTACCTCAGTCTCAATTTGTGTAAAACAAACATCCTTCTTACCTCAACCTGCTCCTACTCTGGTATTCTCAGCATCGATTGGAGATATGCTCATACCAAACCCTAAGCCATCAGCACAACAAATCAGGCTCTGAATCTTGTGAATTCACTCTGTGAAATATCCCTCCAGACTACTCTTGTCTTCATCTTCACTGTCTAACCATCTCTCATCTGGCATGTTGTAACTGCCTAGTTCAAGTCTCCCCATATCCAGTCTCTCCAACCACCCCAGTGACAGAGGAATTATGACTGTAGCCCTGAATTAAGCCTGAATTTTCAACCACCATCACTCAGTTAAGACCTATTATACTCTAGAACTTCACTGTCCAATATAGTAGCCACTAGCCACGTGTGGCTATCAAGCACTTGAAACATGGCTAGTCCAAACCAAGATGTGCTACAAGTGTAAAAGACACATCAGACTTCAAAGACTTGATATGAAAACTAGAATATAAAATATTTTATTAATTTTTATGTTGATCGTATGTTAAAATGATAATATTTGTGGATATTTGAGGTTAACTTCATTTGTTCCCTTTTACTTTTTTATTGTGGCTACTAGAAATTTTAAAATTATATACAGTATGTAGCTTGTATCATAGTTCTATTTGACAGTGTTGCCCTGGTGCCAAGCCCTTCCTAATTCATGACCTTTGCATCAACTATTCTTTCCTCCTCCCTGGAACATCCTTCATCAAACTAACTTCTACTTACTCAATATTTAATTAAAATACCATTTTCTCTGTGAAGACTTCTCTACCCTTCCCTTTGTAAGTCCTCTTGGCACTTTGCCTGATTTAAATGTTTAGAAATTTATTTCTTTAATTATTATCTCACTCATTAGACTGCAAGGTCCACAAAGGAAGAGATCCAACTTTGACTTGATTCCGTACTTATCTTATGCATCTTCTTTAATGTCTGAGAAACGTCATAGATGTTCAACAAATTCTACTTAAATAAATGAATGAACGGGACACCTGATTTCCTTGCCAGGAAGTGTTGGGCAGGCTGAGTAGTAAGCTAATCTTCCATTCCCCACCTGGCACCAATGAGTCAGAATGAAAAAGGGCAAAGCAAGGCTGGTCTGCACTCTGGTTCCTCATTTCCCCCTCCATCAGTGGGATTTAGTGAAGAGCTGAGCCTCCACTCCCAACCAGCACCAGTGAGGTGGTAAGAGTTGTCAGGAAGCACCAGAGAAGAGGATGCAGGGGTATGAGGAGAGGAGGAAGCAGAATTCCAAGCAGACTTTCTCCCCCCAAACCCTTGCATCCTCTTCTCTGCTATCAACAGGGCCCAGGGGAGATGAGTTTACACCTAGACTCAGAAACAATAAGGTCATGCCTCACTTTCCTCTAGGGAGTGTCAGTGGGACAAGGGAATACTGAAGTGCCACCCCACCTATCTGAATAAGTGCTCCACTTTGCTGGGATGACGTCAGTGAAGTCCAGCATAAAGCTTAACATACACACTCACCCAGCCCTCGAACTCTACATCTCCACTAAGACTACCTTCTTAAATAGAATCCAGAGCTTCATAATGTAATACACAAAACTCCACGATGCCAAAAACAAACAACAACAACAACAACTCACCAGTTATACCAGAACCAGAAAAAGCACAACTTGAATGAGAAAAGATAATCAATAGATGGCAATACTGAGAAAAATCAAATATTGGAATTATCTGACAAGGATTTTAGAGGAGCCGTCATAAAAATGCTTCAACAAACAACTATAAATTCTCTTGAAACTTGAAAAATATAGAAAATCTCAGCAAATAAATAGAAATTACAAGGAATGGAAAAAATAGAAATGATAGAGATAAAAACCCTCATTGGATAAGTTCCATAGTAGAGATGACAGAGGATAAAATCAGTGAATTTGAGGATAGATCAATATAATTGATCTATTCTAAAAAATAGAGAGAAAACTGGAATGGGGAAAAGAATTGAACAGGGTCTTAGGGACTTGCAGAACAATGGAGGAGCTAATAGCATAAAGCAATTATACTCCAATAAAGATGTTAAAAAAAAAAGAGCTAATAGCTATATCATCAGAGTCCCAGAGGCAGAGGAGAGAATGTGGCAGAAAAAGTATTAAAAGAAATAATGACTGAAAACTTCCCAAATTTGGAGAAAGACTTACACATTCAAGAGACTGAACCCCAAATAGAATAAACCCAAAGAAATCTACACTGAGACATATCATAATTAAACTTCTGAAAACTGAAGACAAAGAAGAAGTCTTGAAAGCATCCAGAAACAAATGACACATTACAGGGGATTCATCATTTCAAACAACAGAGGACGAGTGTGGAACAATGTTTTTCAAGTACTGGGGAAAAAAAAAAAAAAAAACTGTCAAGGGCAGAGTCTATGTCCAGTGAAAATATTCTTCAATAACAAAGGGAAAATAAAAACATTTTTTAGATGAAGAAAACTGCTTGCAAACCTACCCTTAAAAAATGGCTAAAGGCAGTTCTCTATACAGAAAGAAAATGATAACAGAAGAAGACTTGGAATTTCAGAAAGGAAAAATAGAACATGGAAATGGGTAAATTTAGATAAAAGGCAAAATGGGTAAATATAATAGACTACCCTTCTCATGAGTTTCTAACATCATATCTCGTGTTTGAAGAAAAAAATCATAAAACCATCTGATGTGGTGGTCAATGTATGCAAAGGAACTAAAGATAATTATATAGCTAAGGGACCTAAATGAAAGGAAGCTTTCCATACTTCATCTGAAGTAGTGAAACTTCAAGTGAAAAATAAGTTGATACCAGTGGATAATGATAAACTGCATATGCATATTGTAATACAGAAAGCAACCACTAAGAAAAGTATATGAAGCTGTACTATACGTCAATCAAGATGCAACAAATGCATGAATGAATGAATGGAAACTGGTTCTTAGGAATATCTAATTTTTTTAAATGTTGCTTTCAACAAAAAATTATTGCATATAAATTTTTTAAACCATCACAATTACATGTGACAACAATCAAAAGATTTTTTGTAAAGTACTGAATTAGGTGATTAACATTTCTAATCATGAAAAGGTATAAAATCTGTGTAAATGAAAGATCCAATCCAAAAAACCAAAAACAAAAAAACAAAAAACAACCACACAAAAAAGATGCAGTCTAACTATGACAAAAGCAGAAAGTGTGATCATTTCATCCTCAAGATCATGTCCTGATCCCATTACTTCATTCAGGTTACTTTTGTTTTTTAATTTACTGCCTCTAAATTGATGCAAAGCAGCTCTTTTCCCACAAAAGAATCTTATCTTTTTCAGCATGGAGAATAAAATAGGGTTTAAAATGCAACCAGATATAGCCCCATCTCCATGAAGCTTCAGGTCGGAAGAGGCTGTGAGTAGTGCCAGAAGCTCATAAAGTTGGTTTGAAGGCAGGATTATCTTGTTCTCTCAAAACAGAAGTCATTAGAACAAGGTGGAAGGCTGAGGCTCCCAGACAACTCCACAGCCAGTAAACGCCAGACCTCTTTCCTTGTCCTTGGCTGAGATGAACTCTTCAAAGAGGGAGACATGAGGGCCCTGGGGCCGAGGTCAGCTCTGCCGCTCCTCACGCAGTGACCTCTGGCCCAAGTGGACAAAGAGACACTGCCTTTTAGGAGATCAAAGCCCCAGCTTTCCTCACTGCTCCTCTTGACTCCCCTCTGAGGAGGCAGAAGGGGCGGTTAATGAGGGAGGGGGTGGGAGAAAAAAGAAGGGCATTTTAGCACAATGCAAATCATTGCTGCGTCCACAAGAAACACTTTTCTGAGGTATCACTGGTCAGGTGGCTAAAGGGTAACCAGCCAGCAGCCTCGGCCACAGCTGCTCTTAGAGACCCCAAGAGCAGAGTTGCCACAGGTAATGAGATGAGCAGAAGTTAAGTCTGGAGAGTGGCTCTGACAGACAGAACTACTGTCTAGGGTCTCTCCTTCCAGCAGAAGTCTTTGAGTCATTCATCACAGCTGTCAAAGCAGAGGTCAGAAGGAGAAGGGGCACCTTAGGGCCAATCCACCTTTTCTCAGAGGTTTTTGCTTTCTCCTCCATTGACATCATGCCTCCAGGATGGGGATGTTGGTCACGCAGGACCTTTGTTCCGTTATAGGGTAGCCAACTGTCAGTTTACCTGAGATGCTCCTTCCTCTGGTTTAGCACTGACAACTCCACTGCCAGCAAATCTCATGCAGGGAAAACCAGGACAGTTGGTCAGCCTAACTGTGGAACAGCAAGTTTGCACAGTTGACTGTTCTGTTTGTGGAAAGGTAACTACAGTGGGTGGGATGGTGTCCTCCCCAAAAGATATGTCCACACTCTGATCTCCCAAACCTATGAATGTGAGGAAGAGGAGAGGAGAGGACACACTGGAGAAGGTGATGTAAAAGCAGAGGCAGAGATTGCAGTGATGCTAACACTCACCAGAAGCTGAGAGACAAAAGGAACAGAAGCTACCCACGAGCCTTTGGAGGGAGCACAGCCCTGCCGACACCTTGACTTTCAGACTTCCAGTCTCCACAACTGTGAGAATAAATTGCTGTTGTCTTAAGCTGCCTAGTTTGTAGTCATTTGTTATGGCAACCAAGGAAACAAATAGAGAGGGCCTGGTGCTTTGGTGTCTCTCCTGAGGCTACGACAAATTAAGAGTTTTCTGTGAAGACACTGGATGACTAAATAAAGTATGCAGTGAATTAGGGGGAGAAAGAGCTTTAAGATGTATCCTTAGGAATCATTAATGAGTTTAGCAGATTGACTTTTTTCATAAACATTTGTTACATACAAGTTTGCCTTAGGGGAAGAAATACCGACCTCCCTCAGATATGTATCTCTATATATCTGTATACATATCTGCTCAGAACAACAACACATCCACAGCGTCTCATATTTTTGCCTAGTGTCGATATAGGCTGACTTTTCATTTTTAAATTTTCACTCATGAATTAAACTTCCCAGATAATCTCCCCAAATTAGTAATTCATTTTGTGTCTGTTACTAGAAGATTCCAGTCTTTTAATAATGTGGCACATTTGAAAGGGGCATTGACTGTGACACTGGATTCTTAGTTAGCTCTGGTATTAAATAAGTGATGCTCTTGTGCAAGTCACTTTGCCACTCTTGTCCCCATTTTTATCACATATAAAATCAGGAGCTTCAACTAAATGATTTCAAAAAGGTTTTTTTACTTTAGAATTCAAGAGATACGGGTCAAAAGTCAGATTTTAAATGTTAAAAAATACTTTATTTCCACACTAAAAAAAAAGTCATCTCTCTATATTAAGAATCACATACGAACTTCTCTGGATGAACTTACTTTTGTTTCAAGATGAAGGCATCTCCTGCTTTTGCTTCCTTTTGTATTATACATAAATAAACTTCTTTATGTATTTCTTCAACAGACTGTGGAGGGCCAGAACATTTTATTCAGCAAAACCTTATGCTGAAGACATTACAGTTTATTATGACTGAAATTCTTTAAAGGCTAAAAATGAGAAGGCAGAAAGCAACTGCATGAAATGAGTATGAAAGCTACAATTAAAAGCGATGCTACAATTAGCATCTTAGCTCACTTAAAATGAATCACTACAGAGCACGTTTCCAAACAATGTGACGAGAAGGAAAAATACCTATCAATATCTCCAGAGATAAGGTAAAGGAGGTTTGTGTGTTCTAACTCTCCGTAGACCATGCCAAACGGATTACTGACCTCAGTGAATACCTGCTACAACCCACCAAGAGCGGCTAATTACAATTTGTCCATTCATCCAGCTTTCCTTTTCTTCATGATGCCCATCTAGCCCCTAAAGTGTGGAACACACGCCCCTCCTACGTGTGCCCGTGCACCCTCACCTCTTTGTTATTTTTCCTTATGTAGCTGTCTTTTTCTCTCCCATAGAGTGAAGGGTCCTTGGCATCAATGGTACCTTCTGTCTTCATAACTACTGTATGCCCAGCATTCTGTGACCCTGGCTGAACATATCACACTGCTTTACCCACTACATGCCATGCCATGCCAACTGAATCAAAACAAATCACACCAAATGTTTATTTTCTCTGTCAGACTCTCCTGGGTGCATATTGGTGAATGTGATCACTACACAAGCTGGCTTCATGTGAAGATGTTGCCACCATGTCATTCATGAGGTTCCTCAAGGGTCCTACTTTTCTGGCCTGCCTAAATATATATACAGTTGTTCTCTTCTCTTGAGCACACTGAGAAATGGAAGATGGGTATCTTCAGAAAAGCATTTTCCAACAAGTGTATCTAAGGACTCTAAATAGATGCCTCTTCCCAGAAATCCCTAAACTCATTATTGATATTTGGGGCTGTATCATTCTTTGTTGTGCAGGTCTGTCCTATGTACAGTAGAATATTTAGCATCACTTAGTGCCAGTAGTGATCTTAGTTGTAACAATGAAAAGTGTCCCTGGATATTGCCAAATGTCCCATGGGGGGCACAAAACTGTCCCAGGTTGAGAACTACTACTCTAATCTTTTCTCATTAGCACACTGGAGGAAGAAAAAAATCGTTTTTTTATTGTTACCTTGAAAGATACCAAGAGTCCTCTCTGAAGTGGGTAGGCTTCAGGAGGACCAAGGTGAATGAAAGGTGTATACTAGGACAAAAACCCTAAGCATTTCTCCAGTTCTGCTAGCTCCACATTGAACCTGTCTCCCTTCTTCCCTCCCTCCACGGGACCCCACCCAAGCTCCCAGGATGCAGTGGAGCAGGCTGGCTGGCACACCTCTGTGGTCTGAGCTTCCTCTGATTGGACATACTGTTCTGCCATTATGAAGTGATATAGGACCTTCCCCCAAGAGAAACAGTATGTTATATGACTAGCAAATTTTATTCCCAGCTCAAGCTGGTTCATTTTCCTTTCTGGAGGCCCCACTACAGATTACCAGTAGCGGCAACCGCCTTATATAAAGGAAACAATCTTTGTCCTGAATTAGATTATGAAGAATTCTCGATACACCATTATAAACCTCCTGCTCTCAACAACATGTACTTATGTGAAGTAACAGACACTAGATTGTTGAATTCTACAGCTAAAAGTAAAATCTAACTTTGGTCCTAAATTTCAGCATACCCTCTCCTACCACCATTAACCAGAGCAGTGAACAAACACAACATGGGACTGCTTTTCTTTTTATCATTTTTCTTTCCATGTTCCTTATTCTGATGACTGTTGGAGTTCATCTGTGAAAGGGCAAAACACAAATAGATAAATAAAAAATTAAGAGGAGATAAGAGGTGAGAAGGAAAAGAAAATGTCTGGATAATTTGCAGTCAGTCTCTGAATAATCAAGATCTAAAGCTACAGGAAGCACAATAATGATGGAAAAAGGAAAAATGAGCCAGTCACAATGGAACTGCAGAGGCCAACGGGTCCTCTGTAAGGGACCTTCTCAGCACCGCAGAATAACTGCTGTGGTTTGATGCCTACTTTGTGTTCTGGAGTCTGAAAAACAAAGTTTACACTAAGAAAGCAAATGGAGGACCAAGAAAGAATCCTTTCTTCAGGTAACTGGCTGTCCACAATTATAGTCATCCCTGAAGAGAGGAAATAAAACTGAAAATTACCACGGAAGTTGCCAGAGCCCCAGCCAGAATAAAACAAAGTCAGATGGCACGGAAGCCTTACATGCCTGAACGAAAAATGTCTAAATAAAACCAAATTTTGTCCCACAAGAAAAATGGGTAAAACTTTTACCCAATTAGAGAAATGTCATCATGATCAAATATAAGCCACATAATTATTACATGGAACAGTAAACATTTTAATTATATAATTAGACACAAATGTAAGGTTTTTGTTTTCTTCTTTTGTGTGCTTGTATTTTTCTGCTTTCATGGTCAGCAGCCTAATGTAGTGATTTAATTACCTCAGAGTCAGTCAGTTAAGCTTGCTGTCTGAAAACTGCCTTTTCACAATGCCCTGAACTGACCTAAAGTGAAACTCAAACTCACCCTTTGTGTCCAGGGCTTTCCTGACAACAAAAGAGGTATTGGTTCTCCTTTCCCCAGATACCAGCCTTGGGCTCACTTCCCAGTCCCTTCTCTTCCACCCCAGGTCTCCTTCCTCTCCTGTTCCTTGCCCTCACTCCACCCTCCAGCTCATTCCCCTCCCCAACCCCCAACCATGGAAAGGAATGCCCAATCTGCCATCTTGCTTCTCTGGGTTATCACAGAAACAAGAGGGTAGGGATTGTGCTGCATTTCTAGGCACATCAAATCCCTCAGTCTCTAACGGCCCTGACCTTGGCTGCTACATCCATGCAAGGCAGTAGATCACAAGATCCCGTTTTGGAGTCAGATGTAAGAAAAGGCATCAGAATCACTGCCTACTGAAATAAGCTGGGCAACACACGATCTGTTAGAAGAACAAGAATTAGACCACAAAGTCTTCCGATTCTGATCCTTTGATTCAAGTTCTACTTAACTAAGGAGAAATACCTTCTACAGAAAAGGGCTCCAATGGATAGAGGTGGATTCTCTAGTGTGTCTCCACTGTTTGTCCCCTCTGCAAAGCACACTGCATATGGCACGCACCAAGGTCAGAGCACATTTGAGAGATGCCTGGTACTTTGAGGGTAAGAACCATGCTCAGGACCTCCTACCTCCTTTTCTCTCACAGGACACATGCCCTTGCCCTCGTCTCACTCTCAGTTCCTATGCTGGTACATTCAAAATCTCTGTTAGAAGCTCTGGGTACACATCTCAAGTAATTTTCCTTTTCAGAAAGTAGCTAATGAGAATGAGTATCATGGGGCATTGGTATAGGGGGAGAGAAAGATGGCATCAAGAATTTTTCTTGAATTATTTAAATACGCTACAGGATATGGGTTATTCCTTTGAAATTTTTTTTCAATTCAATATATTTTCTGTTTCTATCGCGAGTCTAAGAAAATATCTAACGTAATGGGACTTTTGAAATCTTCATAATTAAGATCCTTCTGCATTAAAAAATGAATACACTGCATAATAGTTCAAGAGTGTCCTTTGAGAACGCTGAAGCGTGACCCCACAAATAGAAGCTTTTCCGCAAATATCCTGGGAACAAATTCTATGGCAATTAGGCCCTGTGATAGTCTTAAAACACATTCTCACTAACAATTTGGTAGTCTGCTTCTACCACTGTACCTTCTACAACTTCTACAAATTCCTTCTATAACTTACTTCCTAGAGAAAGCAGTCAGCAGGTGTACCTGTTGATTACGCCACAGTTGTGATTCTCGGGAGCTGCTAACATGGGGGGGTCCATAGCTTAGAGAGTAAAGACATAAACTTTTATTCTTCAAAGAGATTTGCTGGATTGGCTTGTGTTGGTTGACTTGCTGCAGTGGCTCAGTTTCTTCAATTGTGAAAAGCATACTAGTGCATGTGTCACTCTCAGAGAGAGATGACGGGAAGTGAGCATCGTACTTAAGAAACTGGCCAGTATGAATTGGTGTTCTTTAGCAGGGAGACAGGAAAGGTAGTAGTAACAGACAGACACGGTATTCTTATTCCAGAGGATGCAGATCAATACACTCAGTCTCTCTTAAGAGCTGATAAAAAGAGGTAAGTGATTTAAGCAAGAGCCTAGCATAGCTGGGTGAAGTGAAACAAGAGCCTGTATTTCTGTGGAGACTATTAAAGTCATTTATAAAAGTTGTAGAATATATTTCTGTGTTTTTTTTTTTTGATAGATTCTTACTCCATTGATGTGGACGTTACCAAATAATAGCAGGATGAATTCTTAGGCACTCTTCCAACACAGAAAAATGTTTTGTCTTGTTTTGTTTTCAGAAAAATGGTTTAAATGTTCAAAATAGTTCAAGACTATGTATTAAAATGATTTCAAATATGGCTGTTTCCAATTGCTTTAGAATTGTTATTGCAGTCCTAGAGAACGTTTATTTTGTACTTAATTGGTTATAAGCTGCTGCTGAACTGATTTTATTGGCTGTTTAAGGCCATGCAATATGGCTCTCTGAGAACTTAATTGTACACACTTAGCTCTGAATATCCAAATATATGGCAATCCCTTTCTACCAGAAGCTGCTTAGCTTTCATCTGTTGTCTCTGCTATTTCAGTTAGAGGAGGTGTTGTAAGGATTTCTATGGCAGGTACAAGATGTGCATACTTCTGTGTTTAACCAGCTGAAATCAGGCACTGCACTGACCTTAGGAAATAGAACACTGAATTTTAACCTTTAGGTCTTTGTCTACCTTTACATTACAAAAGACTTAAGCTTACAAGAGATGTGGATTTGCACTACTTTTGTAAAAATCAAGGAACAAGGAAATAAATGTGCAAAAAATAAATTCAAATAGTTTTGAAATGATCATCAATCAGACACTACTGGCTCATCTATCTTTTCAGTATCACTTCCTTCCCTTTCACCGACACATACCCACCCAGCCATTCTGGTCTTGCTGGCCTTCCCACATCACACGGGCACCTCATACCTGCTTGACATTGCTTACACTGGCTCCTTTGCCTAGAAGCCTGTCCCATCCTATTCCTGATGAAATGATATTCATCCTCCAACACCCAGCTTAGCACCGTGTCCTCTATAAAGGTGCCCTTGACCTCTACAGCAGTCAGCCAACCTGAGACCATTAGAGCATGTCACCCTTTGTCCTGTGCCCTCAGATTCTGGGATCCTATTTCTTTTGTAGTACTTTTATCATGCCAGACTCCTTAAAGTTAAGTCAATTTCTCATTTCCATCTGTTTCCCAGGGACTCGCCTAGAGACTAGGATGTGGGAGATCTCAAAAATATGATTGAGATGACTAAAGCTAATACTGCCACATAGGAAAGTTGTTAAGAGGGTAAATCTTAAGAGTTCTCATGACAAGGAGATCCCCCCCCCCAATTTTTCCCCTTCTTTTTTTTTTTTTTTTTTGCGGTACGCGGGACTCTCACTGTTGTGGTCTCTCCCGTTGCGGAGCACAGGCTCCGGACGCGCAGGCTCAGTGGCCATGGCTCACGGGCCCAGCCACTCCGCGGCATGTGGGATCTTCCCGGACCGGGGCACGAACCTGTGTCCCCTGAATCGGCAGGCAGACTCTCAACCACTGCGCCACCAGGGAAGCCCCCCCCCTTCTTTTCTTTTTACTGTATGTAGATGAGAAGATGGTTAGCTGAACCTATTGTAATAATTTCACAACATATGTAAATAGACCATCATGCTGTATGCCTTAAAGCTATACAGTGATGCATGTCAATTATTTCTCAGTAAAACTGGAGGGGGGGAAGTAAGCACATACATATCTATGTGATACACACACACACACACACACACACACAATGTGATAAAAAGCACCTAGCTTACCTTTTTTAGTCATTACCCAGAAAAATATTTTTTCACATAGTTGCCATGAATATCAAAGCATTACTAAATGCTGTAATGCTGCTGTTACTAAAATTTTAATGTTCTCTAGTAACTAGAAATGCTGTAATAGTCAAGAGTAGTAAAAACAACTATTTGATAACACTGAAAATGAAAACGAACACAACTTTGAAATAAAAGAGAGACAGAGAAACAGGAATGAGTAGTTAACCTGGCCTGTAAGAAGTAGGTAAAACATTCACCCTGTAAGTAAACCCGGCCAGGCCAACACCAATCAGACACCAACCTGGAGGTCCCCGTGAAGGTTTTTTCAGATGAGATTAACATTTAACTCAGTAGACTTTGAGTAAAGCAGATTGCCCTCCATAATGTGGGGGGCTTCATGCAGTCAGTCAAAGGCCTTCAGGGAAAAAGACTAGCCTCCGAGGAAGAGGGAATTCTGCCTTCAGGTGGCCCTCAGGCTTGAGCTGCAACATTAGCTCTTTCCTGGGTCGCCAGCCTGCCAAGCTGCCCAGCAGATTTTGAACTTGGCAGCCCTACAACTGTGGGAGTCAATTATTTAACAAAGGTCAATAAATCAATCTTTCAATCTTCTCATATATATATAATATATATGTCAGAGAGAAGTATATGATATGCATACATATGTATGTGTATATATATATATATCTGGTTCTAGAGACCCTTTTTGCCTAGAGACCCTGACCCTGACTAATATACCCACCTTAAAAACTCTCCATTTTTGTATTTTTTTATTACTCTAGTCTTAACACCTAGGTTTATCATTATGGATGTGGCCGTTAGTGCTTGCCTGTAGTAGGAACTCAAAAATGCAAGTTAATTTGAATTCAATAGGATGAAAAGAAATAAGTTTTATAGATTTGGCCGTCTGATAACCTGATATTTCTGCTTTCTTGTACCCTAAGGGGTACAAACACAGTAAAATGAGCTCAGCATTCAGGCTGGTGCTATGGAAATCTCTTAATAACTGTGATCTTCAAATATTATTTCTCTTTAGAATGAAGGCATTGGAATAGATTAATGGTTCTCAAACTATGCATATCTAGAATGGCCCTTACAGAGGGGGGATAATTAGAGCCTGGCCCAGACTTTCCAGTCCCTTGCGACCTTTGGCTGCAACGGGTATCTTTATTTTAATGTTGTTCTTATACTATATCTTTCTGCCTGCAATAAAACACAGATTCATAAGCATTGTTATTTTAATCTAATGAATCTTCCTTAGCAATTGAACTGTGACTGAAACTATTATCACTCCTGGGGACCAAATTTTAATAGGAATTGAATCCAAACATGGAAAACAAAATGTAAAACCATCTGAAACCACGTCACATAACTGAAGAATTGAAAGAAGCAGAGAGGTATCGTTTGGTATAAAAGATGTGAAGCATCGTAATATGTAACAGGATTTTGTCTGTCTCTTTCAACTCTAAGATTGCACTAGTAATTTTTTACATATTTCTAGAAGGCAAAACAAAACAGTAGAATAATATTACTTGGAGATGTTTAAATACGAGAATGAATTATCCAACAATATTGGGGCGGTTTTAACTGGAATGGGTTTTTCTGCAAGGCTGAAAGTTCCTTGTTTCCAGGTGGTTTAAGAGACTGGATGACAAGTATGTATAGATGGTACTATCGTCCTTCGTTTTGAAATTATACATGATAATTTCTACATTCCCTTTCAATGTTAGTATCTTAAAATTTTAAGATTTTTGTGAGTATAGACAAGAAGAGTCTCTATTACGATGACGTCAAGATTAACTTTTTTCATGGTATCTTTAAAAAGACTTCCTCTTCCATGTCTGAATTCATCATGCACTGTGTATACTACACATCCCTTCCCACTTCTCAGCAAAAGTGAGCATCTAAGTTTCAACTTAAAGTCTAAAAAAAAAAAAAAACAAAGCTTATTTTCTTACAAATTTCCTTGTGACTAAAACAAGAAGGCAAAAAGGGAAACTGTAACTGAGGATTAGCACTACCTCTGAACTGGCTGTCAAGAGCTGGAACGATGCATCCAGGAAACAAATATAACTGTGGTGTTGGGCACTGGGGGTAGAAACTGACGTGGCTGCCAGAAAGAAAACTCAGCTTTGTGCCTCAAGCATCTCAGGGCCCAGGGTACCAGCTTGATTCTGTGAGGAGCACACCGGGGGGTAGGTAGCTCATTGGGTCCAAGCGCAGAGAGAGGTTCAAAAACAGACAACTGTGCTGCAGAGAGTGAGGCTAACCTCCTTCCCAGCGCAATGGTCTGAACTGCTGTTGATGGGGCAGCGGGCGCGGGAGACACACCTGATGTCAGCCAGCAGTTGGCGGACCCGGATCCGGAGATTTCCAGGGTGGTAGGTGGAGAAGCAAACAGCAATTGGAGTCTGAGTCACCGGGAACTGAGGACATTTTGAAATGCCGATTCCAAGGGAGATGCCGGAGAGGGTGATGGGACCTAACCTAAGGCCAGGTTGGAAAGGGGAAAGCAGCCTTTTCCTGCAGACGGTGGCTGAGTGGCCGCGAGAGAGAGGGCTCAGATGCCGGGAGAGTTCCGGCAGCCAACTCCCACGTTCCCACTCCCATGGCGGTACAGGAAACAGTCTTGGGCTTTTCTCCTCAAAACGACTTCTGAATAAAATACAGTCGATCCAGCAGGTTTCCATTTCATCCCAAAAGGTAGCATCTTGTCCAGGAGACGATTGGAAAAGCCTCTCTGCCCAAGCCCCCCAGGGCAGGTAATATGTCGTTAAAGGAAGCCTGGGAAGAAGTGGGCATTCCTCTCACCCCACCCCCACCCCCAACCCCGACTCAGGCATCACAATCCATCATGGTCTAACAGTTCATAAATTACCAAAGAGGAAAACTTTCCTCATCTCATTTAAAGCAGTGAGGTGTATATAGCTTTAACAGATCCAGGACACTTATCTCAAGCTGAGAGTGTAATTTCATGGTAATAATTTGTTTACAGTGTTGCTGATTGCTTCCTATTTCTCCCTGCTAATGACTTTTGCACCTTTCCACTATTCCTTTTATATGGGCTGCCATGGCAATTACCCTACAGGAGGCTGTTTAGACAACACAGAGCCTTTCAACAGGCTGCTGGGAACTCTACTGGGCACTCCCAAGATCTGAAAGTCTCTTTCATATAGATTCTTCCTTTTTTGGAAAAAAAGCTTTTTTACCTTCTGTCAATATATTGCTCCCTCACACTTACTATTACTCTTGTAGTGTATAGATATTCAGTAGGCAACTGAGCAAAGCTAATTGGCTGTTCATAAATTTCCTGGTGACCAAAACCAGCTTGAGGAAGGTGGTATGGAGGGGTTCGATTTGGACGTATCAAAGAACACATCTCAGTTAGGCTGCAAGTCCAATGTGGAATATCTTGGAAAGCGTGTTAGCGGTTGGAGGGTCATTTGAGAGCCTTTTAATCTTTACATTTTTAAAGCAACCCGTGCTTGCACATTTTGGCAAAGTATTTTCTTCCCCTATTGGCAAAGATTTCAAATATGAATGATGAAGTAGCTTTTTCCCTATTTGGTGGAAAAAAATAAATAGCATGTTCCTCGTGTCACCAGGGAGCATAATGCATGAAAATGCCAGGGAGTAAGGGGCACACACAGCAAATGTGCAACACTGGGCTCCCCCACCTCGCAGCCTGTCTCCTCCCCTCCCGGTTTCAACGCATCTGTTCTTTCCATTTATTCACCTTCTTCCAGCCACTGCTTTTCTCTGTTCCCTGCCCTGCTCACTGCACTTTAATTCTGGCAGAGGCAGGGCAGGATCAGAGAAGAGGACAGACAGTAAAAATACCCCAGCCACTCAGGTTCAGGCATTTGGTTCCACTGACCAAGTTCACCATTTCAGCCCAAAGGTGAGTGTGAATGAGGAACGGAATAGAGATCCAAGATACCGCACGTGCGTCAGCAGCACTGTGACAGCCCAGGCTCTGAATCACAAGGCATTTTAATCCCTCAATGGCGAACCCACCTAAGGAAAAGGATACCTGAAACCAGACCAGGAAATATTTGTGCCGGAGGCAGGGAACTCGATCCACACCACTTTTCTCAGTCACTCAGATTCTAATTCAAAACAAGGACGAGTCCTAACTCCAGAAACAGAGTGTTCTCAACCCCCAAGTCAATCCTCCTGAAATGTAACACAGGAAGCTTTTACCAGGCCTGTCATCTCAAGGTTCCTTTCTATGCTTTTTGGTTCACTTTCAGGAAAGTCTTCTCCTCAAGGTCCAGGGCTTTCCTGCTGCCACATCCCTCTTGTTAGGAAAGTAACTTCTGCAGCCTCAGTCTCTGCAGAAGTTGAGCACCCCAGTTTGTTTCATATGCATCAAAGAATCAATCTCATCATGGGTAGGTTTCATTCATTCATTCTTCTAGCAAACATATATAAAGTGCCTACTCTGTGCCGCACATCGTTCTAGGTGCTTAAGGTACATCAATGATTCCTACCTTCACGGAGCTTATATTCTAGTGGTGAGTGGGAGGGACAAGAAACACAGTAAGTAAGTAAGTAGGTAAGTAAATGACCTCATATGCTAGAAGGCAATAAGTGCTATCAAACAGTTGAATAGGGAAAGTAGATGGGGAAGTGGCAATAAAAATAAGGTGGTCATGGTGGATCTTATTGAAGAGGACACATCTGAGCCAAGTCTTAAAGAAAGTAAGGGAGTTATCCAAGCAGACATCAAGGAGAAAGGACTAAGGAACAAATGCCCTCTAACAAGAGCCTGCCTATTATGATCCAGGAGCAACAAGGATGCCCCTGGGACAGGATCTGAGTAAGAGGGGGAAGGTAGTAGACAGTGAGGTCAGAAAGGTAACAAGACCTTACAGGCCCTTGAATGGACTTGGGATTTTATTCAGAGCAAAGTGAAGAGTCATCTGAAAGTTTTTGAATAGAGGAGTTGAATGACCTGGCTTCCACTTTAAAGGAACTTCTCTGACTGCCCTGTTGAGAATAGACAGTGTGTGTGTGTGTGTGTGTGTGTGTGTGTTGGAGGGTTGGTAGGAGGGTGAGGGAGAGGAGTTAGGAGGCCAGTTAATCCAAGCAAGAGATGTTGGCAGCTACACCAGAGTGGTAGGAGTGGAGGTGGTGCAAAGGAATCAGATTCTGGAAAAATTCTGAAAGTAGAGCCGGCAGGATTTCCTGATGGACTGTTTGTGAGACGGGAGTGAAAGAAGCGTCAAGGATGACAGAATTTTTTGACCTAAGCAACTGTAAAAGTAGAATTATCATCACCAGAGATGGGGAAGACACCAGGTAGCAGAAGTCAGATCGTGGAGATCAGAAGTTAGTTTAAAATAGATTGAGTTTAATAGATTTCTAGCATTTAAAAATGATTACAAGATATTACAATAACATTATATGCTGTCTTAGTGTCTGACAGATTGGGAACATTGAGATCTGCACTTTGTGCATGTCTAGAAAAGCTCCAAAGTTAGGCAGAATACAGCTGAAAAGCAGCCTAGGATCTGCAGACAGTGATTCTATGCACTAATCTTATCAGTAAGTTAAGAAAGTACACTATCTTTTCTGGAGGAAACTACTGGATGTTAGACAACTCCTTACTTGAAGAAATTGACCAGCTTGTTCTGATGAATGTGATTTCTTCATTCCCTCTGTCGCCCTGCCAGACTCACACAGGATTTCCTGTGAACAGAGCAGGGTGGAGATAATGATGAAGTACCATGGCTTACAGTCGTGGCTCTCTGGGAAAGCCTACAGAAGCTGCCAGATTCAGAACACAGATCAGAGGAATCGGGGCTTTACCCCAAAACTAATAGTTTCCGTACCAGAATAGCCCATGCTTATGCCTGAAGTAGAAGGAGCAAAAAGTCTTCACGGTTGGATGAAACACAGAATTTCTTATATAGGAAGTGTCTGAAAGCTCAAGCAAAAAACTCTATGGGGTGGGTAGTTTTTGTGGGGCTACAAGTAGGAGGGAGCACGAAAATACCTGGCTGTTCTGCCTCTTTAGCACACGAGCCCAATCTTAACCAAAGCGGAAATTAGGTCTGGGATGGCATCGCCCAAGGAGGGAACTCACTGAAAATTCTGATGGTTATTCCTAGAGCAAAGGACCCGTAGAGTAAATTTTTTTTCTCTGTTCGTCTCTTTGGAACATTGGCTCTAATAAAATAGATACTTGATTCTTATCAAATAAAGATGAAAACAATAACTGTTTGACCATACAAATTAAACAGAATTTCAGAGCTGCATTAGATAAAACAAGTGAATAAGTAGCTTTAAGAAGAGACCTAACACTCACGTGGCTCAAAGAACAAAGAAATGTATTCCTCTCCAAGGTCAGCATTTCAGCCAGCAGGCAGTTCTGATCATTGTGGCCATTCAGGAACTCAGGCTGATGGCAACTCTGCCATCTTCCAAATGAGGTGTCCAAGGTCACAATGCCTGGAGGAAGGGGGAAGAGCAGAAGGTCAAGGCCAGGGAATTCTACTTAAGCAAGTGAGACAGAAATTGTCCACTTCACTTCTGCTCACATTCCATTGGTAAGAGCCAAGATACAAGACCAACCTTTGTTGCAAGGGGCTCTGGGAATGCAGCCCTGACGGGGCAGTCACCTACCAGTACAGCTCTACTACTATGGAGAAAGCAAAGAACACAGTTTGGAAGGACAATTAGCTGTTTCCATTCCAACTGCATTCATTACTGTAACGTGGACTAGGAAACACGCACTGAGCTACAAGGAAGGGAAGACATCTGTCTAAAGAAAACTTTGTCCTGTAAAACTGGCCTTAAGACACAACTACCACCTCAACTCTTCCTAACCAGTTGGAATTATGCAAAGGGAAGGTATTCCCTGAAATGCTCTAAGGAGAGATTTCAGATTATCAGGGAGTTTAAAAACTTGATCTTAAACAATCTAACTCAAATACCTACATAAGACCCTAGGATCCCAGTTTGTTTGGACACTTGACCAATATCGATGTGTATAGCTTGGGTAGCCAAAATAAGTTAGTTAGATGTATCCAGAGAAACTACACATACACACACAAAATAACCACACCAACAATAACGAATGTAACCGCTGACGTCTGGCTGAAAAACTTGCTCTTGTTGTACTACTTAAACACACAAAAGGTCACTTGTCCATGTACTATGGACTAGAAAAGGCTTTAGTTTAACCAACAGTCTGAGATTAACCTACCTAGGGTAGCAAAACACTTGTACCCTTTACCAGAGAAAAGATTAAGTTATAATAATTGCTAACCTTTATTGAGTGCCTACCACATGCTAGCATTTTTTTTTTTTTTTTTTTTTTATGGTACGCGGGCCTCTCACTGTTGTGGCCTCTCCCGTTGCGGAGCACAGGCTCCGGATGCACAGGCTCAGCGGCCATGGCTCACAGGCCCAGCTGCTCCGCACCATGTGGGATCTTCCCAGACCAGGGTATGAACCCATGTCCCTTGCATCGGCAGGCGGACTCTCAACCACTGCGCCACCAGGGAAGCCCACATGCTAGCATTTTATATTGATCATCTCATCCTAACCCTCAGAACCATCCTGTAAAATCTTTATGAAGATATGGAAACTGATGCTCAGAGAAGTTAGGTAACTTCCTTAGGATCTCAGAAGTAATGAATGATTGAGCCAGAATTTGAACAGACCTTCTGACTGTAAAATCTATGCTCTCCTCCTCTACACCACACTGCCTCCAACTATGCCAGGAATAATTCGTGTTTGAGTCATACAGGGACACCAAAGTATACAGGATAAATTGAGCTTATCCTGAGGAGCAGAGGTTAGATTATTCTGTGTGGTTCTAGCAGAGCCAGAAAAAGTGGAAGGAAGGCACTAGAAAGTAGATTTATGTCAAGAAGGAATGAGAGCTTTCCAACAGTCCCAGCTGTCTGATAGGAGTGTCAGCTTCCACACATGGTAGTGAGTTCCACTCTGCTGGGGGGTATTCATACAAAGGCTTGAAAGTCTTCTGAATTTCTTGCAATGGAAAGTAATTTCAGAGACATCGAAGGTCGCTTCCAATACTGTGGTTCCTCTGCTCGAACTTGAAATGTACAAGATGTCATTTTATCTTCTTTGAAAATTTTTTACTTCCTTAGGATAATCACAATTTTGGTTATAGAGACTTAGATAACTGATTATCTGCTTTCTGAACCCACTTTAAGTCCTGTCAATGATTGTAGAATATAACTGAGAAACAGTAGACCATATAGGTTGAGAGTTCATTCTTAGAGTCAGATCATTGGCCCAATGATTCCAAAACTTACCAGCTGTGTCATTTAAGCTCTGCAGGCTTTGGTCTTCTCAACTGTAAATGGGAGTAATCAAATCTCTCTTACAGTGTTACTGTGTTACATACCGTATTATTTAAAAATCCCTAGCATAGCACCTGGGACATGGTAAGGGCTTAAAAATGATGATGTTTTTTAATAAATAATAATAATATAGAACTCAGAGAGCAATGAAAAATCTTAATCACATCTCTATTCCCAGAATTCTTACCTTTCTCTTGGTAGACAACTGTCTGTAAACGTAACCCAACCACACATACAATATACCACCATCCCCCAAAGTGCTTGATTAGTTGGTTGATTAGAACCCAAAGTTCACTTGGGTGACTTACTGCCTTCTCCCCACGGGAAGAAGTGTGGGAGTGAGGATGGAAAGGGAGGAGGGTTGCCGTCCTCACTGCCACCAGTGAATATGTAAGAAGATCTTTCTCATTTATCACATCTCTCAGGGAAAAGATGTGCAAAATCATCTGGCCTAGATTAAATAGAACGTAAAGCTCACTTCCCAGGTATACCTGGAATAAACCACAACCTTTGAAGCTCCATGCAAAGCAACGTGCTCTAGCTTTCGAGAGACAGGTCGATATAAAAGTCAAGCAGAAAATTTTAAATGCTGAGGAAGGCCACTGAAACATGACAATTTTGTTGAAAGTTTAAGAATATGTTTTTATGTGTAGCCATGTTTGAAACTTGTTCATATACTGTTTTTTGTTTTGTTTTGTTCCCTTAAGGTGTAGAATTTTATATGCATTGTAAGTTGCATAATTTATATAATAAATGAGTTTGTTCTGTTGGTGTAGGTAGATACATTTGAATTATTGAAAACCACAAAGAATGAAGTATTTCCTAGGTACCATCCCTGATGTGTGATATGGCTCTAACAATTGGTATAAAATAATATTTAACACTTATGAAGGATTTGCTATGCGTTAGGAACTATTTCAGTAGTTTATACGCATTGACTCATTTAATCCTCAAATCATTCATAAGGAAGATGCTTTTATAATGCCCATTTTGCAGATGAGGAAGAATGCACAGGGAAGTTAAGTAATTTGCCCTCAGTCACACAGCTACAATCAGAGACAGGATCTGAACCCAGGCAATTTGGCTCCAGAGCCTACATCCTGATCACTATTTCTGGTTATCGGACTCTGACCAAGTCCCAGGGGAATCTCAGCCAAAGTAGGACAGACTTGAAAGGAGCAGCTAGAGAGAGGTCCCAGAGGACCACAGCTGCAGCCCTGGCTTTGCAGTAGGTTGACCTACAGAATGCACTGACCATACCTCATAGCACCTCGTGGATGACTCTTGATAAATTGACTCTAGTGCTTATATATCTTGTCTCCCCAACTACAAGTCACAGTTGCTCATCTGTCAGTTACATTACTGATTTGTTCATAAATGTCAGCCTCCATTACTGTACTGAGCTCTGACCAGGCCTACCTCTATCCCTGGTAACAATGCATTGTAGCAATAGAGGCCCTGTGTCCAAATCCTATTTCCACAACTCATCACCTGTGTGACTTTGGCAAAGTGACCTTACTTCCTAGAGCAGTCATATCTATAGCCTGAAGGCAATACTTACTGATAGGACCATGAAGGTTTAAGGTAATAAATGTATACTACCAATTCCCTTTCCTCAACACCTAACATTTGAACTCTATAATTCCTTATTTCTGAACTGGATTTGCTTCTTGCCATATATGCATGTCAGAAACAGACAGAAAACAGCAATTTAATTTTACTTTCAACATTATTTCTTTTTTTTTTTTTTTGCAGTATGCAGGCCTCTCACTGTTGTGGCCTCTCCCATTGCGGAGCACAGGCTCTGGAAGCGCAGGCTCAGCGGCCATGGCTCACGGGCCCAGCCGCTCGGCCGCATGTGGGATCTTCCCGGACCGGGGCACGAACCCATGTCCCCTGCATCAGCAGGCAGACTCTCAACCATTGCGCCACCAGGGAAGCCCTCAACATTATTTCTTGATGTTGAAATATTAATGTTCTTTAAGAACCATCCACTTTCAATTAAGACATTCCATGATGTTGCTGGGGCCTCTTCGTGAGGAGTGCCATGAAGCTCCCTCTCAAATAGACTGATTTTCTTTAAATTGTAGTAGAACACACATAACATAAAATTCACCTTCTTAGCCATTTTAAGTGTACAGTTCAGTAGTGTTAAATATATTCACATTGTTGTGCAATCCATCTCCAGAATTCTTTTTATCTTGCAAAACTGAAACTCTACACTCACAAAACAACTTTTCATTTTCTTCTCCCCCAGCCCTTACCAGTCACCATTCTACTTTCTGTCTCTGTGAACAAGACTACTCTAAGTGCCTCACGTAAATAATCATACAATGTTCGTCCTTCTATGACTGGTTTATTTCACTTAGCATAAGGTCCTCAACATGTTCATCCATGTTGTATCATGGGTCAGAATTTCCTTCCTTTTTAAGACTGAATAATATTCCATTGTGTGCATATACCACATTTTGTTTATCCATTCATTTATCAATGAATATTTGGGTTACTTCCACTTTTGGCTATTGTGAATAATGTTGCTACGAACATAGGCATAAAAATATCTCTTTGAGAGCTTGCTTTCAATTCTTTTGGGTATATAACCAGAAATAGCATTGCTGGTCATATGATCATTCTATTTTTAATTTTTTGAGAAACTGCCGTACTATTTTCCACAGCATTACCATTTTACGTTCCCACCAAGAGGTCACAAAGGTTCCAATTTCTCCACACCATCACTAACGCTTGTTTTTATTTTCCAGTTTTGTTGATAGCAGCCATCCTAATGGGTGTGAGATGGTATCTCACTGTGGTTTTGATTTTCATTTCCCTAATAATTAATGATGTTGGGCATCTTTGCATGTGCTCCTTGGACATTTGTATGTCTTCTTCGAAGATATGTCTGCTCAAGTCCTTTGTCCATTTTTAAATCAGATTGTTTGGGTTTCTTTTGTTATTGAGTTGTAGGAGTTCTTTATATATTTTTGATATTCACTTCTTATCAGATATGTGTTTTGCAAACACTTTCTCCCACTCTGTGGATTGCCTTTTCACTCTCTTGATTGTATCCTTTGATCCAAAGAGTTTTTAATTTTGATGTAGTCCAATTTATTTTTTTCTTTTGTTGCCTGTGCTTTTGGTGTCATACCCATGTATAGACTGCTCTTTTATGCATAGGGCTAATAAGGCAAGAATCACTATCTCTTTACAGACTGTCTGGGAATCCAAAACCTTTGCCTCAAACATTCCCAAGGGAGCCTTGTGAGTAAATAAATAGAGCAAACCCTGCTGCAGGAACACCACCGAGGCTACTAGGCATAAAACTGGAACCCCTTGTTGGTTTATTCGGCAGCCTGTGCATGGAAGCCAGAGGGCACTGAGATGCCAGGAACAGGCTTGAGAAGCTCCTTCAGTTCAGCCCTGCCTGCTGTCACGAGCGGGACAGGCAGCCCGTGTGGAGGGTCATGTGTCAGTGCGTAATCACTAAGAAAAGCAACTCTCTGAAGGGCTGATCAACACGTCAGGGTCAGGACGCATCACATGGATATGTGGATGCCTTTCCGTGTGTGTGCGCATTTTAAGTACCTATTCAGACCTGTCAAACATGATCAAGTGTCTTTAATTAAGTGCCTGGGCCAGTCTGTATGCGCACATATGCAACTGTTCATTTCTACGCACTGTAACTTGATGAACATTTTCTGTGGAATTTCATGTTAACTTATTTATACCTAAGCAAGTAAATAAAATACATGTTGAAAGAATTTTTCCTCTTTTGCCCACTCTTGGTATTCCAGTAAACATTTTTATATTTCATACACACAAAATCCTCTCCAACTGTTTCTGCAGCCAAAATAAGACTTAGAATCTAGAGATGGGCGAACAGTCACTTAACTGTCAAATAGCTCTAGTGAATTTTGTTTGCTTCAAATGCTCGGGCAAGCATTTGAAACAATGCACTGTGTCTAGCACTACTTCTCTTAATTTTTAATCCTGGATGTATTTCAAGAGGAATTTAATCCATCTGGTTCTGATTTACTTACTCTTAGCTCATCAGAGTGGTACTTTGTAACTGATGTTTGATGTCCAGAATGCCTTGTGGGTTTTTAGGTCATTATAAAGATTCCCCCCTGCCTGCCCATCTGCCCCTCCAAAGCACTGACCATAATCAAGAAGTTGTATTTTATTTACCTGACATAATTTTAAACGACCAGAAACGAGTACTTGACCAAATGTCAGAGCTTTCAGCCCTCCATGGTCACGATTTTGGAGTGTGATAAAGTGCAAGGCCTGGGGTGGCAGGTTGCTGGGGGCTGTGCGTGCTCAGCGGGGCCCGACTGCTCAGGAGGCAAGACCACACATTCTGCGCTGTCCCCGGGCTTGAGGTCTGTGTCCATGGTGGATGTCTCTAGGCGCCGGGAGCAGAGTTCTGAAACCTCTTTCATCTAGCACTCACACACGATGCCACAACCTCTCCCACGCCCTGTGGCACACGCAGACATAAACAGGCCCCAAGACAAGCTTTCTCATCATGCGTGCAGTCTCTTTATGATGACTTAAAAACAAGCTCTTGGGCTTCCCTGGTGGCGCAGTGGTTGAGAGTCCGCCTGCCGATGCAGGGGACACGGGTTCATGCCCCGGTCCAGGAAGATCCCACATGCCGCCGAGCGGCTGGGCCCGTGAGCCATGGCCGCTGAGCCTGCGCGTCCGGAGCCTGTGCTCCGCAACAGGAGAGGCCACAACAGTGAGAGGCCTGCGTACCGCAAAGAAAATATATATATATATAAAAACAAGCTCTTGACTCAATAAGCCCTGCTGTATCAGGAAAATGATGTGCTCCACTGCTCATGCCCTTCCACATCCTACCAATAGGAAACTTAATACCACCTTCTCAAGCCTTGGCCCTTCTCAGAGTCCTTCAGAGAAGACCACAGAATGCTTAAATATCTCTCATGATGAGAAGAAAATTTAGTCTATCATTAGACTAAAAACATTGCACAGTTTTAGCACTGGAAGGGGTCTTTAGGAGCACATAATCTTGACCATCGTTATATCTGGAAATGGTAAACTGTCCATTTTATTTCTGCGTTTGTTCTTTCTTTTAAATATCAGTGATGTATGGTCATGGCTTTAGTCAGCATCTCCATTCACCAGTCACTCAGTAAAACTTTGCTGAGCACCTCCTTTGTGTCAGATACCCTGTGAGGCCCTGAGGTGTCCAGAAGGCAAGCAAGCTTATCCTTGCAAGAGCTACACGTTCATTCCCTGTCCATTGAAAGCTAACAGCTCAGAGTCCTTTCCCCACTGATGCTCTGTCCTTGTGAACCAACAAGTGATGTCAACTGTAAATAGGCAAAGAGTTTCAGAGGTTGCCAGACTGTCACAGATGACTTTTGAGAACCCACGTTCATTCCTAAGCCTGCTATCAATAAACCTTGCTGACGGCCCTCTTGTTTTGATTTGTGAACTGTAGCTCTATTAGTTTTCCTACCTGACAAAGACGCTCTGGATGGCATTTTGGAATCCACAGGAAATAAAGAAAACCTATATTGATTAATGTCTGTTGATGAATCCTGTTCAGCTAACAGATAAGCACTCTGCCAGCCAGCATAGAACCCCCCCTACAGAGAGCTGCAGAGAAACATCACAGTGAGGGAGAGGAGGGTGATGAAGTACCTCTTAAAAAGAGGTCGACTAACCAAAAAAATTCTTCTTTCTTCCTTTTTTTTTTTAAGAAAGGACTCTATGTTTAAGTTTCTGAAAACTTAAGAGCCTGAACAGAAATAACAAGTCAATGCTAACTTACAAAAAAAAAAAAAAAAAAAATGCACGTGGAGGCAAAGCAGACAAGAGGTAAAGGGCCGCACGAGCATTAGTCACAAATACTTCTTGCTTCCCCTTAAAAACAGTTTCCTCAGCTTGAAATCATTTGTCTTTTGCAACATCAAAACCAAATGTATGAACATTTATATAAACTCTAGTACTACAAATACCACAGTGCCTCATTACATCTCAAGCTTCTGCATGTTGAATATTTCAGTGGTGCTTTTAGGTCTTAATGTGAATATGGAATTCTTAGAAGTGAGAAGGTAGTAACCCATCACTGGCAACTTCACCTTTGTGATATTTACTTTTATCAGTTTATAGAAGTAGAAAGCTTCTTTTCGAACTGATTTGCTAGCTTTTCCATTTCCCTTAACAACTGCATTTTACTATCATACCATAAAGGAAAACTTTTCAAGCTACCGATTCATCTTGCAGTGAGGTCATCTGAATTTTTAGGACCTTAAATAGGAATCGTATTGTGAAAAGAATGAGCCTAGCTCATACCAGACAAGCTGAGCGCTTATCTTACCAGGACACAGGCTCCCCAGTGGGTGGAAGAGATGGTCATTACTGCCTTTCTTTCCTTCTCCATTAGAGTTAAGCAGATACGGTTAGTCACTGTGTAAGGGAGCATGTGGAAATGGAAGTATTCAAGTTTATGTGTGGTTGCCAGGTCTAAGTCCGCCAGGCAGTCATTTCTCTGGGAGCCTAATGTAGGCACTAAATTTTGCACTCACCCACCAAATGGGTATACTTGCCCCTTAATCTGTCTTCCTGCAGGAGGGCTCCCCTGGCACCATCCAGCCTGAACGTGGGACCAGCCTTTCCCTGGAGCCCCTTCCCGTGAATTACAGCCTGCAGCATGGGGGCTGAATAGAAAACAGCCTCCAGAAACTCAACTGGAAGGGCTGACCGGAATTCAGCTTAATGTGGAGAATGGCAGGAAAGCTTCTATTATTCTACTTCATTCTATCTGCTGTGAGGCAGCACGGCGCCTGGAGTCTGACTGAGCTTAACTCATTTCCCTGGATTTCCGAGTCATAGCCACCGTACCTACTAAAGCCAAATATCTCACTCCCGAGGCTCACTACACTTCCTGATATAGGATGCACTTGCCTGTCTCCTGGTGACCTTAAACACTAATAAAGGAGTCATAATATGACCTAGACAAGACTTGGAAGCCAACCAGAATGCAAATGATTGACGGGAGCGCTTTCAGTTATCTACTGTTTGTCCTGACACTTTGGCATGGTTCTTTTTATTATGATTGTGGGAGTAGGAAGCTTAACAACACAATACAGGCATTGCTGTCCACATTGGTGAAGCTGAATCCTAAGGCGTGGCAAAAGAAACTCTGTGTTACAGACTGGAAACCCACAGGCACCAGTTACAACTTTTGCTCTCCTTTCCCCTGGTTTGCTGGAATGGTGGCAATAGCACTTTGGAAACAATACTTCAATGTGAATTTTCTCCAATTCTGGGCATAGGGTTAAAGGAGGAAATTCTCTCGCTGACTTTTTGCGTGGCTGACTGCTCTAATTATCTCTGCTTGCTGTTTCTCAAATGTTGTTGTTAAAGTGATTAGCATTTCTGCAGAAAGAATTCACTGTCCTTGTTAATTGGCTATACTCCAATATAAAATAAAAAGTTTAAAAAAAAAAAGAATTCACTGTCCTATCCTTTCTTTTTTCAATCTTTTTATTTTCTTCCAAAATAAGATAAATGTTTGGTCTGATGCATAATGCAGATCCACGATTAAAATATCCACTCGAATTACGAATCAGGACTGGGGAGATTATTGGAGTCATCTCTTAGGTTTGCTGGTTGTCATGTTTCAGTGTCTTTAAGCTCAAATTCCTCTTTTTTTGAGGAAGGCTTTTTATATTTCCACTATTCCTATTCCTGTCTACTTAATACATTTAGATTCAGAAGGTCATCTTATATTCAGCTGGACAGAGAGGTAGGCTGCCCAGATGTTAGTTGCTCTTTTGTATTTGGAAAGTATCCACTAAATAGTCAGCTTGCAGTGAGTTCTTGTGAAACCTACCCTGGAAGTTTCAGTCTGCCATCCTTGGAGACCAATGGCCTAAAATGATCTATCACAGCCATGACTAGGAATCTATATGAGGATTCCTATATGCTCATCCTTCCTATATGAGCAAAACCAAATGGAGTCAGATTCCTCCACCCAGTGTACCAGGGTCAGACTGGACTGGCACATTATTCTCCATGATAACAGCCCCCAGCAGACAAGGGTATGCTATGAACATCATTTCTAATGTATTCCCTTTACATTATTCCCTTATTTCATTTCTGTGTTGAAGAATCCCTCCACTTCTTTTTAATCTATTCTATTAGATTTAGATTTAACTAATACTTTTGAGTTTCTACGATGTGCTGGGCATTGTGTTAGATTCTTTCTCATATGATAATAATAAAAATTATACCTAATATTTATTATTATTATATTTATTATCTAATATTTACATGCCAGGCACTGTTGAAATACTTTATGTGAATTAACTCACTTAATCCTTGCATCAATCCTATGACAAGTTTTATTTCATTTATCAAGAAAAATTTCATGGATTTATATTGTGATTCTTACTATATAGATGATCATTCTAAGGTTCAGAGAATTTTAAGCACCTTGCTCAAGGCCAAGGACCAAGAACAAAGATTCACACCTAGAACCTTATCTACGTAGAGCATCTATCTTGGCTGTATTGCATAAATCCATAGAAAACTAATCTTAATCCTATTGGATGCTTGCTTCATCTAACTAATTCTTAGACCTGGGTTGTTTCTGTTATACAGATTTTTTTAAGTAAATTTCTGAATTATTCTTCTACTGATCTGTTGTAGATTGATACTAACACATAGAGAAGTTAACCTGAGAAAAGTATCTGAACACAACATAATTGTAGAAGAGCAGACCCAACCATCAAACAGATATCAGGGTAGAAACATACATTAATTCTCATTGACTACAAGGTTGCAAATTCCACGTTCTACACAAATAATTAATGCAAAACCATGGTTGGTACCTCTGGAAGTGACTTTAATTCATTTGCTGTGTTTGGTTACTCACTTTGGTTATGAAAATATTATAACACATTAGTGATATTCTATTGAACAGAAATTCCCTATGAAATAATCTGGAGCAGAAAGCTAAAAATGAAGTCTTTAAAATTATTTAAATATGTTCGGGTTCAAAGAGTTTTTCCTTTCACTTTCCTTTAAATTCATGTCCATTTCCTTAGTCCTTTTTTTCAAAGATTTATTTTTCATCCTTTCAATCACCTTTGAAAACCCTCCAAGTTCTGTTTCTCTCAAGTTGTGAAGCGCAGAAATGGACACAACCTACCAACAGTGAGCAAGACATGGAGACTATTTAAAGATTCTTACCTTCCCTTCTTATATTCTAAATTCCACATACTGTACTCAGAAAGCACCATACTCCAATACATTGCCTCTTTAGCACAAAAGATAATCAATAATCTCCAGATTTTTATTTATGGTTTTTTTTGGTTGTTTTTTTTTTTGTTTTTTGCACACTCAGATTAAAAGTGACAAATGTATGGTCTGGTTTTCTTCTTGAATTAACCACTTTGCCTTTCTCCCTTAATCTCAGACCTGGGTGGGCTTTGTTTTTGCCTGTCCCTCACTTTGGAGGCATCTGAATCCTTCGTGTTTGCTCTGTTCCCCTGTCCAAGACTTTAACTTTAAACACAACTCCAGGATCATAACCTGTAGAATAAACTATTTCCCCAGGATACCACAGTGACCTGGTAATAATACCCATCTCCTGAGTATGTCGTAGCCCAGTCCACAAGTATAGCTAGTACAAAATTTCATATAAAAATATCATCTGCAAAGCACTGGGCCAATTATTTTTTAAATCAACAAACTCCTAACATAAATTTGATGTCATTTGCAGATGAGAAAACTGGGCTGGATGAAGTTGATTGCTTCAGTGATGCAGCTAGCCCTGCCTCAACTCCGCTCTACCTAGAGGGAGGAAAGCAGAGACTCCATAAACACACAGGGTTCCCACAGCTCATATGTGGGGAGGAAGCCTGGGGGTCCCTTGTTTTAAGCAGGGCTGCTCTCCACTGCAGTATCAGGGACAATCACCCTTGAATCTCCCAGAGTGTCTTCTTCCAAGAGACTGATTCAGACACAGAGCCTAGTCTTGTTTATCTTTTCATTTTTTAAAATATGCATCAGGAAGAAAGCCCTAAGGTCTCTTGTAAAAATGTCACTGAAATGTCTCCTAGTGATTTCTCAGCAGCTATTTTTCCCTGAAATAGATTTTTTCCCTAGCATTTCACCAGATATTAATGGAAATGCTAAGCTAAATTTTTAGCCATCCTTGCATGCATTGATAATTAATAAACTGACTTCCATTTTTGGTTTTATAAATCTATATATTTCTGCTCTTGGTTATATGAATTATAGTGATGAGGGACTATTAAACCATGAGGAAGTACAATAATTTTTCTTCAATTTTGGCATAAAGATTATTCCAAGGATAGAGATTTCTTATGGATTTTTAATCATTTATACATAATGAAATAAATATATCCTTTTAGATTTTCAAATATATTACTTAAGCCATGATGGGGGTCTGTCATTTTTAATTTTTGTACGTGCTTGATTTTTGTTGCATTTGTTTCAGACTGTGGTATATGAAAAGGGTGAAATTTTTTCCAAGGTGGGAGGGGGGTTTGATTACATTTTATTTCCTCCAAAGCTTGTTAGTCTCAGAAATTAGAATTCTATATTTTCCCAGAAAAATCTAAGATGTTTGACCTAAAAGAAGCTTCAGAGATTATTAATATCAGTGTTGCTCAGAGGAGCCCTAGGGGTTCCTCAGACACACCTGAAGACAGAGGCAGGAAAAAAAGTCAGTGCAGGCTGGGATGGGGGAGGGTGAAGACAGATAGTAGAGTCCCCAGACCCTGAAGCAGGGCAGCTCCACTTTTGATCTGTTTTATACACTGAACTTCTGTGTAAGGTTTCATTTGAGAAGGCTACATGTGCTACCAGGAATATTACTAATGTTGCTAACAATAAAAAAGACTTGAAATCCAATAGTCAAATGCCTAAATTTTATAAGTGAGGAAACTGAAGTTCAGAGAGAATAAATGATTTGCTCAAAGCAGCACAGCTAGTAAAAAGTTGGCTGACAATGATTCTTAAAAATTAAAATGCTATGTTCAATTTAATCAACATTTATCAAAGGCCTACTAAGTGTAAGGTACTATGCTAGGCCTCCAGGGAATAAAGAGAACAGCATATAGCACTAGGATATAAACCTAGCATAAAATGCTAAAGAAAAGAATACTAAAGATCATTCCAACGAACCTATTGGTTTTAGAGTCAGAAGCTTTCCAAAAAAAACACTGCAATTAAATGGCAGAATCAGGACATGAATCTAACTTTTAAAACCCCAATTATAATGCACTTTCCACTATACCATGATGCCCTCAAATTGGGTTCATGAACACCTCGTCTCTCAGGGTGATCTTCCACTTGAAAAATCTGACTGAAAATCTATATTTTAAAGGTTCTGAAAAGTCCTAGAGTAAAGAACTGTGCTTAGCTACAGTTCCAAAACCTATGCTACAGAATACTATTCATGCCATATGTATTTAAGTCCCAAAGAACACAGTTGAGAGATTCTGCACTATATCTCTCCTCCCCTAGACTTTCTAGGTATGAAACTGAACTCCAGTAGGACCTTCTTTTAAAAACCACATTTCCATGTTTTATACATAAATCGAGCTTGATGTGTTAGCTTAGTGATGTGTTAGACCAGATGTAATACTCACATATACATATTGTATTTGAATGCTATAGAAAATATTATGTTCATACGTCCAAATAAGCATGAATTAAACCCAATATACAAAATGCTAACAAAGTATTGTTTTAGTCTTAATATCAATTCATATCTGTTCATATCCACCATGAGAGGCTCAATGCTGTTTATTTTCTTCCTAAATATAATGTATGCATTGTAATTCACCAGAAATGTTGAATTATTTTTAGTAAGAATTGGTGAATAACTTCTTGCCCAATTTTCAGAGATAAAATGGTTTTTCTTCCAAGTGAAAATTAATTTTTTTCTTACAAACTACATATACCTTGGTGCATTTTGCTTTGGTAAGAATGCTAAAAATAGAAAAGGAATAAATAGTAAGCATTTCTCCAAAAACTACCAGGTAAAGAACACCACCCAAAATAATACTGTAAGCCTTGGGAGGGAACCTGTTCTTGCAAGATTTGCAGACGAATTTTTCAAGATTAAAAGTGTTTATATAAGTTCACAGAGTCTTGGATCTTTTCCCAGACTAAACCTCCAACACTTGTGAGGCTGGCCCATCACTAATATTTACAATATTTTGACATTTCGTAGGACGGATGCCTAGGCCTTCATGATAGGCAGGCTTCCTACTAGGATGGAGTGCTGAAACAGTTTGCAGTGTGTGAAAGGCGGTCAGACAGCACTGGCGTTTTGCAACAGGAAGGAAATTATTTGCAGGTACCACGAGCTTGTTGTATCTTGTCAACTTTGTTAGTTGAGAAACATCACTGTGGACCCACTAGTATAGAGAGGGCCAGGCCACGCTGCCCACCTGACAATCACTCCTTGCCAAGTGATTTGAGGCCTGTGTTTAGGCGATGTTCCTTCCTGTAGCATTACATTTTTGAACAGAAAACTTTTAGAAACAAGACTTCAAGTGTGCTGATTCTCTTAACCCTTTTATTTATTGTTTTTCTTTTTGGCCGCACTGTGTGGCATGCAGAACTCCCCAGACCAGGGATCAAACCTGTGCCCTCTGCAGTGGAAACGTGGAGTCTTAACCACTGGACCGCCAGGGAAGTCCTATTTATTTGTTTGTTTGTTTGTTTGTTTTTGGCTGCATTGGGTCTTCGTTGCTGTGCATGGGCTTTCTCTCTAGTTGCGGCGAGCAGGGGCCACTCTTTGTTGCAGTGTGCAGGTCTCTCACTGCAGTGGCTTCTCTTGCTGCCGAGCACAGGCTCTAGGCACGCAGGCCTCAGTAGTTGTGGCTCGCAGGCTCAAGAGCACAGGCTCAGTAGTTGTGGCGCACGGGCTTAGCTGCTCCGTGGCATGTCAGATCTTCCTGGACCAGAGATTGAACCCATGTGCCCTGCATTAGCAGGCTGATTCTTAACCACTGCGCCACCAGGGAAGTCCGAGGGAAGTCCTCTTAACTCTTTTAAATAAGACCTAGCGTAGTGACTTACACTTAGTTGGGCTTTAATAGTAAGAATTTTCAACAAATCCACGCACTTACCAAGTTGGAACATGTAAGATAGAGTAAATCCTGTGCTCTCTGGTAACATATACCTCTAATGATCCACTTATCCAATGTGATTTATTATTTTTTTCCAATTTGGTCATTCCTAATAATGCTTCTAAAACATCGCATAATTATTGTACCTTCATTGCCAACAGCAATAGTAGAATAAAGCCACAGGTGCTCTCTTACCTGCTAAAATAGGATTCTCCTCCAAAATCATCGTTGTTACTTGGCTGCTTTTAAGAGGTCCATTTCCCTTAGATTATGAGGGTCCACACCTGCAATATGTATACTCAGGTTTCTCCAATCTCAATAGTTTTCATGTGTGATCAGATATAAGAAACTCTTAGGAAAGAGAGAAACGGAGGAGCTGTGGGTTCTGCTCTCAGAGAGCTTCGATCTCATTATGGAATTAAGCCAAACACGAATACAGGCAGGAGCGCTGATCGGTCACTTATTAGTGACATTTGAAAGTGCTACTGTAGAAGCAGGGATTCGGATGCTCATCTTGACAAAAAAAAAGTTCGATAATTGCACGTGTTCACCTGCCTTTAGAGAATGGGGGATATAAACGAGACTATCCTCATTCATCATATGATTTAAAGCCAAAAATCAAGGCTGCCATTCTTCCTGAGGTACGTGTGTGCTTCCTCCTCCATCATCCACAGGAGTGTCCAAGCCTTTAGGCCTTTCTTTTCCTACCTGGACCCAGCCTAACTCTTTACGGGAGTTTGATCTTTCACTTTCCAGAGTTCTACAGCAGGATTAGAAAGGGGCCAATCTAACAAGAGAGAAGAAGAAATGAACACACCCATAAAGGTAATCCCAACTGGGGTTCTCTTCTTCTAATCGGTCACCATGTCTATCAACGTGCTTGATAATTTGCAACCTGCAGTCCTGTGACATGGGCTTAGTCTATTTGAAATGCAGTTCCCAGGCAACCTGGGGGCAGCTCTCAGCAGTGAACCATTTAAGGTGGCAAGCAAAAGGTGCCTGTCTGGGAGTCCAGCCCTATGAGAATATGTCCTATGAGGTAAGCCTGACAGTTGAAGGGAAAAATTGCAAGAAGCTGTCTAACTGCCATGGCAATAGAAACTTAACCCAAGTGTTTTCAGGTAACGGCCAGCCCTGGGCCTGGCTCCCTTCCATGGGCCCCACAGCACATGGCCCTGTATGAAGTGGGTGTTTTACAGCAAGTTACAGCAACGCAGCTGTTTGCACTAGAACTTAACCCAGGTATGCCAGACAGCTGTGCCAAAGCGCATCTTACTGTTTCATTAATTCAAAAGCAACCCACGTAAAAACGCTACGTGACCCTGACTGCTAGTTTCAGTTCTATGTCAAGAACTGGTTATTTAATTCAATTTAATAAAACATTTTTGTGTACCAAATATGTGTTTGTCACCTGGAAATAAAGAAGGTACAGGCCCTGACTTAGAGACAAAAACATCACCCCAACTGGTAAGCAGCATCCTATCCAGCAGGAATAAACACACACACATTATAATTCAATGATAGGTGCAAAAATAGAAATAAATATGAACTAAATGGTGAAACAGAAAAAAGAATGGTTACTTCTGACTACTCCTGATAGTCAGAAGTGGCTTCCCAAAGGTGATGCTATTTGAACTGGAATTTGTAGGATAAATAAAAATTCTCTAGGCAGAAAAGAGAGGGAAAAGGCCTAACAAACAGAGGGAATATAACGCACCAAAGTATGAAATGCAAAATATGGTGGGAGAAAAATGAGTAGGTTATATTTATTGAGGTTAATTCTTGAACAAATGAGTCTGGGTGAGCAGTTCCTGCTTATAAAGCCCTGGGTGTCATGCCTGGAATTGTAACCTGTACAGTACCCATGGGGAGCCTTTAAAGGGTGCTTCCCAGGGTGTGACATGACTCTGGCAGCCCCTAGGGGAGGATACATTGGAGGAGGAAACTCGGGGCAGCTGAGAGGCTACTGCAAAAGTCCAGGCAAGAGAAACTGAGGGGCTGGAGTGAGGTGTTCACCGTGATGACACTGAGGAAGGATAATTCTGTTGGATGGGCTCGGAGAAAGTGCAAGTTTCCCCATTCGTTCTGTAGCTAGACTTTGGGGTTTGTTGCACACAGATTTGTGGGTGAGTAAAAAGGACCATCATGGTTAGAAAGGAGTCTTAATGGAAGAATACTAAAATGATAGAATTCTAGGACATTAACATTGAAAATTACCCAAAGAGATCTATTCCAACTCCCCCATCTACCTACAAGTGAGTTGGCTAATTAATGGCAAATTCCAGCCTGGCAGCCACATCCCCAGCCAGTGAGAAACTGGGTTGTTTTGTGGGGGTATTGTTATGGGTTGAACTGTGTACCCAAAAAAGAGATATTGAAGGAGTCCTAACCCCCGGCACCTATGAACGCAACCTTATTTGGAAATAGTGTCTTTGCAGGTGTAATCACAATGAAGTCACTAGAGTGGGCCCTAATCCAATAGGACTGGTGACCTTATAAGAAGGAGGTAGCCGTGTGAAGACAAGGGACACGGAAGAATGCCGTGTGAAGATGGAAGCAGAGATGGGAGTCACTTGGCTGCAAGCCAAGGAAAGCCAAGAATTATGGCCACCCCCAGAAATTAGGAAGAGGCAAGGAAGACTCCACTCAGAATCTCAGAGGGAACATGGCCCTGCCAACACCTTGATTTCAGACTTTAGGCCTTAACAACTATGAGAGAGTAAATTTCTGTTGTTTTATGATACCTGTTTATAGTAGCTTAAAACAGCCCTAGGTGCCAAAGGGAAAGGGGGCGTGGAACTTATTAGGAGTTTGGGCTTAATATGTACATACTACTATATATAAAATAGATAACAATGACTTACTGTATAGCAAAGGGAACTATACCCAATATCTTGTAATAAACTATAATGGAAAAGAATCTTAAAAAGAATATGCATATATTTATATATATATATATGTCCAGGTGAATCACTTTATGTATACCTGAAACTAACACAACATTGTAAATCAACTATATTTCAATTAAAAAAAAAAAAAACAGCCCTAGGAAACTAAGTAGCCCTAGGAAACTAATACAGATATCGTTAATGTTTGAATGGGATGTGTGTGTGTGTGTGTGTGTGTGTGTGTGTGTGTAAGCTTAAACATCTTCGAAGATAATGCCTAACGCAGAGCTTAAAAAAAAACTATAAATTTTACACACTGTAAACCAATTTGTTTCGATAGTAAATCTCATTATCACATTTTTCACACAATGAAAAGATTTTAGCATGTACAATTTGAGTATACTTTATAAAGCGTTTTCATCCATTATCTCATGTAATCCTCACACCAGTTCTGGGAGGTGGGACTCATGAGAAAACCACTGATTGTCACTGATTGTGAGTTACCCTGTGATGGAGTGAAAGTCAAATTACAAGACTTCCGGTTTCAAATCCTGTGCTGTTGCCTGCATTCCGCCCCATCGGTGACTCTAACCGCTCATGTCTGCTGAGAATCATTCAGGATAAACTGAGGTTACAGGTGAGGGAGATCGCTGCACTGCAATTGCTTACACGTGTATTCAAAAAGAGTGGGCTAGAGATATTAGTGCAAGTGCCAGCAAGCAGGTCTACTTCCAGGAAAGAAGCGCTAGCGATACAATGTAATAATGTAAATAGTCTAATTCGTTCCAACAAACGTTTATATTCAGAGATTTGAGGAGTAGAAAAAAGAGCCTATAAAATGACATGTTGTTGCATCTCCTCCCTAGCTGTCTCCCGAGTCTGAAAAAATAAGCTTTCTTTATAAATATAAAAAGGGATATTTATAGCCTTGGAAACCAGAACCAACTCAGCTTCCCCAAACAAGAGGGGTCTCTTCTTGCCTCACGCATGATCCTATGATTTACTATCTCGATTCTCATTGTGGGATTTTTTTATGGTTGATAAGAAAAATCATGCCTCAGGCAAGTGACGCGGTTCAGTTTTTGTTGTTTTTGATTTGGAGTTTTTGTTCGTTTATTTACTTTTTTTATTTTTGAGGCATTAAAAAACTCATGTAGGTATCTGCAGGGAGATAGCTGACCAACAATTAAACAGAAGAGGAGGAATCAACTTCTTGAAATAATGTGATACATGGCCCAAAACGCCACTTATCAGAAATTGGCTAGGAGTATTATGTTAATTACAGCGGTGCCATGCCTCTGGCCTGTGTGGAGGAAGGGGTGGGGGGAGAGAAGGAAGAGGAAGGAAGTGTCTCCACATGTACAGATCAGTGAATGACAGTGGTTTCCTACTAGCAGTCTTATGGATCTTTATTAACGGAGCAGGAGAGTCATATCTAGTCTCAACCAGGAGAAGTCCTTGACACAGCAGCAGTGAAGCGCTGCATTTCTAAGAACTAACCAAGTTTTGGGTCATTCTCTGTTTTATCTCCTATAAGTACTTAAAAGTCAAGGATAGTGACTCAAAGGGGAACCTCAGCCTTTCATCTCTCTGACTGGGCTGAAGGCAAATTCATGACCAGTCCTCCATCCAGGCCATAAATGTATATCATGTTTGGTCTCAGCACAGACACCAGAAACGCAGCAAATAATGTCTGTCTCCACATCTGCACTAAAGACCTTCTCCATTAGAGCTGTGACTCTGAGTGTGTGGAAGAGTTCTCCAGACTCAGGATATTTGCCCAGTTGATGAAGAGTTTCAGTTGTTGCTTTGAATGTACTGACACATGCTCACAAAGCCTTCTCCACCCTTCATCCACTCACACCCTTAAATAAAAGTCAGGTTAATTATGTTACAATATAATCCACAGGAACATCCAAATTCTTCACTGGAATGTCAGGTATTGTCCATTATTTTAAATAAAGAAGTCATGAGTTACATGTTGGAAGTTTGTTTTCTTTTTTCCTTTCTTTTTTTTGGGGGGGAGGGGGAGGTAACAGATTCTTATTTTAATATTTATTGTAAAAGGACTTGGATTTGCCCTATAGCATTTAAAGTAAAAATTGTCATCCCCACCATAACCCGACACGCTTGCAAATGTTTGCAAAGATTTTATCCAAAAGTTCCAAAGGTCGAGAAGCGTCTCACATGGATAATTGAGACACAACAACTAAATTCAACAGATTTAATGCAGATTTTTGTGGCTCTAAGAATTAAAACATGAGCCCCACTCACCTCTTTACAACTGTCCCCGCATTGCTTACGAGAAACTGAGTGCCTAGCCAACCCCAAGGCTGTGAAGGGCCATCCTGGAATAGGAACCCACAGCCAACCCAGGGCACCACACACAGCTTTTGACTTTTCGCCCATTAGTTAGCTACTCTGCCCAGATTTCCAGGAGAAGAACAAGACTGCCTGCTCCTCCACTGCCCCAGAGCTGCGAGTGACCTCCCAGAAGCACAGTGGAGCTCGCAGGGCAGTTGCTGTGAGGTCTGGGACTCCCCCAGCACTGAAGCGGTTAACTTGTAGGAAGACCCAGAGAAAGAAAAACAGACTAAGAACTGCCTTGTGCTGGGAGGAGGGCTAGAAAACGAGGCTGTTGCTGTTGTTTTCATTGTGTGCACTCTAATCAGGGAGAGTAAGAACAATGATGCATGTAATGCTGATTTTGGAACGTGTCCATGCAGCTTTTCCCAGGCTAGACAGCCTTGGGAACAACTGATAGAGTGGCACACCAGGAGCACAGCCTCAATCACCAAGCCCAGGGCAGGGCAGCCTTTTCTGTGGATAAAATATGTGAGGGATGACAAGAATCTTCCCAGCATGGGAAGTGGCAGTAACAAAAAAATACACAACAGGGGAAAACTGTGAAGGTTTTGCATCTCCCAGCCCGGCCACCGGGACGTGTTATTTGCAAGATAGGCGACTTCTCCTTCTGCCCACCCACCCCATTTTTCTTTTTTGTTTGTTTGTTTCCCTCTTTGCATTCAACTTGCCCTCCCTTTCTCCCCCACGCCCATCCCCCAAACTCCCTCCACCACACTTTGAAGCGGAGATGAAAGCCCTGTGTCGTGGCTGCTGGCACCAAGCAAGCAGGGGGACCGCTGAAGTGTGCTTTAGTTTAAGATGCTGTACTTTTCTCCCAAGGAAAAGGGGGGAAAAATCAGCTTGAAACAATACATCGCATTTTGCTGGGGAGCATACTTTATGTAACTAGGACTCAAACATGGTCCTAATTTTTCAAAGCTCTTGTCTCCAAGGATAAGGGAAGAGCTTAAAATGTGGTGTCCTCCCTCAAAGTGAATGCATATAACTGTGAGGGCTTGGGAGTGCAATTGTTTAATAAAATAAAACAAGAAAGAGACAAAAATCAGGGGCATGAGCTTTTTGGTATTGACACAGCAGCAGATCACACAACTTTCTCAAGGGTTATTGACACGGCTCCCTTATTTTGAAACAGCACATTCAAGCTATGCGGTACTAAATGATTCTGAAGGAATGACTTCCATACATTTACTTAATTATTTTCTCACCAGACTTAGCAAATAAAAATTCAACCTTCGTTCATTAATCGTGACAATGTACCAAACTAGCGTAAAAGATGTTAACTGGGAAAACTGGCTGTGAAATACAGGGAACTCTTTGTACCATCTTTGCAACTTTTTTGTAAATCTAAAACTATTATAAAATAATTATCAAAGAGAAAAAAAAATTCAGAACACCCAGTTAAATCTGAATCTCAGCTAGACAATGATAAGTCTTTAGTATAAGTATGTCCCAGGCAATATTTGGAATAAACTTATGCTAAAAATATACTTGCTATTTATCTGAAATTCAAATTTAACTAAATGTCCTATAATATATCTGGCAACTATACTAGTTAGGATAGTTTTAAAATCAACTTATCTTTTTAAAAAACTTACGTTAAAACATTTTTAAAGCTTTGTTATAACATGAATTTATTTGCTATTCGTCAAATTTGAATGTAGAAATATTCAACATATTGTTCTTACAACAACACAGACTACCTGTAGTAAGGCCCTTCTGTGTCCCTGTCAACCAGTCCCTTAAACATACACACATATACACAACACCCTACACTTCCCCTGCCCCCATCCCCCAGCAGGCATATTCCATAGGGATTTTAAAAGGATCCTATGTATGTATTTTTTCCATCAAAGAAAGGGCTGGCTAATGTGTTGCTTCGGGCAATAGGTCAATGTTTATAATCAACTCCTACCATGGAAAGTGCATATAGCTCCCACTTGGCCATTTCTTAAAACTGCAGCTGCTTTGTCAAATAGCAATAGCTCATGAGATCTAAATGAAGCATAATTATTTTGGGTTAAAAAATTTTCCCCAATTTATCTTCTTAATGCCCTGAAACCTGGTTTTATTATTTTTTGTTTAGTTTTTTTAAAAAAATGTGCTTATAGACACAAAATCAACCCAAAGGAACCATTTGGAAAGCTCAGCTGACTTGGTTCTGGATGCTGTACCTGCAAACCTCTCGTGTCCGCTCTTGTTCATGTAATACTGTGTTCACTTGAACTTGGACAAAGTTGAAGGCCTGGTATTTTTGCCCCTCACAGCTGTCAATCATGGGGACTGAAGAGGGGGCTGAAAGAAAAACTAAGAATAAAGGAGAAGATTTCTGAGCGGTTTTGAACTCTCAATGTACATGAAATTCAGACAACGCTTAGATAAGGGGTGAAGGTTGAATTTAAACCTGGATCAGGAAGACTGTTGAGTATCATCTAAAGAGTCATGTCTCCCTTGGACAACCATTTTCCTCCCTACTAATACTATTTTTTTGATTAAGCAAAAGATTACTGTGTTAGAAAAGTGGTTCTTATTAATCAAATTTTCAGTGTAAGTTCACTTCTGCTCCCTCTTTCATTGGCACCAGAAAAGAAAATTTCTTGAACATCAGTATACTTTTCAGGGAAACGAGCAGCGTTTCAACTTGAGGGTAGACTTGAACCTAGATGGCTTTTACACAAACCTAGATAATGTTACATGATATTAAATCATCCAATTTTCCAAATGTAGTCAAGACAACCTCCTTAAGTGAGTTCAAATATTTACTTTATTTGTAAAAAAAAAGGATAGGAGAAATAGAGTTATTCACCTCCTTGTCCCACTATTCAAACACTATCTACACTTATCCCCATCTCCACCTCTCTGCTTATACAGAATGATAGCATTTTTACCTGAGAAATCCATGTATGTGTTTAGCTGGTGAAATAGCATGATGACTGAGTCTGGAGAATTCAGTCTAGTTTTAACTCTGATGCTAAAAACTATATAAATTTGGACAAGTCTATTCTTCATTCCTAGCCCAACAACTGAGAAATAACAAGACACTTAATTTCTTTGAAAAATGAGAATGTAGAACCAGATGCTCAAAAATTCTTTCTCATTCTGAAAATTCTGATTCTATATCAATTTCCACCTGTAGGTCTTCCTTCTACTCTAAGTATCAGAACACAATATTTTATCAATTAATTTCACTTAATTAAACATTTCTTATCATAATGGCTTATCTTGGGGAAAACCTACACCCACTCAGAATTACAAAGAAGTACGTGTAGAGGAGTGAAATTGTCAACTATTAGGTCTATAAATCTTCTCCTTTGGGAAATTAGAATTTGTGAATATTGCATCTTGGCCACTAAATTTTCAGATAAGGATAACACATGGAGATACATTTGTGAGTATCTATTTGTTCAGATAGCATGCCCATTTGTGAGCATAACAGATTCAAGGATTCCAGCTGTGTTGGAGTACAGACAGACACACAAGGAAAATAGATAACTTTTTAAAGAGAAGAAATGACACTGTCATTGCTTTCAGCAGTACAGTCAAATATAAAAGGACTTGGATCAATTATAGGATTGATATGGCATATGGCAAATGCTGTTCTTTTAGGAAAAAATGCAAAATATGGAGACTGGGAACCAGGAAGCAATCAAGGGAATATCTAAAAAATGAAACAGGCATCGAGCTTGCTGATCAGAACCAGGACCCAAGGATTATTGTGGAGAAATCATTGAAATCATCAGCTGGGTCTAGGGAGAGTAAAAATGACAACCTGGATAAAGGGATAGAGGGAGAAACTGTACAACAAAAGTCTCACAAGGGAGCTGTTAGAGTCCAGAAGTCCTTTCTTCAGAACTTCAAGCCTCTGGGGTCAGCTTTCTTCACTCTGCAGCTCCCTGGCAAACGGAATCAGCCAGGTTCTTGTTCATTCTTCCCAGATTCAGACTTCAGCAATCGGAGGCAAAGTATTCTCCAAAGAGGGAATTCATTGCTTTCTCTGTTCTTGTAGATCTCCTCTTTTCCTTGACATATTATTTCAAAGGCCTTTTAATAATGAGATCACTTAAAATTGAAATCACATACCAAGTTACAATGCATGACTTTACTGCTGCCAGAACTGCATTGTGATTAAAGCTTGTGCCTACCTATGTATTTTGCTTAAATATATGTTAGGGGAAGAAAACTGGGTTTTTCTATAGCTTACATCGTTAATTTTATGTTTGTTTTATTATTTTGTTCATTATTTTAAGAATTAATCATGTCCTTTAAAAGATAAATACAAACCAATATAAAGAGTCTCTCTCTCCAATACAAAGTTTTCTACACTGAAAGCTAACACTATTTTCACACATCCTTCTTCAGTTGGGCCAAATTATTATTCAAGTTGGCTTCCTGTTGCCAACCAACTGTCTCTCAATATACAAAAAATGTACTCAATATTTCACCTAAGATGGCTATAAAAATCCACATGTGGAGACCACTTTCATACTGATTTCTATGTTCAACTTAGAATTCTGTTTCCTCTCTTTCAAAGGGAGTGAAATGGGATCCCTAACAGCTTGCCCAGAATCTACCTTAGCTGGTTAGGAGGACAGCAGAAGAGAGGTGACCCCACAGGAGTTTATAATAGAGGAGACTCACATCTCCTCTCCTAAAAAGGGTACTAAATACCCTGGGCTTAGTACATTGACGCCAACTCAGATGAAAAAGTTCCCATTTTCTCTGAAAGGCTGAAAGTCACTTTTCCTCATTCTGACCATAATATGGACATTGTAGATGCTTTATCCCACCCTCCTTCTTCTACTCGCTAGCAAGAAATGGAAGGGGTATGGAGATCCTTGGGGCACACAAGCCACCAGCACTGTCCCCTTCCCCCTTTGTGAGGCTGAGGGTTACATAGGTGTAATGTCTAGCTTGCCTCCTTCTCAAACTATAGTCCCAGAACAAGAATTTGTTCACTCACTTAACAATTATTTAACAAGTAGTATATTAGTGAATAGATGTCATGTGCCAGAAACCTTGCCAGGCAGATACAATGGTAAGCAAAACAGATGTGGTTCCGGCCATCAAGAAGCTTGCAGGGGCTTCCCTGGTGGCGCAGTGGTTAAGAATCTGCCTGCCAATGCAGAGAACACAGGTTCGAGCCCCGGTCCAGGAAGATCCCACGTGCTGCGGAGCAACTAAGCCTGCACACCCCAACTACTGAAGCTCGCGCACCTAGAGCCCATGCTCTGCAACAAGAGAAGCCACCGCAATGAGAAGCACACGCACCGCAACGAAGAGTTAGCCCCCGCTCACCGCAACTAGAGAAAGCCCACGTGCAGCAATGAAGACCCAACACAGACAAAAATAAATAAATAAAATAAATAAATTTATTAAAAAAAAAAAAAGAAGCTTGCAGTCCAGTGAGAGAGCTGACCATTGGTTGACTGATCACTCAAATAAATGAATAATTTAAAACTGGTAAGTGTTGTGAAGAGACGTTATAGGACGTCATGAAGATAGAAGGATTTCTTAATGCATTTCTCACAAGTGTCCTCATACAGTGTCATAGCACTGATTTGGGGGCAGGGAGGGGTGGTGGAGAGCATAACTTGAATGCTTAATGCATATCAATTAGTCAAAAAAAAGCTTCCCCAATACTATGCCCTTCTTGAATTTGGTAAAGCTTATATACTAACTGTTTATAAATTTTTATCACAATCTAGTAACACAATATTAATTTCCTTCATTTCTGCATGTAAGTAGAATTGATAAATTTTGTATGGTATCAATTTCTAACTAATCTGACCTTGCCAGCTCCTGCAAACAATCATATCCATGTTATAACAACTTTATCTGTTCCCAAATCCTGAAACATACTTCACTAGAAGGTTATCTTAGAATCTGCCCTCTTTATTGTATCTGAATGAAAAGAGTGTAACTGTTCTAAGTGGCTGTTTTCCAAGACCTATACATGAAATAATATATGCTTGTGAAATTTGTAAAATCACAAATTTTTTAAAAACTTAATTAAAAAAAAAAAGAATATTTATTCAATCCAGAAGATAAAAGATCCAAAGTAACAAGTTTTGGAAGCCCATGTTTGTAAGTAAACAAACCTATTCTCTCTTTACCAAGTGGAAAAATTGGTGATAATAGATGTCAAAATACCTGATTCTTCAAGAGATTTGTAGAAGCTTCCAGTGAACTTAAAGCCCTTAATCTCCATTTCATGTCTTTTAAACATGTAAATGATTTCAGTTAAACCACCTTCTCAAGTGTATCATAAACCTTTTTCAAAATATATTAATAATAATGATGGAAGTGCTTCCACCATTTATTTTTTCCAAATTATAGCACAAAGCTTTAACAGATTAAAAAAAAATACTGCTGCTACTGGTAATAACAATAATAAACTCTGTCACTTGCTGTCTGTGTAATCTGGGGCAAGTAATTTACTTTCCTCATCTATAAAATGAGTGAATTAAGACCTATCTTACAAAATTATTGTCAAGATTAAAAATAACATGTGAAAAGTGTCTGGGACTTATAAACACTCCATGAATTGCCATGGGATGGTGGTGATTACTGTAAGAGTCTGGTGGTTTAATTTAGCCTCCAAACAACAGAAAACAAACATAGAATCTCATATGTAAATCTTATTATGAAAATAAGAAAGCTTTAACAAAATAATTCCTTTTCATAAACTGGGTTGAGCATTCAATCATGTAGCTAGCAAAGTTAACAAGCTCCTACATGAAGCTACGCTGTTCAGGTAGAATGAAACAGCTGGGCTCTGAGAATGAGACCAAAGGAAAAAAAAAATAGACCTAAAATTGCAACCAGAAAGATCCTGGGTTGTGAGACATCAGAGTCAGAGGATAAAACAAAACTGGCATCTCCTTGGGTGGTTCAGTGAGTGGAAGTCCTGGGTTTGGTTAGCTGACAGCCCACCAGAAGAGTGCAGAAAAACTAGGAAATCCATCAAGGTGCCAATGACCGACTGGAAATTGTCTGTTTTGTCTAAAAATGAAATCAAAGTCAAATTCAAAGTACTAGCATGGTATGCCACAATGCTGCATGTGGTATCATTTGACCCAAGAGAATGATCTTTTCTCACAGCTTATGGGAATTGCTGCTACCAACTTGCACATGACTGAGTCAACCAGAGATAAGGGCAGAGTTACTAGGACCAGTTTAATATATTATTCTTGTTCACTTTTCAAATGACATTTATCACAAGGGACATTATGTTCTGTAAGATAGTTCAGTTTGGGTTGCCAATTGGTCCGAACTTCTTAAAGTTATTTTCAGAAACCATGATTCTACCCTTTGGCAACACAACCAACTGACACATTCTACATTTGGTAAACAGACACTAGTTCCTGTAAAATTATTTCTTACTTAAAATTATCTATGAAGACAGTCCACTGGAAATATTAAACTGGTACTCCAAGCCGATTGCTAACAATTTGGAAGCAAATGCTTCCCTTGGGGAAACTACTAAATTTTCATTCTCTAAAAAAACTTTAAAAGTACTTCTGGGGCTTCCGTGGTGGCGCAGCGGTTGAAGGTCTGCCTGCTGATGCAGGGGACACGGGTTCGTGCCCCGGTCCAGGAAGATCCCACATGCCACGGAGCGGCTAGGCCCATGAGCCATGGCTGCTGAGCCTGCGCGTCTGGAGCCTGTGCTCTGCAACGGGAGAGGCCACAACAGTGAGAGGCCCGCGTACCGAAAAAAAAAAAAAAAAAGTACTTCTGTTGCAATTTGTATTACGTATGCTATGTATACAGAGCTCTTTAAATAGGATTAGGTTAATCCACAGTCTTAACATTAAAAAATGTTTGACTCTGTGTAGCATGGTCTCCAAATGTGTGAGAGAGACATGTGGACTGGTCTTTATCACTATGAAATGCTTAGGAAGCATCCATCAAGCACTGGATGCCAAAGATTTACATATTATAACGTGTTCTGTTCTTAAGGAACTCCCTTGTTCGGAGGAATTTACAAGTTGGCAAGAAGACGTCAAAATTCAAATACATATATATATATAAAATGTATATGTATATAGAAGGTATATATGTGCGTGTAAGTCTGTCTGTCTCAAAACTCAATACTAAGAAAACAAACAACCCAATTTAAAGAATGGGAAAAAGACTGGAACAGAAGCTTCACCAAAAAATTATGAATAGCAAATAAGCACATGAAAAGATGTTTAACATCATTGATCATTAGGGAAATGCGACTTAAAACCACAGTGAGATACCACTACACACCTATTAGAAGGGCTACAGTTAGGAAAACTGGCCATGCCCAGTATTGGTGAGAATGTGGGAGAACTGAAACTCTAATACACCTGTGCTGGTGAGAATGTAAAATGGTACAACCACTTTGGAAAACAGTATCTCTTGATAAATCTATGAGAAGGGAGGCATATTAAAGGATACAGTTATACAGTAATACATAGCAAACTTCTAAGGAACACTATTCACACCCTAGTCTGTGTGTATAGTTTGCCCCCGGATATGTAAAAAGCATAATTTCGGTGGCCTTATGTGGCAAATCTTACTAAAAAGTTGGTTTTGAGGTGAGGAATAAGATGTGGCTATGTGCAGGGGTGGGGACGGGCAAGACAATATATCTGAAAGCTGCAAAGAAAGAGCATTCTTGAGGAGCAAGAAATCAGTTATGCCTGCTGACCGCTGTATACAATTCCTTGAAATGTAAAGGAGGGCATGTGTGATTCAGTAGGCAGGTCCCAGTCATAGGTGTCCCCAAAGCTGGTGATACGGAATGGAAAAACTCATTCAATACAAACCAGTATTGGGTTTTCAATAGAGGAAAATGAGGTCAATTAAGTGAAATTGCTCTAATGGACAGTTCTTCCATTAAGCAATACTGACTTTCAGAAGAAACTGAGAGCCATATAAGAAAATGGCAAAAATTTTGTAGGGTGAGGGAAGGGATTGGTGCACATAGAGGGATATTATTTCAAGTTCCTTAAAGAGAACTCAGGTGGGGAGGACGACTAGGACAAACTAAGATTGTTAGGCATCCGGCTGCTGTATTTTGACTTACTGTAGTGGGAAAGGCAAGGCTTCGCTACTTCGCTAAAGGCAAGGCTCCCTACTCAGTGAGAAACAGTCTTCATACATAATCCAGTTTAATCTTCACAACAACCAATGAGATAATTATTATTGCCCCCTTTTTATAGACAAGGATATCAAAGACTAGAGACTTAAGGAAATTGCCCATTGACCACACAACATGGAAGAGGAAAAGTTGGGACTTCAACTCAGGTCTTCTTAATCTCTCATTTATCCAAAACTGAATCCAAGAATATAAAACTCCATTCCAAAAAAATAGTAAATAATATGATTACAAAAACTTCTACTTAGTAATAAATGTCACTAGTTAACAGCAAGAGACAAAGAGTGTATGAGAGGGAAGAGTAAAAAGTGGGGAACATTTTGTCAGCACTCACCACTTCATGACTCTTGTCCCACCTTGAAGTTCTCCAGGGTCCTTCTAAGACAGCAGAGTAAATTATTGCCTGTTTTAATCTGCCCTCCCAAAAGGATTTGTGAAATATGAAAGCAGCTTGTTTTCTTTTTAAATAAATTGCACTTCTAAAATGAAGCTTGATTTTCCTAGAAATCCTGGAAATTTTGCATGGATGAGAAGGAATGACAAATAAATAAATTTTTACTTTGCAAAAAAACTGTTTACTTTCCAATGCTTCTTGACACGGGTCTCATGTTAGAATCACCTGAGATACTAGGGCCTCACCTCAGATCAGTGAACTCAGAATCTCTGTGGGGTCGGCCTGGGCATCACCATAGTCTTTGAATCAGCTCCTCTATCAGGTATTTCTAACATAAAGCCAAGTTTGAGCACAGAGTTTGGAATCTTCTGGGTCACATCTAATTCATTTAACTAGTATCCGGCAAGTCACGTGACATTAAAAGCTATGTGGCAGCCTCATCTTCGTGTTTGAAAACTCAGAACTCCGTCATCCTCTGTGCCTCAGTGTCTCACTCGAGAGGAGAAGAACCTCTCCAGTTATTGCACACAGCCCACCTAAAGCTGAAATGAGGCTATGGATCTCAGTTCAAGTTCCCCATCGTGGGTACAGGTCATAGGGGCCCAGGGAAGTAGTGAGAGTGGGTAGGGTCGGCCAAGAGTAGGCCAAGTGACAATCTCAGGTCTCTGGTTTTTACACTATTGTCTCTTGTAGAAGCTGAGGAAGGAAACACAAATGTGTAATATCTACACTAACATAATGTCCAGAATTTTTCAAGTTTCCAGAGGTGTAAGTCAAAGCACTGAAAGGTCCTTCCACTTACAGTTTATCGAGAAAGGAAAAAAATATACATTGGGAAATACCTGACATCATTCAACTATAGAATGATCTGAGGCCTTGCTTTCTCCATCTCTTGCACCCCCGAGCACCCATTTTGCATGTACTTCACAGGCAATGTCTGGGTACAAGGGGATTAGGTAACAACCAGAAAACTCTGGTTCAAATCTAGGCTCACCCCTTAGTAACCAGGTCACTGACCATAATGACCTGTAGAATGGGGGAAAGATACTATAATGCAACCTACCTCTGGATACCAACTCAAAGAGATGATAAGACATATGAAAGCATTTTATATGGAAGCCCTATATGTATAGTTTTCGTTATTTTTTTCATTTGCATTACATGAGCTTTAGCACCCTGCCTCTAGGCAGGAATGAAGCTAAATCTCTTGCTAACCTCAAACTAATTGGAACCGACATTTGACAGCTTCCCATTGGCCTGCTTCCATGTGCTGTGGAGGCCTCAGACTTGCCTCCTCGGCCCCCAGGCCATTGGAATGGCTAAAATAAAGTGTAGCTGATCTTGTCTTCCACTTGGTACATTGGATTGATTTGACATTTGCAATTATTGGGAAGCATCATGTCCTTGATGACATGGGGCCCCACCACAAGCATCGCCACCATCACCGCCATCACATCTGTACTTTACACCCTATCCCCAGCAGGTGACCAAAGACTGATAGGAAGGTACAAATCCTAGCCCTTTGGCCTCAAGGTGGGGCAACTCTGCAGTGAGATTTAAACTTCCCACAATTAGATGGAGGATCACACCATAGCCGGCTCCTTCCCCTTCCTTATCTTGCTTCCCTCCTTCCTTGACAAGGGTTTCCTGAGAAATGCTGATCAATAAGTCACATACACCTGAATCCTTGTCTGAGGCTCTGTCTTTAGGCAACCTCACTAAGACAACTATATTAGAGTTACCTGCTTTATGTTTTATCTACTGAACATTTTAAAATAGAGTCTTTGCCTCATTATTCAGCCATCTGCAGAATGCTTCTCCCTGTCATCTAGCTGCTGATTAGAAAGGAATGCAAAATAACTGAGTAATGCCCCAAACAAAACACATATAACAGGGTAAGTCAGTACATATTCAGCATTCCCATGTCAATGTCATCTAAGTAGCCAGAGAGAGGGAGCTAACGTCAAATCTCCCAAAGAACCAGAAGAGAGGTATGATCATCTACTGAGGTTAGAACAATGGTTTTTGTTCATTTGGAATCCTGGAAACTTCTAGGAATTTGATGAAAGTTAGGGATCCTCTCTCCCAAATAGGCACAAAAACACATATATACAATATTTTGCATGAATTTTCAGAAATTTTGTTAGATTCTGAAGTAAATTCTAGATCCCAGGTAAAGAATTTTTGGCTGTAGTAATATGACCCCATCATTTGAAGGATTGAAAATCGCTTGTATTTAGTGCTGCTAAGTTAGTGCTAATAATAGTTTTAATTCCTATTTCATCTTCCACACTTAATATATGGGGCAAAACCTACTAACACTTTACCCGAATGGAGGACTCTCAGTCCCTCCTCCCAGGCACTGTGGGCCCACCTCTCCTGAGAGGCTGCCTGCCGACTGTCCCAAAGCTGCAAGCTTGACACCAGGAGGACAAGACCTTTGGTTCACAGCCATCTCAGCCCACTCCAGCCCCAAACGAGGCTGACTCGAAAGCCCTGAGGCCCAGATTTAACACCATTTGGAATTAGTACCATCCCCTCCCTGTCATAGTTTGTTACCACCCAAAACATAACACCCTCCAGAAGTCTCTTCACTTTCAACTCTCATCTCCATACTGTTTTCTACTTCCTCTCCTCTCCTCTATCTGCTCTCTGATCTTCCAAATCTTTCACTCTTCCCTCTATCCTCCATGCCAAGCTAAACAAAACTCTCTATACCCTCCACCTCTCTACCGAATGTTCATTTTCTTCATTCCTTTGCCTTCATTAAAACTGCGCTTTTCCTCCAGGAGCAGCTGGAGCAGATGTTTCTATTCAGTCTTCCATGTTCCGTGGACCAGTAAGAGAACTGGAATATTTTGTCTGCCAAGAGCGGCACCACCCCTCATCTGCTGGCATATTCTTCCCCCTACCAGATCCCCAACCTTATTGTTCAGAAACAGGCTGTATTTTCCTTATTTATTTTAGGAAATTTCAGTATGTTCCAGCTTACTGAGGAGAAGACTTGACTTTAAAAATTTCAGTCAATAACATGCAAAATAGGTAACTTTAATATAAATGTATTAAGTCAGGTTTCCCAGAAGCAGATCCTGAACAGGGACTCAGTTTTCCCTGATTTATTATGGGGACAGTCTCAGGAAATTCTTGTAAGGGAGGGAGTGAAGCAGACCAGGGAAGGAGGTGGAGCTAAACAAGGATGTGGTCCTTGCCTGATTGCAGGCAGAGGAGCTCTACAGCTTAAATCTCCTGGCAGAGTTCTCCCACCTTGAGGCAGAGGGGGCCAGGCACCATTCAAGGTGCTGAATATACAGAACTAAACCAAACAGACAAAATCCCGACTCCCATGGGGCTGCCATTCTCTTGGGGGAGGCAAGATAAACAAATATATAATATGTCAGGAAGTAACCGATGTTACAAAGAAACAGGCAGGGAAGGCTAGAGATTAGATGGTTCAGGGGTGTTGTTTTGGATGGAGTGGTTGGAGAAGACCTCTCTGGGAGGTGATATGTGAGTAGAGACCTGAATGAAGTGAGGGACTGAATCATACAGGCATCTGGAGGGAAAGTATTTTTGTGGAACAGCAGAGGCAGAGATCCTGATCCAGAAGCACATTTGACACATTCAAGGAAGGGCTTTGTGGCGGGAATGGGGACATAGTTGAAGAGCTGGCAGGGAATCTGGTACGGCCTACAGGCCGTGGTTAAGATCTTGAGCTTTTATTCTGAAAACGGTCTTACAGGTCCCACCTCCCTAGGCACAGTGACTGGCCTAAGACTGGACTCATGATCCTAACTGAACCAATCATAGCCTCCCCACATTACTGGCCACAGTATTAGACCCAACAATGGGTACTCAACTGGGTTATGCCAGCGTTCTCTCCCCCAAATTTTCACGTTAGAGCTAAGAGAAGAGGGAGAGTTCTTACGTAGCAAAGCTGAAAAATACAAGAATAGAAGCCAAAAGGTAAAGAGATGCAAAATGAGTGGTAGAGAAAGACAGTGCCATTGGCGGGGACATCCTTGATTCTGATGGCCCAGGAGCAACTCCATCTACTCACACCCTCTCCTCAGTTTGGCCACATTTGCTGGTAAATTCTCCTTAACCTGAACTAATTGGACTTGGATTTCTATCACTTGGAAGTCAGCATTCTCCTAACTCCTAGTGCTCCTTTAAACTTAATCTTTTTCCTCACTGGGTGAAAAAACAGCCACGTGCTTATGCCATCTGTTTATGGCTTGTACCACCTTTTCTTTTTATTGTCATCTAGCAACTTCCCAGCTACTCTCTTTCACTCAAGTACTTCAAAGTGGTCCTTCCTACCCCAACTCCAGCATCATCCTGAACATGTCCTTGTGAGGATTCCTGACCCTGGCCTCATACTTCCTTGGCTTCTTCAGTTGACACTACTTCTATCTCTACCATACTTTAATTAACTATCTGCGTGGCTAGACTCTGTAATATGTTATCCCTGAGAAGTGTTCTGTATCAGAAATCTTAAATAAACTCCAGCATCTCAAACTCAATCGTATCCTTCCAAATAGAATGAAAGTCTGGAACTGCTGCTACCACAGAGGACCACGTGCTTTAGAATTAGGACAACTCAGACTGGAGCAGAGCCTGAAAATTCCTGAGGACACTGTTTGATGTCTAATCATGTAGGCTAATATATATTCTTTTTTTTCCTTAAGACTTGGTTGACTTTTTGTCACTTGCAACCAAAAGAGTCACTGCAAATGACTAATTCAAGGTCTTTTACCTGTGCTGGGCCAGTTGCCTATTATTTCCCTGAGCAAATATTACATATATGTTTTATTGCATATCAATATATATTTACTACTCGCTATTCTTCTCAAGCTTTCTCATCTTTCAAGCATGCTCCTGTTTATAATTTTGACCAACCACACTGTCTACCACTTCTTCAGAAAATTAAAGCACACACACTCGTACATACATATGCATCCATCTTAGAATTCTACCTCCTCCTCTCTCTCATTTTCTTCCGTCTGGTCTCAGAGAATGTGCTCTCTTTCCCACACACCAAAACTCCACCTAGTCTGGACCCCGTTCGCCACCCTGTCCCTACCATTTTTCCCTGAGAAATCCCATCTCAACCCTAACTCTTCAGTTTCTCCTTTCTCGAAGCAAGCTCCTCTTCCTCAGCTTAAAATAACGCTCCCTGTCTTTTGTGCTGTGTCCTCCTCTATCTCCACAATTCCAAACTTGGTCTGCTAACCTTTACAGGTAAGCTCACCCACTTCTCGTCTATGACTACCCAGCTATAAGCTGGCAACTGACAAATTTTTGTCCAGCCCAAGTCTCGCCCCATAGCTTCAGAATCCTAAGTCCAATACCTCCTTACATTTCAACATCTCGATTTACATGTCTGTAACTGAGTTCACCATCTCTCTATCATCCTAAGCCTGCTCGTCTTCATAGTATCACTGTCATCCACCTACTCACCCAAGCTATTCAATCATTCTCCAGTCCTGGTAATTGGCTTTCTAAATATTCTTGAATCTCTGTCTGCCTTTCCACCTCACCACCTAGACCACTGCATCTAAATCAGGCACCCATGGATCAATCCTCCACGGCTGCAACAACTTCCTATCCAAAATGCAAACATGACCATGCCACTCTCTGCCAAAAATCTGTCAATATTTTATGGATCTAACTGAAACTAAACAAATGTTTCTGGGAATATTGAGTTTCATCAATTAAGAGGACACTAGTCATTCTCAAACCAAATGAACTTTTTTCTCCTTTTGGCCCGTTTGAATTGTCCATGGCAGCTTTTTCCTCATTAGAATGCCATCAAAAACTGACTATGTTCAGTTTTTGTCCATCAAGTTTCAATTATTTGCCCCTCTCTATATAAAGTTTAACGAGTGACATCAAGTTAGAAATGAAGAAGTGGGTTGGCACAGTAATGGAGCACCTATGAATATAAGATATGGGATTTAGATCAATATGAAATATTTGGGAGGTAACTGGCTTCAGTATCCAGTATGCCTGATCTTAGCCAAACACAGCTTCCCAAGAAAATCCCCGAAATGCTTGAAAAGTTTCCATAAGATGGATTGAAAAGGCTCTGCAGACTTCAAAGGACTGTTTAAAATGTTTTGATGAGTTACATGTAAATGAACACGCAGATTAAATTTCCATCTAAGGCCACATGCTCTTAAAACATTGAGGGAAAGTGCTTTGCAAAACATGCTCTGGGTTGTTCTGAACTCAAAGCAGTTTGCAATATTCAACAAACCTAAGTGTGGCAGGGCTCACCCATCTCTTCGTCAGTCTCCTTACTACTTCAAAGCATAGTCACTAACCAATAAGTGTCAATAAGAAAGGAAAATGTACGCAGAGGATTAAACTAAAAGGAAACTGATATTCTGCTCATTTAAAGGAGAGGATGATGATCCTAGAGCTATGAAAGAGCAACATGGACGGACCTAGAGATTATCATATTAAGTGAAATAAGCCAGACACAGAAAGAGAAATATCATATGATACCATTTATATGTGGAATCTAAAAAGATGATATAAATGAACTTATTTACAAACCAGTAATAGACTCACAGACTTCAAAACAAACTTACGGTTGCCAAAGGGGAAAGGTGTAGGGGGGAAGGGATAAATTAGAAGTTTGGGATTAACATTTACACACTACTATATATAAAATAGATAGCCAACAAGGACCTACTGTATAGCACAGGGAACTCTACTCAATATTCTGTAATAACCTATATGAGAAAAGAATCTGAAAAAGAATGGATAAATAAGTCTGTATAACTGAATCACTTTGCTGTACACCTGAAATTAACACAATATTTTAAATCAACTATACCCCAATATAAAATAAAAATTAAATTTTAAAAAATGCAAAGAGAAAGTTTCTTTCTCCAGATTGTATTTGTTCAATTACTGATTTAATTAACAAATGTATTTTTGAGCACTTACTACATGTCAGGCACCATAAGGAAATCAAAGAGTTACATGGATCAACCCTTAAATTTCCTGGGAGATAGAAAAATGATTTCTTTCACTAGCCTAAATACATCATTACTACCTGGAGAACAGTGTCCAAGTGAACATAAGTCGTGGGAAAAATGGAGTAGAAGGTGTAGAAAATGTTCACATACATACATTCTCCAGCCAACAGAGCAAGAAATAGGCACACTGTGGTTTATGTAGTTCTGAGATAGTTGAAGGGCTGGAAACTTCATCCTGAACCTTGTGCCCTGCTCAGTACTGGCTCAGTACCTTGTGCACTGCATGTCCTGGATCTTGGTATCCCAGCTTCCTGCCTGGAGCATCCATCTTGTCACTGGTGTTCTGGAAAGTCCAGATTGCTGAACACTGTGGACTGCCCCAAACGGAGAACCACCTAGCTCAGAAATTCACTTTGTCAGCTTACAGCCTGGTGACAAAACCATGGGATGCTTAATTTGGGGTTTTCTAGCTTAAAAAAAGTTGCCAGCTACCTCTTGTTGACCATGCTGGTCAAAATTCCCTGTTATCCAAGCTCTCAGTCCCAAGACTGTATGAGATTCTGCCTGATTCAAACATGGCTGCTGCTAATTAATATTTTTTTAATTTCTGAGTTATTCCACATTCTTCTGATGAGAAATAAAATGTGATCATCTTACTGTTCCCCAACAGACCACAAAAGGGAGGACAGTTGAGTGACTACCCTTAAAATTTTCAGAAGAGAAAAGGAAAAGATTACAGGATACAGACCCCTTTGATTACAGGTATTCTGAGAGCTGGGACCTCATATTCTATTTCTTTTCATGCTTTCCTATACTGCTTAATTCAAAAAAACACCATCCGTTAACTAATAAAAACTCCCAACACTAAAATCAAGGCTAAAAGAGGGAAGGGCAGGGTAGTGGAGGAGATTGGGGGAAAAAGCGTTCCTAAGAGAAGACTCCCTGGTGACAGACAACAACCTTTTCATCTACTCCTGGTTTGTACTTTGTCAGTCATTTTTGGCAAAGTAAAAAATGAGAATATTTCCCACCTAAGTGTTGATACACATTTAACTCCAAATCTCTAACATTCCCTGGACAGACTGAAAACAAACATGACAAGAGAATGAATGAGAGGAAAGGGACCGTGCTCTAGAAGTAAAAGAGGGTCCTGGTATGGGTCGTTGCTATCAGTTTTTTATTCAGCAACTGTCACACGGTGATTAAGTTACATTAGATATTGTGGGAATGAATTGTTATGCTGGCAGCAGCCTCATGTTAGAGAAACTCTTCCCTACATCAAGGGTTGCAAAATTGAACAAGAAAAATGCACCCAAAAAAATCTCTTCCGGAATGTGCGGGCTTTATTATTTCCATTTTGAGTGGCGTTGCATCCTTGCCACAAATTCCAAGGTCATGGGCTGAATTCTCAACTTTGACCTGCTTCTGAGCCTCACAGAATAAAGACTCACCAAGTCAGATTTTCCCAGTACATAAATTACATCCAGGGAGTAAATCAGGCACCTCTGGAAGCGGCATTGACTTTTTTAGGCCACCAGGACAACAGTAACTGAATTACTGCTTCTGTGAAATAAATAGACTCTTGTCTTGATCTGAAAGGGCTAATTCAGTTTCTTAAGGGGCCAAATCTAGTATTTTTTGAATATACGGGAAGACTGTGGGTTGAACAGCATGGGTCAAAGTGCTAGACCTAGGATTACATAGGTTCACGTAGGATCAAAACTGGATAGTCCGGTAGTCAGAGAATGTGATAAAGACCTGTAGTAGAGAGTGAATGACTTCACTGATGGATACATTCTGAAAGATTAGTCCTGTCTCTCTCCTCATGCCCATTTACTTATCTGTTAGACACAGTGGTCCCAGATGGGACAAGAAGAGGATAAACAAGCAAGCTACAAACCTCCAGCCATCACGCAGTAAGGCTCTTACCTGTGGTGAAAACAGAGGAGGAGACTGCTGATCTATGGGCCCAGTGCTAGGAGCTGTCTCTTCCTTCCTGAGCCACCCCCCACCCCCCACCCCACCCCACCCCCCGTGATCACAGAAATGCTGTGTGAATTTGCTGGTTGAATTAAGATTGCTAAATACCATACATGTGCTTGGCTAGATACTAAACAGATCCAGAGAGAATGATTCATATAAGTATACATTTAATTATTAAGTGAAGTTTTTACAGAAAAATTTTAATTTCACTAATACTTTCAAATTAATGAACATCTTCAAACATCATCATAATAAAAGAGAACATAAGAAGCAATAGAACACACTAAATGAACAATTAAATTTTTGGATAAAATTTACATGTTGCAAGTGCTTAAAATATTCCAGGAATTATTTTAAGCACTTCAGATTTTAAAAATTTTATTTGTTCCTCATATGGACATACGTATTCTCAGAATAATAAAACTTGAAAGTATCTAGAGAATATTTAACCTGATCCTTTTGTTTTTACCAGTTGGCTTTATATTATACCACATTTGTAAATGTTTTTACTTGAAAATATGAAAAACAAAAAAGAGACATTCATAATTCCACAACTCAATCACTGCCATGAAAAATTTTATGAAGATATTAAAGCACATCTCTCCCAGAAGGAGCTTGTGGTCTTCCTTTTCTTTTTCCTTTATTTATCAAGATATCTCTACATTGAAAGAAAGCGAGAAAGAGGAGGTACTTTTTTTTTATCCTGTTCTAGTTTTTGATTTAGAAAGTGCTTTTTCAGTTTACAGTAAATCATTGATATTATTCAGGACAAGCAAACATAGAGACCCTTCGTTATTTTTAAAGGTTGCATAGTTTTTTATTTTATTATGGACCATAATCTAATCCATCCTTCCTGTATTGATGGACAGTTAAATTCTTTTCAATTTTTTTCTACTACAACCTGAACTAAATGAAGAATCTTACATATCTATATCGACTATATAGATATACATACATATATATTTTTAAAAAATTGTTCTAGGCTAGCATGAGATGTTGAAAGGGAAGATGCTTGGTCAAAGACATCCCATTTTGCTCACAAAGGAACCAGTGCCCCAGCACTGGTCCATGGAGGTTAGCTTGATATAAACTGGAGGGCTCAGCATCCCCTGAAGGGGAGAAAGAAAACTGAACAGAGGAAACATCAAGGGAAGAATTAGATATCAAGGACTCATGTTTCCCTCTGAGAGTTAGAAGCCTGCTTGGAGTGACACGTGTTGTTATCAGAGCCTCACTACAAGGGGGACTTTGGACAGAGTGAAGAGACTAACCGAAGTCCCCTAATCCAATGGAAGATCAGCCCCGGTGGAAGCAGGGAGCCTGGGCCTACTGTTTGATTGCAGCGCCTGAAGACGGAGTGAGGACGGACTACAGTTCAGAGCAGGAACAGGAAAAAGAAGAGCACATGACAAGCAGTCAAGGCAGAAGAGGCCCAGCCCCACGACTGCCGGCGAAGACCGTAGGCAAGAACACGCTCTGAGGGGTTTCCAGTCATCGCCTATTCTGTGATCACTCTCCTTTGTCCCAGACCTTCAATGGAAACTGATATACACCAAAGCCTTCTTGTAGCAGTACCCTGGGGAACAAAGCAAGAGAAAGACTGTCCCAAGTTCCAGGAGTGTCAGAGGCAGCAGAGGCCAGGGTTACAGTGGAGGCAACAGCAGAGAAGCAAGCTGGCACCTGGCCTGGCTCCGAGCAGAAGAGCGCAGACTTTTATCCAAATGTACTAGGGGAAGCTGGCCTGGCAGGGGGAGGGAGAGTCCAGATTCTTCTGTTTTACTAAAAAGGGGCTGTCCACGCAGCAGACACATGGGCCACAAATGTACAGCCCTGTAATCTTAAATCTTTTTCATTTCAGCAAATGTGCCAGAAACACATGCGCCTCAAAACCCACTAGCAGCTTCAAGAGGATTTTTAGTCACTCATTCCTTACCCCACAGATTAAACTTCAGTTACCAAATCTCTGTGCTAGATCGAACAATTTGCTTCCAGTCTTTCCAGCCTCTGCCAGCCCCCTTGCCCATGCTCAGCGCCGTCTGTCACTGTAGCCCGCTTCCCGCTGGCCCCGAGCCACAGCTCTCTCACTGCTGTCGCTGACTGTACCAGTCTGCCAAGTGCTCCTAGCAGCAGCACGGGCCCATTGGGCATGAAGGGGGAGAAGGCAAGGACTTATTTTTTCCCTCCATTGGGTCTCTTTTTCTCTCCCCTCCCCTTCCCATACTTTCCTTCCCCTCCACTGATCTCTCTTTCTCTCTTCCTGTCTCTCTGTTTCTCTCTGCAGTTCCTCACCTGCCGTAAGTCACAAACTGAAACACGTTTCTCTCTAGATCCTCCAATAGGTCTCTAGGCACATATTACTCAGTGAAATATGGCCCATCAGACTTTGATGTAGTGAAAAGACAGAGGAAGAAACTGTGGTGAATTCTCTAGGAAGACCATCCAAAACCAAGATTCTTGCCGTTAATCCTTCCATATGTCCTTGCTAACAAATGTTGCAATAATTACACCATTCCTGTCCAGCCAAGGAACCCAGGGAGTATTAGCTCCAACCCCATTCCCCACCACCACCGCCAAAAAAAGTCTGACTTTCTAACACCATCATTGTTTTTATTAGAGTTCAAGTTTAGGAAGAATAGCTCACTCTCTTGCTTATCCTTTATACCTTAGGAGTTCAGATTTAGGATGCAGTACTGCATACCTCCTTTCTAAGATCATTATGTACTATGGTGCCGAAAATCTGGAGTGCTCACTGCAAGTAGTGATTTACTGGGCAATGATTTGCTGCCAGGAAAATACAATTGTTTATAAAATGAGAGGGCTTTGAGGAAGCAATGTGGCATACTAGAAAGTGGACCGATTCCACATGGGAAGAATCATACCCACCTCAGAAGATTAAATAGGCGATGTATTCAACATGAGTAGTAAAGTACCTGACCTATGAAGGGTGCCCAGGACTGTGGTTATTCTTTGGTTTGGCCTGTGAAGCTCTGGGATTTGTGACAGTTGCCACATTCTCACCCTTCTCTCTTAATAGGATCCATTATATTATGACTATTGAATAAATGTTTATAAGATTACAGACAAGGACTGGTTTTAAGTAAGAAATAAGTAACAGAGGGAAAGAGGTGAGTCTGACACTTATTGGATGTCTCTTATGTCCCAGCACAGTGTTGGGAGCTTTATATATTATCTTCACTTGGGTTCCTTGAAAACAGATTTTGAGGTGAAGAGTTGCATGCAGAAGGTTTATTGAGGAGTGTTCTCAGGAGATATAGCCGTAAGGAAGGAAGGAGGCAAGGATCATGCGGAGAGAGAAGCTGACCCACAATGAAGTAACAGTTGAGACTTCAGCTTATCCCACAGGAAGCTTTGGAGCTGAAATGCCTTCACAGTTATCCCAAACTGAGGTGAGGGGCTGGATTTTAGATGTCCATAGAAGCAGTCATTGGCCAGAGACCACCCTCTGGGAGGGAATATATCCTTGGGTGAGGCAGTTCCATGCTGCCAGGTCAACTCTATAAGGGCACAGATATGAGCCCTCAGCAGCCAATATTCCCAGCATTGGTCTACTCTCCACTCTCAGTTCCTCTCACTCTCAACTGGTATCTCTGCTAGTCTAGAACTTGCCTGGTATGGCGACCCAGACCCTTATTTCTGGTCACCATGCATTTCCTCAGCCATGGCTGATATACTTGTCCATGTACCATTGCCACTGGGTGTGAGAGCACTGAACACAGTCTTCCCTGTGCTCACTGTCTAGTAGCAGCCCTACCTTCTCTTGAGGATCAGGTCTAATTTCTCCTGCCAGTATGATGACTCTTTTCTGTTGGTTTCTTGGCAAAAGAAACCTGGAAAGACCAGATGTCAGCCATACTTCCACGTTTGTGGCACTCCTACTGTTCCCTCGTAGAGACATTCCTCCTCTGGGAACTAGGACCTCTAGACACACAGAGCCTAAAGCTGAGATTGCATGCTACATTTTGGAGGAATATGCCCCATTCTCAGACAGTATTATCTCCAAGCTGGCATCTCACTTGTGTGTTTAAAAGGCCATGACACCACTCTCAGGTCAGCAGCTTCTACGTGTGATGGGACCAATGGATTCATAATCGCGGGCTCAATGGTGCATATCTTTTGCTGTAAAGTGGGCCCATCGGTCCAAGGCAGTGTTATGCAGTATTCCATGTTGGTGAATCAAACCCACTGTAAGTGCTCTGATAGTGGTACTGAGCAGAGTTTCTGTGGGCAGGAAAGGCATACTCATACCTCAGAATATGTGAAGATTTCAGTAAAGATGAATTGCTGCCTTTTCTGGGGTGAAGGAGATCCAGAGTAATCAACTTGTTACTATTATTGAACCTATATTGGCACATCATAATAACCAAAGTCCATAGTTTAACTTAAGCTTTGCTCTTGGTATTGTATATTCTATGGGTTTTTACAAAAGTATAATGACATGTATCCATCGTATAGTATCAGAATATTTTTACTGCCCTAAAAATCCTCTGTGCTCTGCCTATTCATTCTTACTACCCCTACTCAGCAACCCATGGCACCTGGCAAACAGTGATCTTTTTATTGTCTCCATAGTTTTGCCTTTTCCAGAATGTCATATAATTGGAATCATACAGGATGGAGCCTTTTCAGACTGGCTTCTTTCACTTAGTAATATGCATTTAAGGTTCCTCCATGTCTTTTCATGGCTTGATACCTCATTTCTTTTTAGTGCTGAATAATAGTCCATTGTCCGGATGTACCATCATTTATTTATCCTCTTACTTACTGCAGGACATCTTGGTTTCTTCCAAGTTTGGCGATTATGAACAAAGTTTCTACATACATCTACATACAGGTTTTTGTGGGGGCAGAAGTTTTCAACTTCTTTGGATAAATACCAAGGAGCATGATTGCTGGAATGAGTGGTAAGAGATTTAACTGTGTTGTCATTTGTTTGATCACCAGGAAGGAAAGGGAGGGTAGATATTGGGGGGGGGGGGAGCAAGTATTTTCCTCATCATTGAGTCTTCTGCATGATCTTCAAGCGAAGTAGAGCCACTCTAATAAGGGAAGATGCATCATTTCTGCAAGCCCAGAAGATTTAAGGGAATTGGAAATTTCAAAGTTCACAACTGCATTTATCCAGATATCCTCAGCCCAGGTCTCAGTATTCCACTCCTCTCTAGTTAGGCCCCGACATTTGCTCAGAAGAACTGCCAGGATGTGAGTTCAGTTCAGTTTAGTTCTCTGAAGCTCCAGTACTCTTATGATTAAGTCCTGAACTTGGTCCTCCTCTCTCTCTGCCCTCCAGCTGCAAGAGATTAGGATTTCCCTAAATGCTGCCAAAGAGGCCCTCTAATTTTCACAGTCTGCCTTGAATTGGTAATTAATCACCCTAAGCCTGCCATTATCCCTCTTTGATGAATCAGTGGTGCTAATCAACAGCCATCCAATTCCAAAGTCCCTATAGTTACAATTTCTGTCATACTTCTCAATACCAGCCAATGTATTGTACCAGCCAGTATATCTCCTTCCACCAATATCCCAATCCAGTTTACCACCACTAAAAGTTTTAACAGTTGCACCAGGACAACATAGCAGGGACTATATATATTCTACCTGCAAGTAGTAATGGGGTCTTCATTGCCATTGAGTCAGCAAAAAATTCTTCTCTTAGAGTCTATTTCCTATGACCATTCCTGGTACCAACTGTCTTCAACTGGGTTCACTGGAAACAGAGTCTAAAAATGGAATGTTGCATGCAGAATGTTCTTAGAAGAGATACATATCAGGAAGTAAAAAAGGTAGGAACAGTCAGAGGGAGAAGGTGATCCATGTGAAGTGACAAGTGAACGTCAACAGATCCTATGGTGAGCGCTAGAGCTGGAAGGCCCTTCAAAATTGTTCCAAAATGAAGCAAAGGGGACTCGCCTATGAATCCCTACAGAAGCCAAGCATTGGTTTTATTTCACCCTTTAGGAGGAGATGTAACCTTGGGTGAGACAGTTCTCTGCTATGGAGGGCAATTTCCAGAGAGGAGAGCAGATATGAGCCATCTGTGGCTGTTATCCCCAGGAGCCAGGGTGGGGTACGTCAGCCTTGAGGAAGCGATCTTGGAAGAGCTTTACAGAATGTACTTTATGTATTTTATCTACACTACAACCATGTGCAACTGAGAGTTTCAATCCTGCTTCTTTTCCCTGCCTCCAGAAGGACAGTCTTTTTTCCATGAGTTACAGAGAAGGAATTAAAGAGAAATTAACCCCTTGCCTGAGGTCAAAAGAGTGTGAGTGACAGAGACAGCAGGATCAAGCAGGCAAGTTGGGTAAGTCACTATGAGCATCAAGAAAGTGGTGGAATCACAGTCTTCAGTTGAAGGATCTGAGCTACGTACAGGAAGTCTTTAGAAGAAATTCAGCTTTTGGAGTCCAAAAATCTTATGAAGCTCATTATCAGAGCATCAATAGATGGGCTATAGCCCAATTTCTCAGACATTGGCAAAAAGGCTTCTGCTTGCTTTTAAGGGGAAACAGCAGAGGCCAAGCTACCCAACCCACCCTTCCAGAGCAGATTTATGTCATTAAAGGGCCCCTGCTGAGCTCTGTCTAGAACTCTCCACTGCTCATCTTCTGACAGTATAATGTTGCCTTGTAACCTGCAGGTCACCGAGAGAGTGCCATGTATCTAGCAATCTCTAGTCTCAGACTCCACCTTGTTTTATCCTCATTTTTCTCAGCATTGGGCAGAATCACGGTCACTCTCAAAGTCAGTGACATCAGCCACTCTAGGAAAATGTGTTTGCAACATTACTTTATCCTTCACTATTGTCTAATGAGACATTCTTGGGAGAAGATCCACATATATTGCCACAACTACCACCAGATACTCCTTCAAAGCATATAAAAATGTGAATTCATCCCAAAGTTTGCCAGAGATCAGGTTCAGTGCCCAGGTTCCACTTCCAAATCATTGCGGTCACTTCACATACTTGGTACTAACGAACCTGAGAACCACTGACTTTGTTGCAAAGTGAATCTTGTTCTTTGACCACAGGCCACACCCCCAAACCCAGGCAGCTTGGTCCCAGATGCAGACTGGGTTATGGAAGAACAGCTTGGGCATGTGAATGGACCACAAGAGAAGATCACAGCCCAGAGGTCACCCTCCTGATAGCAGGCCAACTATCTTGACCTCCTTGGGGAAATAAAATCACTGCGAGGGACGAGTGCTGAATAATTATTTGTAAAATTAATGGACAAACTCCTTAAAGGGAGTAATTGTTCTCTGCATTTCACATGTCTGCCCATGGCTTGTCTGCTTCCGTGTGGAACTAGAAATTAATGCTGAGCAGAGCTTTCCCTCCACCTCATCCACTGGCAGAAAACATATCATGTCTCAGCACACCAGGGGATACCCGGTGACCTGCTGGGGAGCGTGAGCTGGAGCCGTTCCTATGACAGCATGTGCCACTTTGCCTTAATAAAAATTACCAAACCAAAAACAGATGACAGCCACAGATGTTGAGGAACTGAAATGTATAAACAGTCTCCTTTCCTTGCTATAGTTTTTTTTGGTTGGGTTTTTTTTTTTAACCAGTTGGGGTGCGTGCGTGTGTGTGTGTGTGTGTGTGTGTGTGTGTGTGTGTGTTGCCCATGTGTTAATGAAGACTGTGGGAGGCTCTTGGCCCAGTGCTGCGCACCAGGCTGTAGCCTGAAGAAAGGCTCCCCGGGACACTGACCAGACTTGATGAAATGGCAGGGTGGTCTGCTATAGAAGAATCCACTTCACACAGGGGGTCTCCTTTGATTATTTCTACTTTTGTCATCAGAAAGAAGCATGGGAATCCAGTCTATTTTCCTGAATCTTCCTGTGTTGTACCAGTTCCCCTGGTCTTACACTCTCTTTCCCCTTTAGGTCACCCTATCAGTCAACAATATTTATTAAAACCTTGTTGTAGGCAGAACAGCAGCATTAGATTCCATGAAATACAAAGAAATAAGCAAAATAATCCCTGCCTTTGAGGAGCATATAGACTAGTATAGGAAGAACCACCCACAAGCATGAGGCAACATGACATTTTGTGAAAGCAACAGCATAACACAGTGGGAAATGTCATTATAAATTGGAAAGCAATAAAGCACAACCAAAAACTCAGTGAAGCAACATGTAAACAGCCCTCCTAGAAGAGGCAAATTTTGAAAAAGATCACTGATAACACCTCCATGTGCTATATTCCAAGTTGCCAATAACTCAAATTTTCAAGTTCCTTTGACTCTACCTTCAAATTTCCTTTTTCCTTATTTTTCAATCCTGTTTTTCTTACTACCACCACAAGGCCATAAAGCACGTTGTGCCAGTAACATTTTAAATGGCCTCCCTGTGTCCGGCTTCTCTTCTGTTCCACCTCTTTCATGTACAATTATCAGATTTTCTTTGTAAAATGTAATGACTTCCATTAAGTAATTGACCTTCTCAAAAACTAATAATGGCCGCACATTGCTCTTCAGGAGAGAGTAGAGGGACTGTACCTATAGAATCTGGGTATAATCTATATATAAGTCAGCATGTAACAGCTGAACAGTAGGCAATAGTATTATTAAATTATTATTATTTAGGTAAATGTTTAATAAACTGCATGTACTTCTTTTCATAGAGTTGGTTTCATCATTCACAGAGAATTGAGTCCTGAATTAAGAGAATCCCTTCAGGGCTTCCCTGGTGGCGCAGTGGTTGAGAATCTGCCTGCTAATGCAGGGGACACGGGTTCGAGCCCTGGTCTGGGAGGATCCCACATGCTGCGGAGCAACTAGGCCCGTGAGCCACAACTACTGAGCCTGCGCGTCTGGAGCCTGTGCTCCGCAACAAGAGAGGCCGCGATAGTGAGAGGCCCGCGCACCGCGATGAAGAGTGGCCCCCGCTTGCCACAATTAGAGAAAGCCCTCGCACAGAAACGGAGACCCAATACGGCAAAAATAAATTAATTAATTAATAAACTCCTACCCCCAACATCTTCTTTAAAAAAAAAAAAAAAAGAGAGAGAATCCCTTCAAGCCATAAACCTAAATCATGTAGAAGTAAACAAAATTTAGGATAATTAGCCTAATGTCCAGAGTGTGAAAAAAAAGAAAGAAAGATATACTGGTGAAATCTAGATGGACTATCCTTTGTCAAAATACTCGCCACCTAAATGGTAAATTGATGAGGCAACAAGCAGGAAAGATCTCAGGCTAAAAAGGACTAGTATTTAAATTAATATTATATTCCATAATTTCTCCAGCAAAGCAAGTGACACCATCTTCCTTTCACCCTGGAAACCTTTTCTCACTTGATTTTCTTCAGAGATAGAAGTGAATCTTCCCAAGAACTCCTAGTGTCAAATGAACTAATCAAGTCAAGAAGAGTGGATAAAGTAAGAAGAGTTGAAAACTTTTTTGAAAATGACAGTACATAAGAAAACCAAAATAATTAAAACAATATGGTATGGGTTCCTAAGTAGACAATCAGATTAATGAAACAAAATGCATGAAATCAGAAAAAGATCTTAATTACCTATGAGAAATTAGTATATATGACATCTTTAACCAATGATGAAAAGACAAAGCTCAGATGAATAGGTAGCCACTTTGGGGGAAAAAATTACTTGTTTTCCTACTTAACCTCTGATTTCAAAACAAAATTCAAGATAAATATAAGATTTAAATAGATTTGTAAAAGAAGCAATGAAAGTCCAAGAAGAAAATGTGCCAAAAATATTTTATGAAACAGAAAGGAGGGGTAGCTGTTTTGGGAAAGTTTGTTAGTTCCTCAAAAAGTTAAACATAGACACCATATGACTCAGCAATTCCACTCCTAGGGATACATCCAAGAGAATTAAAAATATGTGTTCATACAAAAACATTCATGTATGTGCATGTTCGTTGCAGGATTATTCATAATAGGCAAAGGATGGAGATAATCCCAGGGTCCTTCAACTAGTGAATGTATAAACAAAATGTGGTATATCCAAACAATGGAATATTATTCAGCCATAAAAAGTAATGAAGTACTGATGCATGCTACAACATGGATAAACCTTAAGAACAATATTCTAAGTGAAAGGAGCCAGACACACATACTGTATGATTCTATTTATCTGAACCATCCAAAACAGGCAAATCCATAGAGACAGAAGATAGATTAGTGGTTACCAGGGGCTGGAGGGAAGGGGGATGAGGAGTGACTGCTAGTGGGTAGGGGGTTCTTTTTTGGATGATGAAAATAGTCTCAGGTTAGCTAGTGATGATGACTGTAAACCTTGTGAATATACTAAAAACCATTGACTTGTACATTTTTAAAAAATTGAATGGGAGAGACCAAAAAGGACATCTCAAGGGAAACGGAAAAAAATACATTCAACTGAGTGAAAATAAAGATGCAACATATCAAAATTTGTGGAACACAATTAAAACAGTGCTGAGAAGGACAGTTATAGCTCTAAATGGTTATATTAGAAAAGAGGAAAAGTCTCAAATCAATAATTTAAGCTCCCAGCTAAAGAATCTAGACTAAGAGGAAAAAATAAACCCAAAGCAATCAGAAGGAAAGAAATAATAAAGATTAGGGCAGAATTTCAAACTTCAGAATTTGGGGATTTTACAAAGGTAACACAGCACATCTGCTGCACGTTACATAACAAGTCAGCCAAGCCTGGCGTCATTCCCTGTAATCAAACACATTAATATTTCTGCAGCAAAAAGCACAAATATTCACATGGTGATGGAAATATTCTGTATCTAGACTGTATCAATGTCAATATCTTGGTTGTGATATTGTTCGAGAATTTTGTAAGATGCTACCATTGGGGAAAACAGTAAAGGATACATGGAATTTCTCTGTATTATTTCTTACGACTGCATGCAAATCTACAATTATCTCAAAATAAAAATTTTAATTAAAAAACAGAATTGAGAAGCCAGTCTAAGTATACAATGAACCACAGAAGCCATATAAGAAAAGACTAATAAATTTAACTTCACTAAAATTTGTGAAACTCTACATGACAAGCATCATATAGGCATAGAGTAACAAACAAACAAAACCTGGGGGAAATTTTGGCAAGGTGTATCAATCACAAACTGTGTTTACCTAATGTAAATTTCCCTTAATTCCTTACCAAAACAATTAAGGGAAATTTTTGTTTGGGGCAGCCATGCGTTTCCCCAGCCTCCTTTGCATCTAGGGGTGAGCATTAAGATACAGTCTGGCAAATAAAACATGACCAAAGTCTCTTGGAAAGCGCCCCTCTCATAAAAAGACATAGTCTGGCAGAAAAGGACCTTCTACTTTCTTTCTGCCTGAAACTTGTTCTCAATGCCTGGAGGAGTATGGCCTTATTGTGATGTCAGGACAAAGCAATCGGAAAATAATCTCAGCAGTATAGTTGACTTTCCTCAGTTTGTAGAAGAAAAAGAGGCCATCTAAGACGTTGTTTTGGTAATCCAGACAATTACCAAAGTTGTTTGGTAATCCTGGGAAAGAGAGGAAAATTATCCATAAAAACATGGAGAAATGCAACAACCAGGCATAAAAGCCATTCCAATCATACAGTGAGCAGAAATAGAATAGGTTCTGTTCAAATGCGGAACAGGGCCACATGATAGCGAAGTACATGTTTATCTAGAACATTAGAGACCCAACTCTGACTCTTCCCTGAAAGCCTCGTCAAACCACGTGACTCACAAATACTTGACTTCTATTTCTTTCTTGACTTTAACATGATTGATAATATTTCTATTCTCCATTACATGTAAGCATAGTCTACATATAACGGCAAGATTTAAAAGGTGATGTACGCTACTTAAAGAAAGGTTTCAAAAATTACAGAAATCCTTTTATTCTTTCATTGTTCTCAATCATGGCTTAGTTGCTCTGATTTTGACCGCAGGCTTTAAATAATCTAACTCACCACACATTTTCCTTAGCTTTGCCTCGGGCTGGTCAAGTCTCTACTACATCCTGAGGCTCCCCTAGTCCATTTCCCAAGAACTGAAATCTCTGACCTTTTGTTCTACTGTGGTTCTAAGGGCCCTGGAAAAATAACTACAGTATAGGCATTTGTTTTCTGTCTATTCCAAGAAAAGCTTTACGTCTCTCCTGTACACTTAGCACCCACTCTATAAACAACCAGCTTTTCTTCAGTTTTCCCTTTCGTAATCCGAGTTCCCCAAAGGAAGAAAGGAACTTGTCTTACTTAGCATTTCCAGGTGACCCACCTGTGTCAGCCCTTCCCCCTCAGGGCGAGGGCACACAGCTCTTCCCTTCCCTGCCTTTCTAGCGCTCTGAGCGCTGATCCTTGGCACAGCTTGTTGTGGGCCCGCGGAGTACTCCTTCAGCCTCTCCCTGGGCAGTACAACTCATTTGCATGTTCACACTGAAGAGGTTTGGTGCTTCTAAAATCCTTGCCAATATCAAAATGTTGTTATTTTTTAGTTAACCAGAACATCATAAACTTTTTAGAGGGAAATGCGGAAAAATAGATTTATAGATTTAAATCTGGAAAGAAATTAGAAATAACCTATCATTTTAAAGAGCGAAATGTAGCTTGGTCAAGGTCACTCAGCAAGTTGGCAGCACGATCAAAAGAAAAATTTTTATGTGTGTTACTTCCTGTGGCAAGCTACTAAACATTTTATATTTCCAATGTGTGTATTCATTTCGGAATCATAATAGAAATATCAAGCAAGCCTTCACAAGGTGTGAGCAAATCTCTTTCACATGTCAGCTGAATCTCCAAGAACAACTTCTGGATTTTGAGAAATAGGCTAAGTATATTTTTGATTTTTCAATTTAATTAACACCATAATATTAACTTCCTCCTTTAATTGTATGATCTTATAAGTATGGTAAGTTTTTTAAAGTTATTTTATTGTAAAATGAAACCAAAGCTCTTTATATAGTCATATACATCCTATATTGGTAGTATCTGTGGGTTTCTGTTATCTTTGGGAAATAAAGTAACCCATAGGAAAATATGATTTATATTGAAAAATTCATTTTAGAGTCAACTCTTCAGAAAGCTGAAAGAGGCAAGGGATAAATACCTATAAATAAAAACAAATTTACAGCATTAGTGTGAACTATTGATTTTTTTTTAATCTATATAAATTCTATATGAATCTATATAAAGGAGTCAATGGAAGCTCGAAGAATTATATCATATCATATCATATCATATATTATTTTCCATAGTCCCTCGGCTGAAATCCATATGGCCATATGAATTTCAAACTTGAGAATTTGGGGATTTTACAAAGGTAACAGCACATCTGCTGCACGTTACATAACAAGTCAGCCAAGGCTGGCGTCATTCCCTGTAATCAAACACATTAATATTTCTACAGCAAGAAGCACAAATATTCACACTAAGTGAAGTAAATAAGACTATAAATAGACTCACATCAATTCAAGTCAGGTTTTCTACCAAATTTTTTCAGGTCAGCTTAAGTTTTGCCATCACATAAAGGTGGAAAAAAACCTAGTTTTCCTAGACTTTTGTATTTCAGAATTGTGTCTAAGGGACCTAATATATTGCCATTCAAAAATAATTTTGTCTTGAGACTCTAAATAATTAATTTACTAAGCAATTCTATATTTTAGCATTTCTGAGTTTTGGAGGTGCTCTTTTCTGATGTCTGGTTTTTTTGTCTGTTTGCTCAATGTGGGGTTCTTCAAGAACCAATCACTTTATACTCCACTTTAAACAGTAAATGTGTTTGACAGTCAAATCATACTTTCTATGTGCTTACAAGGCTGTCTGTGTAAAGTAACTTTGTCAAAGAAATGATCATTCCAGAAGTGATATGTTTTGTAAGTAGGGATTTTCACAGATCAGAATTTCTTAAAGTGGGCCTATCATTATCATGAAAATCAGCAAAAGACAGACCAAAGTTTGTAATCTGTAACACAAAGAAGTAACTATGAAACTATGAAGTAACAGGCATGATTTGTCAACTCTCTCTTTGGTTTTGGTGGAGGAGCAATAACACACACACACACACACACACACACACACACACACACACACACACACACACACACACACACACCCTCTGCCAGTCTCAAGTTCTCAGAATGTCACTACTGTAATTATTGTTCTGCTACCTCTCATGGGAGCTTCTGACTCCTCTGACTTATTTGAATTTTTTAATTTGCTTCCTTTCTCTAGGGTTGTGATAACATGCACCTCATCTTATTTGTGTTAGCATTATATTAATAGCTTATTCAATCATTGTAGATATGCCTTATAAATATTTCATATTCTGGCATTTAAAAAGCAATGTTGTTTTCCAATAGAATGAGTCAGGGCTTGAATGCCAGCATGAGCTAAAAATATGAATCCAAAGAGTTCCTCGTCTTCTAGAGTAAAAATTACTAAAACTTTAGGAGACTGAGCTTCCTTAACTTTAAAAATCTCAGACATAATTTATATAAGACTAGAAGACTTTAAAACTTATTTCACTATATAACAAATTTCTAACAATATCATCACTGCTTGAAAGACTGAATTTTATAATGTTATTATTAAAAGTACAATTTAGAGTTAGAAGGGAATCTGATCAACCCTTTATTTCACAAATAAGAGAACTGCAGATTAGTGAGGGTGGTGAAGTTTCCTGAGATTACACAGTAAATCAGGGACCAACCTGAAACCTCCAGGACTAGTGCTCTTCAGCCCACCAATTTAGTCTCTATTGCATTAGGTGTGTTCATCTTGTATCCCCATTAGAACCACAAGCAACCTGATCAGAGGAATCAGGCATCATTCTTCCCTTTCATTTCTCCTATAGCATATTTCATAAAATAGATTTTTATTTCATATGTGTGGAGTTATCATTATTCTAATAAATGCTTGAAATTGCCACTAATCAATCTTTCACTGTGATTTTAACTTACAACATCCAAGACTCTGCTCTAATTTTTCCAGCCATTTGCATGTATTTTCAAAGAACTCTCACCCTGATGTAGACTCCCACCTGCAAGTCCTTACACACAATGATATTAAAAGAGCTCAATGCACAGCAACAAGTAGCAGTGCTTATGTCAAGTGAAAATTGTTTTTACTCTCACAATATATCTTCCCAAAGGCGACAAGATCAGGTAATTAGACCATTTGGGGAAACTTTCTTGATCTAAAGCCTCAGATGTGGGTTGAAACTTACACAAGAAGCTTTGCTGTTGGAAAAAGTGGTGGAGGGTAAAGGAGACCCTTTGCCTCTGCCCAGCACAAACATCATAATGAACTTAAGTGAGGATATGGCTTGTTGTTTCTAGAATTGTCACCACAACATTGTGTTCTATGGGAGAGGGTCACTGGAATGACTCATTTAAGCTTTTTAACTCTATGACCTGTAAAATGAGGACAATCCTTGTAACTGGTTTCTGATGATCATGATGTCACCATTAAGAGTTCACTGGGCCTTGAAATGCCAGAAACTTGACATATTCTGCATCCTTTTTCCATGTTCCATTCCCAATTTAAGTTTAATATTGAATGCCACAGTATACTAGTGTTAACAAGCATTTTCCCCTGCCTGTGGACAGAAAAGCAAATCTTTGACAGTGCTATGTGTCGGGGGTAGAGGTGGGGAAGGAATAACTTCTAGATTGAAACATCACTGTTAAAAACATCTCACATTTTAAGTAAAAAAATTCTATTGTTACTTTTTAGAACTTTTTATTTTGATCTAATTTTAAATATACAGAAAAGCTGTAAGAATTAGTAGGACAAGGAACCTCCATATACCCTTTACCCAGATATATGAATTGTTTACATATTTTTCCCATTCTTTGTCTCTGTCTCTCAACCATTTGAGAGTAAATTGGAGACATCATGTCCTTTTACCCCTAAACTCTTCAGTGTGCATTTCTTCAGAGTAAGGACATGATTCTCACTTACCAAACTCAGGAAATTTAACATTGATACCATGTACTAATTGTAGTTACTTTTTTTTTCCTTTTTTAATTGAAGTATAGCTGATATACAATACAGTAATTCACAATTTTTAAAAGTTATACTCCATTTATAGTTATTATAAAATATTGGCTACATTCCATGTGCTGTACAATATATCCTTGAAGCTTATTTTATACATAATAGTTTGTACCTCTTAATCCCATACCCCTATCTTGCTCTTTCTCACTTTCCTCTCCCCACTCGTGACCACTAATTTGTTCTCTATATCTGTGTTTGTTTCTTTTTTGTTATATTCGCTAGTTTGTTTTCATTTTTAGATTCCACATATAAGTGACATCATACAGTACTTGTCTTTCTCTGTCATACTTATTTCACTTAGCATAGTACCCTCCAAGCCCACCCATGTTGTTGCAAATGGCAAAATTTCATTCTTCTTTATGGCTGAGTAATATTCCATTGTATATAGGTACCACATCTTCTTTGTGCATTCATCTGTTGATGGACACTTAGGTTGCTTCCATATCTTGTCTACTGTAAATAATGCTGCTATGAACATTGGGGTGTATGTATCCTATAACTAATATCTGTTATACAGTATAGACTTCATATTAGGGGGAAGAGTTGCACAATAATAGGTGGGTCAAATCTTGTTAACTCCCTAGGAATCTGTTGCTATAATGACACATTTGACTTCCCTGCTCACATTTTTAAAAGTTGGCAAAATTAAATAAGAAGGATCAAAATTAAATAAGAAGTGTGCAAGATATGAAGAGAATGATTTATATTAGGGAAAGCTGAGTACCAACTAATAGAGAAATTTCAACTTAGAAGCTAAGCAATTCTCTTTCTCAAATTCCAGCATTCATTGACTCCAGATTTTGGTTCTCCCACTACTGTGTTTTTGAGTTTTCAATTACATGGTTACTGGGGGTGCTTCATTATCAGATACTTTACTCATCAAAATATTACCTAAAATATGCCTAGAGTTAGACGTAAACATAATCTCAGAAGCAATATTTTTATTTATATGCTACTTTATTTCAAAAAGAATTTATGAATGCTTTAAAAAATACATAAAATACAACAGGAAAAGCTAAACTTCAAAGTTATTGAATTAAAAAATAAATGTGACAAAGTTAAGAGATAACGCAAAGTGAAGTTAGGAAACCACTGCAAGCTCCCTTCCCAGCCTAGCATTTAGTATATGAAGGTACTCAATAATTATTGACCGATAATAAAAGAAAAATCTATTGACTGTTTTTTATGTACTACATCCGGTCTCTAAGGGCAATAAAAGCCCTATTTCATTTAACCCTCACATTCACCGCGGAGGTGAATTCTATTATTATCCCCATTGTACAGATGCTTACACTGAGCTTCAAAGAAGCTAACCTGTAGATAAGTGGCAAAACTAGGTTATGAGCCCAGATAGTCTAATTCCTGGAATTTTAACCACTGCACCATGTAGCCTCCAAAATTAATTCTCTAGAATTCCTGCTCATGAAAAACTTGGCAGAAAACAAAGAAGGAAATCTCAGTGACACCTCAGCTCTGTCAAATGAATGAAAGAATAAATGAATGTGGTAGGCCACACATTTTGTCCTAAGCTTTCTAACATCCAAAACAAAAAGGGCAACAAATTAATTCTATGATTCACAGTGTCTTTCAGAAAAAAAGCAAACCAATTTCTTGGGAAAAGCATAAACAGAAACTAATGTTTGCTGGTGTGTACAAGATCAGAAGACAAAATGGAAAGTTTAACAGTGGACACACCAAGTGTATATAAAAATATAACCAATCATAAATTTTTTAAAATTATGGAGCATTTCAAACAAGTATAAAAATAAAATAACATAATGAACTCACATGTACCCATCACCCAACTTAACCATTATCAACTCACAGCAAGTCTTGTTTTTTCTGTACTTACTCCTATCCCCTCACTTTCCACCCCTGCTATATGATATGAAGCAAATCCCAGACATCATTTCATTTATTAATATTTCATTATGGATCTCTTAAAAATAAGCTCTATAGTTTTCTCAATATAACCACACTACCTTGACCACATCTAAAATCAAAATAATTCCTTAATACCTGCTCAGTATTTAAATTCACAATTGTCTCTTGAATTTCACCATTTTTAAAAAGCGGTTTGTTTGTACAAAAAAAAAGATAAGGTCCACATATTAAAATTTATAACCACTTATTAACACACAGAAATGAGTTGACTTCCCTGCAACTTAAAATGGAAAGTGCATTAGTCCAGGGGTTAGAAGTCATATGGCTACAGAGATGTGCATTCGAGTCCAGTTTCCCCTGCTTGGCCCTCTGTCTGTAAAATGAAGGGGCTGGCAAAACAATTTTCAGAGTTTCCTTCAACACAATAATGACTGGTCAGACTATTCTACTTTATAAATGAGGACCTCAAGATCAGAGAGTTAAGGGGATTACAGACTTAAATTTACAATAGAAAAATTAATTATTTGATAAAATTCATCAACTCATTCATAAATGATATCTCAAAAAATCTTCAAGCAACATACCTCAAGCTACTTGGAGCCTGCCAGTTTGCCTCTCTTCAATGACTAATTTCACCCTTAATGAAAGCCCATTCTGTACTACCCTGATTATGATCAGAACCAAATTTAAAGAACCCAGTGCTTTGATTATTCAGTATACAAATAGTGCTTATCTTCAGCCTTACAATCAACCTCTTTCCTTGAAGTTTACCTATCTAGCTGGTAAGGATGGGAGGGAGAAGATAGGGTGAGAAAAAATATTTATGGAGCCCCTCCTGTGTGCCAGGCAGTTTTTGAAAGCTGTCTTGTTCAATCCCTAGGGAGGTTAGATGAGATGGCAGAACAGGAATCTCAACCCAACATCACTCTTCCAAAACCCATGCTTTGTTCTTGTTTAGAAATCAGAAATATTAGTCTTAACTTCAGAACAACATTGTGAGGATTAAATGGAAAAAAAAAAACGTCTTTTAAAAAGAGCTTTGTAAACCATAAAGCACTATGCCCACATAGAGCAAAGTGCATGGTCTCCTAAAGAATATTTTACTTGTAACTTTTAAGATGTCCAGACTCAACATTATCATAAAGGATATATCTGGTTGCTTCTGTGGGCTCCCAAATAGAGTCCTGAAAAATACACTGGGGCATCCTTAAATTCCAATTCCTTCTCCCTTCCACATACATCTCCACCCACAAACAACTGTCCTAAACCAAATCTGTCTTCTCTCCACTTTCCCCAGGACTGCCCAATGCTATAGAGAAAGAGGAGCCACATCTATTATTACACACAGCCAGCTGAGCATATAACATGAGACATCCAGGAAGTACTTTTCAAGACATTTGATTGCATTAAAATCATCACCCTTCTATCTCCCTATAAACTGAATTTCCTACACAAACAGCAAGCAAGCTGCCATAAAATTTTAGATTCCATCTGGCAAGCCCAGCATTATGCATGGATTTCTATACCATAAATGAAGGTTATTGTCAGGTTTGAACCTTCCCCGGAGAAACTGGGACACCAAGCACAACTGGAGACAGGAGCTGCACATGCCGACCTATGGTTCATTCTAAATGGATGACACCATGAACTTCAAAGAGCATTTTGCAACACACAGCATAGAAGAATTCAAGTCAGGGGTGGCTGGAATTGAAAGACAAAACAAACATTTCCATTTGCTAGGTAGGGAGTGAATGAATTGCAGTGAGCCCTCCTCGTTAAAATCAGGGCCTGGAGTAAAAAGTGTAGTGAACATGCAGAGCTCATTTGCTCATGTGCTTCCTAGTAAAGTGGACAAAAAGCATATTGCTGAAATGATGTTTATTACCATATCGTGTATTCTCTTAAGAAGCTAAACAGCTGCTGTCTAACCACTGTCTTAATGGAAAGCAAATTTAGGAGTTTGGAAGATTTTGGTGGTGCTGGGGATTGGGAGGCTGACAGGGAGAAAGGGTTTCCTTTCTTTCTCCCTTTCTTTTTATCTTTCTTCTTCTATCTTTCTATAATTTTGCGAAGACTTTAATACTATATCATTGATGGGGTTATTTAACTAAATCAGTGTAAAAGCCTCAGGTACACCAAGAATTAAAAAAAAAATGCTAGAGTTTATGCAAAGATGAGGAATTTTACTTTGTCGAAATAACAAAATCACTAATTGCTCCAATGATTGTCCTTGAGAGGAATGGTGTTATCATCCTAACAGAAAGGAAGGGGAACCCTGAACACCGAGTTTGCAGACTCACCTTGTAAACTCACTGAAGCATAGGATTATCACTAAGTAAAATTTTACAGTTTATTTTCTCATCCAATTCAAGACATAAAGATATTTTGGCACAGCGGTCTGCCAAATCCTCAAACTATCCAAAAACAACCTGCTCAGGGTTCAGCAAGCCACGCCAAAAAGAGACACACACGACGTCCAATAACATCACAACACACAACAGAAGAGTGGTAGAGAGCCCAGGGCGGTAGCCAAATGATGCTGGGCTGCCTTGGAGAAATAGCACAAAGTCTCTGAAAGGATGACTGGTATGTGTGGAGAGTAGAGTAGAGTATAGAGTAGAGTATCTCTTTTTGCGATACGATACCACAGGATCAAAACAGGGAAAAGCAGCAGCGCAGGAGTCCCAAAAATGTTATTTAAAGTACAGAATTTCAGTTATATCTCAATAAAGCTGGAAACAACTCCTTTTTAATTTTAAAGAAATACTAGTCTACCAACACACACACACAAATTTTTAATTGAGAAAAGAAAGCAAGCACAGAATTTCAATCTCCACTTGTAGGATTAAACTTGCAGTTTTTAAGCACTGAATCAATAAGCATATAAGTAAGATGAGAAGGCAAAGAAATAGAGCAAGGAATACATGAACTTAGTATGACCAAAAGAAGGCTCTCAGAGAAAATCAGCACTTTAACCCAGAATAATTCTTTATATTACTACAGATGACTGTGGTGGCTACCATCAAAGTGAGAATGTATTTGAGACTAATTGGGTGTTATTATACACTTTGGGGAGTTGAGCCTCCCCATACCATGGAACTTTCAGATTCACCCCGTTTCCTGATTTCTGATGATTGGTTCTCATCATCCAACTATAAAGATTTGGATCATCCCAATTACATTTTGTAGTTACAAGGGGCTGAGCACATCTGCAGCACAGCAGTGAGCATTGTAGACCTCAAAGGAAAGTCATCCACATGAGATCCATGATGTGTGTTTCCAATGTCAAATGCAATTAATTTTTAAATGGATACTTGGGTTTTAGGAGCATTCACCCAAGGCTTTCACTGGCTACTGCCTGAGTGATGATTTCCGTTCTGCTCATCAAGGGCAGCTGTCCCTTCCATCCACTCACTCGTAGAACCCATACCTATCGGCTCAGCCCAGATGGATAAGTGTACCAAGTCTATGCTTGTCCATGATCATCTCTCAAAATATGATGTCACTGGGAGGCAGAGAAAATGCTTGTGAGAAAGATTCTCCATTAATTTACACCAGGATTCATTTTTTTAAGTCTCCCTTTGAAAAGTACAAATTTGATGTGTAATAGATATCATATCATAGGGTTTATACTTCTCTGTGTCCTATATAAACGTTCATCTACTGCAATATGTGGCATTTCACTGAGGTTTTCATTAAATAGAAGTTTCATTTATATGGAATGCAGAATTGTCCGTTTTCTACTATTATTATTTCATCATCCTGAAATTCAGAAATGTTTTTTTTAACATCTTTATTGGAGTATAATTGCTTTACAATGGTGTGTTAGTTTCTGCTTTATAACAAAGTGAATCAGTTATACATATACATATGTTCCCATATCTCTTCCCTCTTGTGTCTCCCTCCCTCCCACCCTCCCTATCCCACCCCTCCAGGCGGTCACAAAGCACCGAGCTGATCTCCCTGTGCTATGCGGCTGCTTCCCACTAGCTATCTACCTTACGTAGGGTAGTGTATATATGTCCATGCCTCTCTCTCGCTTTGTCACAGCTTACCCTTCCCCCTCCCCATATCCTCAAGTCCATTCTCTAGTAGGTCTGTGTCTCTATTCCTGTCTTACCCCTAGGTTCTTCATGACATTTTTTTTTCTTAAATTCCATATATATATGTGTTAGCATACGGTATTTGTCTTTCTCTTTCTGACTTACTTCACTCTGTATGACAGACTCTAGGTCTATCCACCTCACTACAAATAACTCAATTTCGTTTCTTTTTATTCCATTGTATATATGTGCCACATCTTCTTTATCCATTCATCCGATGATGGACACTTAGGTTGTTTCCATCTCCGGGCTATTGTAAATAGAGCTGCAATGAACATTTTGGTACATGACTCTTTTTGAATTATGGTTTTCTCAGGGTATATGCCCAGTAGTGGGATTGCTGGGTCATATGGTAGTTCTATTTGTAGTTTTTAAAGGAACCTCCATACTGTTCTCCATAGTGGCTGTACCAATTCACATTCCCACCAGCAGTGCAAGAGTGTTCCCTTTTCTCCACACCCTCTCCAGCATTTATTGTTTCTAGATTTTTTGATGATGGCCATTCTGACTGGTGTGAGATGATATCTCATTGTAGTTTTGATTTGCATTTCTCTAATGATTAATGAAGTTGAGCATTCTTTCATGTGTTTGTTGGCAGTCTGTATATCTTCTTTGGAGAAATGTCTATTTAGGTCTTCTGCCCATTTTTGGATTGGGTTGTTTTTTTGTTATTGAGCTCCATGAGCTGCTTATAAATTTTGGAGATTAATCCTTTGTCAGTTGCTTCATTTGCAAATATTTTCTCCCATTCTGAGGGTTGTCTTTTGGTCTTGTTTATGGTTTCCTTTGTTGTGCAAGAGCTTTGAAGTTTCATTAGGTCCCATTTGTTTATTTTTGTTTTTATTTCCATTTCTCTAGGAGGTGGGTCAAAAAGGATCTTGCTGTGATTTATGTCATAGAGTGTTCTGCCTATGTTTTCCTCTAAGAGTTTGATAGTTTCTGGCCTTACATTTAGGTCTTTAATCCATTTTGAGCTTATTTTTGTGTATGGTGTTAGGGAGTGATCTAATCGCATACTTTTACAGGTACCTGTCCAGTTTTCCCAGCACCACTTATTGAAGAGACTGTCCTTTCTCCATTATACCAGAAATGGTTTTGTTTCTTCCATTTTTCTGCCCCCAAAGGGGTACCATTTTATCCACATGTAAATGGTTTTAGATCACTGATATTACAGTTAAGTGGTTTCCCCTAAAAATAGTTATAGTTTATTGTCCAATTGGGTCCATGTAGCCAAGATCAGAGCTTGAGTCTAAGTGGGATTCAGATATGTTTGGGTATGTGTGGCCAAGCGGTGGGGGAAGACTCTGATGTTCTACAGAGGGTCTGCCTTGTACCCGGATGATTAGAGATACTGATCAGTGAAATAGGTAATGGGAAAAATATGCTACTTAAATTCATCTGGTTTTGAAGGTTAGAACTCAGGATTAAGATTCAAAACAACCACAGGAGCTTAGCGATGATCCCACCACATTTATCTGGAACTCAGTGCCACTATATGGTGAGTGGGCAGATTGGTTACAGGTTTCTAGCGTGCACTGTAGAAAAGGCCAGGTAGAGAAATATAAATATGAATGAATGAATTATGAAGCAGGCCTGTGCGCCAGGTGATCTTTTAGCAAGTTTCGGTTCTTCGAGGTGTTTAAAGTTCACCCTGCAATTTATCTATTGACTCTCAAGCTTCCACCTTCAAGTGTATTAGACAAGCCTACACTTTCAGGAGTGGCTTCCAGGACTCTGCTGCCTCAAGCTGTGAGGGAGAAATCACAGGTCCAGACAGGGAGCAATTCTATCTGAAATCCTTGGGCTGAAATTAAGCACCTTAGGTGTGTGACTGGTGCTAAATCGCAAAGATAAATTTAAAATGGTAAAATAATAATAATAATAACTGCCAAAAGGACAAAGCATGGGATTTAGAATTTATTTACCAAAAGAGAGAACTGATCTGGATTAAATAGCCCGCTTTAAGTATTATATATAAATGACAATCTTATGAGAAGAGAGTAGATCAGCTGATATTTAATTCCACTGCTTCTAGAATGAGAAAGAATTTAATTCAGTTTAACCCATGTTGAGTGCCATGTAAAAGCCTCCCTTTAGCCTGTGACTGCTCAAGTTCATGTTAGATATTTACATTGTACAAAAAGAAGGGATTTCTGTGCATGTTTGTTATTAGACAGTGAAACTGGTTGTGAGGGGAAAAAATGGTTATGGAATATCTTTGGTGATTTTTTTTTTTTTTTTTTTTTTTTTTTTTTGCGGTATGCGGGCCTCTCACTGTTGTGGCCTCTCCCGTTGCGGAGCACAGGCTCCGGACGCGCAGGCTCAGCGGCCATGGCTCACGGGCCCAGCCGCTCCGCGGCATGTGGGATCTTCCCAGACCGGAGCACGAACCCGTGTCCCCTGCATCGGCAGGCGGACTCTCAACCACTGAGCCACCAGGGAAGCCCTCTTTGGTGATTTTAAGGATAAATATCCACCTGTCTGTAGAGTGAATCTATTTGGAAAGAGGGGCATCTACCATATCACCTCTTATCTAATCTGTTATCCTTTTAAATTAAAAAAATTTTGTTTGGACCTCTCTGAATAAATTCTAATTATAGCAACCTAAAACTTTAGATTTACATAACATGTATGGTGTTCTATGGTTACTTCCATCCCTTCATCAAAGAAAGGAAAGCAGATTCTATAATGAAAGAGCTCTCTTGCTCTAGACAGTAATAGAAGCAGCACTGGACTTCTTGGCAGAGGGCCTGAATTAGCATTCTGACTCTGCCACTTACTAGCCAGGTGACTGCAGGCCAATTATATGTGTGTGTTTGTGTGTGTGTGTATATATGTGTGTGTGTGTGTATGTGTGTATATATATATATAGAGAGAGAGAGAGAGAGTAAGAGAGAGAGACAGAGAGAGAGAGAGGGAGAGAAAGAGATGTTATATATAACTGTAAGCATACAGCTCTCTGAGTCTCATTTCTTTTGCATGTAAAATGCAGATATTGAAAATAACCACCTCTCAAGAGATGGTTAAATAGCTCCTGGAAGGTAAACTTCCAGCACCTAGGTCCATGCCTGGCACATAATATATGCTTAATAAGTATTTCATTATTGAATAAATGATTATTTATATATATATATATATATATATATATATATATATATAAAAGAATGTCTAGCAGGCAAGCTTCCTACTGTAGCTGTAATCATGATGATTCTTGTTATTCCCATCACAGGTAGTATCTGTTGAGACTTACTAAGCACGAGGCACTGTGCTAAGTGCTTCACGTGCTTATCTTATGACCCTCCAATAACACTGGAGGCAAGAAGATTATTTCCCCCATTTTACAGGTGAAGAGAGTGAAGCTAAAAGAGGCTAAGTAATTTGCAAAGTCTCACAGCTAATTAGTGGTGGAGCTCAGAATGAGAATGCAGACGTCTGAGTCCAGAGCCTAGGCTCATGGGCAAGAGCAAGAGTTTGGAGCAAAGAAGCCTAGATTTGAGGATCTGCATGGCCCCCTTCGAATGTGACAATATCGACATAACTTCTCCCGGCCTAAATAATCATACCTGAAAAAATAAATCCTATCTCACAGGATTATTGTGAGGACCAAATAAATTACTGTATCTTACTTCCTTATGAACTTTGTGAGAGTAGGACCATGTTCTACTAATATTTAAATCCTGAGTACCTAGCATATAGTAGACCTTAGAAAATTCTGTTAGATAAACAGAATTTGAGCAATTTAATTTAATAGGAAATTCTGTTGTATAACCAGAATTCTGTTGGATAAACAGAATTTCTGTTGGATAAATGAACATTCACAAGTCGCTTTGTAACTATGAATCACTACAAATTCCAATTATCATCATTATCAACAACTTTACTATGTATTGACCGAGAGCCTCCAGATTATAGAATCTAAGTGATTCCCAAACTCTCGCAATGAACCAATACTCTGCTACAATACAAAGGTGACTTGGAACACCAATACCCACGAAATCTTCATCCAGACCTTATAATACAAGACAAGTAGCTGGTTACCCTAATTACCAACAGATGATTCCAGAAATGAACCTTTTTTCCAAGGAAGTAGTTGAAAAATCATTAGAAAAACATTCAAAATGTGGTCAACAGCAGGGACCCAGCGTGAGGCTTGAAGCAAACAGTAGAATCCTTAGAAGCCTACTTTGTGTTCCTGAGGTCAGGGGAGCAGACAGAAAGCATCTTGCAGCACTTAGTCGCTGCAGGGGCCGGAAGCACTCCTTCAGCCATCTTGAATTGGGCAGGAAAAAAGGATTATAATAAAAAACAAGGAAAGTGATATCGCTCATAATATAAACATCACAATCATGGGCCGTATCAAATACGGCATCTCAGCTACTCAAAATAACCATTTGCAAAACATAATTTGTCAAATGTCCCCTATTCTGAGATGAGAAAATGAAACTGGCTAATTGTAGCCTGGAGCAGGGTCCAGAAAAAGTGCAGGTCACCTACCTTGATGCTGCAGGAAGTACATCACTGGGCTTTCGTCTCTTTGAGCACGCAGCAGATAGTCTGAGGGCTTGGCAAATCCTAGAAAACACCCAGCCCCTGACCATTCTGCTTATGTGAATAAATATGCCAAACAGGACGAAGACTAAAAAAAATCACAAGGAGTTCAAATCTTAGCTCATGAGGCGTAATCTGACATATGGTTTCACTTGTAAATCCATCAGCATCAGTCAATTCTTTCACTTAAAAATATCTTTTATGATACGACTCGGAACACAAAATAGGGTAGACTAAGTGGGAAAAAAAGCTTTATCTGGGTCAAAATTCCTTTTGACTTGAACACGTACTACTTAAGAAAAAAAAAAAAAAGAGGACACTGCTTTTACTTTTAAATTCTTTCTTTCATGGAAATAATAACAGTATATGTCCGAGAGTGTGTGTGCCCATGGTGGTAAAGAGAATACCAACCTAGGAATCAGATTGCTGAAGTTCTGTTCTGGTTCCAAGTCAACCCCTTTCAGTTTCTTCATCCAAGATTGCCATCACACCCTTCTGAACTAGGCATATATCATGTTCCATGGACTCCCAAACAGGTTACCTCGCTTAATCCCCTCATTATTATTCCCACATTGTAGGCAAAAAAAAAAGAAAAAGAAAAAGATTCACAACAAGCCAACTGCTAGATGCAGAGAGAAGAGCATAGGACGTGGAGTGAGAAGACTGTCCCGCCCTACACAGCTGTTTGGTCCCTAGTTTAACTTTTATATAAAGTGCCTCCTGGCACACGCCATACACACATACTCTGCTTCCTTCTCTCCCCATGCTCAAGGACGTGAGACTCTCAAGTGTCAAGGCTAGAATTCAAATTCAGATCTGTTGATTTAAAAGTGAATGAATAACCTTTCTTTTTTCTGCAGAGGAGGGGACAAGGTCTGCCCTGGGCAGAAGGTGACTCAGAAGGTGCCAAGAAACAGAGTGGAGGGAGCTCAGAGGCCCGGAGCCAGCAAGACTGAGGCCTGCCCAGGGCCACCTCCTAAGAGTCACGGAGTAACAGCCTGCAAGACACTACTGATAAAGCACATAGTTTTACACATCTCCTTTTTGCTGATTATAAAAAAGCATGTCTAGATGCTGAATATAAAGCAGCAGGGCTTTGCAGAGGCTTAGACTAAGGAGATTCCTTACTCTAAAAGAGTAAAAACAGAAATTATATAGGTTATATACAGTGACCATATCTCCCCAGATCATTAAACATTCTATTTCTGAAAATAGCAAAATAAAAGTAACATCTGCTAATAATAGAAAAAAAAGTATCAGCCACAGTTAACATTTTGGTGCATTTACATCCAGTCTTTTTTGATGGATATATGTTGTATATTTGCATAAAAATTGTGATCCTACTGTTTGGACAGCTTCGTACTCTGCTCTTCTAAATTAACTTAAATTGTTAATGAAATTTTCCAGACTTCAATCCTCCATTATTGGATATGTTGGTTATTTCCAATTTGTTTTAACCATTATAAACAATGCTATGAGAGCATCCTTGTACGTAATTTGGCAAAGGCTTTTTCAACATTCAGAAAGATGTTCTAGGTGAACTTGGAACATGTTATGAGTGTTTACTATGTGCCAAGTGCTGTGCTTTGTTTTGCAAGCATTACCTCAATCCCCGCCAAAATCTTATGAAATAATCTATGATTAATTCCTTTTACAGATAAGAAAACTAAGGAAAATAGAGATTAAGTATCTTGACCAAATTCACACAGACACACCCAGTCTGCCTCCAGAGCCTAGACTTTTAATTAGAACAGTGCCAGACTTGCCATGTCTTCTGACATTCTCCCTCCTAAAAGGAGGATTTCCCTCCACATCAGACGCATGTACAGAACCTGTCTGATTAGACAGTCCACCTGGGACAGCCTGGAAAGACTCAGGAATCTGGAGTTGCCCTTGGTCTTCTGGACTCAGAGTGTCATTTGCTAGGTCATCCAGTCTGTGAGGTGGTGGCACCAAACAGCCCCTGAGACCATCCTGCTTATGACAAAAAAGACACTTACTTCAAGATCCCTGACAACACACAACCTAACAAAGCCACACTGCAGATGATTCTGCAAGTTCTTTCCCTAAGGTTAACTTTTCATCTTATTGCTTAAAAACATGTGTATTTCTTTTCCAAATTCATCTTCCTCTCATTTCTACAAACACGACTTTGTCATCGTTAAGTGTATAACAAAGCTGATCTGTGAAGATTAAGCCTCTTGAGGAAACACACAAGAGCTTTATAATTAGTTTTTGGGGGGAAAAATTAAAATCACTAAAGTTACAAAAACAAGTTTTTAATAACACCCCACTTTATTATGAAAATTAGGCTTCTATTCCTTGGTCACATATGAGGCAAGATACAAACAAAACAGGGTAGAAGGAATCCCCAAAAGAGACCTTGCCGTCTCCAGAAGGGAGGACTAGATGCGTAAAGGAGAGTGAACAACACAAAAGGGGTTTTAATCCGTGTGGACACGAAGGTGGGAAACAGCATGCCGCCACCAAGAGGGAGGCTTGGTACAAAGGCAGTGCCTGGCAGTAATGGGACCCAGCTGAAGAAGGGAAAACTAGAGATGGGTATCGGAGAAGACTTCCTGGCAGTGAGAACTGCTGGATTAGAGAACGGCCTCCCCGGGGAAGGGCGGGAAACTCCCTCACGCAGGACACTGGAAACCAGACACAGCACAACAGTAAAAGCCACGCCGAAGGAGGAAACCCTGCACTAACAGAGGATGAACCGGATAACCTGTAAGGCCTTTTCTATCTGGAGTTACTTTGATTACAGTAATATAATCCTTCAGGGATGTAGGAGAGGTGGTAGGGGTGGAGTGCTTTAAATTTTTGAGTGAACTTAATTCTGATGGAAGGTGCTGGACTGACATCCTAAGAGACAAAAGCTCTCTATTCATCCACACAACACTGACAGAGATACGTTTCCCCCCTGGGCTTCACCAAATGTGTCCCCAGTCCCGGCATTAAAGGAGAAGGAAAGCAGTGTCCTTTCACCCCTCGACTCCTGGCTTCTCCTCATTGCTTCACAACAACGAAAAGGCTGTTAGTTTTAAATACCGGCCCTTACACCGAATCCTCCGCTCCCCACCCCAAAAACCGAAACGCTGCATTTTGAAGGGAACCCGTAGAATCTCTTAAAGCATCCATCTGGGAAGCATTAAAATAAGCAAACTGCTTTCAAAGGATGGTGTGTGGCAGCGAGTCTTGGTCTGTTATTCTCTTTCTTCCATGGACAGATGTAAAGAAGGGTGGGTGAGTGGATGGATCGGGGTATAATTCCTCCATCCGCTCTGCTTCTAAGTCTTAAATGGGAGCTTTCAGTGCAGCTTCCTGCTCCCTTTCCATGCTTTATTTTCTATCTCCTTCCACACCTCTCCTTCAAAAGAATAATTTTTGTCCTGCCTTAAATTTGTTCGGAACATGTCAGAAAGAGGGATCTCAGTCGTAGGACTTTGGAGTTTAGATCTTCACCCACCAGATACTGTGCCAGTTAATTCAGATCCCTTGTGTCTCTCATGCATCTCTCCTGAGTTGCTGGTTTCTTAAAGTTTTGCAGAAGTAGCCTCAAAGTGCTGGCAAAGTTCTGCACGGAAACCAACCAGTAACATTCATCTGAGACCCAGCTCTTTGATCTTCTCTGCAAAGTATGTGTAAATTTCAGTGTTTAGTTTTCTGTATCTCTCTTCTGCCGGAGACAGGTCCACATAGTTACCCATCACCCTATTACATGAAGCCTTGGTCTCTCTATGTCCTAATGCAGATATTTTATCTGCTTTTCTAGAAGGTGTGTGAACAGAATGCATGCTGCCTTTTTGTTGTACTTTGGGCTGTGTGGACCTGACCAGCCTTGCCTTCCATGCATGTGGATTCAAACCTCAGAGAGATAAAACCTGTGATTCAAACCACAGTGCAGGAGGTGTGATAGGGCTTGCTCTGGGTCCCAGTACTGATCTCAGGGACATTAGGCATAAAGAGAAAATCCAGTTTTGACTGCCCCCCATTTTGTGCAATGATTGTTAACAAAGCTCCCTGCCTGTTCTGACAATGAACATATTCAATTGCTTATTTCCTATAGAAAGTCTCTCTTACACTTCAATGGACTTGGGTAAAAACAAGGCCTGACATGTGGTCCCACAAGGGTTCAGATGGCGTCCTAGCCAATGCTTGCCTGCAGAGGTTGAAACTTGTTTTTCTTCCTCTCTATTTAAGTAATCAAACGGACATCTACTCCATGACAGAGAGCTGAATTGGTCAGGAAGTAGTTGTACCTTTGATTTCCTGCTTCTTCACTGCAGACAAAAGCCTGCTATATAGTTACCTCCAATTGGCGTACGGTGTACGTTGCAGACCACAATGTAGGTGAGTAATGAATCCTGTGAGAATCTGAGTGACCTGACCCAAGACCCCACTCACAAGTGGGCAGACAACCTGGAGCCTATAAACACACTGTTTTTAAGTTACTGAAAATCAATGTTAAAACATTAAAATCACCGAAAAATAGAACACCATGACTCTCCAATGAAGAGTGATTATTTGCATGACTAAGAAGAAGAAAGTGATTCAACAATACCCAAGGGTAAAGTATGGTCAAATATAAGAAATGCACTTCAGTGAATAATCACCTCCTTGTATCCACTTACTGCCCAAAAGTCTCCTGCTTTAGGACTTGTGTATCTCCACAGCTAACCCAGCTAGCAAGAGAAAGCTTCCTTGAAAAAGAAGCTGAAGTAAACTTGTAATATAGAAGAGCTGTGATAACCTCTCCACAACCCCTGGAATAAATGTATCTCTCTATCTGCAGACACTCAGCACATTGACTCCCTTGTACTTCCAACACTGCAACCGAATTATCAAATTATCTCTTAGTTAGTCCTTCAATCCCCAAACAGAAGTGCCGTTTGCCAGGGGTGCCACTCCTGAACTATAGGACCACATCCTTCCCAGGATGTAGCAGAGCTAGCGCAGTCCGTGCGCTGTCAGTCAATGAGTCTAACCCACAAAGCAGGGGGTCCATGGCCTTGCGTGTCTGTATCTAGTACACCGGCCACAGCACAGCTGAGGTCATGTCCTGGGTCTTTTACACAAGGACCAAGTTCTTGGCCAAAACGATCTGATGCCTTTCTTTACAGTCAATCATTTTCATGTGGTTTTTATTTTCATTTTAACTCCCTCATAAGGGGATCTCCCATTCAGCTAGGTCTCCTACATAATAAAGAAGCTCTTATTCTGAATACATAAAGTAAGTCATAGGCTTATAAAGAGTTTGCCTATTGCCCCAGAGTCCCTTTGCATCCATATACTCAACCCACATCAATATAACCCAATTCCTATATAACTTGGAATGCCAGGGCCAATTCTGGACATGAAGGAGCTAGGTTCTCTCAAAGCTTTCTTGATTTGAACTGACTAAAGGAATCCGCGAAAGCTTATCCAAAAGTCTCCCAAGATACCACTGGCCTCATGTCTTAATTTATCAATAAAATTTCTTCCTATGGAAACCCGAGCATAACGAGAAGCTCATGGTTAACATGTTCAGAGCTGGCTCCTTGTCCTCTTCCGTCAGTGCCCAACTCAACCATCCCCTCACTCCCGACCACAGTTTTTCTACATTATTTCACAGAGATAGATTTGAAAACATGTTTTATTTTACAAAAATAGCTTCCAAACTTTTTTCTAGGACACTTGAAGCATATACACACACGCAGTCTTCCTTTTAAGGCCACTTAGTGACTTAAAACAACCATTACGTTTTGCTCATAGTTTTATGGGGAGAGCTTTGTTGTGTGGTCCTTCTCTGATCACATGGCATCCTCGTGGGGTAGCTGGGAATTAAGATTCCTCTGCTACAATGATTCTTCATTCAAACATCTGGTGCCTCAGTGCTCCTTGGACTCTCTCCACATGATGTCACCAGGGTCTCTCCACGTGGCTTGGACTTTTCATGAATGATGGTCTTGAGATGTGCTTCTTACCTGGATGCTTAGAGTTATAAGAAAGATCATTCCAAAAGACCCAAAATGGAAGCGCCAAGGTTTCTTATGAATGAGTCTCAGAAATCCCTGCATATCACTTCTGCCACATTCTATTAATCAAGCAAGTCACTGAGGTCAGTCCAGTTTCAAGGGATTAGGAGAAACAGATTCTACCTCTTGATAGCAGAATGACATACAGGAAGGAAAGGGATCGATGGTGGCCATCTTGGATATAAACTACCGCAGAGAGAATGCCACCCTTCCTCAAGATCTGTTCTTCACATATAGCTCCACTTATTCACAGACTTCAGATGTAAATCGAAAAGAGGCTGGACGTAGGTATCTATCTAGGAGTGATAAGCACCGTGCTTTACTCAGAAACTCCTCTCTGCTAATAATGTGTTAGAGAACAAAGTTGTCCGTTGAACTTGTTCTTCACTCAAGTTAAGTTCTCTTTCTGGATGCTTCTCAGTTCCCCCAAACTTCTGGAAAATCCATTTTACCAGGTCACCAAACACATCTAGACATTGCAGACGCCAAATGCCGATTATAGCCTGGGCTCAAGCTGAGACTCTGCTACACAAGTGAGCCCAGCACAGATTCTGGAACGTAGGAGATGCCAAGCAAGCAGTGGTTCTCATTTCCTTCCCTTCTCTCACTGTGTACGAAGACCTAGGTTAAATATTGGATTATGATTCCCACTTACAGATGATAAAACTGAGGCTCAGAGAAGCTAAGAGACTTGCCCAAGTTCATATAAACAGTTAGTAATGGAGATGAAACTTGAGCCCAGGTCTTCTAAAGATTTGTCTAGAGTTCTTTCAGCTCCACCAAGGTTCATCGAAGTTCATTTACTCCTTGAATTCCAAGGTATAAAATAGAGAACAGATTCTTCAATGGAAAGGAATACAGCACTAAGAAAAATGAGGTGCCAGGGTTGGTGGAGACGGGCATTAAAATAGAAGTAGTGTACTATAAAAATCACACCACCTACTCATCAGTTTTGCCTAGTGCTAACCTTACTATATTCCCCAGAAATAGTATTCCAGAGGATTTATTCCTGCAGTATATACCAAGGGTGCTTTTTATGTTTTCAGTGGAAAATATCAGTGATTCCAATAGATAATTTTTAGACTTGTGCTGCCCACTCCAACTCCCTTTTAATCCCTCACATCCTGCTTACAGTTAATGGAATGCAGAATTCCATCTAGCCCTGTTCTACAGATCTCCCAGCAGGACGTCATTGCTGTGTATCAGTTACTAGGTGTGGGTTTCCTTTTGCACCAGTTTGTCTGCCTTCCCAGGGATGAAATGAAGATTTCCCCAAGGACAGAACCCAACATCACTGCCTCTTGCCTGGTCAGCTTCCCTGGAACGCCAGTGGCAGCCTTTGCTTCCAGCAAAAACATGCTGCGTATCCATAACAAAGGTGGCAGGAGGCTGTGATCTGGCCGTCTTCAACTCTGTCTTTCAGCCAAGACAGTTTCTGAGCCTTGCCCCAGGGTTTCTGAGCCTTGCCCCAGAGCCCTAAGCCTCTGGTCTTTGGTGGCCCTACCACCTGGCATATACTAATGGGTCAGCAGACAAGATGAGTCTAGGTTCAGCCCTCCTTGACTCACCAGCTCCCTGTGATTGTGCTGAATAAAGGTAACTTCCTTTACTCAAATAGCCAGAGGACATTTGCCAAGAGGGCGAGTGACCTTAGGCCACAGCCGTATATATCACTTGGAAAGGCAAAATGCATAAATACTGGCCAAAATCACAGCATTTTTACGCTATCCTGAAGCAAGAAATAAACAAGTGCTTTATATTCTGTGATGACTTTATTTTAAAGTATAAAATAAAGTGTCCTCATTAAAGTACACTGTACTTATTAAAATATACATGTTAAAATTCTGGAAAGAAGTATGAGAATTCTGTCCTTGAACTAATCTAACGGTTCCTTCCTAGGGAAATATGCCCAGCAGTATCTGGTATAATAATAAAAGTAGCTCCAAGTGTGCAGACAAAGTATTTAACATTACTGTCACCAAAGCAGGGAGGGGTAAAGAACACACATACAATGTTCACCTACTTAAAATAGTCAGACTGTAAAACGTCAGTTGCATCCAATCCATTTTATTAAAAATATGCAAGTTAAAAAATATATATGCAAGTTAAATGTAGTCATTATAAAAATTAAGAAAAATAAATAAAAAAGAGAAAAATAAAAATCTCCTATAGTCATACAACCTTGACATAACTACTATAAATGTCTTGGGATTTATATCCCTCTAGACCTTTCCCTGTGTGTGCGTGTGTGTGTGTGTGTGTGTGTGTAAAATCCTTTTAACAAAATTAGGATCCTTGCAGTCTGTAATTTTCTATCTATACTTAATGGAGCATAAACATCATTCCATATCGATAAACATAAATCTGCATTTCAAAATATCAGCCCACAATATATTGAAAATGTGCCTTTAAATAAAGGCACTTACCAGTCAAGTCAAGCTTTGCCAGTAATGCGACGGCCTCATATTATGCGCCTCCTGACAAAATGCAGTAGGAGGTACACACATCACCTATAACGTGTTCTTGCCTGAAATGTCCAACCTGAATTTAATCATGAAGAAACAGATTAATCCAGAATGTGAGGCATTCTGTAAGAAGAATTACATTCTGTAAGAAGCCTGACCTGGACTTTTCAAAGGGTTGATATCATGGAAAGACAGAAGAACAGTGTTCTAGACTGAGGGCAACTGAAGATATAGAGTAGCCAATGCCATGAGTGAAACTTCATTGGAGTTTGGGTCAGAAAAAAAAAAAAAGAATAAAGAATTTTTTTAGGATAATTTAAATGTTTGTAAATGCTGTCATTGAATTAATGATGATTGTATTAGGGTGGTAATGGTGTTGTGATAGAGAATACTCTTACTCTTTAGAGAGGGATGATGAATGAAGTACTAAGAGGTACAGTGTCATGATATTGGTAGCCTGCTTACAGTAGGGTTAGCAAAAGGGAAGAATGCTCATATACATATATAAATAGAGAGGGAGAGAGAAAGAAAAGGTATGGTGCAGATATTCAGTGCACCATTTTCCAAATTTTCTGTGCATTTGAAATGTTTCAAAGTAATACATATATATATTTACATTTATATAAACATATAATAAACATTTCTGAATTTCCCTGGTGGTGCAGTGGTTAAGAATCCGCCTGGCAATGCAGAGGACACGGGTTCGAGCCTTGGTCCGGGAAGATCCCACATGCCGCAGAGCAACTAAGCCCGCGCACCACAACTACTAAGCCTACGCTCTAGAGCCCACGAGCCACAACTACTGAAGCTCATGTGCCTAGAGTCGGTGCTCTGCAGCAAGAGAAGCCACGGCAAAAAGAAGCCCGTGCTCTGCAACGAAGAGTAGCCCTGCTGGTCGCAACTAGAGAAAGCACGCACAGCAACGAAGACACAACACAGCCAAAAATAAATTAATTTTTTAAAAAACTTATCAACAAATAAACATTTCTATCCCATCATATTTAATGACTAAATGTGATTCTCTTATGTGGATTAACAATAATTTAACAAGTTCCTCATTTTCAATACTTCATTTATTCCATATTTTTTTTTTTTTTTTTTTTTTTTTTTTGCGGTATGTGGGCCTCTCACTGCTGTGGCCTCTCCCGTTGCGGAGCACAGGCTCCGGAGGCGCAGGCTCAGTAGCCATGGCTCACGCGCCCAGCCGCTCCGCGGCATGCGGGATCCTGCCGGACCGGGGCACGAACCCGTGTCCCTCACATCAGCAGGCGGACTCTCAACCACTGCGCCACCAGGGAAGCCCTATTCCAATTTTTAACTCATGAGAAGTTTCAAAGACAATTCTTGTAGTAAATTGTTTGCACATATTTTTAACTATTTAAGATAAATTCCTAGAAACAATTGCTCAACCAGGTTCAAGGACATTTTTAAAGTTTTTGGTACTGCAACCTACAATACAATTATTTGATTCAGTGCCGAAAATTTTCTGTGGCCCTCAATCCCCAGGACCTAATAATTCTCTTTAAAATGATTAAATTTGTCAAATGATAAGACTTCTAATGCTGATATTCTATTTCCTGGGTTATTTAATAAAATTGGAGCTCTCAGTTCTTGGCAACATCTAGTAACTCTATGTGCATAACCATGGGCATTTCAATCTCTACCAAAAACTGCTTTTGTTGTAACCTCAAGTCCCCCTATAGAACTTAGGAATTGTCAGTCGCCTTTCCTGTGCTGTCCATCTGTTCTAAAAATGTTTATCTTAATTATTGGCAGCAACATATCTTTGGTCATTATCCCCAGCAAAGGTGGTACTACCTGGCCCCATCAGAGGTTAGACTGAATAGTGTTCTAGAGCCATCAGCACTGTGTGAGACAACCTCTCTGAAGAAGACAGAGTCTGAATCCTGCCATAGATATATCACAGCCTGGACCACTGCTTCCAAGGATTCATCTCCCAACACTCACTACGTGATACACACATCATTCAAATAACACTTATTAGGCAGCCCAAACCAAACCTTAGCCAGTCTCAAAGCTGTTCCTAACAGGTTTGGTCTATTGAACAAGCCATGCTTACTGTTATAACACATTCAGATGCAGGTAATTCACTTGTGCCCTCTCTCTCTCTCTCTCTCTCTCTCTCTCTCTCTCTCTCACACACACACACACACACACACACACACACACACACTTCTTCCCCACACCTGAGCGTGTGGGGAATATTTTCCAAGACCTCACTTTGGCTAAGTGACCAAAAGGGAAAGGAAAGTTAAAAAAATAGACATAATCCTTTTATGTAGCATATTTTCTGCCACTGGAAGTGAAATTGTTGACCCAAGAATCCAAGCAAATGCTGTTTTAGCTGGATCCCTTTCAAATAATAATAATCAAGAAGGCTTCGTGTAACTAGAATCAAAGTCACCATTTATGGAAGCACTGAGATAAACCCAGGCCTGCTTCATGCTTCTCGCAAGTTGTATGATCTATATTTTCTGTTACTGGTTCCAATGTGGTACCCAAGCCCAGGTAACATTGACTAATAGCAGAGTTCATCCAAAGAAAATAGATAACAAGTTCAATTGAAACTCTTAATGCCTTTCCAGAGCAATTATTTTTCTTAAGAACTCATGGGAGATTAGAATTCCAATGTCTCTTTGCAGTGGTTTTGGCTGTACCTCTCACATTGAAAATACATTAGCCCTGTTTCTTCCATTGACTCCTATGGTACAACACGTTACCTCCTAGATACCATGGAGCCATGGTGGAGTGTTCCTTAGGGTGAGGCAGCATACAAGGAGCACACAGGATATTCGTATCCCAGAAAGGTGTACGTGAGGATCACCTGCACGGGCTATGTAACCTCAGGCAAATCTCATTATCTCTCGAAACCATTGATTCCACATTTATGCTCTGGCCACAATTACTCAAACCCATAAAACTTCTGTGTGGAGTGGGTAGAAAACTCTAAAAGTTCAATGTTTATTACGTTTATAATTTATTATGATGTACATTAATTCAAGGGAGAGTATTCAGTACGAACAATGAGATGGTTTTCTGGTCTGTTTTTAAGAAAAGATCAGCTAACCTAAGACCTAAGAGTTTTATGTGAAGTTACTATTAAACCATAAGTTAAAAAGGAAAATTGTAGTGGCAAAGAAAACGTTTGAAAATTATATCAGTAAAAAATAATTTTTAATAAAGTATGTGCTATTATCTGTATTACACAAAACCAAAAGGTATGCACATCAGATAATTTTAAAGAACCTCAGAGGCACATTTATTTTACTTCTTAGGTCAGGTCACTGGGAGACCATATTCTGTCCTCTTCTGCCAGAGGTGTTGTATTATCTGGCTGTGACCATGGGTCTGGAGTTCAGTGGTAACAGGACCAGCCCCTAGCTATTCCACTTAGAGGCTGTGTAACTTTAGGCATTTACTTTACCACTCTGAGTCTTTTTCTTTATCTGCACAATAGGGATAAAAATCCTTTCTTTGTGCATCCTGTGACTGACTTTTACTCAGAACTCACATCCCGGCCCCAATTTGGAAGAACTCGCAAGGACTACTCCAGCTCTAGAACTCCCTGTAGGAGTAGCTAAGGCCTTTATTGCAAAAGCATCATAACTCAGCTTCTTCCCTGCCTAATCCTGCTTTCCTTACCCCTCGAAGGTATTGTTGCCAAGAGCACTTCCCAACACATTTACTCTACGTAATAAATCTCAGAGTCTGTATTTGGAGAACCCGAAATATGACACACTTCTTCCATAAACGTGGAGGAAATACCTGTGTCACAGAGGTTTGTGATGCTAAGTATACCTTCCAGAATACATTAAAACCAGGATAACCAACAAGAAAACCTTGGTGATCTGGCTTCTAGCTCCTTCAGCACCTTCTGATATAGAACCTTAACTACAGCAGCTTAAGGAGATATAAGAGCGTCTGCTATCAATTGATAGTCCTCACTCCCAGAAGAAATTTCAGTGTTTACTTGTTTCTCTAGATTTGCCTCCTTTTCCCATATCATTTGTTCTTGCTTTATCTTCCAAATATACAAACCATGTATGTGGTGGGATCTTGGTATATCCTCAAAATTGACTCACTGTCAATCTTCGACACACCTGGCTCTGGTAACACTTGTTCTGATTTGATTTCTCACTCAAAGCTCTGAATGCCACACTCAGTCTGATTTCATCACTGTCTCTTTGCTCAACTAAAGAACAGAAAGCTACCCAACACAGGGGATGGGAAGACTTCAAGGCTGATTTCAATTGGCTCAAGAAACAAGTGCCTCAGAACACTAAGAATGCCAAAGAACTCCCAAGTGGCATATAAAACCCTCTATCTAGAAATGGAGCCTTTAGGACTATATTTAGCCCAGGACATTATCTCCTCTCATTTTACTGCTAGTTTTTGTCTGTTCTCTCTGGAATCTGGTTCTATCAGCTGTCCAAGAAAATTATGGAAATGTCTCAAAAGCGTTGCTAATATCCACCTTCCCCACTGCTTCCACATTCCTGAAGATTCCAAGGGCTTCAGTCAATTAGGTGACAGCAGATGGTGACCATCCGGACACCTTCTGCCCCAGCTGCTGACTGTGTTGTGGCCCAGACATGGTTTTCCAGCTGAAAAGTGAAAACCAAGTGTAAAGCTGAAGGAGTGCCCCCTTGACAGTGCTCACCTTGGCAGAATAGGGCCTTAGAAGCCCAAGTGTTGCCAACTGAACTCTCAGATTGTGGGGTTCAATAACAGCCCAGACAAAACACTCGTAGATTCAACGTGTTTTTAAAAGGGCTTAGAATATATAAACTTTTAAATAAATGCCTCTGTGGTACGATCTTCATTTTTGAAGTGGCTTTGTGAACGTTGGCTTATTTTCCCTTCTGTTCTTGCCACACCAAAAGGGAGTTGTCCTGTGAACTCACTTCATGACTGAGTCAGATCCATCCAAGAAGCAATGTTTTGAACAATGCAGTGGCGGTTATAAATGTCTTATTGTGTGTTTTCCCTCACAACTTTAAACAAAGAAATACCAATGTTTCTAGCTTGTTTTTCTTTCTTTCTTTTTTTTAATTTAAATTAGTGTCTCTCTCTCAACAAAATTTTTAGGAGGTCAAGACTTTTCATTATCTCTAGTTAGCAGCAAAAATATCCCAAGTGTATTTAAGTGAATAAGATATTAATTTAGATGTTGTGTACAGGTCGTGGTACCTCTTCAATTAAAGTAAATACTTTCTGCCTCTTTATATGGCTTATTTTCCTAATTTTCCAGTGTTACATGATATTAAATCATCAAGCAAAAAACAGTTGCTTGATTGTAGCTTGAATAGGACTAAGGAGGCATTACTACTGTGTTTAAAATCACCTCATGATCAAGAATCAAAACTGGTATATAGTTCATTGAGCTAAAAGAGGTTTAACAAGATGAATTTTGATCAGTGATGCATGTAAGCTTTATCTGGCTCTCCTAAATGTAGATGGAACCTTACTGAAAATGAACATTTCTGAATGTTTCAAATACATTTTGCTTTTAGTTTGGCCAGAAATAAGTATAAAGCATTTCCTTGATTCCTTTTCAAATCCTCTGTATGTAATTTATAAAGTTTTAAAAATTAAATAAATATTATACAGTCCTGACTCTGATGAATGTGAATTGATTGCATTTACAAGATTTACATTTCCTATTCCTGCTAATATCTTTTAATGTTACGTCAATATTTTAAAATAATAAACATTGTATTGTTGAATGGGATTTTGTGCCCTTAGGAAGAAACAAGAGGAACAAAGTTTGAAATTATCCTCCCAACCACTCCTATAATTGCATGTTTATAATTATAGGAAAATATTCTTAGAAACCAACTTGGGTAAATCTTGGGGAGGTCTATAGACCTTTCACAACTTTTTGAAATGGAAACAATAATTAATTTACAGTAAATGTTTGTTTCTTCATGCCTGTGTTTGAAGTATTTCTCTGAGGGTAGAGCTATCGGGGAAAAATAAAACAGGTTAAAGAAGTTTAAAATAGCTCGTGGAGGTAATTTTAAAACCTTTCAAAAACTATTACCCGTAGCTAGAATTCAGTGTTGTTTAATTCTGTATCTAGGGTATAAGCTACCATGGTCATGCCTAAGAGATGCAATGTGTTATATCAGAAAAAGCAATAGAACAGGAGCCAGGAACATGGAGGGGGCATGACAAGGAACCCAGCCATAAATAAGTTATGAAAGCCAGCTAAGTCCTCTGGGTCTTGGTTTCCCATCATTACCAAGGGCTCTTACTGTTCCAACATTCTGCAATTCCTTATTCATTTGACAAACTTTACCAAGAACCTATTAAATGCAAATTTGCTTTGAAAAGATACTTTGTTACATTGCCCTTGTTTAATATGGTGCCAATGCCAAATATTACATCTTATATAACACTTCACTTTTCACATCATTTTTTTAATCCTCAAAAGAACCCTATTCAAAGAGACAGATCAAGCATCACTAGGCTCATTTCTGAATGGGTAAACTGAGCCATGGAACAACTAAGTGACTCATCCAGCACCAGTACAGTAATTCTCGTAGCAGAATTAGTTCAAGAATTCAGGTCTCCAGAGTCCAACAAAATAACCTCTCCACTTGAGCACTCTTGGCACAAATAAAAGTACCTGGCCGTATTACCGCCCTTTTGTTTTTTTCCCACAAGAATACCTTGTATCAGCTGTCCATACGTTTTAGGGGAGCTGCAGACAGTTATTTGTACAGAATTTGAGAACCGGGCTGTGGCTTGGTCCCAGCCTCTCCGCCAACATCCCAGGCAACCTTGGGCTGGTGGTTCACCCACGGAATAAAGATCTACATCCATGAGGATACTCTTGGCATTAGGCTATGTGACTGCCTGGGTATGTGGCAGGAGAAAATGTCCGTGGATTCCTTGAACTCATGAGGAAAGGCGGGATAAAAGCAATAAAATTTATAAATAGGCTACTACCAAAGTTTCTTTCAAAAGAAAACCTGAGGTTTCCAATCCTTGCTTTCTCAAAGCCATTTTTGACTAACATCTCTTGGTTGTCAAGGATACAATAAAGTCATGAAGACCGTTATCATGCTTATTTCCATGTTATATTCCCCAAAGGGCAGAGCTGGTGTCAGACTCCAGGAGCTGTTGTAGGGAGGGAAAGAATAGGAGACTTGCAAGTGCTTATGGAGCCACTAAAACATCCTGTGTGCTTTTCACATATTGAAATTTCAAAAAATCAAACTTTTTCTGCAGCAACAGGTTTCAACAGGGAAATTGTCTAGAATCTAAATTCAAGCTGAGATTTATTCCCCAGAACTCGACTCGTCCTTTCACCCTATTTCGATCATATCGTTTTTATGCCCCCTTCTTCAACCCCAAGTGGGGAAACTGATCAAACACATTCTGCACATACCTCTGAGCCCACAGACTCAGCTTCCCAGCTGCTGCAGTAACCTCACAAATTCAGAAACCATCTCCAGTTTCCAAAAGTGCAGTGGCTTTCTTGACTAGAGGAATACCCCAGACACACCCACTATTCTCAGCTTGCCTGACTTTTGCATCTCTGCCTTATGATCACTGACACCATTTTTCTGTCCAATCAGACCACCGGATAAAAAGGATTTCTCTTTAATATTAATAGAAAGAACTTCCCTTTAGTACTCTTGATCTCCCTCCCCACATCACAATTTTATCTTCATATTCAACACTGCATTATAACAGTTGCCTGATTTCCCTGTCAAGGTCCTGACAGTGATGAGGTGTCAGGACATCGTCATGTTTTCAGTTGAAAAAAAAAAAAAATTGGCTTTATGTAGTCTGCATGCGAAGAGTTTGGCAGATGAAAATTCAGAAAAGCTGCCAATGAGGCAAATGTTTAATCTTGGAGAAAGCCCTTCACACGAATGCAGTTGACGTAGAGGAAAGGAAACCACAAAAACAACAGGGTAATAACATTAAAGACTGGTTTATACACACCAAAAGAAAAGGAAATTCAGAGCTGACTTCCATATCCCTCCTTATAATTCATCACAACAGGATGAAATATGCAGATGGTGTTTCCTCTATGAAATTGGAAAAAAGAGCACAAATTTCAAAATCAGATGAACACAAATGTAGTAAAATGTCTGGTTATTCTTTGCACTTTGATAGTTATCTTCCATTGAAGGTTCTCATAACACTTTGCAACAATTAGTCTCCCCATATTACAGCTGAGGAAAGTGAGATCCAGGCCAATAAAGTAATTCCTTCAAACACACAGAAAATCAGAGTCACAAACTGAGTTGCAACTTCTTTTTTCACACCTGCTATAAAAGTTACTTTCTTGGTAGAACGCTTTTCTCAGAAAGAAACTGACTTTTATTTGAAAGCATACTATCAGTCCAATAAATCTACTATAAGATAGATCATTGTAGCAGTACTCTGAACAATATATATTTTAGATCAAGTTTTAATTCATTTGTAATAATTTGAAAATTATTTGATGATACATTTTTCCCAACTCACCTTCTAATTCCAGTGATTCAATAAATTTGCAAGGCATAATCGTATCTAATTATTCTAAGAAAAAGTTTTTTACTTCTTAATAGTGAGACTTAAAAATCATAAAACTTTGCCCTGGGACTCTCCTGGTGGCGCAATAGTTAAGAATCCGCCTGCCAATGCAGGGGACACGGGTTCAAGCCCTGGTCCAGGAAGATCCCACATGCCGCAGAGCAACTAAGACCGTGCGTCACAACTACTGAGCCTGAGCTCTACAGCCTGTGAGCCACAACTATTGAGCCCGGGTGCCACAACTACTGAAGCCCACACCTCTAGAGTCCATGCTTCACAACAAGAGTAAGCCACCGCAATGAGAAGCCTGTGCACCGCAAGGAAGAGTAGTCACTGCTCACAGCAACTAGAGAAAGCCCGTGCGCAGCAACGAAGACCAACGCAGCCAAAAATAAATAAATAAATTTATTAAAAAAAAAATTCTTTGCCCTAAATCCCTAATACAGGAAAACAGCTTAAATATTTCAGATAAAATTTATACCTACTTAAACAATGTTTTGTACGTATATGTTGGGAGTTTCATTTGGTTTGTTCTAAGTAATGTTTAAATTTCTACCCTGATAAATTGTGAAGCAACTTCTCCCTTCCACCCCAAGATCCTCTCTGTTCCTTTTTTAATTGTGTCATCAACCAGAATCTGAATTTTTTGAACTAACCCACCAAAAATTATACCCATAAAAATTGTACTGAAGTCAGTGCTTCCAGGATCCAATCCTAACTTGGAGAGAGATTTATCCACAGTGGCTAGATACAGCAGAGCTGGAAGAGAACTTGGATGACAGTCAAGGAGGGAGTCAAGAGCCTAGCCAAAAAACTGTGCCAAGCCTGGTCTGAAGGAATAGGGCAAGACCAATAAGAGAAGAATGTGAAGTGAGGTCAAAAGGTAAGAGGAAGAGAGGACAAGAAAGTCTAGAAGATCAGGAGGTAAACCCTCCATATGGAACAGAGAGAATGAGGGTGGGAATGATGAAAAGACGCTGAAGTTCCCATTTCAGTAGAGCCAGATGGCTGAATGTGGCACAAAAGAGCCAGTCATGCAGGGCCAAATAGGTCCAAACAAATAACACTGAAAAAAAGAAAGTCAGGTGAAGGTCAATAAATATTCACATGGAAATTTTTTTTTAAATACTTCTGATTCTCAATGCAGAAGATAAAGACATTTTTTAAATAGGAAGAAGAACTCCAAAAGAGCTCACCACTCACAGACATGCATCAAAGGAATTCTGAAGGCTATTCTCAGGCAAAAGGAAAATGATCCCAGATGGAAAAATAAAGATATAAGAAGAAATAAAGAGCATCAGAAAATGGTATGTTGGTTAACCTAAATGATTATAAAAGAATATAACAATAGTAGAGTTAAGCTCAAACCTCAAAAAACATAGGATGCAGGGAGCAGGATAAAACTGAAGGAATCTCAAGAAGGTTAGTGAAGGGAGATCCCAGGATGATAGTTATACAGGAAGGAGAGAGCAATTAGCTAAGACTGGAACAATGTGACTCAAGATACAGGCCCACGTTGAAGACTGGGCAATCATATCTTCTTTTCATCATGAGTTGAAAATGTCTGCATGAGCCAGAAGAAACTATTATCTATACTTGGCTTCTCCTGACTACATGCTGAGTAAGTTATTCCACTCCACTCCATGCCCTGCAGCCTAGATCAGCTGAAGACACTCAGTTCACTCCACAGACGTGTTCTGCTTTGACCTGCTCCTAAGGGCTGGAGGTAAGCTTAGAAGCTTAGTAGCAGTGATTAGCTGAGAGGCAGAAAATAAAGAACAACTCACTTCACTATCATTTTCCTGCTGGACATCTAGAACCCAGCCCCCAGCACAGTCCTGGTTGCTGGCCCAACTCCAGTATGCCAGCCCAGTGCTTCCCGATAGTTACTCAAGACCTTGCCCAAAGATTTCTCGAGGTGAGGGGTCTTGCAAACTATCAGAAAAGCTGAAGCCAGATTGTGACCATACAGTCCTGGTCACTCATCTTCTCCCAGAAGCCTCTATCTCACAGTGGCAGTATTATCCTTTCCCTACACAGCTAGGTTTGTGCTTGCCACAGAGTTTTCCAAATCAAAGCAATATATTGTGTAGGGATACATATATCACTGGTAAATCTATAGAAAAGTATAAGAGAATGATCAAAACAAGGCAGGATGATGGTTAGCTCTGGGAGGCAGGAAAAAGATATGATTGGGAAGGGGATGACAAAGGCTTTCAAGGTACTGGCAATATTTTTATTTCTTACTCTAGGTAATGAATAGTCAAGTGTTCATTTTAGTATAAATCTTTACATTGTTCCTGTAACTTCTATAAACAATCAAAACTTAAAAGAAGTAAGAAAAGTCACTTAGCTGCTGTATACCTCCATTTCCCTCTCACCAACCCAAACTAACAGTACTTAGCATTTCCCTGCTAGAACTTTCCCTTTTACCATCATGGTCCAAATCAGTACCATCTCTTGCCTGGAATATCAAACAGTTTCCCCATTTGTCTCTCTCTTTCTACGCCTGTCCCCCTATATTGCATTTTCCGCACAAAAGCCAGAGTGATCCTTTTAAAGCCTAAGTTGGATCTTGTCACTGCTCTGCTCAAAACCTTCAAGACTCCCACCCAACTCAAAGAAAACTGGGAGTTCTTACCATATGCAGCAAGGCGCAAAATGACCTGGTTCTGTTACCTCTCTGCTTTCACCCGCTGGTTCATCTCTTCCATCTCCAACCACACTGGCCTCCTTGTTGCTCTCTGAATTTACCCAGCAAACTCTTACCTCAAAGGCTTGCTTTTTCACCTCAAGATAGCCATTTAGCTCAATTCTCACTTTATTCAGATTTCAGATCAATGACTTCTAATCGGAAAGGCCTTCCTTAAACATACATTCTGTTTAAATATTATTCCCCTGACCTGCTTTATTTTTCTTTCTAGAACTTATTAACACCAGACACATATTTATTTGCTTATTTCTTTACTATCTTTTCCCCATAACTAGAATATAAGCTCCACAAGGCCAGAAACTTTGTCAGTTTTGTTAACTGTTGAATGGTGCCTGACAACATAGTAGGAGTCCTTTTAATATTTGTTAAACAAATGAAGGGTAATCCCTTATTTATACACCTTCCATCTTAGCCAAATTTCCCCCAAAGTCCTAAGTTTACTGGGCTTTCTTGTTGTCCACTCAGGTTCTTACAAATTATCACTGGAAGAATGACGGTATGTCAAGTCACTTGGGCAAAAAAGTGTTAGTTCACAAAAGCAAGGGAATGTAAAGATATTGGTGAACTTTGAAAAACTCAAATCTGAATTATGTGCTTAAGACTAAAAAAAAAAAAGAGTATAAAAAATATAATTAGAGAAGATAAATACAACTGTGAGCCATACATGAAACGTGTCACTGACTTTAGTTTAAATCTACACCTCTAGGGAAAGAAGCTATTTAACTTACAGAATAGAAAAAGACACACCTTCAGCTACACGAGACCAATAACTATACTTAAGTGTCTCTGAAAAAAACAGGGAAACGGGTAGGAAAAGGTATTTGAGATTTAAATCACTACAAATTTTAATGCATTTAATTGAAATCATAGACTATTGAAAACAAAATTAATTTTAAAAGAAATATTCACAGTTATCTTGGGAAATAAATCAAAGTTAATGCTACTTCAAAACTTATTATTACATCTGTTTTCTTTATTTTTGTCTTTTTTCTTTCCTAGTAGGAAAGTTCATTTCCAATTTGAGTTAATTGGCTTTTGCTAGCCCAGTGATCTAAGTTCTGCTGAAAACAAACAAGCAACCAAAGAACAAACCATTAACTCAGATCAACAGGTGACAATAATTGAAATTTCTTTTAGGTTAATATCTTTCTCGACATAACATGGCTGGTTTGCAAGAGCTAGTTAATACCTTGATTACTTTTCCATTACATTCTATTATTTTGACATAGGTTAGTCTGAATTTTGTCTTTCATCTAATGTTTTAAAAATTCAGATTTTCCATTAGGAACATAAAATCCATTATCATCATTTAGCCACATTCCTTCCCCATGTAGTTTCTCTTTAAGATTTTTTAATATTGACTATATAAAATTCTCCATTTGAGGAAAACTGGACAAATAGCTTTTCATCTGTCTCTTTACACTGAAAAAGACTATTTTCTAGGGTTAGTAATAAGGTAATATATGTATACCATTTCAAAAAAAGCTCGGGCTGCTATTGGGCGTTAGTAGAGATGAGCATCTGTGAGTCAGGAGACCTTAATTCTAACCCTGCCTCCAGGAATAACTAGTATCTGTATCACTTTGGAAGTTCATTTTATTTTTGTGTATCTCAGTTTTTTCTCATCTGTAAGAGTTCTAGATAAGGACCAAGGTGGGCTCCAGCTCTGAAACTATATGAGTCCATATACAATTGTTTCATCTGGCACAATTTGACACATTCCTAATCTGAATCTATATAATTATATGCCCCTAACAACAGAGCCCCAAAATACATCAGAAAAACTACCAGAACTGAAAAGAGAAATTCAACAATAATAGTTGAAGACTTCAATACTCCATTTTCAAACATGGATAGAACAACTAGACAGATTAGCAAGGAAACAGAAGGCTTGAACAACACTATAGACCAACTCGACCTAACGTATCTATAGAACACGTCATCCAGCAATAGCAGAATGTCCATTCTTCTCAAGTGCAGATGGAACATTCTCCAGGATAGACCATGTATAAAGCCATAAAACAAGTCTCAATAAATATAAAAGGATTGAAATCAACACAATGTATGACCACAACAGAAGTAAATTAGAAATGAATTTCCTTTTGTCACACCACAAATAACCAGAGTCAAAGAAAAAAATCATAAAGGAAATTAGAAAACATTTTGAGATGAAATATAAAACACACACACACACACACACAAAACACAACATACCGAAATGTATGAGATGCAAAGAAAGCAGTGCTCAGAATAAAACTTATAACAGTAAATGCTTACATTAAAAAAAGAAAAATCTCAAATAAATATCCTACAATTTCTACCTTAAGAAACCAGAAAAGAAAAAGTAAGTTAAACCCAGAGCAAGAAAAATGAAAGAAATAATAAATATTAGCATGGAAATGAATAAAATAGAGAATTGAAAAATAGAGAAAATCAATAGAGCCAAAAGTTGGTTCTTTCAAAAGATCAATAAAAGCGACAAAACTTTAGGTAAAGTGACCAAGAAAAAAGAGAAGAGACTCAAATTACTGAATCAAGAATGAAAAAGGGGATATTATTTAGTCTTACAGAAATAAAAAGGATTATAAGGAAACACCATGAACAATTACATTGCAACAAATTAATAACTAGGTGAAACGGACGATCTACTAAAAAGACACAGTCTAACTAAACTGAGTCAAGAAGAAATAGAAAATCTGAACAGGCCTATAACAAAGAAGAAATTGAATTAATAATCAAGAAACTTCCCACAAAGAGAAGCCCAGAAACAAATGGCTTCACTGGTGAATTCTATCAAATGTTTAAAGAAGAGAATTAACATGAATCCTTCACAAATGCTTCCAAAAAATAGAAAGAAGGGATTTCCCAAATTATTCTAAAAGCAGACAAAGATATTACAAGAAAATAAAACTATAGACCAATATTTCATTCACAAATATAGATGCAAAAATTCTCAACAAAATATTAGCAAACTGAATCAACATATAAAAATGGTCATAGGGCTTCCCTGGTGGCGCAGTGGTTGGGAGTCCGCCTGCCGAGGCAGGGGATGTGGGTTCGTGCCCTGGTCTGGGAGGATCCCGCATGCCGCGGAGCGGCTGGGCCCGTGAGCCATGGCCGCTGAGCCTGCGCGTCCGGAGCCTGTGCTCCGCAATGGGAGAGGCCGCAACAGTGAGAGGCCTGCATACCGCAAAAAAAAAAAAAAAAAAAAAAAAAAAAAAAAAAATGGTCATACACCACGACCAAGTGGGATTTATCTGAGGAATATGAAATTAGTTCAATATATCAAAACAAATCAACGTAATACACTGTATTAGTAGAATAAGGGACAAAATTTTAAAAAAATAAACATGATCACTCAATAGACACAGAAAAACATTTGACAAAATCCAGTATCTTTTTGTGATTTAAAAAGCAACAACAACAACAACAACAACAATCTAATAGAAAGGAACTTCCTCAACCTGATAAAGGACATCTATGAAAAGCCCACAATTAATCTCATATTTAATGGTAAAAGATTGAAAGCTTTTCCCCTTAAGTCAAGATATCCACTTTTGCCCCTTGTATTTGACATTGTATTGGAGATTCCAACCAGGGCAATCAGACAAGAAAAAGAAATATGATGCATTGCGATTGAAAAGGAGGAAGTAAAATTATATGTATTTGCAGGTTACATGCAATATAATATATATAGAAATTTCTATACACTTTCAATAAACAATCTGAAAATAAAATTAAGAGAACAATTTCATGTATAAAGGTGTCAGAAAGAATAAAATACTTAAGGAATAAATTTAACAAAAGAAGTGTAAGACATACACATTGAAAAATAACAAAACATCATTGAAAAAAATTAAAGAAAAAATCTATTTCTAAATAAATAGAAAGATATTGCATGTTCATGAACTGGAAGACTTAATACTATTAAGATAGCAATACTCGAGGGCTTCCGGGAAGATGGAGGAAGAGTAGAACACTGAGATCACCTTCCTTCCCACAGATACACCAGAAATACATCTACACGTGGAACAACTCCTACAGAACACCTACGGAACGCTGGCAGAAGACCTCAGACCTCCCAAAAGGCAGGAAACTCCCCCACGTACCTGGGTAGGGCAAAAGAAAAAAGAAAAAACAGAGACAAAAGGATAGGGACAGGACCTGCACCAGTGGGAGGGAGCTGTGAAGGAGGAAAGGTGTCCACACACTAGGAAGCCCCTTCGCGGGCGGAGAATGCAGGTGGCTGAGGGGGAAAGCTTCGGAGCCACAGAGGACAGCACAGCAACAGGGGTGCGGAGGGCAAAGCGGAGAGATTCCCGCACAGAGAATCAGGGCCGACCGGCACTCACCAGCCAGAGAGGTTTGTCTGCTCACCCGCCGGGGCGGGCAGGGCTCGGAGCTGAGGCTCGGGCTTCGGTCAGAGCGCAGGGAGAGGACTGCGGTTGGCGGCGTGAACACAGCCTGCAGGGGGTCGGTGCACCACGGCTAGCCGGGAGGGAGTCCGGGGAAAAGTCTGGACCTGCCAAAGAGGCAAGAGACTTTTTCTTCCCTTTTTGTTTCCTGGTGCGCGTGGAGAGGGGATTAAGAGCGCTGCTTAAAGGAGCTCCAGAGACGGGCGCGAGCTGCGGCTAAAAGCGCGGACCCCAGACACGGGCATGAGACGCGAAGGCTGCTGCTGCCGCCACCAAGAAGCCTGTGTCCGAGCACAGCTCACTCTCCACACCCCGCTTCCGGGGAGCCTATGCAGCCCGCCACAGCCAGGGTCCCGGGCTCCAGGGACAACCCCCCGGGAGAATGCACGGCGCGCCTCAGGCTGCTGCAACGTCACGCCGGCCTCTGCCGCCGTATGCCCGCCCCGCCCCCCGTGCCCCTCCCTCCCCCCCGCCCCCCGGCCTCAGTGACCCAGAGCCCCCGAATCAGCAGCTCCTTTAACCCCGTCCTGTCTGAGCGAAGAACAGACGCCCTCCGGCGACCTACACGCAGAGGCGGGGCCAAATCCAAAGCTGAGCCCCTGGGAGCTCTGAGAATAAAGAGAAGAAAGGGAAATCTCTCCCAGCAGCCTCAGAAGCAGTTGATTAAAGCTCCACAATCAACTTGATGTACCCTACACCTGTGGAATACATGAATAGACAACGAATCATCCCAATTTAAGGAGGTGGACTTTGACAGCAAGATTTATGATTTTGTCCCCTTTTCCTCTTTTTATGAGTGTGTATGTGTATGCTTCTGTGTGAGATTTTGTCTTTATAGCTTTGCTTCCACCATTTGCCCTAGGGTTCTATCCGTCCGTTTTTTTAAAAAATTTTTTCTTAATAATTATTTTTTTATTTTAATAAATTTATTATATTTTATCTTACTTTATTTTATTTTACTTTATCTTCTTTCTTTCTTTTTTTCCTTCCTTCCCTCCTTCCTTCCTTCCTTCCTCCCTCCCTCCCTCCTTTCTTTCTTTCTTTCTACTTATACTAATTCTTTCTTTCTACTTTTTCTCCCTTTTATTCTGAGCCGTGTGGATGAAAGGCTCTTAGTGCTACAGCCAGGAGTCAGTGCTGTGCCTCTGAGGTGGGAGAGCCAAGTTCAGGACACTGGTCCACAAGAGACCTCCCAGCTCCACATAATATCAAACGGCAAAAATCTCCCAGAGGTCTCCATCTCAACACCAGCACCCAGCTTCACTCAACGACCAGCAAGCTACAGTGCTGGACATCCTATGCCAAACAACTAGCAAGACAGGAACACAACCCCACCCATTAGCAGAGAGGCTGCCTAAAATCATAATAACTCCACAGACACCCCAAAACACACCACCAGACGTGGACCTGCCCACCAGAAAGACAAAATCCAGCCTCATCCACCAGAACACAGGCACTAGTCCCCTCCACCAGGAAGCCTACACAACCCACCGAACCAACCTTAGCCACTGGGGACAGACACCAAAAACAACGGGAACTACGAACCTGCAGCCTGTGAAAAGGAGAGCCCAAACACAGTAAGATAAGCAAAATGAGAAGACAGAAAAACACATAGCACATGAAGGAGCAAGATAAAAACCCACCAGACCTAACAAATGAAGAGGAAATAGGCAGTCTACCTGAAAAACAATTCAGAATAATGATAGAAAAGATGATCCAAAATCTTGGAAATAGAATAGACAAAATGCAAGAGACATTTAACAAGGACCTAGAAGAACTAAAGATGAAACAAACAATGATGAACAACAAAATAAATGAAATTAAAAATACTCTAGATGGGATCAATAGCAGAATAACTGAAGCAGAAGAATGGATAAGTGACCTGGAATATAAAATAGTGGAAATAACTACTGCAGAGCAGAATAAAGAAAAAAGAATGAAAAGAACTGAGGACAGTCTCAGAGACCTCTGGGACAACATTAAACACACCAACATTCGAATTACAGGGGTTCCAGAAGAAGAAGAGAAAAAGAAAGGGACTGAGAAAATATTGAAAGAGATTATAGTTGAAAACTTCCCTAATATGGGAAAGGAAATAGTTAATCAAGTCCAGAAGCACAGAGAGTCCCATACAGGATAAATCCAAGGAGAAATATGCCAAGACACATATTAATCAAACTGTCAAAAATTAAATACAAAGAAAACATATTAAAAGCAGCAAGGGAAAAACAACAAATAACACACAAGGGAATCCCCATAAGGTTAACAGCTGATCTTTCAGCAGAAACTCTGCAAGCCAGAAGGGACTGGCAGGACATATTTAAAGTGATGAAGGAGAAAAACCTGCAACCAAGATTACTCTACCCAGCAAGGATCTCATTCAGATTTGATGGAGAAATTAAAACCTTTACAGACAAGCAAAAGCTGAGACAGTTCAGCACCACCAAACCAGCTTTACAACAACTGCTAAAGGAACTTCTCTAGGCAAGAAACACAAGAGAAGGAAAAGACCTACAATAATGAACCCAAAACAATTAAGAAAATGGGAATAGGAACATACATATTGATACTTACCTTAAATGTAAATGGAATAAATGCTCCCACCAAAAGACACAGATTGGCTGAATGGATACAAAAACAAGACCCATATATTTGCTGTCTACAAGAGACCCACTTCAGACCTAGAGACAAATACAGACTGAAAGTAAGGGGATGGAAAAAGATATTTCATGCAAATGGAAACCAAAAGAAAGCTGGAGTAGCAATTCTCATATCAGACAAAATAGACTTTAAAATAAAGACTATTACAAGAGACAAAGGACACTACATAATGATCCAGGGATTGATCCAAGAAGAAGATATAACAATTGTAAATATTTATGCACCCAACGTAGGAGCACCTCAATACATAAGGCAAATACTAACAGCCATTAAAGGGGAAATCAACAGTAACACATTCATAGTAGGGGACTTTAACAACCCACTTTCACCAATGGACAGATCATCCAAAATGAACATAAATAAGGAAACACAAGCTTTAAATGATACATTAAACAAGATGGACTTAATTGATATTTATAGGACATTCCATCCAAAAACAACAGAATACACATTTTTCTCAAGTGCTCATGGAACATTCTCCAGGATAGATCATATCTTGGGTCACAAGTCAAGCCTTGGTAAATTTAAGAAAATTGAAATTGTTTCAAGTATCTTTTCCGACCAGGACGCTATGAGACTAGATATCAATTACAGGAAAAGATCTGTAAAAAATACAAACACATGGAGGCTAAACAATACACTACTTAATAACGAAGTGATCACTGAAGAAATAAAACAGGAAATAAAAAAATACCTAGAAACAAATGACAATGGAGACACGACGACCCAAAAATCTATAGGATGCAGCAAAAGCAGTTCTAAGAGGGGGTTTATAGCAATACATTCCTACCTTAAGAAACAGGAAACATCTCGAATAAAGCAATTAGAGAAAGAAGAACAAAAAGAACCTTGCACCTAAAGCAATTAGAGAAAGAAGAACAAAAGAACCCCAAAGTTAGCAGAAGGAAAGAAATCATAAAAATCAGATCAGAAATAAATGAAAAAGAAATGAAGGAAACGATAGCAAAGATCAATAAAACTAAAAGCTGGTTCTTTGAGAAGATAAACAAAATTGATAAACCATTAGCCAGACTCATCAAGAAAAAAAGGGAGAAGACTCAAATCAATAGAATTAGAAATGAAAAAGGAGAAGTAACAACTGACACTGCAGAAATACAAAAGATCATGAGAGATCACTACAAGCAACTCTATGCCAATAAAATGGACAACCTGGAAGAAATGGACAAATTCTTAGAAATGCACAACCTGCCAAGACTGAATCACGAAGAAATAGAAAACATGAACAGACCAATCACAAGCACTGAAATTGAAACTGTGATTAAAAATCTTCCAACAAACAAAAGCCCAGGACCAGATGGCTCCACAGGCGAATTCTATCAAACATTTAGAGAAGAGCTAACACCTATCCTTCTCAAACTCTTCCAAAATATAGCAGAGGGAGGAACACTCCCAAACTCATTCTACGAGGCCACCATCACCCTGATACCAAAACCAGACAAGGATGTCACAAAGAAAACTACAGGCCAATATCACTGATGAACATAGATGCAAAAATCCTCAACAAAATACTAGCAAACAGAATCCAACAGCACATTAAACGGATCATACACCATGATCAAGTGGGGTTTATTCCAGGAATGCAAGGATTCTTCAATATATGCAAATCAATCAACGTGATACACCATATTAACAAATTGAAGGAGAAAAACCGTATGACCATCTCAGTAGATGCAGAGAAAGCTTTCGACAAAATTCAACACCCATTTATGATAAAAACCCTGCAGAAAGTAGGCATAGAGGGAACTTTCCTCAACATAATAAAGGCCATATATGACAAACCCACAGCCAACATCATCCTCAATGGTGAAAAACTGAAACCATTTCCACTAAGATCAGGAACAAGACAAGGTTGCCCACTCTCACCACTCTTATTCAACATAGTTTTGGAAGTTCTAGCCACAGCAATCAGAGAAGAAAAGGAAATAAAAGGAATCCAAATCGGAAAAGAAGAAGTAAAGCTGTCACTGTTTGCAGATGACATGATACTATACATAGAGAATCCTAAAGATGCTACCAGAAAACTACTAGAGCTAATCAATGAATTTGGTAAAGTAGCAGGATACAAAATTAATGCACAGAAATCTCTGACATTCCTATACACTAATAATGAAAAATCTGAAAGTGAAATCAAGAAAACACTCCCATTTACCATTGCAACAAAAAGAATAAAATATCTAGGAATAAACCTACCTAAGGAGACAAAAGACCTGTATGCAGAAAATTATAAGACACTGATGAAAGAAATTAAAGATGATACAAATAGATGGAGAGATATACCATGTTCTTGGATTGGAAGAATCAACATTGTGAAAATGACTCTACTACCCAAAGCAATCTACAGATTCAATGCAATCCCTATCAAACTACCACTGGTATTTTTCACAGAACTAGAACAAAAAATTTCACAATTTGTATGGAAACACAAAAGACCCCGAATAGCCAAAGCAATCTTGAGAACGAAAAATGGAGCTGGAGGAATCAGGCTCCCTGACTTCAGACTATACTACAAAGCTACAGTAATCAAGACAGTATGGTACTGGCACAAAAACAGAAAGATAGATCAATGGAACAGGATACAAACCCCAGAGATAAACCCATGCACATATGGTCACCTTATCTTTGATAAAGGAGTCAGGAATGTACAGTGGAGAAAGGACAGCCTCTTCAATAACTGGTGCTGGGAAAACTGGACAGGTACATGCAAAAGTATGAGATTAGATCACTCCCTAACACCATACACAAAAATAAGCTCAAAATGGATTAAAGACCTAAATGTAAGGCCAGAAACTATCAAACTCTTAGAGGAAAACATAGGCAGAACACTCTATGACATAAATCACAGCAATATCCTTTTTGACCCACCTCCTAGAGAAATGGAAATAAAAACAAAAATAAACAAATGGGACCTAATGAAACTTCAAAGCTTTTGCACAGCAAAGGAAACCATAAACAAGACCAGAAGACAACCATCAGAATGGGAGAAAATATTTGCAAATGAAGCAACTGACAAAGGATTAATCTCCGAAATTTATAAGCAGCTCATGCAGCTCAATAACAAAAAAACCAACAACCCAATCCAAAAATGGGCAGAAGACCTAAATAGACATTTCTCCAAAGAAGATATACATACTGCCAACAAACACATGAAAGAATGCTCAACATCATTAATCATTAGAGAAATTCAAATCAAAACTACAATGAGATATCATCTCACACCAGTCAGAATGGCCATCATCAAAAAATCTAGAAACAATAAATGCTGGAGAGGGTGTGGAGAAAAGGGAACACTCTTGCACTGTTGGTGGGAATGTAAATTGATACAGTCACTGTGGAGAACAGTATGGAGGTTCCTTAAAAAACTACGAATAGAACTACCATATGACCCAGCAATCCCACTACTGGGCATATACCCTGAGAAAACTATAATTCAAAAAGAGTCATGTACCACAATGTTCATTGCAGCTCTATTTACAATAGCCCGGAGTTGGAAACAACCTAAGTGTCCATCATCGGATGAATGGATAAAGAAGTTGTGGCACATATATACAATGGAATATTACTCAGCCATAAAAAGAAATGACATTGAGCTATTTGTAATGAGGTGGATAGACCTAGAGTCTGTCATACAGAGTGAAGTAAGTCAGAAAGAGAAAGACAAATACCGTATGCTAACACATATATATGGAATTTAAGAAAAAAAAAATGTTATGAAGAACCTAGGGGTAAGACAGGAATAAAGACACAGACCTACTAGAGAATGGACTTGAGGATATGGGGAGGGGGAAGGGTAAGCTGTGACAAAGCGAGAGAGAGGCATGGACATATATACACTACCCTACGTAAGGTAGATAGCTAGTGGGAAGCAGCCGCATAGCACAGGGAGATCAGCTCGGTGGTTTGTGACCATCTAGAGGGGTGGGATAGAGAGGGTGGGAGGGAGGGAGACGTAAGAGGGAAGAGATATGGGAACATATGTATATGTATAACTGATTCACTTTGTTATAAAGCAGAAACTAACACACCATTGTAAAGCAATTATACTCCAATATAGATGTAAAGAAAAGAAAAAATACCTATGATTTTCCCATTTATGTAAATCAATAAATGCTGCAGAAAATTAAAAAAAAAAATGATAGCAATACTCCCCAAATTAATTCCCCACAATCCTTATCAAAATCTCAGCTACGTTTTTCACAGAAACTAACAAGCTCATCCCTAAATTCATACGGAAATACAAAAGACTCATAATACCCAACAAATCTTGTAAAAGTATAACAAATTTGGAGGACTCATACTTCTCAATTTCAAAGCTACAGTACTTGCCACAAAGCTACAGTAATGAAGACTGTGTGATACTGGCATAATGATAAACAGATCAATGGAACTGAATGGAATAGAGAGCCTAGAAATAAACCTAAACAATTATGATTAGTTGGTTTTGACAAGGGTACCGAACATTCATGGGGGAAAGAATAGACTTTTCAACAAATGGTGCTGGGACAACTGGATATCCACATTCAAAAGAATGAAGTCAGACAAAGAAAGAGAAATATCATATGATATCGCTTATATGTGGAATCTAAAAAGAAATGATACAAATGAACTCATTTACAAAACAGAAAGACTCACAGACTTAGAGAATGAACTTATGGTTACCGGGGGTGGGGGGAAGGGATAGTTAGGGAGCTTGGGATTGACATGTACACCCTACTATATTTAAAATGGATAACCAACAAGGACCTACTGTACAGCACAGGGAACTCTGCTCAATGTTATGTGGCAGCCTGGATGGGAGAAGAGTTTGGGGGAGAATGGATATATGTATATGTATGGTTGAGTCGCTTTGCTGTGCACCTGAAACTACCACAACATTGTTAATTGGCTATACTCCAATATAAAATAAAAAGTTAAAAATAAATAAAGTTACTGAGGCTTAAAAAATGAATGAAGTTGGACCCCTATTTCATACTACATACAAAAATTTACTCAAAATGAATCGAAGACCTAAATGTAAGAGCTAAACTATCAAACTCTTAGAAGAAAACATGGGACTAAATCTTCATGACCATGGATTAAGAAATGGCTTCCTAGATATGACACCAGAAGCACAAGCAACTAAAAAAAAAAAAAATAGATAAACTGGGCTTCATCAAAATTAAAATATTTTACATCAAACGACACTATCAAAAAGGGAAAAGATAAATCACAAGATGGGAGAAAATATTTACAAATTATATATCTGAAAAGGATCTAGTTTCCAGAATACAGAAAGAACTCTTACAACTTAGCAGTAAAAGACAATCCAATTAATAAATGAGCACAGAATTTGAATAGACATTTCTCCAAAGAACATATACAAATGACCAATAAGCACATGAAAAGATGCTAAATATCTTTAGTCATTATAGAGATGTAAATCAAAATCACAAAATACCACTTCATAATCACTAGATGGTTGTAATAAAGACACAATAACAAGTGTTGCTGAGGATGTGGAGAAATTAGAATATTCATACTCTGCTGGTGGGAGTATGAAATGGTGCAGCCACTTTAGAAAATAATTTGGCAGTTCATCAGAAAGTTAAACATAGAGTTACCATATGACCCTGCAATTCCACCCCTAGGTATGTATACCCAAGAAAACTGAAAATGTATGTTCACACAAAAACCTGTACATGAATGTTCATAACAGCATTACTTATAATAGCCAAAAAGTAGAAACAATACGAATGTCCAGCAACCGATGAAAGGTTAAGCAAAATGTGATCTACAGTGGAATATTATTCAGTCATAAAAAAGAATGAAGTACTGATACATTCTACAACATACATCAACCTTGAAAGAAGCCAGTCATGAGAGTTCACAGACCGTATAATTCCATTTATAGGAAATGTCCAGAACAGGCAGATCCATAGTGACAGAAAGTAAATTAGTGGTTGCTTAAAGAGAGGAGGGGAAGTGGGGAGTAACTGCCAATGGTTATGGGGTTTATTTTGGGGATAATGAAAATGTCCTGGAATTAGTGATGATGGTTTGACAACCTTCTGAATATATTAAAAACCACTTAATTGTACACCTTAAAAGGGTGAATTTCATGATATGTGAATTAAACCTCAATTTTTAAAAAATCTGAATCTAGGGAGTAACAAGTTGTATCAAATGGACTATATATTCTGGGGTGTACTCTGCTGTGTTACATGCGCACAGTGAGGGTAAAGTTGAAGACAGGGAGAGGTCTATCACTTAAAAAATGAACAAAATCAATATTTTTTTTTCTTCAGGCAGAAAAACTATTATGCACCCATGACAAGGAGGTTAGTGACTATTTCCAGAACTGATGCAGACTTTGAAAAATGAAGTGCCTCGTGCTTAGATATGTCATTGGTGGTTTTAAGACCAAAAATGCAAGGTGTTTAAACTCCTAGATCACACTTTTCTATTAAACAAACAAAAGTCAGGGCATAGTTATGTTTAATTTTAAATCTGCCCCCCTCCCTAATCAGGCTCTCTAGCCAGAGGGGCTGTGACATTTTCCACTGTCCTAGATAGCATGGTGTTTTGAGATGAGAGAAAAAAGCATATCACCAAAACAAGAGTTTAAGAAAGACTTTGTATTTGAAAAGACTCTACTTTTATTTAAAAAACAAAAAACAAAAAACAACTGAATAGTTTTTGCACTTTTACCACAGAGAAAATATATACCATTTCAGGATAGCAGTTACCTCCAGAGAGGAAGGGAAGAAGTAATGAGGAGAGAGGAGAGATGGATGGGGGAGGCCTCTATCTTTAACATTATGTTTTTATAAAGATATAGAGAAAGCTAAAGTATTTACATTTGTTGAATTTTAGTGATAGACATATAGGCATCTATTATTTTAATTTCTGAACTCAATATTTCAAAATTTAAAAACTATTTTTCAGTTATTTGATATTAAAAACATGATATATTTGTCACTGTAATAATATTTTCTCAGCCTGAACACATTTTATGCTTTATTTTATTTAAAAAAATTTTTTTCTGGTTGTAGTTAATAATAGCTAAGTACTGCTATCAGCTGGCAGAAAGTTCTTAAAAATACATCTGGTCAGTCATGAAACATTTATTCAGGACCTACCATGGCACCATGTGCCAAGTGCTATAAAATTTGCTCACGAGACAAAGATAATAAGACATAGTCTCTGTCCTCAAAAAGCTCTCATCCTAGTGGATAATTCAGACAGATGAATGCACAATCCCAATACAATTTAGTAAGTGCTAAGAGAGATGTATGCACAGTAGGTATGGACTCAGAGAAGGGAGTAAAAAAGCAAAATCTGTCATATATACTCCCTCTTCTCCCTAATGAGTTAATAAACACCAGATACATCAACCCTGGGTGGGGGAGAGGGTGTGGGGAGACAACAAAAGTATTTATTTTATCTAGCATAATGACACAACCCACTGAATGTGGGCCACAACTATAATTTTCCCCCCTGTAATTTTTTAAAGCTTTAATTTTATATGTTTATTTTAATCAAATGCATTTAGCCAGCTATGAAATTTCTGCATACTTATACTAAGGAAACTTTTGTGGCTAACATTTTTTACTACATGGAAGTCATCGTGCATGGATTATTTCATTAAGTCTTCATAATGTCTCTTGGAGATAGGTGCTGTCTGTATCCCCATTTTACAGATGAGAAGACTAAGCCTCAGAGTAACTAGAAAAAGTCTCCGAGTTTGCTCCAGTTAAACGGAGCCCTTAACCATCTGTCCATGCTACATCAATGTCACTTATATAAGGGAAAAATTAAAGATCCGCAGAACCCTCTATTAGCACAGAGAATATTTTTATCATGATGCTTGGAATTCCATCCAATTTTCAAAATGAAAAAAGCCCTTGTAATTATTTGCCTTCTTATATGTTAGTAACAGAGTGCTTGTATATTTAATCTTTAGCTCTGTAAAGTGTGCAAAGGGAAACCAACCTAAAAGCATTCATTTTCTGTGATCAACAACTGGATTAGGTTCTGGTCAATTAAAATGGTCTCCCCAGGCTTCTCAACAGGATGGTGGTTGATGTTAAGAAAGAGTCCTTATTGAGACCTACAGACTACTTTATTAAAAAACAAAACAAAACAAAACAAGGATATCATTCCTCAGTGGAGTTTGGACTAGGGGGACACGGTGCCATTGGCAACCAGCAGGGTGTTAGAAACAAACAAAAAGAAAAGCCATGTATTGTTTAATAGAGATCTGCCACTGAAGAGACTCTTATCAGAACCTCTTTGTTCCCAAGGCTGGGAGGATTTGCCACAGACTCACCAAACAACAAGAACACAAGCACATCGTACAGAAGAAAAACACATCAGAAACTACCCAGGAGCCCAGGAGGTCAGGGATATAGCCACCTCGGAGTGGGAGTGCAGAGGCTGATTTTTCAAACAGCTCTCCAACTTTGGGAGATGCCAAACTCCTGGGACAACAGGGGCTGAAGCTTCAGGGCTGCCAAGAGACACAGAACTGTTGACATTTAGATGAAACTTGAAAGAAAGGGCCAAGCTGCTGTATTTTTATTGTTTTAGTTCAGGTCTGGGCTAAGTGGGCTCCTGTGTTTCTCAGTGACCCAGCCACCTTCGGACTACACACCCATGAGAATCCTTCCTATCCTATCAAGTGTGAGAACAAATTTGATTAATTCTTCTCCAGAGAGATCTTGGCAATCACACAGCAGGTTGTGCCTCTCACACAAAGGCATTTCCTTGTATTTCAGTGACCTTTGCTTTTACCCTTCGCTTCCCACCTCTGCATGCCTCCCTCAGACACTGTGCTACATATGTCGTGGCTCTGTGAACTCCCAAGACTTCTTCCGTTCTCTAATAAAGAATTCTTTGACTGAGGCTTAGGTCACAATAATGACAGTGATGGTCCTCAAAGAGGCCAGGCCAAGGCTGAGGGGGCATCCAACTCCCTGATAATTCCCTTCATTGGAAATAATGCATAAAGCAGGAATTCTATCTGGGTGGCCCGGATTTGAAACTTACTTAGCTTCCATCTTTTCCCTTTTTTAAGAACACAGATTAAACAAAAGGCTAAATTTTGCTAGAGTTTCAGAAATCAACACTAAAATGGTAAATAACCTAAACAAAGTGACTTATTTATTCACAGGGACAACTATGGAACCATAAAAAGCATAAAAGCACGCTGTATGAAAATGCAGATAGCATTGTGAGTTAAGAATTCAACTAAATATTTAGTTTATATTCTCCATTTAAAATTCTGAAACCTACCAGGGATAACTAAGATCAGAATCTGATGGTTCTTAGTTTGTCTCATAAGGACACAATTCAGAAAATGATACTTTGTATGTACAATAATCTCAGAGAAAATATGGCCCCCAAGTTTGCAGTTTCTTAGAAAGAGAGCTCTTCTGTAATGGCTTAGAATTCCATGTGGTTGTGATATTTCCAGAATGAAGGACTAAGTCAATCCTGATGAAACTTTGAAAGATGCCACCAAGTCTAAATGTTTCAAAGCCAACACTTGAACTGCTAAATCATTCCCTCTGTTTTAAAGGAGTGATTATTTGATTGGCAATGGGGGTGGAGAGAAATCCTTCACCAGTAATGCATATGGGCACATCATCTCCATGATTACATATGAAAGCGGATGGGATCTGGGGAAAACCTCCTGATTCATTCAGACACACAAATCATCCAGAGGAGGGGGTTACCCCATTTTCTCTTGAACTCTAGTAGGAAATTTCCCATGCCATAATTGTATTTGTTATAGTGCGCTGATCAAAGTCCATAAATTCCTCCATCTATCCTCATTCAGGGAAACCATATGGCATTACTAGGAGAGTCACATGTAAGGCTGGTTTGTTATATACATGATTAAATACCCATGCGGGAAAGGAACACTGGGGAGAGCAAAAGCATTTAAAAGAAGAGACTAAAAGCATGAACTCTAAGAGACACGTGGATATATATTCTACTCCCGTAAGATCTAAAGTAGTAGGTCTATACAGAAAACATACTGCAGTATGATCATTAAGAGAAAAGAGGAGGGATTCCTGAAAACAACAGGTAGTACTTCTCAGCAGCTGTCCACATAGAGCCATTTAGGTCTTCATCAAAAATTCTAGAAGGCAGATATGGTTATTCTGAAATTTATTGTATCAGACAGTCTTATGATCTTGTGCTCTGTTTGGTAGCAAGGAAAATACCATTTAGTAAAAAACAAGGAGGTAGCATTTTTTTCCCCTATCAGATTGGTGAATATGAGAAAGTTTGATAATTCCCAGAATCTGTGTAGATACAAGGAAATAGATACTATTGGAGTAAGTAAGATTTTGGAAATACTATTTAACCATATTCATCAAATTTTTAAATTTGCATAAACAATGGCCCCACAATTACACGGTTAGGTACAAGATACAAAAATGTATACACACCTATGAGTATCTATTGTAGCAATTTTTATTCTAGCAAAACATGGAAGACGTCTGAATATCTGATAGTAGAGGAACGACTAAATGAATTAGAATAATCCATTCAATAGAAGAACATGCCACCAGTAGGAAGGAATAAGGTAAATCTACCTATTTCTGTGTCCAAAACTTTTTAACTCATAAAATAGGAGTCTACTTGTGAAAAGAGAGAAAGAAAGAAAAGAAGAAAGAAAAGGAAAGAAAGAAAAATTTTAAAGCATAAGGCACATCTGATAAATGTTTGTTTATAACAAATAATAGAAATAACATAGAAAACTTTTTTAATTTCCATAAGAAATTTTTAGTAAAATGCCCCCAAGAAGTGGGAATTTGAAGAGAAAATGATTTTTACTTTTCATTTTATACCCTTCTGTTTGATTATTTTTCTTTAAGCATATAAGCATATAATTTTTAAAAGCTAACTTCTAAAACATCATCTATAGCCCAAAGTTTCTCTTTTTCCTAAGAAACCTTTATTGAAGTACAATTTATATACAATAACATTCACTGATTTTAGGCGAACAATTCAATGAGTTATGACGAATTGTATACAGTCATGTAACCACCATAATAATCATGATATAGAATATCTCCATCACCCCTAAAATTGGCTCCTATCACTCTGCTACCAATCCCATAACCCTATCCCTGGGTCCCAGAAACCACTGATTTGCTTTCTTTCACTAGTTTTGTTTTTTCTAGAATTTCACATACTGTAATCATATAAATTTTGCTTCTTTTTTCAATTAGCATAATACTTTTAAGATTCATCAATATTGTTATATGTATCAGTAGCTTAATCCTTGTTACTGTTGAGTAATATTCCATTGTGTGGATATACCATCGTTAACCCACTCACCAACTAATAGCCATTTGGGTTCATTCCAACTGTCAACTATTATAAATAAAGCTGCTGCTTTGAGTATTCAAATATAATTTTTCTATAGACATATGTTTTCATTTTTCCTCGGTAAGTACCTAGGAGTGGAATTATTGTGAAACATCTTAAGTTTCACTGATTTTTCTCTATTTTCTTTCATTTATTTCAGGTCTAATCTTTATTATTTCCTTCCTGTGCTTACTTTGTGTTTAATTTTCTCTTATTTTCCTAGTTTCTTAAGGTAGAAACTTAAATCATGGATTTGAGAACTTTCTGTGTATCTAACAGAAATTAATGCTTTAAATTTTTATCTAAACACTGCTTTCACTGCACATATTTTGATAATTGTGTTTTCATTTTTATTCAGTTCAAAATAATTTCTAATTTTCTTTGTAATTTCTTTCTTTGGCCCATTTTTTTAAATGGATTTGTTTCATTTTCAACTATTTGAAGATTCCTCAAATAGATATCTACCTGTTACTGATTTCTCATTTAAAATCATTGTGATTAGAGAACATACTGTGTATAATTTCAAATGTTTTAATTTTATTGAGATTTGGTTTATGGCTCAGAATATGATCTACCTTGGTGAATATTCCATGTGCACATGAAAGGAATATTTTTTTTAACATCTTTTTTGGGGTATATTTGCTTTACAATGGTGTGTTAGTTTCTGCTTTATAACAAAGTGAATCAGTTATACATACACATATGTTCCCATATCTCTTCCCTCTTGCGTCTCCCTCCCTTCCACCCTCCCTATCCCACCCCTCCAGGTGGTCACAAAGCACTGAGCTGATATCCCTGTGCTGTGCGGCTGCTTCCCACTAGCTATCTACCTTACGTTTGTTAGTGTATATATGTCCATGCCTCTCTCTCGCTTTGTCACAGCTCACCCTTCAAAAGGAATATTTATTCTGCTGTTGTTGAGTGAATGGTTCTATAAATGTCAGCTAGGTCAATTTGGCTGATAGTGTTGTTCAGTCTCCTTTTCCTCAATGAGTTTTCTGTCTACTTATTCCATCAACAAAGAGGACTGTTAAAATCTCCAGCTATATTTGTAGGTTTATCTAGCTCTCTTTTCATTTCTATCAGATTCATTTCATATATTTTGAAGCTCTTTTGTTATGTACATTAATATTTAGGTTTGTTAGGTCCTCATAATGAATTTACCACTTATCATTTAAAATGTCCCTCTTTATCCCGGGTATATTCCTTATTCTGAAATTTACTTCAATATTAATATGGCAACTCCAAATTCCTTTTGATGAGTGTTTGCATAGAATATCTTCTTACATTCTTTGACTTTTATGCTATCTATCTTTACATTCAAAGTGGGTTTCTTATAAAGGATAAATAGTGAGTCTTACTTTTTTTTAATGTGACAATCTTTGACTTTTAATTGGAGTATTTAGACATACCCTGTACAATATGGTAGCCACTGACCACATGTGGAGATTGAGCACTTGAAATATGGCTAGCATAAAATGAGATATGCTTCAAGTGTAAAATACAACAAGTTTTTGAAGACTTAGTCTTACATGAAATCAAAATAGAAAATATCTCAATATTTATCTAATTACATATTGAAATATTTTATATACTTTGGGTTAAATGAAGTAAATTATTAAAACTATTTTCATACATTTTATTCATCACATGAGTATTAGAAAAATTTTAATTATGTATGTGGCTCACACTGTATTTCTATTTTAAAAATCTAGTTTGGACAATTTACATTTAATATCATTGTCAATGTGGTTGGGTTTAAATCTACTATACTAATTATTTTAAGACTTCAGAGTTTTAGAGAAGTTTTAAGTTAACAGAAAAATTGAGGGGAAGTTGCAGAGATTTCCTATATATCCCCTACTTCCATACATGCATGCATAGCCTCCTCCATTATCACCATCACTCATCAAAGTAGAGTAGTACATTTGTTACAATTGATAAGCCTATATTGATAAATCATAATCACTCAAAGCACTTAATTTACTTAGGGTTCACTCTTGGTGTCATAAGAGTGGGTTTGGACAAAAATGTGTTTGAACATTCTATGGGTTTGGACAAATATATAATGACATATCCATCATAATGGTATCATACAGAGTACTTTTACTGTCCTAAGGATCCTTTGTGCTCTTGCTATTCATTCCTCCTCACTCTTACCCCTGGCAGCTACTGAACTTTTTACTGTCTCTATAAGTTTTGTCTTTTCCAGACTCTCGTAGTTGGAATAATACAGTATATAGTCTTTTCAGATTGGCTTCTTTCACTTAGCAATATGCATTTAACGTTCCTCCATGTCTTTTCATGGCTTGATAGCTCATTTCTTTTTAGAGCTGAATAGTATTCTATGGTCTGGATGCACCACAGTTTATTTATCCACTCACCTACTGAAGGACATCTTGGTTGTTTCCAAGTGTTGGCAATTATAAATAAAGCTGCTGTGAATAACATGTGCAGGGTTTTGTGTGGACATATGTTTTCAACTTCTCTGGGTAAATACCAAGGAGTAATTTCTGGATTGTGTGGTAAGAGATTTGACTGTTGTCACTTGTTTGATCACAAGGAAGGAAAGGGAGGGTAGATATTGGTAGATAAAGTGATTGATTATTACTTTAAATATTTTTCTGCCATCCCCTTTTAGGGAGTCCAATAACATGTATGTTAAATGGTTTGATATTGTCTCACATTATGTCCCACACATGACTAATGCTTTGTTCACTTTTTCTTAGTCATTTTTCTTTCTGTGTTTCAATTTGGATAGAATCTATTTTTATGTCTTTGAGTTCACTACTAGCGTTTTCTTTTGCAGTGTCTAATGTGGTGTTAATTACTTCCATTGTACTTTTTATTTCAGACTTGTGTTTTTCAACTCTAGAAGATTCACTTTTGTCTTTTCTATATCTTCTGCTTCCTCTGATCATTGTGTTCATGTTGTCCTTTATCTTTCTCAATATATAAGAATATATTTATAACTGCTGTTTTACCACCTTTATCTGCTAAATCTACCTTCTGGGTCATTTTTGAGTTTGTTTTTACTTTAGTGATGATCTTATGGGTTATATTTTCCTGTTTCTTTTTTCTTTTTTAATAGTTCTTTATTGGAGTATAATTGCTTCACAATACTGTGTTAGTTTCTGTTGCACAACAAAGCGAATCAGCCATATGCATACACATGTCCCCATATCCCCTCCCTCTTGAGCCTCCCTCCCATCCTCCCTATCCCACCCCTCTAAGTCATCGCAGAGCACCGAGCTGATCTCCCTGTGCTATGTTGCTGCTTCCCACCAGCCAACTATTTTACATCCGGTAGTGTATATATGTTGATGCTACTCTCACTTTGCCCCAGCTTCCCCTGCCCACCCCATGTCCTCAAGTCCATTCTCTATTTCTACCTCTTTATTCCTGCCCTGCAACTAAGTTCATCAGCACTATTTTTTTTTCCTGTTTCTTTGAATGTCTGATAATCTTTTTGTTTGTATGACAGACTTAGCAAATATTATATTTTTAGCTGCTGGATTTTTTGTATTCTTTTAATATTATGAAGCTTTTCTGGGACACAGTTTTGTTGCTTGAAATCAGTTTGATTCTGTCAAGGTTTGCTTTTAAAATGTGTTAGGGTACGTCCAGAGCAGCCTTTAGTCTACAGCTAACTTGGTCCTTTTTAAGGATTCTACCTAATGCCCCATGTATTAGAATATCTTTCTACTCTGGCTGGTGGAAACCTGAACTATTCCCAATCTGTCTAAGCTCCAGAGATTATTCTACCTACTCCTTTGCAATGGTTCTTTTCCCAGCCTGAAGAGTTTCTTCATATGCATGTTCATAAAAGTATTCAGTCAAAGGCTTGAAGGAACCCCTCTGTACATCTCTCTAAATTCTTTTTCACTTGGTAGTTCCCTTTTTCTGGCATTTTTCTCTGCAAATTCTAGCCATGTTGGCCTCCCGAACTGCAAATTCTGTCTTTTTAATTTAGAAAATTATCTAAGATCTCTTTGGATTCCCTTCCCTGGGTTGCAGCCTGGAATCTCTCCCAAGCAGTAAACTGTGGAAATCATAGAGTTCTCTTCATTGTTCCCTTTCTCTCAGCGATCACTCTCCTCAGCTGCCTTTGACCATGTCTAAAAACCATTGCTTCATATATTTTCTCTGGTTTTCTAGTTGTTTAAGGTGGAATGTATATTCAGCCCTTTATTATGGCCTACACAAGGATTTATAATTTGTAAATAATAGGAATACAAAATACAGATAACACCAAAACTATCTGAATAAGCTTTACTTTTTATGAGACCTCAAAATCTTAGATTGCCTTCTGGTCATATTTCTAAGAATCAGTTATTATATATTATAGTTCTGCAGAATGGTATTGTATATATATAAAATTCTGGGAGAGAATATTACATCTTTTCTCCACCCCCTCTCTCACTATCATCCTGGGTGAAGCCAATATCTACAGACAATTGCTGCAACTCTCTATTTTCACAACACTTTAAAGTATTGATTATTTTCTCAGTGCCTGTCAGATCCATCTTCTGAGCTTCTCTGCTTCTTTCTGCCTCTTGTTTAGACTTAACCAACAGGAGGCCCTGGCAGGAGATCTAAGAGTAGAAGGAGACAGTGATCCCATCCTCACACATCCTTTTCTAACCAAAGTTTTGCCAATAGCTGCATTCATCTAGTTATGGCCAGAGCTCCTAGGCACAGTACCTCTCGCATGGCTACAACACCAGCCAGGGTTCAATAACACCACTCCCTCTCCTTGGTTTTTTAAGCCTAGGGATGAAAATGGCCTGGCTTTCTGTCTGTACTCATTCCTGAATGTATCACCATCCCTTGTTGGGTTTTTTTGTTTCTTTGTTTTACCTGCTCACACCTCTGTAAACAGTCCTTTTATTAAACTCTCTCTGGTTAATCCTTACGTGGGTTATTCGTTTCCTGCTGGGGCTCCCGCACCCCGAGGCCACACTGTTAATGCTTCACCTTTGAAATCACAAACTCAATATCCCAATCTTTGACCACAACTTCCTATCCTTTCAGTTCTCTATTTCCTGCGCCTGATCCCTCCCTCTCCTGCTTCCCCATCTTTCAGCCTTTTTCTGGATTTATTTTCTTCCCGATCCAGCCTAGATTCAATTGTTCTTCATTTCACTCTTATGTTCCCCTTTTATAGTAGTTGTCTCCATTTCAAGATTTCTAACTCCTCAGCTTGGTGTTCAAGTTTTTTACATACTCTGGGTCTTTACCTACAAAATGAAGAGTTGGATAACATAATCTCTAAGTAGGATAATCATTGCCCCCAAGCAGGTTGCTTTCAAGGATGAAAAGGGGAACTATTCATTATTGCACCAGGACACAGGAGAGTCTCAGTGAAACTGGGCATGTGACCATCTATCTCTATAGCCTCTTCCAGCTCTAGAATATATGATTATAGTACACACATTAAAACCAGAAAATAGATCTCTGTTTTTTCTGGAGTCATGAGGTTGCAGCTTACTATATGTTCTGCTTAGTGAATACAACAAAACATTTGGAAAAAATAAAGATAAGAATAAGAAATCAAAGGCACAGAGGTAAGGGTTGTGAAGTGTGAAGACAGTGCAAGAAGATCCACAAACACACGTTTCCTTCCAAATCTCAGGCTTATCAGACAGTTGCCCTCAAGGAAAGGCCCTACTTTTTCTAATAAACAGGTGGAAGTGAGCCCACAGAATATTCTACCCATTTGGGTATAAATCTAATGCCTTCTTGCCTACTTGTCTCTTCTCTTCCATTTTCAGTTTTCTGTTTCAAACCACACAGAAGCTGATGCTCTGCCCTGTGTGCTGCCTACTATCCCACAACAAAAAGGCTCTTCCAACTGAATAGCTGTGGTCGCCATGGTAGCTGGGGGTCATAAACTCCTGAGCTGTGGGTCTTGGCACAATTCCATGCATTATCTGCATCCTGGTGCAAATCAGTCCCTTTATCTAATTAGTAGGCTTACAAATAGCCACCTGCCTCAGAGCTTAACCATTAAAGATGCAATATTGCTGAATAGCTTGAGACAAGGGGTGAGGATAACAGAAAACTGAAAGCTGATCTTAGCGAGGTCCTTCTCTCCTGGCTACAGACACCTGCAAGCCCTGGCCCACCCACATAGCAGAAGTTCAAAAAGAGGCCGAGAACAAATCGCTTCTGTCTTCTTTTCACTGCTTACCTTGAGTGTCTCTTGATCCACTAGCCTCCCAGAAACTGGGCCTGCTGACTTCTGCCTATAGGACATGCTTGACCATTCCTGCTCAGGGGCCCAGCTCTTCCCTGCCTCAGAGCTTCCTACCTGAAGCAGCCAACCCTGTCTCTATTTCTAGAATTTGACCAACTGCCCTGGCCTGCTGTAGTCCACATCCTGGTCTGGATACTTCAGAACCATCTCCTGGTTCACCTGAAAGACTCTATCCTTTCTAACTTGCTTACATGCTAAAACTTCCTTGTGCTAATGAAACATACTCCAGATACATATTATCCGGATGTTTGTCAGGTTCATCTTTTTTTCTTCCAGTTAAAACAAAATTATTTTTATTCAACATTTACTATGTAGAAGCAAATATCTTCCTACATTCATTCTATTAATAATAATAAATCTAGACTGTTAAAAAGTTGAAACCAATGCATTCTGAAGGTATATAATGCAGTGAATCTGACTGTTGCATCCTGGGCTGAATTTCAGAAATGATACCAAGTGCTTGGGATGGATGGTGCTAAAGAGATGGCAGCGGACTCCAGCTACGACTTTACAGTTGATGCTGTGGTGCCACATTTGTGTGTTTCTATCTATTACAAAAGCAAAAGAGGATTCTAATCAGCATATCCACCATGAGCTTCTGGAATTAAAACAGACTGAAAACTCACCCAATAGTCTCTTTTATTCTGGGGAATATTTATTCCAGATGTGCAGAGCAAGTACATGCCTCACTATAATTTTATTGTCATGTAATGATTTCAAAATTTCCTGCTTTTTATTATTGTGCTATGTGTTTATGAGAATATATATCCAATAGAAACCTATTAAGCTAGGAAATGATTATCTTTACTATGCTGGTAATGGTCGGTCAAATATGAAAACTATGGCAAAGAACTTAAAGTAGAAAATCTTTACTAAGTCTTTTCATTTATTCTTTTGTTGGTGCAAGCTATGATTTCTTTTGTTTTAGTATCAGATTAGTCACTCCAGTTTGAAATGATACCAAGCAACAAGGTTTCTCATACTTCCTGAGACATGCTGTTCCAGAGGCTAGCAGATCTGACTGATACAGGCTTCTTGATATTCAGATACAGTCTCTTTCCTTGAAGTTTCCATTGTTCCTATTTATTAATTTATATTTCTAAATAAAAAATATCTTTAGGGTCTCTGAAAAGAAGTAAGTGTTTTGAATCTGTGCAAGCAAAAATGAAGCCAGGCCAACATTCCCTCCCTGCCCACTGTGAACCCCCCGCCCCCAGGCAATTCCAGGAACAACCAGATTAAATAGTTATGCCCCAACCAAAGCCTAAAGGCCATTATTTAGGTTTCTTCTGAGAAAGGAGAAACTACAAACTTAAAAACAATAGCTATCTTTGTAAAAATTTTTCACTTTTCTTCTCCAACCCTCTTAAGTAAGAGTTGCTAAGCAATCACCACTGTATTCAACACAGATGAAAATATTCCTGTGTGCAGTTATCTTTTTGGCCACTTCTAATCATTCTTACCTGGTGTTCAACAGTAATCTTATTAAACAACAGCATCCAGTATTTACGGAGGTGTTGTCTTCCTGGTACGTAAATGCCTGCTCGATGTCTGATTTCTCTCCAGACTTTAAACTCCATGAGGGCAGGGACAGTTCATTCCTTAATCACAATTCCAACCCTGGGAAAAGATGTTTATAACAAGAGGTGTGCCATGATGCTTTTATTGTTTAGGAACTGTGAAGAAGAGTAAGTTAAAATTCTATGCCTTTTGAGAATTACAAAGAGCATTAATAGTCTTAGTAACTTCTTAATTATATAAACCAATTTACCATCAATTAATGAGCAAAAGCAGTGTCTGGGCTTCAAAAAAAAAAAATGGAAAAGGTATGTTTGCTGAACCTATGACTCCAAAAATTAAAGAAAAAAATTTCCCAAACAACCATTGTGTTGAAAGGATACCCCATTTGACACCTGTTGAGTTACTCAGAGGGAGCTCTGTAAACCTAAATTGCATCTTTCAGAAACACCTGAGATAATCTGTAATTTCTCACATGGTCTTTGAGATCTAACTTTTGACTTAAAGATAAACTTCCCAACTTGACAAATTTATAATTATAATTAATAAATATAAAATATTTTTTTCCTCCAGACTGTCTTGTCCTCCTCTACAAATCCCACAGAGGACACAGTAGAGAGGGCAGGAATGCAAAGGAGGTCTGTGGTTTGGAACTGGCCCAAGTCAAACTGAATTTTTCTGAATATACATTGAACTGTCAGCAAAGAACACCACGACCCAGAACTTGAACAAAGGGAAAACTCCACAGCCCTCTGAAGTCACTAGTTCCATGAGGTGTTTTCCAGGGATTATTCACGTGTTTAAAATGTGTCCATCCAACCGCCAACAAAACCTCCTCATGAACATACCACTGGAATGATTTCCCTTTCTCTATTCCAGGTGAAATGTGCATTCCTCTGAGCAACTCACCTTTGAGAGCACTTGCTGGACCTATAGATTCTCATATCCACTCTGAGACTTGCGGTATAGGGTCCTGACCTCATCTTAAAAGGTCTCAGGAAACTGATATCTGAGATCCGGGACTGCAGGACGGTCAGAACCTGAAGGTAAGCAAAGGACCTCAATTCTTCCCGAAGCATCACCTGACAGAGACAGCCTAGCTAACATTGTAGGGTTCCTGGCAGAGGTGTATGGAGAGGGGAGAAGGGAGGATGGAGACAAAGACAGCTAGCTTACTGCTCAAGACTGGCCCATCTCCCCTCATTCTGGGATGACTAATTGAGAAAACAAAAGGTAAGTGAGAATCATCTTCCCTCATGTGTTTATTAAGCTCTTAAAGAGGAATTCTCTGCTGACTATGTTGATTCATTTCTTTATACCTTAGGGATATAAACTTAAGATGGCATTAGTGGCACAGAAAATAAAGACCGAAGTATAGAGTTAAACAACTTTAATCATCAGAATTCTAGTGTCTGCTTAACTAGTTGTGTGAATATGAGCAACTTAACTTCTCTAGGAACAATTTTCCTATCTTCTAAATGAGAAAGATGAGGCCAAAATTTTCTACGATTACTTCTAGCTTTACCTAGATAATGAATTTTTATGAATGCTGCATGTAAGCCAAGTAGAAAACATATGCAGTAAGATATAGGTGATAATAGTATTAAAAAAGAATCAGGAAGGATTGTGTCAGTGAGAATTTGCTGCTCTTTTCCAGTCATCCTGGAGAAAGTTATGAAAAATATGGAATGTTTTAATGTGTAAGAATGTCTGCCGAACTAAAGGGTACAAGTTTTCTAGACATGAGTTGTAGCCAAGGAGATAAAACTTAAGGATGGTTTAGAAGTATTAAGGAAATTTTTCCTAGAAAGGAGCAAATATAAATAGCAGGGGTGGGGGAAATAGACGTTAGTAAACTCATAAGAATCGGAGAGCTAAAGAGCTTTGGAATAGGATGTGAGGACTCAGACATATTTGAGAAGGTATGTCATGGTCAAAATGAAGGACAGAAAAGATGACTCAAGCCCATCATAATGGATTTATAGAGAAGGCTGATGGTGGTGGCCATGAGGCTGAGGAGGGTAGTAATAACAGCTACCATTTATTGAGCACTTACTAAGTATTAGAACACTTTGCTAGGAAATGTATAAATACCTTGTCTAATTTCTAGAACTCTCTCTAAAGGATATTGTGATATTCATCACATAGATAAATAAACGAAGACTCAGGAAACGTGACTTCTCCAAGGGCTAACCCATGTCTCTCTGTGCTATTTTCAATACACCATTACTGTTTGCCCATGAATAGGAAAGCTCCTCATCCAGGGCTTTGGGCAATCAAGAATTATTAAGAAAAAAATTAGTCAGAGATAACCATCGATAGATCAGATGGAATTATTTCTCCTCGAGCAAAGGGACTGTGTCTTCCTTACCTACTTGTTCCCTGCGCTTAGCTCAGGGTCTGGCACAGAGATGTGCCTCCCAGATGCCCCTTCAAGGAAAGACTTGCTGCCCAGCTGCTGAGAGTGGGGTCAGCCTCCAGCTGCTAGCTCCATCAGGGTTGGCCTCAGCTGTAGATAAATAATTGCCTCACCTGAAATCATGCCTTTTCCGGAAGACTGCATCCAGTAACTGAGCAAGAAGGGGAGAGTGGTGTTGGAGGATAAAGGCCTGAAGCTGATTTGAGACAACTCTAATGGGCAGTCTGACGTCAGAGCTCCCCGCTCAATGAGCTGAGATCTTGTCAGTTCTACTTTGCAATTTGACTTCTCTTGGCCCAATTCTGCTTCTGTCCCCTTCTTTTCACAGGTGTTGATGCCTAATAAATATCTTGGACTCCAGATGCTTCCAGAGAACACAACCTGCAACACACCCATTATGTGTCTAATAAATATTTGAGAAATGAATGGATGGATAAAGTGGTATGAGTTAAGGAGCATTTTTAGAGATTCCTATACCCTCAAAAATGTTCCCAGTAGCTGGTGACTGAGATTCTACAATCAGAGGTTTATTCCTTTTTCTTAGTGCTTCTGCTCTTATAAATACTCATGAGGTAAATAGCATGTTAAACTTATTGGACACATATATCCTAGTGTAAAGAAAGTCCTGAAAGCACATTCTGAAAGGAGGAGAGAGAAAAAAAGCATGAGAGCACTGATCAAAGAGCACTAAGGACTTGTCTTCTGCAGCTCAATCATTCAGAAGTCGAGCAAAGTGAAACCAACACAGAAGAACAAGGGAAGCGCGGAGGTCATTTAAAAGGGAACATCATTTCCTTATTTATGCTCCCTTGGTGCTGCTTGCACGTGAATTTCCACTCTCAGATTTTTTTCAACCCTGTGGCGATAGAAAGATTCCATCATACTAGCAAAAAAAGAAGCTCAAGCTTTCCAGTGAGCCTTGTTATTAATTATCACTATCATAATAACCATCATCATTATCATCACCATCATTGCTATAATAAGCAAACATTATATACTCATTTTAAGTGACCATAGTGCCATAGGCACCGAAGTCATTCTCCAGGCTTTCTTCTCCTTTGTATATCATTATTTTGAATATTTCTTTAAGACAAAATGAAAATGGCATGTCTACTTTCGTATACAATGATTTGCAAACTCAACCTCTCCTTGGGTCAACTGAAGGAAAATATCTTCTACAACTGAATAGCTAAATAACATTGTTACCTCAAGATACTTTCAATCTTTTCTTATAAATACCTTGATGTATAGAAGATTTTCACTTCTCCCTTAATGTCTTGCCTCTAAGTAAGGGCTTAAAATCTGAAATAGTTTTTCAAAATGCAGTGCATTTATTTCTGTTCAGAAAATGTTATAGGTTTTACCTTAGTTTGTTTCATCCCAAGCAGTTTTTTTTTTAATATATGTAAATACAAAGTAATTGGAATTGGAAGAAGGAAAAATCACTCTAAGGACTTTGTGCACCCCCATAACTGCTTTATTCTCCCTGTGGAACAGTGGCTGATGATGCTTTTGTCATGTTACTCATCCTTAAAAGCCTGTCCAGCTCTCTGAATGCATCCCCTACTACAGCCACACTATCGCCCCCTGCCGTTCCCTATCCACTCAATATTCCTTTCTGCCAATGGACAGTTTTGCTCCTCCTCCTGATACCAGGTTTTGAAAGAAGAAAAAAAATATATTTATCTCTTAACTCTGCATTCTCATTTAAAATCTCTCCCTTCTGCCCCTTGTTCTCACCCACTTACCACCTCTCCAGGTCACCTCTGACCCCTACACCTCCCCAGCCATTTCATCGTTAACTTTGCCTGAGTCAGAGGAATGATTCATGGAATCATAAAACTCAGGGTGGAAGAGAACCTTAAAGGTCAGCTAATTTAACCACCCAGCTAAGTGGAAAAACCAGCTTTTATTTTCATTCTTTCTTCCTTGACTTCTCAAACTCAATTGCAAGCATCAGAACAATGTCTCTAGTTGTTATGGAACTTCCCGCTTTGGATATCCTTTTAAACAAGGTAGGTGCCCCTCTCTCTGAGACAGCTTAGGTAGAGTCCTGTCAGTGGTAGACAATGGATTACAGATGAGGAGACCAACAATCCTCTGAATATAAAGTTGGTTCCTCTCTCAAAAACTGTTTAAAGATGAGCATGTTTATTTCACTTGCTCCATTTATTCTATGGGCCAACTAAATATTGTCCCCAGAAAACATAGATATTCAACAAAAGAAATATACAAATGGCCCATAAAAATATTAAAATACAATCAACCTAAGTCATGGTAAGATAAATAAATGGCAATTTAAATTACAGTGCGATTATATTTCTCATCTATCATATGGCAAAAATTTAAAACAGGCACTCTCATACATTGCTAATGGGTGTGTACAAAACCTTTATGGACAGGGATTTGCAATATCTAACAAAATTACATGTGTGTCTACCTTTTGACCCAGCAATACCACTTCTAGGAATTTACCCTGAAAATACACCTCCAAAACTATAAAAATATATCTGTACAATATTACTCAGATTATTCATTGCAGTATTGTTTATAATTGTTAAATATTGGAAACCAGCCTTAAATGCCCATTTACAAGAGAGCACTTGTATAAACAATGATGCATCTACACAATGCAGTACTAGGCAACTGTAAGAAAGAATGAGTAAGATCTCTATGGAACCACTATGGAGTGCTCTCCAGGATATACTGTTAAATGAAAAAAGAGAAGCATATTTACAGTGTTATTTTTGTGTAAGAGAGAAGAGAAATTTAGAAAATACACATATAACTACTCATCTGCACATAAAGAAACACAGGACAAAATAGAAACTAATAATATTGGTGAAAATAATAAAAGGAATAGTAGGAAATTACACCACTCTTTATATAATCCTGACTTGTGGAATCATGTGAATACTTCTTCATATACTCAAGAAAACAAGGATGGGCAGAAACTAAAATGGAATACAAACAGAAACAAACAAATGAACCAGTTGGGAGACGGGGGAGAAAACTAACTCAAGTAACTTTTAAGTGGAATAGTTGGACTATATATCTTCAGGCTAAAAACAAAAAGTGTTAACAATTATTGAAGTGCAGTCAGCAAGAGTTTCTTTCTATCACTGACATAAAGGTATGAAACTATTTTCTGTATATTCTAGGATTAAGCACATAAGTAAATATACAGTGGTCAGTGGGAGCCCGATTCCTCACTGACAAAGTTACAAATGTGGAAAGAAGGAAGGTCTAAATGATTCCTGTGGCTTTTCCCAGCTCTGTCTACTCAGAAGACCTAGAAGCAGTGACACCTATTCTCCATTCCCAAAACAAAACGGGGCACGGAAAGGACAACTTGAGTCTAGAAAATCTTTTTGTGGCAGAAAATAAGGATGTGCTTCAAAGAATGGTGGAGGCATACCAAAAGGACAAAGAAGCCAGATCGAAGAACTTCCCACTAGTCAAAATCTGGAAATTTGAGCATCGAAATAATAATAACAGTAAGTTATTATAACCCATTGAATGAAATAAGAATCCATGAGTCCATAGTCCTATTCATACATACATACATATGAAGAGAAAGTTCTTCCTTACAGTACAAAACCAACTAATGAATATAGTAGAAATGATGGACTTGGAAAGTCACCATTAACAACCATCACTGAAGTAATTGATTCAGGCAAGAATCATTAATGGGTACTAAACTAGTATGTATGAATTTGATGAGTAACAGAGTATTTACATAGCCTTAAAGTTTCTCCCATAAGATATTTATTAACTACAATGAAAAAAGCAGTAACTTTTCAGTGGAGAAATCTGGCAGACACCTCCTTAACCAAATGATTAAACGTTACCAGTAATGGTACATGTCACTATCACATGCCTCCTGGTATGATACCCTAAGAAAGACACAGCATCACTCCTGTGGAATTCCTGCTGAAAATGCCTACCCCGAATCTAATCCTGAGGAAACATCAGACAAATTCAAATTGAGGAACGTGAGGAACAAAATATAATTGGCCACACACTTTAAAATGTCAGTGTCATAAAACACGAAGCAAGACTGAAGAATTGTTCTAGGTTAAAGGAGATTAAACTGAATGCAATGTGAGATTCAGCAGGGGGGTTTGTTTGTTTGTTTTGCTGCTGTTGTGTTTTTGTGTAGTTGTTTTCTATAATGGTAATTAAATGGACAATTTGAAAAATGTGGCTGTATATTAAATAATAGTTATGTATCAATGTTAACTTCCTGATTTTGATGATTACACTTAATTATGTAAAAGAATGTCCTTGATTTCAGGATATACACTTGAAATAATTAGGGGTAAGTGGCATCATGTCTGCAAGTTTCAGTTTTTATCTTTTTGAGACTCTAGGTAAAAGGTATAAGAGAATCCTTTGAAATTGTCTTGCAGCTTTTCTGTAAGTTTGAAATTATGTCAAAATAAAAACACATAAGAAAAAAAACTATTATCCTCTTGTGGTCAATCCCTCCATTAGTTACTGTGCATTTATCACACTCTCTACTTCATTTTGTGTTTCATTCTATGGGGTCCTCCACCCACACATCGTGGTAACAAAATTGAAAGTTTGGGTGGAGTGGGCAGCCTTTTGATTCTCCTGTCAGATGTAAAAAGCAGACATATTCCCATTTTTGTTTAACATGTACCAAATCCATCCTTCACACACAGTAGTAGTTTTTATAGGTACATATGCTGCTCTCATTATGTCATCTATGAAAGGTGGCTGCAAGAATATGATGTGAGACATTTGGGCCAATTCCAGTCCTTTTCTATAAATCTATTCTAAAGCAGGAACTCTTAGACACCTATATAGTCAGTCTAAAGACGACTAAGGGAGACTAAAATAGGAACATTTGTACTTTTTGAAAAGTATCTATATACTTGAAGAAAAGCTTGTCTGCACTATATTTAAGTCGTTGTGCAAAATGTGTATGACTCATTCATTCATTCACTCAGAAGGCTTTGATGGAAAAACTAGTACTCGTCAAGTTTTGTGGATAAGTTCTACAGATTTTAAAGCTAAAGGAAATGTTCCCTCTTCTGGAACAATATTTTCAGGAAGGAACAATGTGGTAAGTGCTGTAATTGAATTATATACTAAGTATTATGGAAACACAAAGGAGAGCACGATTAACCTCACAACAGTTGATATTAAATCACAGAACAAGAGTCAAAAAAGCGATAAAAGACACCTAAGCTACCTGCCTTTTCCAGGCCAACATCCTACATCTTGTCTGTGGTATTCCTGACCCCTGAACATCGAAAGGGGTGAGGTATCATCCCTACACCTTGGAAATGACTCAGAGGCAGAGGCAGGGAAGAGGTGAGGCACTGAGCTGGAGAGAGTTGACCAGAGCAGAACATCTCTTAGCCTTCTACTTCCACCCATGCAGAGTGCTTCCACTTCATAGCTTTAAGGTATACACTTGCCACAAAATAATATTTCACTTGATAAAAGGATATTGGTGCTAAAAAAATTGAACTGAACATGAATTTCAGCACATGATTTCTCATATTGATAGGAGTGTGTGTGTATGTATTTCCAGCTAGAATGTAATTCTCTCAATACCTGGCATCTAGGTACACAAAAAAGTTGTTCACAGAGGTTGTGCTAACAATAGTTGGTTTATGTAAGAGGATAAATACTGCTGCATTGTTCATAAGAGTGAAACACTGATAACTACAACTTAAACATCCAGGAAATGGTCAGATAAATGCTACACTGAGCCATACTTTGAAGGGATCTTTTTACGGAGGTTGATTAATATGTGCTCATCAAGAAGATTGTTCCAAATATGTTGTCAAGTGTACATACAATTTTATTAGCATTACAATGCTAATGAAGTATGAATCTCGATTTACAAATTCAAATATGCAAGAAAGGTAACTTTTTTTTTTTTTTTTTTTTTGCGGTACACAGGCCTCTCACTGTTGTGGCTTCTCCTGTTGCAGAGCACAGGCTCCGTACCAGCAGGCTCAGCGGCCATGGCTCACGGGCCCAGCCGCTCCATGGCATGTGGGATCTTCCCCGACCGGGGCACGAACCCGTGTGGACTCTCAATCACTGCGCCACCAGGGAAGCCCGAAAGGTAACTTTTTTAAAACGATGAACTTATTTTGTTTTAACCTTATTTTTATGTGGTAATAGAAATTAATTCCTGATATTGCAGTTGTTTTCCAGGAAGGCTTATTTAGGGTCAACATATGGGTGAAGAGACATCTTGTCCTTGATTTTGTCCTCTATCAAGGATCCTAGGATCCATTCTCACCCTGTCCGGTCACCCATCTTAGGATCACTCCAGTCATTTCTACATCCTCCCCTTCCTGAGTCTGGCTCTCCCGGCTACTTCCATGCCCTTCCCTAGAGTCATTCCATTCATGCTACACTGTAGGAAATTCTGAGAGACTGTCTAAAGTCCAATGGGTCTAGACACACCACAGTGGCATTTCGTGGGGCCTTGACACCACCCCTGCCTGAGGGTCTACCAGGACAGCAGGCACAACCTCTCTACCTTCAGATTCACTAAACCTGCTTGCATCCTATCTCTCCACCACCAAGTTCACTTGAGTTGGGGAGTCAGGGCAGAGGACCTTCTTTCCCAGGAACCCATAAAAAAGGATGCCGCATACAGTTGTATGGTTTAAACACTGCACAAAGGTACTTGCTTAAGTATGAGTAGGGATGAAATCTAGAAAGTCAAGACCCTTGGCATGACGCCAAGGCCGCTGGAAGAAGGAAGGGCTTTTGTCTTTGTATGAAAGTGTTGTCAGCCACCTAAGCCACCGCCCTTGGGAAGGATCTGCTCAACAAGGCACTTTACTGTAATTCATTCACCAAAATGTGGCCTTTTTCCAATTTTCAGAATGAAGCTGCATAAGCAGCTAGAGGTCCTTTCTTCCTCTCTAAACCTCTCTCTTCTCCCAAGAATTGATAGCTTTTTTATCTAGTCTCGAAAGCTCTAAGGCTTCTTCTGACTTACCATATGTTCTTCCAAATCTCTTTTTATTCCCTAAGTCTTTTTCTATTCCCACAAGGGCTCAAAATGTTGCAACCCAAAAGTTGTTGACTTCCTTTTTTAAATGCATTCAGTTGGGTCATCTTTTCCCTGAGGCAGTGAATGCAGAATGTGCTAGTTTATGGAATGGGTGAAAGGCCAGGACCACCGGGAAATACAGGGGGAAAAAAAACCTCAGTTAATATTTCAAAATGTCATCCTACCACTGTGTGGGTATAGACCACTTCTGGAAGGCTACACTTGTCTAAACTGTTCGCAGTAATTCTCCTCAGGAGTGAAATGTGGGGATGAGATCTCTATTTTTTGCTATATAAATTTCTGCATTTGAATTGTTTTTATAAGGAGCTTGTGTGACTTTTGCAAATTTTCTTGAAAGACAAACAGTTTTAAAACTGGAAAAAAATGTTCCAATGTACTTTTAGTGATGGTATCCAGAATGATACCTTGTTTGTTCTCCCTTCTCCTGAGTGCTTTGTGCTACACCTGCCTCTCTATGGTCGAGTTAAACTATTTTTAAATTCTTGATCACTGTATAAATGATGACATTAGTGTGAGTTATGGCAATGGCAGTATTAACTGATGGAAACATGATGGAAACTGATGGAAATGTGGATTAAAATGTACATAATTGGCATAATTTAATATGATTTACCTTCCAGGTGGGGCCACAAAGGGTCCCATAACTGGAATTCCCATTTCTCACTTCCTTTTGCAGATGAGGAAGGGCCAAAACTTAACAGATAACAAGAGTAAATCCTAAAGGGTGGCCCAAAGGAACAGAGCTGAGAGAGCTGGGACAAAGCTCCTGTCCATATTCCAGGCCAGTGTCTGTTCTGTCACGAAACACGCTTTCTCAGTTTGGGCTACTTCTCTTCTTTAGCGAATATAGAGAGAATGGTGAGCAGAAGTGGATTTAAGTGAATGAAGTTTAAACTTCAAGTGCCTAATTTGCATGGGCCCTTTCTAAGGTCCTGAGAGGGCCATAGCATTGTGTTCACATGCGCACCTGATTTTGTAAAATGTGCAAAGTAAACTATTTTTTAACAGCAATTGGTTCAGGCCATTGTCTCTTTCCACTCCAGCATTTCCTCCTACTAGGTGACATTGGGTGGCCATGTGACTTTGGAGGACATGATTAAGGGGTGGTTGATTCAGCTGGGGATACATATAGTTTCAGTACATTGTCATATATGTATATGGTTCACAGATACTCCCATGAAAGTCGTCACCAGCTATCCCCATGCAAGTATAGAGTATAGATTCTAAGAATCTCCTTACAGCCCACTGTGTCAACTCTCCTGGCCTCCTGACACAAAGGTGAGGGCCAGACAGTGATTCCTTCATAGCTCAGCTCTGACGGCATGTGATGGTGGAGAGATGATGTTGAAATGTATGGAACCAGAAGCTAATCCATAGAAAATTCTTTCAAATACCGAGTGTGTAAAATTTTAACAGAGGATTTGGTTCTCATCAAGATCTTATCAAAACAGATGTTTTCTCTTGTCAGGAATATATTTTAAAAAGCAGTGCATACAATGATAAAAGGTCCATATTTCTCACAGTTTATGCTAATTGTGTGAGACAGAATTTATCAGAATTTCTTGATTTGAAGGGAACAAACCTTTAACTATATTAAAAATAGAAAGCAGGTCTATCACAGTTCAACAATATGATAAAAGGTTTTCCCAATTTGACAACAGTTGTAAAAATTTATGACATTACTAACAACGATGGTGCTAAAATTTTTAAGCTAATAATTTTTTAAAATATTCAGGGGCTTCCCTGGTGGTGCAGTGGTTGAGAGTCCGCCTGCCGATGCAGGGGACATGGGTTCGTGCCCCGGTCCAGGAAGATCCCACATGCCGTGGAGCGGCTGGGCCCGTGAGCCATGGCTGCTGAGCCTGCGCGTCCAGAGCCTGTGCTCCGCAACGGGAGAGGCCACAACAGTGAGAGGCCCGCGTACCACAAAAAAAAAAAAAATCAATCAAGACTAAAATATCTTTCTTTTCTCTCTACAGAACATAAAATTGATATTTAGTAAAGAAGCAAAGAGTATACAGCCAAAACAGTATTTTTTAAAAAGTAGTATAGAGGTGTGGCATACAGTTAATTTAAAAATTGCTCTTTTCAGATTTTTTTTGTACTTGTGACTTTATGAACTTTCATATATTGTAATTTGTGTGTGTTTTTTGTACCTAATTCTGTATTCTTTTTTTGAAAAAGGCCCCTCAAATTATTATATGCTTCAGGAAGCCACCGAATCCAGATTCACCCTGACGGGGAACATAGTTATCTTTTGATGCTTGCCTCTAGCAGCTTTGTTAATCCCTGCCTTTTCCTGATTTCCCATCCCACTTCCCCCTACTTCTTTTTTCTTTTCTTTTTTTACTTATTTTTGGCTGCGTTGGGTCTTTGTTGCTGCGCACGGGCTTTCTCTAGTTGCGGTGAGCGGGGGCTACTTTTCGTTGGGGTGCGTGGGCTTCTCATTGCGGAGGCTTCTCTTGTTGCAGAGCACGGGCTCTAGGCTCCTGGGCTTCAGTAGTTGCGGCGCGCAGGCTCAGTAGTTGTGACACGGGCTTAGTTGCTCCGCGGCATGTGGAATCTTCCTGGACGAGGGACTGAACCCATGTTCCCTGCGTTGGCAAGCGGATTCCCAACCACTGTGCCACCACGCCCTACTTCTTCGATCCCTCATCCTTGAAGGTAACACACACAGAAGGCTTTCCAAGATACCTAGCCAAAATTAATGGTTCTTGTTTACAGTTTTCACAGCAGCCAATATTTGCCTCTGACATCATACTTATCAGAATCTTCCCTGGATTAATTTATACATCACATATATATTGAGAACCAGTTATATGCTGGGTTCTGTGCTGAGTCTCAGTACTTCCTTTGGTCCCAGCCTTGCCCAGGATCCTGAATTTTAGAAGGCCCTCCAGCCACGCCCCTCCAAATGGGCTGGAGGTCTGTGGGCCCGGTGGGGCATGCTCATCCAGAGCCCTGGTCTCCTTTCCTAAATCACATACCTGGGACTCCAGAATTACTTGCTTAAATCCACACTGAATCTGCTTCTGCACAGGCCTCTTACCCTGGTCCTTCCTCCAGAGAGCTGATTTGCCATTGGTATGCTCACTCCTAGGGCCAAAAAGAAGCTGTTATTGCAGTAGGGGAGAAGGTACAGAGCTTGGATATAAAGGGGGAGATCCTATGCTGTAATGGGAAAAGAAAGGAACAAGCTAGTAGTTTCATTTCTATCATGCCCCAGACCCTACAAATGTCAGTTATGGGCCTGCTAAGACTGTAGTTGGAATGTCTATGTCTTGTTTTTCATCCCAGAGGTTCCTAAACTTCCTCTGCCTCTATAATCTTTTAGTATCTTTGTAATTTTTTCATGGCATAACTAGGGCAAAAGAAATGCCTAACAGTTCCACTTATTAAATCCAAGCTACTTAATAGTAGTAATTCACATGATATCTTACAGATGTCACATTGTTTCCCTCAAAGATGTAAAGTATCCTACAGCTACCCTATGAATTTTCCAGAGACCTGGAATACCTCAATGCACAGTTTTAGAATTGTGGTTCTATCCACTAGAGTATGAGCTTCTTTGGAAAAGATATTGAGTCTCATTCATCATGACAAATTATATTTTCCAAAAATGACCACATTCGAGTCCTATAGACTTTTCTAGAAACTTACCACTCTTTCAAAGAGATACGCAGTCTAATTCCCTTCCCCTTGAATTTGAAGGGACTATTGACACACCTGTAATCAATGAAATGTGGCAGCAATGGCACTGCATGACTTTCAAGGCCAGGTCATAAAAGGTGTTACAGTGTCTACCTTGTTACCTTAACCTCTTGCTCTGAGCTGTCATGTAAGCAATCCAACTGCCTCGATGCCTCCATGCTGTAAGGAAGCCCAAATTATCCCACTCAGAGAGACCACAATGACAGGCCCTGAAGCTGCTTGAAGGAAAATAGAGTCCTCAGCTCCTCTAGCTCCCTCGTCTTCTAACTCCAACCACTACCTGACTGCAACCATATAAGGCACCCAATGCTGTAACCACCCATCTAAGCCCTTCCTGAATTCCTGCACACAGAATCTATGATCATAATAAAGTGACTGCTGTTATTTTAAGCCATCAGTTTTGGAGTGACTTTTTTAGACAACAATGGTAACTGGAAACATTTTTTTTCTTATTGCCTTGACAGCATAGTATATTGAATATTTTGAAAGGTTAATAAATGTTCATCAAATTGAATGGAAAAATGGAAAATCTCAAAGTAGCAGTGATTAATCTAAAGTTACACATGTACATGTTGAAAATATGGAAACTTAGGTTATATGTATTCTGATTTCGTAGCAAACCTAGGATACTAGGGTTTGATCTTCTTAGAGTTTTAATAAATCCCTTAAATGAGTCAATTACCTTGCCTTTTCATGGTAAGGTACATGTCCTCACAACAAAGGGCAGGAAAATAATTCTAAATACTCACTAGCAAGCTCACCATATCATGAGGTCACCGTAGGTGTCGTGTACACTGAATTATCAATTCCAGTTAATTGAGGATTTTAATTAGTCAATTCAGATTAAGCAAGGTACTACTATAATTGGGGGATTCCAAAGGCAGCCATCTGTTCCCTTTGTGAGTATTAATATTATGTCCTATAGCGTCTATCAAGGAAAAGAATTTGTCAAGTAGAAATTCTCTTAACATTAGCAAAAGGTGAATGCTTAGGAAATAAAAGGGACGAGCTGGGGAGAAAACAGACTAAAGACAGGAAAAAAGAAAAAGCCTAGGAAGAAAGGAAAGACTCCAATTATTTGCTATGTTAAAAGAATCAAACTGAATTTAACTTAGACATCTGTTTACGCCTGTTTTTTCTTTCCATTGGAGTGGAGGGAGGTAATTAAAATGCCTTGTAGCTGCTTGCCTTGTATGCATTTCTAAGCATAATTCAAACTCTTATGAATCTGCCCTCTCAAAGAAATAGCTGATTATAGAAACAGAACAAAACCTCTTTGATCCCTCTTGTGATACAACTAGGTCATGAGAAGTAGAATTCCAGATATATTTTGTTTTAAATGATTCTTCATGAAAAATCTGACTTGGGGAGGTTTTTGAAATGAACAATGATGGAAACCAAGGCAGAATATAAAGCAAAAGACTTGTTGACATTAAAAAACACCAACTCTGCAAAGGTTACCTAAATGGACTTATTGTTGACATGACTTTTTTTTTTTTCCAACCTCCTTCATAATAGGGGTTTTTTTCTAAATGAACAATGCCTAAAAGGTGCAATGATAAATTTCAGGTGCGTGTAACAGTAGACGAATTGTGCCATGCAAAACCCCATAACATCTTGGGTACTGGTGGAAGAAAACAAAGGAAAATATTTATGAGTTTCTCATAAACTTCAACCTGTTTTTCTAGTGGTTTTTTAATCTAAAATACATAAATGTATCTTTGTCTTCTAGGCAGAGGAAAATTATTGTGCTTTTGGAATTAATTGTGCTTCTCTCTAAAAGCAAAAAGTTAACATATTTTCGGAGAACCTAGTATTTTTTAACGCTTACTTGTAAAATAATATAATTAAGATAAGGCTGTATATCATTTAAGGTGGTTGTTTTTTGTTTCTTGTTTCCCCTTACAAAGAACAGACAACCTCTTACAAACTAGTTTAAAAACCAAAAGAGACTCACATAACAGTAAAGTTCAGAGTTAGGACTGGCCTCAGGTGTAGCTCAATCAAGAACATGGCTCTGTTTTCCTACAATTTTCCTGGTTTTGCCCTCCTTCATAATGTCATCTTCAGGCTCCCCTCATGATTCCAAAACAAGTCTCCCAGGAAGGTGGGTTTCATGTGCTCTTACTCACATCTCCCAACCTGCTTGAGATTGAATTTTCAGTGCAATCAACTGATTGGTCTACACCAATGCAGGTCCCACTCCTGAACTGAAGGCAGTTCAATCCCGCACAACTAACAGCTGCTGCACAAGAGGAGGGGTGGCTCTTCGAGGAAAATCTGAGTACTGCAAGGAAGGAGGGAAAAGGTGTATAGGATACCAGAAGATAACTGATGTTCACTACAGGTAGTTCGTGCAAACGGTCACAGCAGCGCTTATGTTTTTGGGCAAGTATAACTATGGGAAAGTATAAGATTTTCATTAGAAAAAATAATCCTTCTGTTCTAAATTATGTTTTTAACAAATGCAGAAATAATGAGTTTATCAGAAAAACTCAAAGAGTCAAATTAGCAAGAATTTCAACTATGGAAAATGGTTTATGTAATTCTGATTCATCTAGCAAATATTAACTGAGTACTTACATATACCAGGTGCTGTGCTAGGTTGATATTTTTATTAGTCTATTAAGTATCATGATATAAATAAATAGGTAATATAATTGCTGGTAGCCTAAGATGCATTATTAAAGTTTAAATAAATAACATATATGATTTCTCTTAGGCTTTTAGAAATAGGCCCCCACCCCCGCCAAAAAAATATATTCATGACTACCATTGTGTATCATGAGTGATACGAGGGCCCCAGATTAGGAGCAATGACCAAAATAAAACAGAACAAAAAGTGTAGACACTAATATATATGCATAACTCATATAAATCCTATACACTGTTCGTATTAACTTTAAAGCTCAATCCTCCACTAAATCATTCTCTAGCGTGAAGATACACTCTGATGAGGGGCTTCCAAATTTCTTATTTACCATTTACTTCCCTACAGGAGTCAGACCGAGCCACCTGGACTCAATCTGAGCTCAATCTGGGGTGGTTTCTTCATCCTATGACACGGAGCCTCTCAACCCCAGACCTCAGGGTGCCACTGGGTATGCAGTACAAGAATTAACCTTAAGAATTATATCATTAGTGTTCAGGTGGCTCATAGCACTCACAAATTTCTCTCTAACAAAGAATAGTCTGAATTTTATATATTAGTCAAAAAGCTAGCAGAAGCATACCCAGGATGAGCCAAGCATGCAGCTGACTTCGTATCAGCAATGAATGCATGCTGAGCACTCACTTTCCACTCTCCAAATTTCTGTCCTGCACCCACACAGCCAACCTGTGTTCAGACGATCATTTTTACTAAACACTTCACCTCCCACAAAGCAATAGTGTGGATGATTTATATAATTAATGTTTGTAAGGGACTGCTAGAGCCTGGTCTGAAAGACGCCTTTGAAGAGGAAAAGATTGTTGATGCTATGATGTCCTGGATTTCTTATCCTTATCAAGACTGCTTCTATGAGGAAAAGCTACAGAAATGATAGATAGGACCATTTTTATTCAGCACAGTTACAGGTGGCAAAACACTGCTGTAGGACTCAGGCAAGAATATGTCCCTAGGTGACATCAACTGTATAAACATGTATCCTGTCAATCACTAAGAATGTAGGTACGATAATTTATAGACCAGGGGTAATGTTAATTCCATCCTGCTTACAGTGTGCTCTGTACTGGAAAAGTTCAAGGTGCTTTGCAAGCACCATAATTTAGTGAAGCATGAAATGAAAGCTACACATAGGAAAGGTGAGGTATTTTGAAAAATTAAGACATTATCTTTATTCAACTATTAACCAAGAAGGATTGACATTCAGTACTACAAATGCTTTCCCCCATACAGACTACTTTTGTTGTTATTTAGGGAAGGAAGGTAAAGGATATTGATCTTCACTGAGGGTATACAATGGACTACATATTGCTAGGAGGTTTCACATTATTTATCTTGTTTGAACTTTAAAACATCTCAGTGAGGTATATTTTATAGTTGAGGAAACTAAGGCTTAGAGGAAACATTAATCTGGCTGAGATAACATAGGCTACCATGTGACAGAGCCAGTAACTTAAGCCAATTTTGCATGATTCCAAAGCCATTGCTCTTTCCATTACACGTACAGCAGTGGACTAATAAACACTATCAATCTAATAGTTTCTTTCTTTTAGGAGCTTGTCCTTACCTTTGCAAAGAACCGAAGAAACATATATTTTTCAAATAAATTATCCTTGAAATACCCGTGAAGCCGTCTCATACCATGCAAGCCCTCACTTCTCTTTTCCATCCCTGAATTATGGACCAGAATATACAGTTTAGTATTTGATTACTTACAGGAAGCCTCTATTTTAAAATAGTACCTGATTTATACCTACCCACTGCCAATCAGACACATAAACCACCTCCAACACTTCTACCATCACTGGGGTCAATAAAGTCATGACTATGGTAGGAATTCCAAAAGGAAAGAAAATTATTGAGTTCATCAGTGAAAACACAGAAAGTATCTGACAAAACAGGAATGCCTTAAGATACTGTGGATGGGCAGGCAGACTCAAGAAGCTCTCAGCTCAGAAGTAAGTTACCCTCCTGTAGACTGAAATTTTAAAAGATACTTTGTTATGCTATTGGAATTTTTAAAAAATAGCAAATCATTTAAATTCATTTAAAGGATAAAATACCCCTTTCCTAAAATACACATTCCACCAAGGGGCATCTAACTTTCACAATTTAGGGATAATTCAGATGGTTTTCCCAATACTTCTGTGAGATCAATTGCACCGAGGAACTGTCCATTTTTATTAGGAGAATGAAGATGGAAGTAGTTAATTTTGAAGCATGGGGCAGCTTGAGGGAAGTTCAAGGATCAAGGTACAGTGCTAGGCTTGGGCCAGTATGAAGGTATTCAGTACTAGTAACCTGGAGAGACAGGATTAATAGAATAAAAGGTACATAGAAAGGGATATGAGAGGATGTTAAGAAGACATTAGAGGATTTGGGAGAGGTATTTGACAAAATTATTCTAAAGTTCTTCCAGAAGTATAAATACAAAGGACACGACTAACAGCTGAATGGATATACAAAGTGTGGTATTACCTACAATGGAATATTATTCAGCCATAAAAAGGAATTAGGTTCTGATACATGCTACAATATGGATGAATCTTAAAAATATACTAAGTGAAATAAGCCAGGCATAAAAGGACAAATGTTGTATGATTCCACTTATATAAAATATCTAGAATAGGCAAATTTACTGAGAGAGAAAGTAGATTAGAGGTTCCCAGGGGCTGGGGGAGGAGGTTTATAGGAAGTTATTGCTTAATGGGCAAAAATTTTCTGTTCGAGGTGATAAAAAGTTTTAGAAAAAGAGTGGCAATGGTTGCACAATACTGTGTATATAATTAATGCCACTGAATTGTACACTTAAAAATTGTTCAAATGGAAGATTTCATGTTATACGTGTTATGCCACAATAAAAGAAACAGTAAAAAAAAAAAAAAAGAAGGGACAAGTCAAGAAAAAAATTAAAGAACAAAGCAAGAGGAATGAAATTAGTCCTTGCCTTGCTATTTATTAAAATGCATTATTTTAAAATTATGATCATTAAAACAGTGAGATCCTGGCACAGAAACAAAGAAACAAATAAATGGTATCAAGTAGAAAGTCTATAAACCAACCTGATTATACACATGTATTTGGTATGGAATAAAGGAGGAATTGAAGTCAGTGAGAGGAAAGTAATGTATGAGCATCAACTAATGAGCCACTTGAAGAGGAATGCCTCCTGAGGGCAGGAATTCTGCCTGCCTTACACAGCAATTATTCCCCAAGCAAAGTCATACCTGGTACATTGTAGGCATGCAGTTAAGGTTTGTTGAATGAATTAAAATTCATCCCTATATAATAAAATATACCAAAATAAATTCTAGATTGAATAAAATTTTTTTAACTGGGAAAAAACATCAAATACTGATAAACATGAAAAAGTAAAAACCTCTGTACATATACATCAAAAGGTACATAAATAAGATTTAAAAGAAAATGAGAAGCTGAAATAATTATATATGTATATTTGTAATATATGAGACCAACATTGTGCCTTTATTTATAATTAGCACTTTTAACTCAATAACAAAAGGACAACTACCTCAAGAGAATAATAAAGTGTACCAACAGTCATAAAAAACTACAAATAACCAATAAGACTATGAAAAACATCTTATATCATTAATAATCAAAAAAATTAAAATGATAGATACTATTTCACCCATCAGGTTGGCAACTATCAAACTATCTAGTGTTAGCGATGATACAAGAAATGAGTTTTCTCACACATTGCTGGAAGGGATATAAATTGGTCGAACTGTTATGAAAGATAATTTGGCAGGAAATACCAAAAGTGGTCACCTGATTCTATTTCTAATAATTTAGATTAAAAATAATTTAAAACACATATACATTTTTAACCTACAAGGTTGTTTATTTCAGCATTGTTCATAATAGAAAAAAGATTATAGACATTTCAATGTCCAACGATAAGGAATCATTAAGTGAATTTATGGTACATCCATACCAAAGAATACTACACTATCAGGAAAAAAAATGTTATAGACTATTTAACGAAATGAGGGAAATGTTCATTTTATATATATTTAGGTTTAAAATCAGGTTATTAAATATTATTAGGCAAAATGATCCCATGTTTTGTGGAAAGGAAAAAATACAAAAACTGAAAGAATAATGATCAAAGTACTAATGGTGATTATCTGTGATTGCCAGGTTAAATGGCAATTTAAATGTTATTATTACTAACATGATCTACTAATTGTTCTTCAATGAACATGTATTGCTACTATAATATAAAAGCAATAAAAGATGGCTTTAATTTTCATAAAGAAATAAAATAACAAGGAAGTTTGTCCTCTGTTCTCAGGACCCATGATTAATCAGCTATAATATCTGTCTCTTTCCCTGTGTGAAGCACATTTCTAAGAGCACTTGACACTATTTTATTTGATCCTTACCCTTTTATTAGGTATCATTAACCCCATGAATGAGGTCCTGGGTTTAGAAAAAGGAGTGTGTTCAAGGCCATGAAACTAGTGGCAGAGCTAGGAATGCCCCCCTGGTGTCTGATGCTAAAGCTTATGTTCTTAACCACAAACTTTCGTGGCTCTGTTATGGAGTAGTTAGGCTTTTTGAGGGTAGACAAAAAACTAACCACCAGGTATCACAATTTCTATGAGAAAATGTTTTGGCATTCCAAACAACACATTTAGAAATGGTCATTGGGAAACAAATTTTTCTTAAAGTGTGTCACTTCTACCGATTTGCACAGTCTGTGTCTGTGTCACATAAATTCTTCTCAGAGGCAAAGTCCAGTACTGGGTAAGAGCACTAGGTCAGAATTAGATTCCCTGGGTCAAACCTGACTCTAGCTATCCCTTAAGACCCATAAAACCTTCTGCAGTCATTTAACATCCCTGGGTCTGACTCCTCATCAGTATGATAAAGATAATGAAACATCCAGTTATAAGATAAATAAGAACTAGGGATGTAATGTACAACATGAGAGATATAATTAACAGTACTGTAGATTATACATGAAAGTTGTTGAGAGTAGTTCCTAACAGTTTTCATCACAAGGAAAAAGTTTGTTTCCTGTTTCTTTAATTTTGTATCTATATGAGATAATGGATGTTCACTAAACTTATTGTGGCAAAAATTTCATGATGCATATAAGTTGAATCATTATGCTGTACACTTTAAACTTATACAGTGCTGTATGTCAACTATATCTCTATAAAACTGGAAGAAAAAAATAAATAAATCTAAATTCACATACATGCACGCATACATACAATGATTGTCCTACCTCAAGGGGTTCTGGTGAGGATTAAATAAACTAATCCACATAGCGCTTTGATAGCTTAGTGTCTGACACATAGCAAACACTTGATAAATGGCAGTTACTCAAATCATTAATGTATTCTCTGGATAGTAAACTCTCCAAGGGCAAAAATCACTTGTTACATTGCTTTTGAATTTCTTAATGAGCACACTAGATGTTTGTTCAGTGGATTGAAGCTGAATGTGAAGTATTATCTGAAGGAAGTCTCTGCACTGCAAGCTCTCCGCTCTGATTCAACTTCATCGAGAGCCCTACCTTGCTAACCTTTGTTCACTAATAGGAGCCTTGTTTTATTCTCAACTGCAATGCAGTGACTAAAAGAAAATCACAATTTTAAGGCTGTCTTGTATTTCGTTATTAAACATTATTGCCGTTTACTGATTGCATATCCAATATTTTTTTTTGCTGTACGCGGGCCTCTCCTGTTGCGGAGCACAGGCTCCGGACGCGCAGGCTCAGCGGCCATGGCTCACGGGCCCAGCCGCTCCGCGGCACGTGGGATCTTCCCAGACCGAGGCACGAACCCGCATCCCCTGCATTGGCAGGCGGACTCTCAACCACTGCGCCACCAGGGAAGCCCGCATAGCCCCTATTTAAATGCAAGTTACTTTCATTTCAACAAGGCCTTTCAGGGAAAGATGTAATTTTACTAGTCTAAAAATTGTTAAATAACACCTGAATTGTAACATCCTTGAATGTTTATTTATGGCACCCTGTAGAAAAGTAACTGTAACCTATTTCTTTCAGCAAGAAAGTAGCAAGAAGGAATCAGGACTCAGTCTTCCACTGAAAGTATTCAATCTGGATAAATCTGAGATGGCTAGCAATGTTCATGTCCCATGTGTTACTTTGAAGTCAATGAAGATGAAAACCTCACTTTAGAAAGTTCTCTGAATCCTTGAGAGTATAACTGTGCTGATTTTAATTATGACATGACATATTATAAAACAAATCTATAAATACTGATGTGCAAGTCCTAGCATAATTCTGTGAATACTCCACAAAACAGGTAGTGAACATGTTCTTTCATCTAAATTGGGTCATATTAAAGAAAACCCAAGGAACCCAATTAAAAGCAGCGAGTTTCCCCAGGACTCAGTTAACAGTCTTACCTGACAATACTCTTCTGGTGGCTAAATGACTTGCACTGAGCAACAAAGATGAAGAATTCCATTTATAAAGACAAATTGTCCTGGAATTTTTCTTCTATTATAATGTTTTCCATTCATATTAGTCACAACTAAAACAAGGAAGAAACTTGACTGGATCAATCTAATGAATTATAACTCTAAACATGTCACTTCTCTTAAACACCTCCAGTGACTCTCAAATGACTTCAAGACATGCAGGTTGGCATGCAAGCTCCACCATGACTTGGCTACAGCTTAATTCATTTCCCAAGACAACTCTTTCCCTTCCACCCACCTTTCCTCCATATCCTTCACTCCAGCAGAGGATCATCCATCTTCCCCTAAGAACCGCCTGCACTCTTCAGGTGTCTTTGCAAATGCTGGTCCTTCTCCAGGAGAGTGTATTTGTGAGTGTAGTTATTCTGGACATCCTTCAAGGCTCTGCTCACTTTTTCCCTTAATCCTATGATTGCACCAAAGGAGAGGTAAGGGGTTAGAAAACTCCCCTTCTCATAATGCTTAAGAGCAATACAAAGACATCTCAATAAACATAATATCTAAATAAGAATAGTGATTGTCATATAAACAGAAATTGAAGACTTTGGGCCACTCCACCCTTCCAACAGGGTTGCCACCTCTAATCTTATACAAAAATTTTGGCGCTGCCTCTGATTCGATCTCCCTTTAAAAATGAATCTTCTTTCTCTTTGTGCCCATAGCATGCAGTTTTACTTTGGCCTTGACTACATCCCATCTCGGTAACAGTTGTTTGCGTTTAGACTGCCGTGTTATTTCCCCTGCTATTTCCTGAGAGCAGGAATTGAGGCTTACTCACCAGGTATCACTCACACTGCTTAACTGAGAGAGAGCATTACTCAAAGTAGGTGTTCAATACTTAGTGGCCTGGAAATGAGAACAGACAAATTGAGAGGCACAGACTGAAAAAATCAAGCCACGATTAATGAGTTAGCCTTATTAATTTCAAGCACACACACGAATAGTTCTGTCAGTGATTTCTGTGTATAATCTCTTTGGCTTTATTTTCAGATCATTTCCTCCCTCAGTTCTGTTTATTTAGTCCCCACTCTGATGTTCCTAATGTATTAGTTCCCAAACTACATTTTTGAATAAGAACAAAGAGTTTCGTTGTTAAAATTAAAGTATGGATATCCTTTTCCCAATTCCCACACACACAAAAAAATAAATTTATGGTTAGTATGTTTTCATCTTAAATTTTGTTCAAACCTTTGTTATTTCAACTAGAAGCTATGCACGCAAGCATACAGTTAGTTAATTTAACAATATTTCATGCGTTCATGTACAGAGAACATGATTTTTCAGTTGTTCACCTGAATACCAGAGAGAATCACTCTCCCAACCCTTTAACGTAACATTGCACCAGGAGGTTCAACTATTAGTCTGCTTTTCTAAGGATCTACATTTTTTCAATTGCATAAGGAAACTAATTTTAAATGTAGATGATAGAATAAAGATAACATATTTCAGTATCTAAAATAATATAAACTGGAATACAGTCAATGTAATTTTTAAAAGTGGAGAAAATACACACAAAAATTTACAATTTGTAAATTTCATGTTACAAATGGTGGTTTAATTACAAAATGCAGCATTTTCCTCTGTGATGTGAGTTACTGGTCAGTGCCAGATATTACGATAGCCTTTTATAAACTAACGATCAAGTCATGTCAATTAAGAAACCTTTAATTATTTTGTGCCTTTTATATCTGTCTATATACAGATACTTTTATCTATCCGTTTGTATATAGGGAGACAGATACATATATACCCACATACACCGTTTTATTGGTTTTTTGTTTTATATCCATAACTTGGTCTTCTATTTTCAGACTCTGTTAATGCCTCTGTTGAGACTGTTTTTCTAGCAAAATCGTGATAGCCAGCCTTGGCAAGTGCTGCAGTGCTGTGAGTTTAGATTCATGATTCAATAATGCCCTAGGAGTCTCAGATTAAAAGTGCTATGGAAACGTACTTTCCATGTACCTTTCTTACATATTCAAGGCAGAGTACACAGCTTCTCCATGCTGCAGCCGAGCATGGCTGCTCTCTACTAAGCACCATGACATTTTGTTTCCAAACAGACTGCACTGCCCTGATGAATACTGCAGTTCGTCACAGAACTGTTTTCTTTATTCAATTCCTAGAAATGGAATGAGCTATTACTTAAGACCCAAAATCTATCTCTAAAAAATTTTAGTCATATGTTCCCAATACATTATGACATTATTAAATTATTTTGAAGTCTAAAGCCAGAAAGAAAAAAAAAACAACTTCTGTGCTGTCCCTTCAAACAACAGATGCCAAACTTGCTATTTTTCTGTTTCTTGTAACATACTACTTCAATAGGTTTACAAAGCATGAAGGTCCAAAAATAGCCTTCAATTTTTCTACAATAAATCTAAAATTAGCAACTTCTTATTTCCAGTCTATGAGGGGTTTTTTTCCCCATAAAGTCTCTATCAATTTAAAAATAAGCAGATAAGGGCATAAATGTGCACCCATCTAATAAAAGTATCCTAATAAAAGTGTGAAAAAATATATACATGGTCATTTGCATTCTACTGGGAAATTCTTTTAGTCTTAAACTTTTCCATAGCACTTGATATTTCAGAAACCTGTAGAGTCTCTTTCACTTTCATCAAGTAATACCAACCAACCAGACCCATGAATCTTTGATTTAACTTTTTCTAAAACTGAAAGAAATTTTCCTATGGAGAATCCACATTTTTGTAACTATGTGAGGCACTGGTCCTATTAATGTCAGTTTATTAATCGCGAGAGCATAGAAAACGACTTATTCAGCTATTAGGAGATAAACTATTGTCTTCATTTATACATAATACGAATGTTCATGCAATAATTAATGTAGATACTTGGGGAAGAATTTTAGACAAAGAAAATAATTGTTTTAAACAAAATAAAAATTTTAAATCTGTGAAAAAGGCAATCATGTACCTCGTTTAGAATTCAGCAGCTGGATAAACTTTTTCTTTTTTGACAAATAATGTGCTTCCTCTTTTCCTATTACAAGAATTAGAAAACTCACTCTGTTTCTTCTGACTTGGCTGCCAGGAAGCTCAGGAGTGACCTAAGGGCCCATTCACAGCAAATGGTTTCCTGTTCATGTTTAAGTATATTCTTTTCAATTTTTTTCATGATTTTTTTTACTTCACGGTTGTTTATTTCCATTTTATTATTCTGATGTATCTAAATTCTGTATATATGGAAAGAAGCAAGGAGTTCATTAATTTGGGCAAGAAATTCATTCACAAACCATTTATTGTATATCCATTATGTGTCAGGCACTATTCTATTCTAGAGGATGGGGATGAAGTTAGTTAAAAGATGATTTCCATGAGAGGAGCGAATATTTCTTATTGTATTCCTGAGAGGGGAAAAAAAATCTCTCAATCAAACCAACTTCAAGAAAATGAAAATTTTAAAGAATTTCCTTAATAGAAAAGCCTGCCAACATCAGTTTAACACTCACAAAGAGGAAGTTAATATAGTGAGTTTAGTTATCTTTTGACTGTTGCTTACAGGGGTATGGAAAACTGGTTACTTAATTATACAACCCTCTTCTCCTGTGTCCTGCAGTAAAACCAGCCTTCCTCCTTGGGCATGTGCTAGGTACTAATAACATCACTCATGAAATAAAAGCTTTTAAATAAATTGCCCCTTAATAACAGAGATCAATTTAAACATTCTAATCTCCAAGAAAGGGGCCTTTGGGTCTTAGACTTCCTACCTTGAAGCTTCTGATGTAAAAAATAAGTAGCACCTATTGGGGCAAGCCAAGAAAAAACGATGCACTTTTTGTGGGTAACCAGGCAAGGATAATTGTTAACTGGTAAAGCAGTTCCCTTTTATGGATGACTTCAAGGTTGGTGGGCCTAAATTTCCCCTTGCTTTCTGCTTTGTTTTGCTTTACTAGCTTGCAAATGTGTGTCCAACGGTGACCCTAGGTTGGGCTGCCTGCTGCCAGACTGATGTTGAGAAAGGTATTGAAATTTACAAGGATCTTGCCTTTGGCCTCCACTCTCAGGGTGCAGCATTCTCACACACTTTAAAGTGTTGCCAGCTCACAATAGCCTTGTAGTCAGGGAAGCCAGCCCAGCAAGGCTGCCCACAGACGCACGCACGTGCATGTCACCTGCCCCAGCAATTGCAAATAGACTAGCACATCTTGGGGCGACCTGCTTGTCTTCCATTTGCAAGAGAAAGCTGTGTAAATAATTATATTTCAGAAAGGGCAAAATATTGGACTTCTCAATATGAACTATGTACACTTAGCCTTTTCAGACTAACATAAAGGTCTTTAAATAACAGAGCTGCCTGTATTTCACTGTGAAGCTCAGTTAAAACATTTTTTTAAAGTGGTGTCATGTCTTAGTGACTTTCTAACGAACCCAAACACTGGAGTGGCTGACACTTTTTACAGTAACTGTAAGCAGTACTTCAAAGGATTCAGAGAAGTAACAAGTAACAAAGTGTGACCACTGATCTTGGAAAATCAGAGTGCTCTAATGAGGAAAAAAGCAGACCTAGAATTAAAAAAAAAAAAATCCTGCTTTCCTTCCAGAAATGCTGCAAGGAGCATTTTAAAATGCAGCAAAGTAATCACTTCATTAATTTATGCAACACAACTCAAATTTTGTGGGACAAGCTATAACAGGGTCAAAATGGCCAGATGTATAAAATACAGGTGCAAAAACTGTAACTTTATATTAAGACATCTCACGTCAGTAAGTGAGTTAAATCACAGAAGGACAAAACAAGGAGGAAAGGACCAATTTCGGGAAGACAGCTGAGTCTTTCCTCCTCCATTCCGTTTAGATCTGTCTTTCTGGGCTTTCTTTCCTAATGGCATTTCGTTTGTAGGGAAGTTCTTCGTATCTTTCGGTCTAATTATCTCATTGTACAAATCTTTGAAAAGGAACGAACTGTGGTTTGCTCTGCGCGCGGACATCTTTTCTTCTGCCCGAGTTCTTCCTAAGCCTTCAACCAACTTTCACTGAAAAGGATGTCGCTGAGGGGCGATGAAGCTTGAAATCCCGCGGTTTTCTCATTCTCTTTTCTTTCTCTCTGCAGACGCCACCCCTACACCTCGCTCTCGCACTCCAGAGAATCCACCACCGTTTTTAATGATGCTGGGGCGTTTTAAAGAGTTTCCTCCGTTTCTCCCTCTGACCCGAGAAGCACTTTCAGTGTCAGACAAGGCGCCTGACCAGGGCATAGGCAAATGGGATATTAGAGGGGAATAAAAGACCTAATTGAAACATCTCGTGCTGCCTAATTGCGATCAAGTATCTTGCAGATAAGTTAGCATGTTATTACTTTGGTCGTGTTCAAAACGCCGAGGTCTTTTGCCTTACGCATTCTTGTTTATTTAACAGACGTATATAGAGCGCTTCCAACGTACCAGGCACTGTTCTAAACGTTTTTAAAATATGACCCTCTTTGCTTAAGAAGTATTTTTAAGCGACAGTAAATCCGCGTGTGCATTTCGAACGTCCCTGCCACATTTTTCTTTATAGCATGGTACAGTGGTTAAGTCTTCAGAGACAAGTATGGAAAAACTTCAACCAGCTGCAACTTTTTTTCAAGCAAGTCATTTCCCTCTTCGCAATTCTTCGCAATTATTATAATTAAATACAGTAGGATAGTGAGAAAGAACTCTTAAATTTTTTTTCAGTAATGATCTCAGGTTTTGTCCCCGGCGTTTTGAAGCGCCCGCTAATTTGATCGCGTGGCCAAGGTTAATTGCATCTGTAGACATTCGCTTTCAGAAAAATGCGCACCCTTCGCTAAAAGTCGTGAAGGCTGAGTTCGCCCCAGGCTGGAGGCGGCGTGTCCCCGCGTGGCCTGCGCGGACTGGCCGCGGGCGCATCCGCCGGGGAGGTGGGACGGTCGACCCGCGCAGATCTGGCTCTTCCCTAGCCGGGCTGTGAGGACCGAGAGCCGAGTGACGTCGGGGGAGGTCAGAGCCGAAGGGAGGCGAGCCCGCTCGGCTCCCCGCAGCGCGCTCAGGCAGCCGGCGCTGCAGCGAAGCAAAGGCCCGGAGACCCGCGCGGAGGGGAGGCCCACAGCCGAGCTGGGGGGTCACCGCCCCCCGCGGCCTCGAGCTGACCGGGTGCATCCCCACCAGGCCCCGCCCGGCTCCCGACGACTGTGTGTTTTGCCCGGTGTTAAGTTTCAGAAGTCAGGATGGAACGTTTCGGGTTTCTGTTCACACGGTTATTGCAGGCGCCGCGGTGGGGACCGCACAAAAGAGACGAGGGCGTGTGGGGAAGGGGTTTTGTGGTTTAACGAGGGCTTAACCCGCGGACTGCAGGTCCTTCCCGCTCTCCCCCTGCCCTGCCCCGGCCCGGGCCCGGTCTTTTCAAGTCTCATCCCTTCCTCTTCTCCTCCCCGCCCCGCGCCGGTCTTGTGTGAGGAGAGAATGGAGTGTCAGAGGGGGACGACCTAAACAGATCCCCAGAAAAATAAGACTCCGTCGTGGCGTAAGGCTGTGGCGACTGATTGACGCCTCTGTCTCAGAGGCTTTTCTGCCCTAAGCACCGAGCTGTCCCGGCGCAACGAGTGGAGTCTCGAGCTCAACCCCGACCAACCCGGCGCCCGCCTCCCGGTACCGCGGCGCCCCGGCGGGCCCACCGCCTCCCGCTGCCCTCGCATAGACACAACTAAGTAGCGGGTTCAAACAACTACCTCAGAGCATGGATGGAAAGAGCAGCTTGAAAACATGTTTTACAAGCACATCTAGAGTTTTATACAACCCACGCTGTCCAATGCACTAAAGACTGGACACGCATTCGTCTTTTAGAAAACAAATTAATTTCCAAGCGCGATTTTTTTTCACGTCCGGGATTGTACTTAACTCTACCGCTGAGATTACCCAAACCAGGGAGTGTGAATTGCAATTATCTGGATAATCCAAGCCCGAAAAACTCGAACTTGAAAAACTACTAAAATTGTGTCCTGAAATACCCGCATCATTGCTCTAGTCCTTCCTGCCACCAGAGTAGACACAACTCCAGCCCACGGTCTACTCAACGGGATCTATTATCCACAGCCTCAGTGGCCAAATGGAAAGAACTGATTAGGTGCAATTAGAAAATCGTTTGGTGGCCGGTCTCTCAGACCCTCCGACCGCCAGCTGTCAAGTACCTGGTCGGGGAAACTTGCGTCCTTATCTGTTCACAGCCCAGAGGCCGCGGAAGTAGCCTTGGGAGTTGCCAAAGAGAAAAGCAACTTTGATTTAGGGTTTTCGAAAACCCCAGAGGGCAAATGTGACCGCCAGGGTCAGTCAGTCAGCAGTTTTGGTCCAGACAAGGGACAGCCGAGTGGGGTGGTTCGGTTAAGCCACGGCGCCTCCCGACGTCACACACGCTCGCTCACACTCAGCCACGCGCTTGGGGTTATTCTTTAAACACAGGGCTGAAACTTCACCGGCAGACTGCTGGGTGCGGAGGAGCGCCAAAACCCGAGGTCCAGAGCCCGCCCCTCGCCAGCCCGCCCCCGCCCACGCCGCGCCCGCGCCCGCGCCTGTGCCCACGTCCGCGCGCTTCCCTATCTAGAGTTAGCGACTTCGCGCTCCCGCTCGCCGCCGCCTCTCTCCACCCGCGCTCTGCTCCCGGGCCCCAGATGCGCGGCCGCGTTCCCACGCCTCAGCCGGAGCTCCGCGGCGGGCTTTGGCGAGAGCGGCCCCGCCCCTCCGCTCCGGCCAATCCCGGGCCACGCTGACTCCCGAGGAGGCGGTGCCCGGCGGAGCTGCGGGGGCCTGCGCGCTGGAGGCGGGCGAGGGGGCCCCGCCCGCGCGGGGAGGCGTGGCCGGCGCCGGCTCTTGCGGCCGAGCTGGGCTGCAGCGTGGGAAAGAGCCGCGAGGAGCCGACCGCGCTGCCGGCCGAGCCGCGCCTGCCCGGGCCCAGGGAGGGCGGGAGGGAGGAGGCAGGCGGGGAGGGCGCTGCGTCCGGCTTGGTGTCCGAGGCTCCGGCCCGGCTGCACCCCGCGCGGTGTTCGCCGTGATGAAGCGCCCTTGCGAGGAGACGACCTCTGAGAGCGACATGGACGAGACCATCGACGTGGGGAGCGAGAACAATTACTCGGGGTGAGCGCGGGCTCGGCGGGAGCTGTCCGGAGCCCGAGGCATCGGGGAGCTTTGTGTACGAGCGGCTACTTGGAAATCCCGAGGTTCCTCTCCGCCGCGTTCTAACCGAGCGGGGAAAGTTTTGCCCGAAAAACTTTCAGGGGTGGGCGCTCAGGAGCGCGTGTTCGGGTGGGGCGAGGCATGTGGGTTTGCACCCTAGGGGTGGGGCGGCTGAAAGTGTGCAGAGGTTGGAGAAGGAGGGTCCCCGGCTGTCAGCGTTGGGCGTGCGGAGTGGCACGCCCGGGAGACGGGCGACGCCCCCGCCACCGAAACTGCATTTGGGAGCACTTTCAAAATGGGCCAGGCGAAGAAAGAAAAAAATGATTTTTTTTTATTTTTAAAGAGACTAAAAGATGACTTGCTTTTTGGAGGCATGAAAGCAATTAGCGATGTCAAGGCTAAGTAGGCTGAGATTTCCAAGTTGATCGTATGTGACTTGGCTGACGGGAGTGTGAGTGACAGATGAAGGATCGTTTCAGGCATCATCTCTTTGCTTGTTCCTGAGTCTGGAGAAGATCGAGATCGTGATCACGGAAGCCAGACCTCCACTTTCCAGTGACAGAGAGAGGTTATGGAGGCGTTTTAGTGCCAAGGCGGGTCAAATGATAATTGCTTCTAATTGGCATCCCCAGAAGCACCTTAATTATTTATCTGCAGCTGTCACTCAAAGAGTAAAATTCTACGTTTGGAAAACTGCTTTTCTTTCAATATTATTATTCTAATATGTACAAACCTTAGACTGGAATCATTAAAAGCAAAGATATTCGCTTGAAACGTTGTTTGCAAAGTATCTTCTAATAAAGTGTTGTGTCATCTTAAAAAATGAGATCCGAAAAACAAAAGATGTCATGTGAAAGGTGAAACCAGTTGAGAAGGGGATGGGAATGAGGGGAACAGTTAATTCAGAAATAAGATCCAGAAGTGAGAAGGTGAGGTAATAAGAACCTGGTGTGTGCAATATTTCTATAATGAAAGAGAACAAATAACAGGAACCTGGAGAATTTGAGAACATGAGGAAGCAGAGTATCTATGAATTATGAAGAGAAACAGATACAAACTAGAAAGGATCATAAAAACTATGTGACGATATAGTGATTTGACTGAACTTATGATATAAAATATTTTTTCATTAGCAAACTCAAGATGGATTACAACTCTGAGAGGTTTAAGCTTAGATTGAAGGCTGAGAGATACTCACCTAGAGTTTTATTTTCAAAGTAAAACATTTACCTAGTAGTTGATCTAATTTTAATTTTTCTATTAGTGGCATATTTAATTTTGGGTCATTCTTTTGGAAGATTAATATAGAAAACATTGAAGTTGTCATTTTTTTCTTGTATGACTACTTGGAGTTTTGAAATAGTAAGGTAACTTCTGTTTATTTTAAAGATTGCATCTAGGGACAACAGTTTGACATGTGATGGCTGTATATCTGTTTGATAGTAATTATTTTAAAATAGCTTTGCTTTGTTCAGTGGGTCTTACCAGAGGGAGGAGGAGGGATGCTATTAGAGATTAATTGACTTTTAAGAAACATTTATGAGTGGAACTAGGAAGTACTAATATCTAACTTCTCACCCTGACTGCCCATAATTATTTCATTGGGAGGCTCAGTAAAAGTTTAGGGACGTTTTTGCCAGTGGATTTGACATCTGGATTAGTCATTAAAATTAAAAGAAAAAAAGGCATGATTCCTACCTGAAAAGAGATATAAGGGCTGAAAGCAAAGTCTGTAAAGAGCAAGAATTAAGAATAAAATAATGCTGATCTGAACTGTGCTATCACTCTGAATATTTAATGGATGCCATCAAGCACCCAGAAGAAAACAATTGTTATGTTAATGCAGCACCTGACAAACTCTTCTTATTTCATAGACAAAGTACTAGCTCTGTGATTAGATCGAATTCTCCAACAACGACATCTCAGATTATGGCAAGAAAGAAAAGGAGAGGGGTATGTGATTTTTTTTTTGTCTTTTTATTTCATGTAATCCAGCCTAATGTGTAGCAGTTGTATTTTTCCATTACGAGTAATTTTATCATTTGTGTATTCATGAACTTTTGTTGTTGTTTTGCTTTTTGGGGATAGATAATAGAGAAAAGGCGTCGAGATCGGATAAATAACAGTTTATCTGAGCTGAGACGACTGGTGCCAACCGCTTTTGAAAAACAAGTAAGCTGCCCCCCCCCCATCCTGACCACCCCACCAGTGAGCTCAAAAAAGCTGATTCTCTCATCTGGCAACGTGGGTTCTTCTTAAAGCTCATTAAAATAATGGTGTATGTGCCGTGATCTGGCACAGAGCAGCTATTTCAATAAAATGCTTTGTTGTGGCAAAACTATTAAAAACATAATCCATCATGAAGTTGAAAAACATTTCCATTCTCTAGCTTATTTTCCCTTAAGGGTAACATGTTCACGCTCTCTCTGTTCTTTCTGTGAATACCAGTAGTGGTTTTGTTTAAAACTGAGCTGTATGTAGTATTCTTCTTCAGAAAAGATATCCATGTGAAATTTCATTTTTGTCTCACCAAACTATTCTTTAAAAAGTAAGCTTTTTATTTTAAAAAATAATCCAAGCCGAGGAAGTAACACCTCTAGCTCTATTTCCTAAATAATAATACTAACAAAATTTATTTACCAAACCACTTGGTTTCATTTTTAATTCCTGGCTTAATAGAATGATGTTTGTTTCGAGGCATCTTTGTGGAAGTTGGTAGAAAAATCAAACTAGCCATAAATTCCCCTTTTCAGAATTAACGTATTCCTTTACCAAAAAAAAAAAAAAGAAGGAAAAAAGATTTGCACACTTAGTAAAGTAGAAAGCCAAATGTTTAAATCTTCCTTTTCATTTTTGAAGAGTTGTGTTTTTCCTTCTGCCGCCATGGCTGATAGATTTCAAAGAGCATCTTTCAAAGAGTATGGCATCATACCTTTGTTGAAAGTAACTTTCAATTAAATTCAAATAGGGTATAAGACAGCTGTTGTTTGTTTATTCCATTTTGTTGTTTACTTCATGAACCACAAACATTATAAAGCAAGCCCTACAAAGCCCTTGGAAATTATCCAGAAACTGCAGTTTTGTTATTAGTCACTTTCACTGAAACTACTGTACATATTCATGGAAAAACTGAACATTGATAGAAGTACAAGTTGTCAAATGCTGTTGACTATACATTTTTAAGAGAAAAAAGGCACCACTCTATATGCTGAAACTGTCTTTAATGAGCTAAATGTAATGGGCAAATTGTAGTTTTGATTATTAGCTTTTCCCATGACAATACGTTGAAAATGGAAATATCAGTAATCAGTGACGTTTTTACTTTCAGTGCTGAAATGTCTACAATTATGAGAAACAGTTCGGTGATTTTTTTGGCGGGGGGTTGGGGGGTTGGAGTTCGTTAGATTTTTTTTCTTAAATGTCGACTTAAACCTTAAAAGCAAACCTCAGTAGTTTGGCAGTTAGTTACCATAAACACAGGCTTTCCCATTTGCTGAGCTTGGCGACCAACCCTAGAGAGCTGGCCCTGTCACAATATAATTAGAAGAGTGTTCTTTCAAGCAGTTTAAGTCACTCTGGCACTCTCACCATGTACTGGGTGCTGACAATTTTCACAAAACAAGTAAAGCATAGGAACCTGAAATAAACTGCAGTTTCCTTTTCAAGAAAACATACTGATTTAATTATTTAGCTCTTCCAAGAAATTAGAAGCCACCCACAGCCCTCTGAGACAGTTTGAAGTGGCACATTTGTATTTCAGTTGGTTTCCAGAGGTTGCCTTGTTTTAAAATGGGGGAGGGGCATAAAAATACAATGAAAATTTTATTAAGAACTATTTTAAAGGATTCAAATATCCTTAACCATTTTTGATGCTTATTAGATTCAAGTTAGATTATGCTTCCTTGTTTATGATCTTGAAATTTACAGTGACACCTGCTGGTAATTATTGGGAAAAAAAAAACCTTGAAAGTCTTCCCTTCGCACTTTTGGTTCTATACTTACAGTGGTGTAGTATGAATTACCTTAAAGGCATAATAGAATTATCTATTTTTGAAAGATATGCTTTTTAACAATAATTTTATGAGATCCTATCTGCTTTTCCTCCAGAGTTGGATTCAACTGATCTAGACTTAAGCATTATATAAGACTATTGTATATCCCCTGATAAAATAAAGTATATTATTAACCAGTTTGATGCAGTTTGAGATTTTTGCAGTTGTAGTAGTTTGAGTAGAGTTATCTTAGTGTAATTATTTTTGTGTTTAAAAATTATTATGCCTTTTAGTCTTTAAAAGTTAAAATGGCAAATATCTGTCATTAGGTGTGATGCAATTAGTGTTTTCATGTAAAGTTCAGGAAGAATTCATATTTTTCTGTGAAAAAGTTAAACTTAGAATTTTCTAGTGAGAGGGAAAATGAAAAATTCAGGGTAAGTTGTTCCAAATTCATTTCCATAGGACTTATAAGATTTTATTATTTGTTTACTCAGGGATCTGCAAAGTTAGAAAAAGCTGAAATACTGCAAATGACAGTCGATCATTTAAAGATGCTCCAGGCAACTGGGGGTAAAGGTAAGTAGGTGACTTCATCCCCCCCCACCCCCGCCGCCCCTTCTACCTTTCTCTTTTCATTTTTTCTCCCTAAGATTGTAAGGGAGTCATAGTTGAACAGTTCTTTAACGAGCTGCAATAGGAGGTCCCAGATTAAAGCCGTGGAAATCAATGCTAATGGCAGGATTGAACTCGTGGGAAAGAACTTCTGGAACAAAAGAAGCACTTGACCCTGGGCTTGTGTTTGCTTTTATAATACTGTGGGAGTAAAGCTTCATTCACAGCAGCCCGGTCAGAGGTTTGTTTGGGACTTTCAGAAGTGCATGCTGGAATTTGTACAGAAAGACAAAACAAACACACAAACATCCAAACATAAACAGGAGGTTAGACACAATCTTCTTCTCTTCTTTCCCTCTCCCCAGTCCCCTGTTAAATCAGGGATAGGACTCACTATAATGCAGCTATTCCAAAGGAAGTGAAGTTTCATTGTTGTTCTCAGAGTTTGGTTGATCTTGGATTTAGACCACACAGAGCATTTGAAGTGCAGGTAGTGAATCTCTGTCCTGGAAACCACTGATGGAGCAGTCATTCCTGTGAAGAGCAAACAGGAGCAGGTGCCCTGGGCCCAGTGCTGTGGAGAGATGTCTTCTGTACTGGATAGTGATTTAGGGAAGAATAGTCCAGTTCCTGACCCTCAGTTCATGCTATGAATGGACTTGAGATCCTAAACGATGTAGTAGTCATTCAGATTTCATTATCCCACTTCTCACACATCACTCAGACTTGATTTTGCCCTTTTATGTCTTTTTCACCCTTCACACAGGCCTTTGGTATTCATCTTAGCCAAGGGCTGTTCCATATATTTGATAACTGGGTAAGGAGAGGGTACCACAGGGGCTAAGTGCTGCAGCTACACCCTGAACGCTTATCTCTGCTCAGCATTAACCTTTTATTACGTAGTATCAGAGTTTGCCCTAGATCAGGACAGGGGCAGGGCATTGGAGGGAAATAGCTGTTTATCAATTGGTACAGAAGTATTTCAGTGTCTAACTCCAGCTGAGGACCTGTGGAGCATCAGCCCTGACCTTCACCATCTTTTACCTGTGTCGGGTGGGGGGGCGGTGATCATTGTAAAGGGACGCCCTCACACACAATGTGACTTACCCTCTGTTGTACCTTCTCAAGGAACCGTTCGTCCTGCCTGAATAACCATCCTGAATGGGTATGGAATTGTGATTTCTACTCTTTAAAATGTAACCCTCAGCATAGGCTGCAAATATTCTTACGTAATAGGGAAGAGAACTGGATGAAATTCTAGAAGCCTGTGATCCAGCCC